>NC_091763.1:84801301-85482215 GCF_029378745.1 Bos indicus | reverse complement strand
GCCTGGTGGGCCACAGTCCATCGGGTCGCAAAGAGTTGGACACGACTGAGTGACTTCTCTCACTCACACTCAGGAGCTATCATGGTGGCAGGCATGAACCAGGCAGGAGTCAGACCATCAAGAATGCCAGTGATATAGGGTGGTTGTTGTGGAGTGAATAATTTTTAAGTTTCTTTTCATCATTTGAAAAAAGTCACTTACTGGGCTCTGTTAAATATGTCACATGTGGTTATAGGAAGACAATCTTGGGTCAGATTGTCATAGGAAAATGTGTGGATTGTAAAATAATTCCAGCAGATCTCAGTTTAATATCCTATTGTTACAGAAGTAATCTCATGGTCCAGATCTGCACAGAGGTGACAAAGCCACATCCTGGTGGTGGATGCTTACATGATGGGATCTATTTTCTTCTCACTAAATGTGAGAGCTTCCAGTTCTTCCTAAAAGAGGAGGAAAATGGGCCTTGCTAAGTGTCCCTTGAGTTTATAGCTTTATACAAATGAATGTAAAATATTCAGCCATGGGACACAAAACCATATATCAGCATGACCTTTTTCACGTGGCCAGCTGACAGGCAGACTTTTATAGCAATGGGGCCCAGGGCTACAGTTCCGTTCAATCTCTTCATTTAGTTGTGAGGACTGGAACTACTTCTGAACTTATATTTGTTTTACTAAACCAATTTCCTGAGTCATTTAACAGCATATCACAAGTGCCCTCCTGAATGCATATCACTGCAGTAGGCACAGAGATTCAAGGCAGATACAGGACATATACATAGCTTACAGAGAATTAGAACAACTTCACAAGGAAAAAGCAAACTGTTGTTGCTGTTGTTTAGTCTCTAAGTGATGTTTGACTCTTTCGAGACTCCATAGACTAGAGCCCACCAGGCTCCTCTGTCCATGGGATTTCCCAGGCAAGAATACTGGAGTGGGTTGCCATTTCCTCCTCTAGGGCATCTTCCCCACACAGGGATTGAACCCACGTCTCTTGCATTGGCAGGTGGGTTCTTTATCACTGAGCCACCAGAGAAGCCGAAAAATGCAAACTAGCAACTTCTGGAGAAGGGAATGGCAATCCACTCCAGTATTCTTGCCTAGAGAATTCATGGACAGAGAAGCCTGGCAGACTAAATCCGTGGGGTCACAGAGCCAAACGTGACTGAGTGACTAATACACACAGACACAGCAACACATAAACTAGAGTAACTGTAAATCCATTCAACAAATATTCATTGTCTATCATGGTCCAGATACTGTTAACTGTCAAAACAAATGTGGCCAAAATAGATTCTGATCCTACTCTATATACTTAGGATCAAATTCCAGCTAGTAAACACAACCACTAAGACAAATTTGGCCTTGCAGTGCAGAATGAATGAGGGCAAAGGCTAATAGAGTTTTGCCAAGAGAATGCACTGGCCATAGCAAACACCCTCTTCCAAAAACACAAGAGAAGACTCTACATCTGTTGACATCACCAGATAGCCAACACCAAAATCAGATTGATTATATTCTTTGCAGCCAAAGATGGAAAAGCTCTATATAGTCAGCAAAAACAAGACTGGGAGCTGACTATGGTTCAGATCATGAACTCCTTATTGCCAAACAGATTTAAATTGAAGAAAGCGGGGAAAACCACTAGACCATTCAGGTATGACCTAAATCAAATCCCTTATGATTATACAGTGGAAGTGAGAAATAGATTTAAGGGACTAGATCTGATAGACAGAGTGCCTGATGAACTATGGACGGAGGTTCGTGACATTGTACAGGAGACAGGAATCAAGACCATCCCCAAGAAAAGGAAATGCAAAAAAGAAAAATGGCTGTCTGAGGAGGCCTTACAAATAGCTGTGAAATGAAGAGAAGCAAAAGGCAAAGGAGAAAAGGAAAGATATACGCATTTGAATGCAGAGTTCCAAAGAATAGCAAGAAGAGATAAGAAAGCCTTCCTCAGAGATCAATGCAAATAAATAGAGGAAAACAATAGAATGGGAAAGACTAGAGATCTCTTCAAGAAAATTAGAGATACCAAGGGAACATTTCATGTAAAGATGGGCTCGATAAAGGACAGAAATGGTATGGACCTAAGAGAAGCAGAAGATATTAAGAAGAGATGGCAAGAATACACAGAAGAACTGTACAAAAAAGATTCACGACCCAGATAATCATGATGGTGTGATCACTCACCTAAAGCCAGACATCCTGGAATGTGAAGTCAAGTGGGCCTTAGAAAGCATCACTACGAACAAATCTAGTGGAGGTGATGGAATTCCAGCTGAGCTATTCCAAATCCTGAAAGATGATGCTGTCAAAGTGCTGCACTCAATATGCCAGCAAATTTGGAAAACTCGGCAGTGGCCAAAGGACTGGAAAGGTCAGTTTTCATTCCAATCCCAAGAAAGGAAGTGCCAAAGAATGCTCAAACTACCACACAATTGAACTCATCACACATGCTAGCAAAGTAATGCTCAAAATTCTCCAAGCCAGGCTTCAGCAATATGTGAACTGTGAACTTCCAGGTGTTCAAGCTGGTTTTAGAAAAGGCAGAGGAACCAGAGATCAAATTGCCAACATCCACTGGATCATCGAAAAAGCAAGAGAGTTCCAGAAAAAAAAACATCTATTTTTGCTTTATTGACTATGCCAAAGCCTTTGACTGTGTGGGTCACAATAAACTGTGAAAAATTCTTCAAAAGATGGGAATAGCAGACCACCTGACCTGCCTCTTGAGAAATCTGTATGCAGGTCAGGAAGCAACAGTTAGAACTGGACATGGAACAGCAGACTGGTTCCAAATAGGAAAAGGCGCACGTAAAGGCTGTATATTGTCACCCTGTTTATTTAACTTCTATGCAGAGTACATCATGAGAAACACTGGGCTGGAAGAAACACAAGCTGGAATCAAGATTGCTGGGAGAAATATCAATAACCTCAGATATGCAGATGACACCACCCTTATGGCAGAAAGTAAAGAAGAACTAAAGAGCCTCTTGATGAAAGTGAAAGAGGAGAATGAAAAAGTTGGCTTAGAGCTCAACATTCAGAAAACAAAGATCATGGCATCTGGTCCCATCACCTTATGGCAAATAGATGGGGAAACAATGGAAACAGTGACAGACTTTATTTTCTTGGGCTTCAAAATCAATGCCGATGTGACCGCAGCCATGAAATTAAAAGATGTTTACTCCTTGGAAGGAAAGTTATGACCAATCTAGATAGCATATTAAAAAGCAGAGACATTACTTTGCCAACAAAGGTTCGTCTAGCCAAGGCTATGGTTTTTCCAGTAGTCATGCATGAATGTGAGAGTTGGACTATAAAGAAAGCTGAGTGCCAAATAATTGATGCTTTTGAGTTGTGGTGTTGGAGAAGACTCTTGAGAGTCCCTTGGACTGCAAGGAGATCTAACCAGTCCATCCTGAGTGTTCATTGGAAGGACTGATGTTGAAGCTGAAACTCCAACACGTTGGCCACCTGATGCAAAGAGCTGACTCATTGGAAAAACCCTGATGCTGGAAAAAGAGGAGAAGGAGATGACAGAGGATAAGATAGTTGGATGGCATCACCGACTCACTGGACATGAGTTTGGGTAAACTCTGGGAGTTGGTGATGGATAGAGAGGCCTGGCATGCTACGGTCCATGGGGTCGCAAGAGTCCGACACGAGTGAGCTACTGAACTGACTGAAGGGGGTTTATAAGAATTCTCAACAAAAGTTATTTGCAGTTTCATGTGTATTAGGAGAGGGACTATATATTAGATGCACAAATAATTTCTGTAGTTCTTACTCATAAGTAAAATTGCTCTTAATTAATTCCAAAGATAGGACCTGGCTTCTAATGTGTGCATGTGTGTGCTAAGTCATGTCAGTATGTCCGACTCTTTGCAACCCTATGGACTGTAGCCCACCAGGCTTCTCTGTCCATTGGCCTCTCCAGGCAGATAGTAATGAGCATTTATCAGTAAACAAAACCGAAAGCCATCCTGAAATTATGATGTGAGTATTTGTGATGTGTATATCTCTATCTTTGTGGGAAAGACAAACATTTTCTGCCTATAAGGAACACTTTATTTAGTTGAGACAAAACTGGATGCTGTCATTTTGACCAGAAATAAAATCTTTGCCAATGATTTCTTTGCTTTGATGTATATTACATCAAATTAATATAGAAATTAAATACAGCCATTTCCTGGCACTTTGTTCTTTTTTAGGGGTTTGGAAATTGATTTTTAAATCATTTATCCAAGCAGTTTCCTTTGAAAAGCTAACAGGTTTATCATTTACAGCATCTACCATTCTCGAATCATCAAATTTTATTTGTTAATAGAGCCTGGCTAGAATCTCTGGGCTTCAGAAATGGAACTAAGTTCTGTGTGTGACTAATATATTTTCCAGGAGAGCTAAAAACAGGAATGTCCCTGAAATGAATGGTTTTCCCGTATTTAATAGTCATCTAACACTTACCATATTATCTTTCTCAGTATATAATATTCTGAAATTCCTGTCTTACCCTTTAAATATTACTCTAAACTCTCAGACATCACAATTGTGTCCCTAAGGAGATTTCATTCAGTTTCTTAAAAACTAGGATATGCGTTAGTCAACATTTAAATATATCTCACTTTAGAAACATATATACTTTCACCAGTTAATTTTGAGATGGTTTTGAGTAAGATAACATGAGGAAATAGCCTAGATTACTTATGTTTTCCCCAGTAATATGCCCTGAAAATAGCTAATAATAACATAGAAAACTAACAGTATTATACTAGCATTGTATTATAAAATTGTTATTTTAAAGATTCCTTGGATTTCTATCACTAAAAAATGAATATGCTATGTAAACTTGCTCTATTTCTGAGAGTAGGTAGTAAATGTTTTTCTGTTTCACTCATGGCTAAAGTTTTTCTTGGCCATATTGTGCAGCTTGCAGGATCTTCATTTCCTGGCCACGGATTGAATCTGGGATCCAGCAGTGAAAGCACAGAGTCCTAACCACCGGCCAACCAGGAAATTCCTAACAGTATTTAAAATTTCTCTATAAAGTATTTTGTATGATTATTTTGTAGTGTTCCATGTGTGTAATATAAAATAGGAAGTATATTTGACATCAGTTTTTGAAAATAAAATTGTGATTATTATTGTCAGTCTTCCAATTATGTTTGGTGTTAAAAAGGACTTTGGTTTCTCATTTGTTGAGAAGCCCAAACCCTGATCCTGATGTAGTGTTCTATTTCCCAAATAGCCCTCATAGACATTTAAAATAAAACATTGCACAGTTAAAGATATAAATACTACTTTGATCAAGTCATACACACTGAAACAGAGCTTGATGTTCTAAGTTAATAGTTTTGACAAATATATGGAAGTTTTAATACTATATGATGAAGTTAACTTTACAAATCAGTATATTTCTTATTCTATGATCATGTTCAGAAATCACAGCCTATCATATTAAGCCTACTTTTACATTTTCTTTTTATGTTAATATAATTCATGAGATTAAAACTGCATTTCCCGTGGCTAATATTCTTAGTTCCTTACTTAGGCACAAGAAAGCATAAGTGAAATACAGAAAGGCTTTTGAGGATGATGCCTTATTCGGTAAAAAATTCTGATATATACTACTCAATCTATTATTCCTTTAATTATCAAACTTTGTTTCACACTTACTGTGCAAAGGTTAAGCTAGTTGTGTTTGGAAGGATTTTTATGACAGATATTATGGAATATTGTCCTCTGAAACCTGCAGCATGCCATAGAACGAAAGTTATCATTTTCAAAGAGTGAAAGTTTTATTATAGAATTTCTGATGTATAGTATGGAAAAAAACACATGCAATTTTGGAATCACAAAACATGTTTAAAGTCTTAGCATTTTATTTTCTAGATATATAACCTTGGCAAAACACTCAACCTCTTTGAGAACCAGTTTTTTAACCTATAATGACTGTTTCATACACAGATAGTTATATTTAAAAAGATAATATATATGAAAATACTTTGTAAATTCTGAGGTGGTTTGTAAATGTTCATTATTATAATAAAACATGGTTCCTGACTTAAAGGTGGAATATCTAACAGAAAAGAAAAAAGGTTGTTAAAATGCATCAAAGTATCTTTATTTCTCTTGAAAGTATTTAATGAAAGCCACATAGTATTTTATATAATAAAATTTATATAAAGATATTTTATAAAATACAAACATTTAATATACAAAATAGTGTATATAAATTATGTGTATTTTATGTTGTTGCTGTTGTTTAGTCACTAAGTCATGCCCAACTCTTTTGTGATCCCATCAACTGTAGCCATCAGGGTCCTCTGTCCATGGGATTTCCCAGGCAAGAATACTGAAGTGGGTTGCTGCTTCCTTTTCCAGGGGATCTTCCTGACCCAGGGATTGAATCTGCGTCTCCTGCATTGGTAGGCAGGTTGTTTACCACTGAGACATCCATATATTAAAATTTTTACACAATAAAAATTGCATTTTTTTATTAGATGAATGGACAGATCTGGTTGTAGATTTCTCTTTGAGCGTAAGATCAGTATCTTTGATCTTGGGATCTTTTTGTGATACAAATAGGGAAAGGATTCAAAAAACAAAAACACCTGGAAATAGCCAATTGTCGAAAAGATATGGAAAAAAAAAAAAAAACGAAGCCCCTTAGAAAGACACTTTCCAGAGCAAACATTCAGAAGTACTTTAATAAATTCTGATTCAGTAATATTTGTGTTATATGAAGTTAAATTAGGCATCAAAATCCCAGCAACGATCAGGACAGGGAAGTTCTACAAACGCTAATCTTCTTAGTGAATGACAATGGCTGATTTTTCAGGCTACATGTTAGTAGGTGAACATTTTCTTTTCCCCCCCTACCATTATCTTTCATTTTTATACTTCATAATGCAGAACACTGGTCATACTTTCCAAGAAATTTTTGCAATTGGATTTTTAAGTATCAATCAAATGGATAAAATAAGAAAAAATTCTCAGGAAAGTTTTATTTTACAAGGAATATCCAATGCAGTAATATAATAATGACATTATTATTTGCCCAGTCGCTCAGCCGTGTCTGACTCTTTGTGAACCCATGGACTCTAGTCAGCTAGGCTCCTCTGTCCATGAAATCTCCAGGCAAGAATTCTGGAATGGGTTGCCATTTTCTTCTCCAGGGGACCTTCCTAACCCAGGGATCAAACCCAGGTCTCCTGCATTGCAGGCAGATTCTTTTTACCTACTGAGTCACTGGGCTGGGTGGAGCTTTTATTTTACAAGGAATATCCAATTCAGTGATATAATAATGACATTAATAATGTCTTCTTTCATTTCATGTCATTGCATGGATATGAAGCAGTGACACTGATATTTCTATCAGCCCATTGCATCTGGTGGTCCTTTCTCCTGGGATACCCACTCACAAATCCTATTAAAGTCAGTGGGATTCAGGTACCCAGTGGAAAAGAGAGGCAGATAACATGGAGAAAAATGTCCATGATCAATGTGATTTACACAAGGTCACAGATTAGTTTGGTCTCTAAAAGGGAAAAGCTTGCTTGGAAATCTTTCCTGCTTGCTCTAGGGAACTGGGAGGGCACAGGGCCTTTTGGAACAGCCGTCCCAGAAAGACCATCTTATTTTCCTCATGTTTTCTCCTTGGGTTCAACAGTTTAGGATTTGCTGGGGGCTGCTAAATGACAGCCCCTAATGAGCTGATGCCAGATCTACAGAGTCAAGGTAATTGGATCTGCCAGGTTAACTAAGCAGTTGGCCTAGATGAAGCCCTGAGCACCTCAATCAGATTCCATTTTAATTCTCTAGGTAATTAGATATTCTATATTGGTTGTAGAAGGGGCATTTCTCAACTCTCTTTCTTTCCCTTGCCTTCACTCTGTAATCCTCCTATGAGAAACATAGCCCACACAGAAAAAATGCAAATCATATCACCAACCTGGCCCTCAGCTAGATGGCTCCAATGACTGGGCTATATCTTTCAGAGCAAGAAGCCAAATGAAGGATTTATACCATGAGCTGTTAGTAATAACCAAATTCACAAAGCAACGAACATAAAACTTTTTTCTTTTGTGAGACATGTTTTTATATATTTGCATTATAACTTTAGACTTTTCTCTATGGAAATATACATTTATACAAATATAAATCACTTAAATATATGGAACTATAAACCGTTGATAAATAAGATTTATGATGCCTCTTATGTTTATGATGTATTTTTATGCAACACAACCATTTAATGAAAAGAGTTCAAGGATCCTATTGACATTTACTTTTCTTCTTACCATATATTTATTAAGCCCGAATATAACATTCACATTAACATCAAATACACGTAAAATATGAAATTGCTGGAGAGGAATGATGACATATTTTAGTACTTTGATGGCGGCGCCAACATTTCATTTAGGATATTTATATGTGTCATCTAAAAAGGACAATAAATTCCAGTGAAGGCTCAATATATTACAAGACTTTTCATCAACACACTCCACAGGGTAGGCTAAAACCACAGAGGGAAGGAAGAAATACTGCTGAATAATCAATCTTTGAAAGCATTCAATGTTATTAAAAAAGCTACATTTAAAATATCCATAAGTCTGAAAAATGAATGTGGCAGAGGTGGTGCAATGCATACGCATGTGCATGAGAATTCTACAGAACATTTACCTTTTTATATTTTTAGAATTAAGATTATTAGGTAAACAAAATATATTTAAATATACAATGGGATATTAATAATGTTAAGCTATTGAAACAAACTCCACCCAGGAGGCAGAAAAATTTCTTTGTGTGAAGTATTTTTTAGTTTTCAATGCTCACTCTGGTTAACTCAAACACATAACAAAGCAGGCAGACGCACTGTTCAGTTTTAAGGATGGGTGAGTTGAATTAGATGCATTCTTTACTTGTATCTGCTACTGAAGACTGGAGTGAAGTTTGCTTATATCTCTCCTATCCTGAGTTTGAACTGATTTATGTGTCTAGTATTTCAGCATTACAGGCAGGTATCCTTAAAAAGCCACTATTCCCATGCTATTGTAAATGACCAGCGTTCACGAGAAGAATGCGAGAATTAAGAGTTTGTACTGTTCCTTGCCAGAGCTGATGGTAGCATATTTTAAAGCAAAGGGACAGAGGTCCATAGTCCTGCCTCTTCTTGGAAGGAATAATTTCATCCACTATAAAAAGACCAGCATTTTTTTTTTTTTTAAGCTTTGTTCTCTTTTACTTAAAAATGTATCATACTGAAAGGAGAAGTTTCCTAAGATCCCACCACAAAAGCAGGCCTCCTGATTCTGTGCTGTTTCAGAATTACTCTTTTTCACTTGTATTTGTTCTCTGAATAAAGTCAGAAAAAATGATAGAATTTTCTCTGTCCTCTGCTGCCAAGAAGGAGATCTCTTCCCCAAATCAATGCCATCAAAGTTGCTGCCGTTATCTCTTTCTCTAGGCCTTATTCAGTAATCCTGTGTGCACGCTAGTATTTGAAGTTCTTTCAAGTATAAATGAGGCACCAAAGGAAAACTGTTCTATAAAATTCATTCTGGGAAAATAAGCTTAAAAAACATTTGCAGCAGAATATCTCTACAGAGGAATCTGGCAAAGTGATAACCTACATATTTTTGTTTTTCATATTCATAAATCAATTTCTGTCTCCCCCTTCCCTCCAGACACTCACACACAAACACAGGCACACACATGAATACTACAAGCCCTCTCTCTCAAGGTGGGGGTGGGGGTGGGGTGGGGGGTGGGGCATGATTGTAGATAATCTATACCTAGCACTTTTAATGGTATCTTTCATTGTTATACAAGCCTAAAGGATGCATGAAGCACCTGTTGGGTGCAAGGACTCTTTTGATTTCCAGACAGCACTTTCCATTTTGAAGCAGAGGGAGGTACATGAGCCTCCTCAGTGTGAAAGCACTGTTTCCAAATAGGACCTATTATTCTCAAACTCTCAGGGAGGAAATGATTCGCCATCACACTGAGAACTATACATACATCACCTCTATCCCTCTCCTAAGGGCTAATATCATATTCTGTCCAAAGGGCCCTTTTAGGATTTACATGAAATAGAACACTCAAGAAAATAAACTTGAAAGTTTACAAAGTAAATGTCCAGTTATTAATTATGCAGAGAATCCACATCTCTCCCCAAATGTCAGGGAAAGTTCTCCTTTTTGCAAATTAGTATTTTAAAATATTTATTTATTTTTGGCTGTATCATCTTACTTGTGGTGTGTGGGCTCTCCAGTTGCAGATTTAGTTGCTTCCTGGCATGGAAGATCTTAGTTCTCCAACCAGGGATTGAACATGCTTCCCCTGCATTGGAAGATGTACTCCTATCCACTGGACTACCAGGGAACTCCCTGCAAATTAGTTTCCTAACTGCATCTATTATGGAACTGACATACCCCTCAGTTTAGTCAATTTAGTCGCTCAGTCGTGTCCAACTCTTTGTGACCTCAAGGACTGCAGCACACCAGGCTTCCTTGTCCATCACCAACTCTCGGAGCTTACTCAAACTCACGTCCATCGATTCGGTGATGCCGTCCAACCATCTCATCCTCTGTCATCCCCTTCTCCTCCTGCTTTCAATCTTTCCCAACATCAGGGTCTTATCAAATGAGTCAGTTCTTCACATCAGGTGGCCAAAGTATTGGACTTTCAGCTTCAGCATCAGTCCTTCCAATGAATATTCAGGACTGATTTCCTTTAGAATGGACTGATTGCAGTCCAAGGGACTCTCAAGAGTCTTCTCCAACACCACAGTTCAAAAGCATCAATTCTTCGGCGCTCAGCTTTCTTTTTAGTCCAACTCTCACATCCATACATGACTACTGGAAAAACCAGAGCTTTGACTAGACAGACCTTTGTTGGCAAAGTAATGTCTCTGCTTTTTAATATGTTGTCTAGGTTGGTCATAACTTTTCTTCCAAGGAGGAAGCGTCTTTTAATTTCATGGCTGCAGTTACCATCTGCAGTGATTTTGGAGCCCAAAAGAATAACGTCTGTCACCGTTTCCAATGTTTCCCCATCTATTTGCCATGAAGTGATGGGACCAGAGGCCATGATCTTAGTTTTCTGAATATTGAATTTTAAGCCAAATTTTTCACTCTCCTCTTTCACTTTCATCAAGAGGCTCTAGAGGTACACTTAGAAGTCATCTTAAATCTACTATCCTGACCATGTCTGCCATTCATTTGGCTTGTGGTTGAGTGTATCTTACAGATTTAAGTCTCTGAAAGGTCAGGTAAAGAGGCAGTCATGGAGAGTCCACATTGCAGATATTTTATAGCTTCCCATTGCTTTGTTTTGGATGTAATCAGCAACATAAAAAAGCTTGAGAGCATGTAGGCTCTTTAGCAGCACACAACCCAGAAATTCTGAGGGAAGGCCCTAATCCAAAATGAACCTGTCAAAATTTTGCTCTGATCTTAACTTCACTGCAGACACTTATTTCTCCTCTGTCACTTAAGCCAATATGACCTGATATCTCAGTTTTACTGTTTCCTGTATCAGTTGTGTTTATATTTTTAAAGAATGGTTATCTTCCAATGTCTGCCTCTTTATATTTATTTTAGCTTTGAGGCAGGCAGGCATACCACTGGGTCTTTATTTTCAAACTCTCAGCAAAAGCCACCCAGGAGCTAATCTCTTCCGAATAGATTCCAGAACTCTGTGTTGGCTATCAAACTCTCCAGACTAAGGTATAAAGACACTTCAAGCATTTTAATTATGTTAAGAAATTTGGAAGACATATTTTCTAACTGTGACTTAGTAAAAAGTCACCATGCGTGTGTCTACGTGTGCTTAATCGCTTAGCTGTGTCCTTTGTACACGTCCTTCAGTGTAACTCTTTGCGACGCTATGGTCTGTAACCTGCCAGCCTCCTCTGTCTATGGGATTCTCCAGGCAAGAATACTGGAGTGGGTTGCTATACCCTCCTCCAAGGAATCTTGACGACCCAGGGATCAAACCTGCCTGTGTTTCTTATGTCTCCTGCATTGGCAGGTGGATTCTTTACCACTAGGGCCATCTTGGAAGCCCCAAGTTACCAAAAGCAAAGACTTTTTCACCTAAATAGTGATTACATCAAGTTAATCTATTTATCTATATTATAAAATGGGCATTGAAACAGCTAAATAAATTGTGGTTCTGGGTTAATGCTTACGTCAGAAATGGACAGAAACAAAATCTTTTCTGTGTTTGTATGCTATTGTTGACGCCCAATGAAAGAATCAAACCGGAGTTGCTTCTTACTCCTTTAGTGGACAGTTGCCTAGAAATAGTTGAGAAATGCAAAAATCGTAAAGAAAAACTTTGAATAAGAATAATATTTTTCAAAGAAAGAGACCTAGGTGAAGGTGATTAAGAGGTAAAGACTTTCAGTTACAAAATAAATAAGTCACAGGTATGAAATATACAGCAGCATGGGTTTTGAAGAGGCAGAATAAACAGATATAAAATTGCCAACATTTGTTGGATTGTAGAGAAAGCCAGGGGTTCCAGAAAAACATCTACTTCTGCTTCGCTGACTATGCTAAAGCCTTTGAGTGTGGATCACAACAAACTGTGGAAAATTCTTAAAGAAATGGGAATACCAGACCTCCTTGCCTGTCTCCTCAGAAACCTGTACATGGGTCATGAAGCAACAGTTAGAACCAGACATGGAACAATGGACTGATTCAAAAATAGGAAAGGAATACTTCAAGGCTGTATATTGTTACCCAGATTACATGTAGAATACAGCACGAAAAATGCCAGCCTGGATGACTCACAAGCTAGCATCCAGATTACTGGCAGAAATATCAAGCAACCTCAGGTATGCAGATAATATCACTCTAATGGCAGAAAGAAAATAAGAACTAAAGAGCCTCTTGATGAGGGTGAAAGAGGAGAGTGAAAAAAACTGACTTAAAATTCAACATTCAAAAAACTAAAATTATGGCATCTGGTCTCATTGTGTGTGTGTGCTGAGTTGCTCAGTTGTGTCCAACTCTTTGTGACCCCATGGACTGTAGCCTGCCAGGCTCCTCTGTCTATTAGCATTCTCCAGGCAAGAATAATGGAGTGGGTTGCATCCCCTGCTCCAGAGAATCTTCCTACTCCAGGGATCGAACCCTGCATTGTAGGCAGATTCTTAACCATCTGAGTCACCAGGGGAGCCCAAGAATACTGGAGTAGGTAGCCTACCCTTTCTCCAGGGGATCTTTGTGACCCAGGGTTTGAACCAGGGTTTTCTGCATTTCAGGTGTAATCTTTACAGCTGAGCTACCAGGGAACCCCCCAGTCCCATTACTTCATGGAAAGTAGAAGAGGAAAAAGTGGAAGCAGTGACAGATTTTATTTTCTTGGGCTCCAAAATCACTGTGGACAGTAATTGCAGTCATGAAATTAAAAGACGCTTGCTCCTTGGAAGAAAAGCTAAGACAGACTGAGACAGCATATTAAAAAGCAAATACATCACTTTGCCAACAAAGGTACATATTGTCAGGCTATGGTTTTTCCAGTAGTCATGTTATAGATATGAGAGTTGGACCATAGAGAAGGCTGAGCGCTGAAGCATTGATGCTTTAGAATTGTAGCATTGGAGAAGACCCATGAGAGTCCTTTGGACAGCAAGGAGATCAAACCAGTCAATCCTAAAGGAAATCAACTGTGAATATTCACTGGAAGGACTGTTGCTGAAGCTGAAGTTCTAATACTTGGCCACCTGATGCAGAGATGATTCATTGGAAAAGACTGTGATGCTGGGGAAGATTGAAGGCAGGAGAAGAAGGGGGCAACAGAGGATGAGATGGTTAGGTAGCATCACTGACTCAGTGAACATATATTTGAGCAAACTCTGGGAGATAGTGGAGAACAGAGGAGACTGGCATGTTATAATCCATGGGGTAGCAGAGTGGGACATGACTTAGGGACCGAACAACAACAACAACCTTTTTATGGTGACAGATGACAACTAGATTTATCATGATGATCATTCTGAAATGTATAGAAATATTAATTCACTATATTGTATACCAGGAGCTATCATAGTATTGTAGGTCAATTATACTTAAAAAACAGACAAGTGAAAGTCTCTCAGTCATGACTTTTTGAGATCCCATGGACTATATAGTCCATGGAATTCTCTAGGCCAGAATACTGGAGTGGGGAGCCTTTCTCTCCTCCAGGGAATCTTCCCAACTCAGGGATCAAACCCAGGTCTCCTGCATTGTGGGCAGTTTCTTTACCAGCTGAGCCACAAGGGAAGTCCAAGAATACTGGAGTGGGTGGCCTATCCCTTCTCTAGCAGATCTTCCCGACCCAGGAATCGGTCCAGGGTTTCCTGCATTGCAGGCGATTCTTTACCAACTGAGCTATGAGGTAAGCTCTCCGAGACAGACAAAAATCACAGAAAGAGATCAGACATGTGGTTATCATAGGCTGGGTTTGGGGGAAGGGGAATTAGATGAAGATAATTGAAAAGTACAAACTTCCAATTTTAAGATAAATAAGTACCAGTCGTGAATGTTCAATGTGATAATTACCAGTGCTATATGTTATACATGAAAGTTATTGAGAACAAATTCTAAGAGTTCTCATCATGAGGGAAAGTAATTTATTTCTTTAAAATTGTGTCTATATGAGATGGTGGATGCTCACCTCTTGTGGTCATCATTTCATGATGTATGTGAGTTGAATAAGTATGTTGTACACCTTAAACTTATATAGTGCTCCATGTCAATTATAGGCCTTCTGTGATGGCTAAATTGGTAAAGAATCTGCCTGCTATGCAGGAAACCTCGGTTTGATTCTGGGGTTGGGAGGATCTGCTGAGGAAGGGATAGGCTACCCAGTCCAGTATTCTTGGGGCTCCCTTGTGACTCAACTGGTAAAGAATCCTGCAATGTGGGAGACCTGGGTTTGACCCCTGGGTTGAGAAAATCCCCTGGAGAAGGGCAAGTCTACCCACCAGTATTCTGGCCTGGAGAATTCCATGGACTGTATAGTCCGTGGGGTTGAAAAGAGTCAGACACAACTGAGTGACTTTCGCTCACTCAGTCGTGTCAATTATATCTCAATAAAACTAGAAGAAAAACAGTATCCATTTTAAATTCTTTATCTATTTTGAGTTTGGTTACAACCCGCTGTACTTTGGCAGCACAGTTAGCATTATCATCCATGTATTTTGGACTCAATGAAGTTTTGGATTAATCCAACAAGTAAGAAGCAGAGGAGGAGCTTGATTTTCAGCCTTCATGTCTGAACCCTTTATACTATCCTTTCCAATTTCTTCTTTAATTTGACTCTTTTGAAGTCGATGGAAAGAAAAAAGAAGCCAGATAGCAAGTTATGAAGACTCAATTCAAGAACTGTTGGTGGTGTTGTTCAGTTGCAGTCTTGTCTGACTCTTTGTAATCCCATGGACTGCAGCATGCCAGACTTCCTGTCCTTTATCATCTCCTGGAGTTAGCTCAAACTCATGTTCATTGAGTCAGTAATGCCATCCAGCCATCTCATCCCAATTCAAGAACTGGGACTCATCAAAATTTAGCAAACATGTTTTGGCAGTTATGACACGTGTTTTGAAACATGACTTAACTCTGAAGCAAATCTAATTACTTACTTTGCCTAAACTGTATGTTCTTCAAGGGCAGATACAACTTCTTACTAATCTTTGGCTCCGAGAGTAAAGTGCTCACATGGAATGGTTCATAAGGAATGCCTGTTGAATGAAATTATAGGGCAGATCTTGATTCTGGATAAACCGTGTTCTCTTTCCTGCAAGTTTACATAAAGGGGCCACAAAAATAGAATTTGTAAGTACCAGGTTTCCTGTTCATAGTTCGGCAAGTCCTTCAATTCAGTTCAGTTTAGTTGCTCAGTTGTGTCTAACTCTTTGCAACCCCATGGACTGCAGCATGCCAGGCCTCCTTGTCCATTACCAACTCCAGGAGTTTACCCAAACTCATGTCCATTGAGTGGGTGATGCCATCCAACCATCTCATCCTTTGTCATCCCCTTCTTCTCCTGCCTTCAATCTTTCCCAGCATCAGAGTCTTTTCAAATGAGTCAGCTCTTCACATCAGGTGGCCAAAGTATTGGAGTTTCAGCTTCAACATTAGTCCTTCCAATGAATACTCAGGACTGATCTCCTTTAGGATGGACTCGTTGGATCTCCTTGCAGTTCAAGGGACTCAAGAGTCTTCTCCAAGACCACAGTTCAAAAGCATGAATTCTTCTGTGCTCAGCTTTCTTTATAGTCCAACTCTCACATCCATACATGACCACTGGAAAAACAATAGCCTTGACTAGATGGACCTTTATTGGCAAAGTAATGTCTTTGCTTTTTAATATGCTATCTAGGTTGGTCATAACTTTCCTGCAAAGGAATACGCATCTTTTAATTTCATGGCTGCAGTCATCATCTGCAGTGATTTTGGAGCCCCCCAAAATAAATTCAGCCACTGTTTCCACTCTTTCCCCATCTATTTGCCATGAAGTGATGGGACTGGATGCCATGATCTTTGTTTTCTGAATGTTGAGCTTTAAGCCAACTTTTTCATTCTCCTCTTTCACTTTCATCAACGGCTCTTTAGTTCCTCTTCACTTTCTGCCATAAAGGTGGTGTCGTCTGCATATCTGAGGTTATTGATATTTCTCCCAGCAATCTTGATTCCAGCTTGTGCTTCTTCCAGCCAGGCGTGTCTCATAACGTTCTCTGCATATAAGTTAAATAAACAGGGTGACAATATACAGCCTTGATGAACTCCTTTTCCTATTTGGAACCAGTCTGTTGTTCCATGTCCAGTTCTAACCATTGTTTCCTGACCTGCATACAGATTTCTCAAGAGGCAGGTCAGGTGGTCTGGCATTCCCATCTCTTTCAGAATTTTCCACAGTTTATTATGATCCACACAGTCAAAGGCTTTGGCATAGTCAATAAAGAAGGAATAGATTTTTTTTTGGAACTTTTGCTTTTTTGATGATTCAGGAGATGTTGGCAATTTGATCTCTGGTTCCTCTGCCTTTTCTAAAGCCCTTAACAGTAGAGTATTTGGATGTCAACTTGCCAGAGGGTGTTTAGGCATCATGTAAAAGAAATGAAGAACTGTGTTACTACCAGGTGGATTACAGAGGAGTGAGCCACCAATTGAGCTATCTTGCGAAATGCTTATTATGTTATTTTTTTTAACCTAAATGATGTTCTTAGTATTTTCCTTCACAGATATTCAGAGAGCTCTTTCATATTCTCTTTCATGTCATCAAGACATTTTGCTAAATCTCATCTAGCTGCATTTTTATCCAGGCAAAGCTTCAACTGTGTGGGAACTCAGTCTTTTCACAGTGAGAAAAGTGCAGCTTCATTTGATAAGAAGGAGGATATTGGCAAACACAGCAAAAAAATCTAGTTAATCACAAATTTTAACCACTATCTAGTTGACATGTGCCTGCTGTGCTAATTGCTTCATTACTTAATTATGCCAGAAATAATAGCATCCACAGCAAACATAGCCCATGAAGCATTATTAAAATACAAAGAAACATGGTCTAGACTCTTTAGCATAAGCATAAATATTTCATAATGAGGAAGAATGCTTATTATATAACAGTAATGAAGATTTTGCAGCTAGCTTGAGCTCTTCCTTTCACTAAACTTCCATAATGATATTATGTGCCTTGACTTCTGTTGTCAGTCGTTATAATCTTGGATCTTGTCCAAATTCCCACTACCCAAAGTAAGATTATTTTTTTTAGGGCATTGTTGCATATCCCATCTCTAACAGATAATTTCTGATCACTGTGTATTTGCTAAATATATCAGTGAATAAATAAATCCATCAATCAAGAGAATAGCTGTAGAATTAGAAATGAGGCCTAGAAACCACTTTACTCAAACAGAAGATAGTGACTTCTGAAATAGAAAGACCACAGCTGTGTTTTCAAGCTTAATAATAAATGCCTTTAGTCCAGAAATTTATTTTTAAATAAATATACCCATCCCTGGGTAAGCAAAAAAATATTGTCATTTGAAGCCTTCATGTTCCATTGTTTTAAATGTTTTTGAAACGCTAAGAATTTTTCTTGGAGAGCCTAGTTTAAGAGTCATCCAAGAAATTCAGTTTCATTATTTTTCTTTTTTCCTTAAACTCAAAAACAATATTTTACCTTTGCAATTATACTCACCATTCACAGCTCTTAAATTTGCATGGTTTAAAAATTCAAAAATATAATTGAAGCTCAAATACTTAAAATTGTTAAAGATATTATGAAGAAAATTTTTATTAACCCAAATATAATTAAAAAAATAATCTCAAGTATCATGAAAATGGAGGCATCCCTGGAATAAGCATATATGCTCCTATTGTCTATTCTGAGGAAAGTAACAAACACTCATCTCATTATGTTACCTCTGTTGCATTTTCATTCTTTCATATTTTAACAAAGAAGCTCACCTCATCCCTTACATCTATGAATGTTTCTGTAGTTCTTATAATGTTCATAACATCTTCTGGTTCTCAAGATAAAGAGAATAAGATACTCTCTTTGCCCTCAAACTTTATAATGAGACACTAATAATCTTGACAAGTCAAGGTAACACCCACAGCCAGTACTTAGTCCTTCCAGTGTGTCTCAAGATGAGATATGCTGATTCTTATCCTAGCCAACCAAATGTTTAGTATTATTTTATCCATTCATTTCTCTGTTATATCACACAGTTTTTAAATATTAATATATTTATGAATGATCTGCTCTAGAATCTAGGGCTACAGATGTGAACAAGACAGGCAAGTTTATGAAACAAGAAACTTAAATGTCATGAGTATTTTTACCAGGGAAGTAGAAGGTATTAGAGTCCGGCTAGCAGGAGGATCTAACCTGGTTTGAGGGGTTGGGAAATTCCCTGTTAAGGAATGATGTCAATAAATACATTCTGAGGGTCAACAAGGATAATACAAGTAAAGAATAGGTAAGTCTATTTCAGGATAAGACAGCAGCATCATGTGGCCAAGATGTGAGGAAGAGGTGCTATGAGGTACTTTTGCAGCAAATTCCAAAATTGCTGATATCCAGATCTGGAGGTTGGGGAGCAGCCTGAGGTGAGGATGGACTGGGGGGAATTCAGAGTCGTGAGATCTCAACATGGACGGACTTCATCCTATGGCTGGTGTGGTAACATGGTCACTTTTGTAATTTTAAAGTTTCACTTTGGCTGCAAAGTGAGTAGACAGGAGGCGAGCAAGAGAAAAATGTGAGGAGTCTCTTAGGAGTTACCAGAAGTGTCAGATGAGGAATGATGGTGGCAGTAAGTTATGGTGGATAGCTCTGGGAGCTCTCTGGGGTTCATTTAACAGATGAGGTGAAGAACAGGATGTGGCAAATAAGCTGAGGTCTATCATGAGCATAACACTCAGAGTTCTGGATTGAGTAGCCGGTGTATATAGTACCAATCCCTGTGTCAGGAAACATGGTGAATGGAGCAGTTCAGTATTGGTCTTACTAAGTAAGAAATGTGTTTGAGACATTCGAGTAGGGACAGAATTGAAAAGTAATACTCTCCAATGTTTGGATCAAATTTTAGTGTGTTTACAGCATGCTTTCTCACTTAAACTTATAAACAAAATCTTGATGTAAAAAGGCATTATAATAAGTATTGTTATTCAATTAATGTTTGTTATGGCTTGTGTAATACCCTCTTTTTATGAACAAAGAAACCGAGGCTCAAAGAGTTGAAAAGCGTTTCTTACCGAAGGCTGGATTACAAGTCTAGAATTTGTAGCTTTAAATTTTGTAGCCTATCTATTAGATCAATATTACATTGTCTAAAATAAAAAGATTCTACAAATGTCAAGGATATGGCAATATTAGGTACTATTTAGAAAGTTTACTTTATCTTTATAACTATATATTTTCATGCATATATGATAATTTATTTTCCTTATGTTAAATAGCTTCAAAATGCATGCCCAATGCTCAGATTGAAATCCTTGCTATGTTACTCAATATAAAACTTAACATATTCTCTAATAAGGCTGATGGAAGTTCAGGCTATAGATTTTCTTGACCATAATGTGAAAGTTGCTATTTTGTCAGAAGAGACTACTTAGTTTTCTTATTTATACCATATGATAAATTCAGAGTAGTAAAATGGTTGAGAACATGGGCTATAGAATTAAATTCTCTGGGTTCCAGTCTTGGGCCCACAGTCTTCAGGTAATTTTGATAAAGCACTTAAATTTTCTTAGCTTCAATTTCTTCATCTGTAAAAGGAGAAATAATAACCCTCATGAGTTCTAGGGGAGAATTAAATGAGATAATTCCAATAACCCTGTGCTTACTTAAGTTTGACTCTAATATTACAGCATGCCATAGGAAACAGCATGTTTATTGCTCTTTCTTGACCACCCATTAAATTCTAGCATTAGAGTTGGTTTCTCTTTATATAAATACATTGCAGATTCAGGTTGGGCTTTAATGTGCTTGAAAAATGATTTTCTCTGCATCGATAAATAGCTTCCTCTAACAGTCTAGTCTAGTCAAACAGATTAACAGACTAGTCTCTTCAGATCTACCTGCCAAGTTTGCCAAAAAACAGAAATTTGATAACCCTTCTTTTCACAGCTCCAGTGAAAGAGCAACTAGTTCTAAGAGAAAATTGCCAATTAATTTAAAATGAGAGAGAGACATTCTTAACCCTACAGCCTCTCAATTTCTCTTTTCTCTGAGAAGGAAAAAAGACATATCTCTCAATACTTGAAATGACAATAAATCAAAATTTTATCTATGTGATTTACATTGGATAATCAAGCCTGTAAGTGTGCTGTTACAAATGGAACTATTTTTCTTGTAGCTTGACTAACAGTTTAAGATTCTCTGCAGGTTTTAAAGTCCCTCCTTATACAAAGATTGGAGATTCACATTAATGTAGTGAAATAAAATGAGTCCTGGTCAGTGATGGGGTAATCCTGGTGTCTCTTTGCAAACAGACTATAGACAGCCAATCAGTAGACAGCAGCTAATCAGCAGACTTCCAGAAGGAGAGTCCTTCTTAGTTCAAAGGCTACCTCTAAAGGTATCAGATGAACATTGGGGTACACATATCTCTTTCAATTCTGGCTTCCTCAGTGTGTATGCCCAGCATTGGGATTGCTGGGTCGTATGGCAGTTCTATTTCCAGTTTTTTAAGGAATCTAAAAAAAAAAAAAAAAAAAAAGGAATCTCCACACTGTTCTCCATAGTGGCTGTACTAGTTTGCATTCTCAACAACAGTGTAAGAGGGTTCCCTTTTCTCCACACCCTCTCCAGGTGTGTGTAGACTTTTGGATAGCAGCCATTCTGACTGGCATGAAATGGTACCTCATTGTGGTTTTGATTTGCATTTCTCTGATAATGAGTGACGTTGAGCATCTTTTCATGTGTTTGTTAGCCATCTGTATGTCTTCTTTGGAGAAATGTCTGTTTAGTTCTTTGGCCCATTTTTTGATTGGGTCATTTATTTTTCTGGAATTGAGCTGCAGGATATGCTTGTATATTTTTGAGATTAATTCTTTGTCAGTTGCTTCATTTGCTATTATTTTCTCCTATTCTGAAGGCTGTCTTTTCACCTTGGTTTAAGTTTCCTTTGTTGTGCAGAAGGTTTTAATTTAAATTAGGTCCCATTTATTTTTGCTTTTATTTCCAATATTCTGGGAGGTGGGTCATAGAAGATCCTGCTGTGATTTATGTTGGAGAGTGTTTTGCCTATGTTCTCCTCTAGGAGTTTTATAGTTTCTGGTCTTACATTGAGATCTTTAATCCATTTTGAGTTTATTTTTGTGTATGGGGTTAGAAAGTGTTTTAGTTTCATTCTTTTACAAGTGGTTGACCAGTTTTCCCAGCACCACTTGTTAAAGAGATTATCTTTTCTCCATTGTATATTCTTGCCTCCTTTGTCAAAGATAAGGTGTCCATAGGTGTGTGGATTTATCTCTGGGCTTTCTAATTTGTTCCATTGATCTATATTTCTGTCTTTGTGCCAGTACCATACTGTCTTGATGATTGTGGCTTTGTAGTACAGCCTGAAGTCAAGCAGGTTGATTCCTCCAGTTCCATTCTTCTTTCTCAAGATTGCTTTGGCTATTCAAGGTTTTTTGTATTTCCATACAAATTTTGAAATTATTTGTTCTAGCTCTGTGAAAAATACCATTGGTAGCTTGATAGGGACTGCATTGAATCTATAGATTGCTTTGGATAGTATACTCATTTTCACTATATTGATTCTTCCGATCCATGACACGGTATATTTCTCCATCTATTAGTGTCCTCTTTGATTTCTTTCACCAGTGTTTTATAGTTTTCTATACATGGAAGCAACCTAGATGTCCATCAGAAGACGAATGGATAAGAAAGCGGTGGTACATATACACAATGGAGTATTATTCAATCATTAAAAAGAATACATTTGAATCAGTTCTAATGAGGTAGATGAAACTGAAGCCTATTATACAGAGTGAAGTAAGCCAGAAAGAAAAACACCAATACAGTATACTAATGCATATATTTAGAAAGATGGTAACGATAACCCTGTATGTAAGACAGCAAAAGAGACACAGATGAATAGAACAGTCTTTTGGACTCTGTGGGAGAGGGCGATGGTGGGATTATTTGGGAGAATGGCATTGAAACAGGTATATTAGCATATGTGAAATGAATTGCCAGTCCAGGTTCGATGCATGATAAAGGATGCTCGGGGCTGGTGCACTGGGATGACCCAGAGGGATGGGATGGGGAGGGAGTGGGAGGGAGGTACAGGATAGGGAACACATGTTCACCCATGGCCAATTCATGTCAATGTATGGCAAAACCAATACAATATTGTAAAGTAATTAGCCTCCAATTAAAATTAATAAATTTATATTAAAAAAATAAAAATAAAATAATTATTCAAAAAAAAAAATAAAGGTAGTAGAGCAGAATATTAACCTCAGATCCTCACTGTGTGATCTATGGCATGCGACCTAAATTTCCATACCTATTTCCTTATCTGTGAGATGGTAAATAACAACACTTAGTGATGGTGTAATGATTTAATGGGTTAATTTAAGTAGACATATATTATAAAGAAGGCAATAAATAAGTCATGGTTATTATTATTTAGTAAAATCAAATAAATAAAACAGGGGTGGTATGGGAATTTTTGGTCAAATAATATTTTTTCTCACTTTGTAATGAAAGGGAAACACTTCCATATTTCAGTAGTAAATGTGTGTGTGTGTGTGTGTGTGTGTGTGTGTGTGTGTGTGTGTGTGTTAGTGGTTTAGTCATGTCTAACTATTTGCGACCGCATGGACTGTAGCCCACCAGACTTCTCTGTCCATGGGATTCTCCAGGCAAGAATACTAGAGTGGGTTGCCATTCCCTTCTCAAGGGGATCTTTTGGACCCAGGGATTAAACCTGTCTCCTGTGTTATAGGCAGATTCTTACTGACTGAGCTACCAGGGAAGGCATATATATATATTCAGAATGTTCAACTCACTCTTCAAATAATTCTAGACAGAGCCAGTTACTTGTTCTGTATGTGATGTACTTCACCTCTCTAAAGAAAGCAGTAACTGTAAGCTACAGGTTGTTATCTCTGGCTTTAAATTTGCATTTATTTTAACCACTTTCAGTTTCTTAGATGCAAAGTATATACAAATGCAAGACAGAATTATTTGTTTTCTGGAAGTATGCCCTTGTTTCTCACTGTTCAGCATGTGTGCATATATATTGCTAAAATTACATCCTAATGATAGCAAATTGCAGAATTATGAGATATTCTGTACCTTTTTTTTTTTAAGAAATAGAAAGTCGGGAGACTTTAATAGCAGATGGTGCATCATGAATACAATTTACTGGAACTGCTTTTCTCTAATCATACAGAAATCACGTTATGTCCCAGAGAGATCTCAAAAATATATAGGAATCCATTTATCCTCCAAGAAAATGGAGGTCTTAGAGTAATGACAAGAACCTGCAATCAAATTGGAAGCCCTGACGTCATAAATTGAGAT
Organism: Bos indicus; assembly: GCF_029378745.1. Classification (NCBI taxonomy): domain Eukaryota; kingdom Metazoa; phylum Chordata; class Mammalia; order Artiodactyla; family Bovidae; genus Bos; species Bos indicus. Next base: position 85,458,162 of record NC_091763.1, on the reverse strand, counting down.
GATGCCCTAATGGCTAGATTTTCCAAATCCACAACATAGTGAAGACATGAATAAAACGAGGACAATATTGACCACAAAGGGTATCTATCATTTTAATCTTTCTCTGTTCCTTTGTAAGAATTTTTTAAAAGAGAATTTATACATTTGTATAATGAAGGATTTATAATCTCCTTTTCTAGGTTAATTAATTGGTACTTGATGCTTTTATTAGAAACTGATAAAATGAATTATGCACACATAAAGTTACTTTTTAATATTTTCTATGTATAGCTATAGAAGGTAATCTATGTCCAAACAATAGTCATTCCTTTCAAATATTGTCCAGAATTCCAACTCCAAAAAATAGTTAAATAAGTGTTTTAGAAAGCATTGTATCCAGTAGACTATGCAATTGTATTTCCTGCTAGAGGAAAACTCTAATGTTGATTTCTCTGTGTATCTTCCTAAAAAGTGAAAAAAAATATAAAAGCTTACATTTTTAATGTGGTCTTTCACATTTACATTATTTTAAGCCTTTCCAAAGTAATGAGCTTCAATAACTTTAGACTCTAGTTTTGATTTAAAAAAATCACTGGGCCTCAAATGGAAATGTTAAAACTATCTAAATGCAAGGCTACTTTTTAGTATATTCATGGTTTTAGTTCTAGACAAGTATGTCAGGATCTCAGGAAAAAACAGTTGGATAGATAATGATTCAGTTGATAGATTGTAAGAATATATTATTTAAGCTTGCAAAAGTGATATTTTATGATACCCTATGTTTGATTCAATGTCATCCAAATGAAAAAAGGATCAAAATATTACCATGAAATAATTTTCAGACATTTTTCAAGATAATAGGCATTCATTTCCTTTTCTATCAACAGCTTTGGAAACAGTTGTTAGAAATACATCTAATCTCTTTTAAACTGCAGATCCTTAAGGCTGCTGTGATCACTAAACCAAAGATTTTCTAATTTGCAGATTTAGTTAGCAGACGTAGTTAGCACTATTCTCATAGCATTAGCAGGCACATATACCTCATTTCAATTTCTTCCTTAAAATATCATTGTAGTCTGCTTCTGGCAAGAATAATTTTCATATTAACAGGACAACAAATGAAAATGCAAAAGTTTAACCTAAATATTTAAAAACTCATGTCATTTATCCTAGAAGACCATATCGTGAAAAATACGTGAGTCAATACCCTTTAAGAGAGATACCGTAATTATCATTGAAGTAGTTTGAGATTTCCCTAATGATTCTGCAATAAGATATAAGCAATGATACAAGCAGTAGGAAACAATTTAACTAGTATTATATGGATATTTTTATTTACTATGCTTCCTAACAGTGCCTTTATAAAAATACTTAAAACAGTCAGTCACTCAGTCAGTTCAGTTGCTCAGTCGTGTCTGACTCTTTGCGACCCCATGAATCGCAGCACGCCAGGCCTCCCTGTCCATCACCAACTCCCAGAGTTCACTCAAACTCACCTCCATTGCGTCGGTGATGCCATCCAGCCATCTCATCCTCTGTCGTCCCCTTCTCCTCCTGCCCCCAATCCCTCCCAGCATCAGAGTCTTTTCCAATGAGTCAACTCTTCGCATGAGGTGGCCAAAGTACTGGAGTTTCACCTTCAGCATCAGTCCTTCCAATGAACACCCAGGACTGATCTCCTTTAGAATGGACTGGTTGGATCTCCTTGCATTTAAAACAAGTTGTTGGGAAAAACTGACCTGAACTTTCGGTATAACAGTTTCTCTGCCATTCATGTCAGAATAGATAGACTTGCTTGAATAATACAGAAATATTCATTTCTATAACTAGAGCAATGGAAACTGACATCTAAAATTTTGGATAGCATGAGAAAAAAAAAAAAACTTTTTGTACATTAAACAAATGCAACAGCAACTGTGATTCTTTACATCACTGTCTATAACACCTAGATTCTGAATCATGTTTCTTTTTATAAGACACTACACTGCCTTGATAATCTCCCAAATGTTAATGATTTTGCATTGGCCAAAGAGTAACTGTCTCAGTGTATTGGGATCAATAATGCGTGGGTCTGCCCCATCATTATGAAAGTGACTTGCTAATTGCCTATCTACATGTCTATCTACTAATGCTGCACACAGCACAACAACTGATTTATTGTTCTTTGAGAACTTCTCCTTCAGTGAGGGAAATACCAAGATCATATGCTCATTGGCTCACTGTCTTACCTTCTTTAAATGTCAGTGCTGGCACTTGTTTCCTTTGGTGCACTCCCTCTTTGTTAATTATTTTATGTACACTGATGACTCCCACAGTTAAAACTTCAGCCCCAACTTCTCCTCTGAACTCCAGACTCCTATATCCAACAGGCTCGTTAACATTTCCCTTTAGATGCTCAGTTGACATCTCAAACTTTCTACGTTGAAAACCAAACTTCGTTTCCACCCATCTATTCCAACATAGTTCCACTATCACAGTTGTTCAGACTAAAAACTTTAGAATCATTATTTAGTCTTTCTGTCACACACATACCACAGTTCATCTAACAGCCTTCAAATATATCTAGAATCTTGCTTTTGTCTAACCACGTCAGCTACCATACCAATGGAAGCCATCCAGCTCTCACCTGTACTATTTATTGTCATAGTTTTCCAACTAATGCACAACTTCCATTTTGGCTCCTTACATACATTTATCATTCAATGAGCAGAGTAATTCACTTAAAATATACATCTGATTAATTTTGACCTTGCTCAAAGTAAAATCAAAAGTTCTGTGCATGGTTTTTACAATTTCTACATCATTTACTTTGCACTGTCTTCTCCAACCCTAATTCATCCTGTCCTCTTTTCTTTCTCTAGACGAACCTGAGCCTTCTTTCTCATATTCATATAGGTTGAGCAGTTTCTTGCTCCTGGGCCCTTGAACAACTTCTGTTCTGAAAATTCTTCTCACAGATATGCACATGGCTCTTTCTTTTAGTTAATTTAAATTATTCCTGAAATAATACTTTATCAGACACTCTTCCATGAGCTCCTGTATCACTTGTTCTCTTATCCCACCCATTTTTCTTAATAGTGTCATCATATTCATCACATAATCCTCACCCATTATCTAGAATAGAAGTCCTTGAATTCTGAGACTTTGGTTTATCACTGTAGTTTTACCTGCACATAAGAACAATGCCGTGCACAAAGTAGGAGCACAACAAAAATTTATTGAATTAATTCAGAAAAGTTGCACAGAGTGATGGTGTAGAGACTGTGGTAAATACATATTTAATTATAGAAGTTCCTTGGGGTGATATCCATTTATGTAGTGGCTGGAACTGGGTACTTGAGCTTGTGGAATATGCTCCTTATATAGCCTCTAGAATTCCTAGGCATATTAGGGAAACATTTTTCCCCAACAGGGAGATTGTTAGTTCTGATTTCATTAGTGGTACTCTTATTTATGACAGGTAGGTGCCAAGGGAAATGACATTCTTAGTCCTTTCAATTATAAGTATGTAGATGTACCTTGCTTCGAAGTCTGACTTATTCACCTGGAAAAACAGTTATTAAAAACTTGAAATTACCTAAGAAGGGATTTCCTATGGGGACAGTCACAGTTGGTTGGCAGCACCATAGCTAACATTGCCTCAGTGTCTGGTAATGTGCACATTCCCTTGAGCTTGGGGAATGTCTGCACTGATTTTCTCTCTTTGTGTTTGATGCAGTAACTCTAAGAGTGCCTGGGTTCCACTCTGTGTTCAGAAAATAGCATGGATTTTTGGCTTGTGCATTTGTTTGGTTTTATACTTTTAGCTTCCCCACCTTGTTCTCAACTCATGAAAAGAAGTGATTGAAACCTCTGTCTTAATAATTTGAGGTAGTTACTGCTTTATAATGGATTGATGTCTTATAATCTGGCTTTTCTCCTTTCCATATATTTGAACATTTGTTGCCATCAGTGCTTCTTAGATTAAAATATCTATATCTACATATAGATAAAATGGTTTTATGTAACTGTAGCTTAGTCATGTCCGACTCTATGCTACCCAATGGACTGTAGCCTGCCAGGCTCCTCTGTCCATGGGAATTCCCAGGCAAGAATATTGGACTGGGCTTCCATTTCCTTCTCCAGGGGATCTTCCTGACCCAGGGATTGCACACGTGTCTCCTGTATTTCCTGCACTGCAAACATATTATTTATCTGAGGAGCCATAGGGGAAGCATATGTATACATGTATGCATGTATATATGCCATTATATCTACAGGGTCAAAGATTTCTGGAACCAGTGTGTATTTTTTATATCAAACTTTCAGGACTAACAAATATTTTTCTTTAATTTCTCAAATTGCCAACTGTTGTAGATTCAAGTTTTGACTTTGGATTCCTTGACTTCTCCACCAAAGGCATAAAGGAAACAGCAATTATTAGGTGTCTGCAAACAAGTGGATGGTTGCCTCACCTATTTCTAACACACTTATAGGTGATTTTAATATTATATGTAATTGGTTATAAATGTACATACACACTGGGTATATATAATTCTATATGCATGAAAATCTTTGATTAAACTATTTGGGACATTGCCATTAACGTTCCACCTTAAACTACAGCATAGACCAACCATATTACCTTAATTCCATAGAAGAGTTAAGCTCTCTGAAAAGCTTATTAATATGACTGATAGAAGGGCATAGTCAAGTGAATCGAATTAAAGAACAATTCTTTTAGAGCTGAAATCAACTATAGTGGGTAATATTTAATAGGAATTTTACTTCTAAAATAGACATTTTTTGAAAAACTGACATAAATCAACCTCACTAATCCTACTATAACCTTTTAAATCAAATACCTCTTTGCTAAAATATATAAATATTTCTCCTTTAGTCATTTTTTAAATAATCATATTGAAAATAGGATGTTAACCTATGTTCATTTGTTTTTCTCTTCAACTATTTGAAAAGACCCAGAAAGATAGGCATAGTCTTTTCTGTATCCCCATGACAATTGTGAAGCTGGACACACTGCAGATACTTAATAAGGATTCGTGGAAACAGTGCCTTCAATTTCCAGTTCTGTTTAGGTCACTACTGTACCAAATGCTTACTCAAAGTTATATCAGAATATAATAGCTTTGTGGTATATATAATGAAAATTGTTCTGTGTACAGATGGGAGTCAATGTTGGCCAGCTCTAGATAGAATATTAGACAAACTCAAAAAGACAGAGGCTTTGTTTAGCGTGTATCACAGAACCAGATGGGAACTTGAGGATCATGAACAAACAAGCATGAGGTTTTCCATAAGAGATTCTCACAGTGATATATTTCTTTTGTGTACCACACTTTTTAAAACATATTTACTGTGAGCTTCATTTGGACTTTCAAAGAACATTATGGGTTGCATAGGGCAAAAACTATAATTTCATTTTGAAAAATGGGAAGAAAATCTTACAAACAGAAAGGCAATGATTTGCCCAAGGTCACACAATTAATCAGCTTTTGAATCTTAAAGACGGTTAAATATTAATGTACAGAGGAAGCTACAGTAACATTTATTTTTAAATAAATTCCAGTATTCAAGAAAAAAGAGTGGTGCCATTAAATATGGACTGATTTAGAGATATGCCGGTTTTTGATACTATCATTGGAAATAAATAGTGTTGACTGACGATGGTACTCATACTACAACTATCCACCCATGAACTCTTCACAAAACTCATTAACCTCAGGATCACCTTGGTTAGTACCACCTAGCTATGATTACTCTTTTAACCTACATTTCATTAGAAATACACAGAATGATAATTGGCATTTACTTTTATGAATCCTTGTTACATCTCAAAAGGATTAAATGATAGTTGAAAAAAAGAGGTCATACCCTTTTTCTATGGATTCCCCACTATCATGCTTATTGGCAAGGAAGGTTTCAATAAATTTTTCATTATATATCTAGCGCACAAATATTCTTCTTAGAGTTTGTTTTTTTATGTAGAAATAAAAGTAGATCAGACAAATTTATTAACTACTTATAAGGCAATAAAACCGAAAATGCAAGAAAAGATTAAATATTAGTGTAGAACACACATTCTTAATAGTGATATTAAACTTAAAGCAAAGCTATAAGTATAAGCATTGTTACAAAAATTGAAAATAAGTTCCTGATTTAGATTAAAAAGTCACAAAATTTGAAGTGTCTCTTTGTCCCTTAGCATATCCTTTCTTTTTTTTTTTAATTTTTAGTCACTCAGTTATGTCTGACTCTTTGCAACCCCACGGATTGTAGCCTGCCAGGCTCCACTGTCCATGGAAATCTCCAGGCAAGAATAGTGGAGTGGCTTGCCATTTCCTTCATATTTAAAATCATATTCTCCCAGAGAAATTTTATAAAGGTAGTTTAAAACGTCTCTTTTTCAATTTGCAGTTAGGACAAAATATTGAGGATTTATCATAATCAGTGATAAAATGCAAAAGTGAAATCAGCAATGAATCCAAAATTTTTGTTTCTTGTATTTGTTCTTGCTTTTGTCTAACACATTCACAGTTCCCCCAACTTTCTCAGAAGAAAGTAATTAACATGATTTTCCAAGTCATATTTCACAGTTTGTAAAGCATAGATATGCTTCTGGATATGTCTCATTCCAATAATCTTTACATTTCATGACTTCTATTGAGTTCTCTACAAGTAAAATAAATTTTTCTCCCTCATATAGTATATGAATTAATGGATTCTTACCTTGAGAAGTTTTCTTTTTGAATTAAATGAATGATTCTATCTTAGATTGGGAAAGAGGGGAGCAAGAAATCAATTGAAATATCTATACTGTATATGGAACACTGCAACATAAATAAGAAACCTATAATAAAGTTCTAAAATATATTATTTTACATTTACATTAAGTTAAAAATTATGTGATAGTAGATAGTATCTTTGCAAAGCTTAAGAAAAATCCAGAGATGGGAAAATTGGAATGGAGACTGCATGCATTGTCTTTAATGAGATCATTACATTTTTCTGTTAATGGCAGCAGTCTTGCTTCGCTATTTTACTATGTTTTTTAAAATTCTTTTCTGCCAATTACTTACTCTGCTTCATTGGTTCTAAGTGATGCAATACGCTAAATCACTTGATCTTAGACATTACTTATGAGGGCTACTGTTCAGTTAATTTTATGGCAGCTATATACTATAGTTAGATGTTAAAACAATACAATATAGGCCAAGTTTCATTTTAGTTCCCCCCCAGGGAAATGAATCACATAATGGGCAAAATTGAAATTAGATGCTTTTAGATATACATTAGTGAGTGATTTTCTCAACTGTGAACTTTATAAATTTGATCAACACTTGAGTTGATTCTTTTACAATATAATAAAACTGCTATCTCGAATATGACTACTCCTTTCATTAAATATATTATTAGATAATGCCATGTTCTCTTTTTATGTTTTAATTTTTTATGGAAAATATCTGACTGGCTTACTCTCCCATGGATTATTAGTAATTCCATGTATTAGCTGTTTAATAACATTATTAAATACAAGAGAATAATAACAATATGTGCCAAAATATGAGTCTCCCAATCAAATGCCATAAGTTATTTTTGTAGTTTTTCTTCTTGGTGGTAAAGTTGTTGAAGATCTAAAAAGTCTGCAGGTGCTCAAATTCAGGAAAGTTGCATCATAATTAATGTGTTCTATTTGGTAGAAGGATCCATGAAACAATTTTATCTTGAGACTGAATTATACTGATTCTTCTAATTTTGTTTGGGGTTAGTTAAAATGTGATTTAACATAGCAAAAGGAATGCTATGTAAGGATGTCTTATTTGATGTGAAATTTAAATCTTGGAAGCTTAATTGAATTTTATAGTTAGAAGCTAGAGTTAAGAATCATTGAACCTCCCATCTTCCATTTTCTCTTGAACCATTTTACACATCACCACCAAGAATAACTTTCCTAAAAACATAATGATCACTTTACAGGCAGCTCAAAAACTCTACATTTGTTTATTGCTTATTAGTCAAACATTTGCATCAACTGACATGCTCCAACTTCTTTTCATTCTAAACTAAACCTTACACTTTGGGCACACTGGCTGTACTAATCTAGGAACCCTGTTTGTGCTTTGCCCTCTCCACAATTTGGCTCATGTTCTTCTTCAAGCCTAGAATTGCTTGCTGTTCACTCTGACCATTCGTATTTCTATATTTCTTTACAACCTGGGCAAATACTCATAAAATTTCCTGCAGTTCATTCCTCTGAACATCTTCCAAATGATTGTTTCTGTAACTAACTTGACAATTTAAATTGTGTTTCAAAGTATCTTTTTATTTCGAGAAACATTATTGAATGTCTTCCACATACAAAGTAGTGGTATAAGTGCTGTAGGGTCACAATACTCGAAGAGAGGTCACAGGAACCAGAAGCATTGCTGACAATGCAGAATCCCAGAATCCCATCGTGACCTACTGAGCCAGGATTGAGTCTTCATGGCAAGATTAATTAGATCTCTCACTAGAGTAAAGTTGGAGGAACTCCACAGTGGAGGATGCAAACATGAGCAAATCATACCTGCCCTCATATAGATCACTGACTAATTATGGAGCATTAAAATAATCAAGGCAGAGTGAACATAAGGGTCACAAGAGAAGTTAAACAAAGTGTCCAGAGTAGGGATAGGCTGAAGGGAGAAAGATCACAACCAAATACAAATCCAACTCTTTATGCTATGAAGTGGGCTTCCCTGGTGGCTTAGCTGGTAAAGAATCTGCCTGTAATGCAGGAGACTCCAGTTTGTTGATGTCTGGGTTGGGAAGATACCCTAGAGAAGGGATAGGCTATCCACTTCAGTATGCTTAGGTTTCCCTGGTGGCTCAGTTAGTAATCTGCCTGCCATGGGGGAGACCTGAGTGTGATCCCTGTGTTGGGAAGATGCCCTGAAGGAGAGCGTGGCAACCCACTCCAGTAGTCTTGCCTGGAGAATCCCCATGGACAGAGAGCCTGGTGGGTCCATGGGGTTGTAAAAGAGTCAGACACAACAGCCACTAAGCACACACATTCTTAGAAGTATCATTACTAATAATAAACACTTATTTGCTGACTCTGTGCATATGCTTGGTCCAGTGCTAGACGTTTAAGGTGCCTCGTTTCCAATCACCATAATGATCATGCTCTGTAGTCATTAGTATCCTCATTTCATGCATGAAAAATGGAGGGATTTTAAAAGATTACTAGCTACTGTCCAGGTCAGGATTTAAATCCATGTCTATTTTCTCTATTCTTTCCTTTTGACACTCCTCTCCCTAAACTTGTCATTTATATCATTACTCACACACTAGTTTTCTGTTGAATATTCTATTTTTCTTAAACTTGATTTCAAAGACTTTTCAAGTTTTTACATTTATTTCTCTTTGATTCTGCTCTAGGACTGATTGCAGGTACAAAATAAATATTACATTAGTATCTGAAAATTAACAATGTCCAAAGGAGATTATTTTTTTCAATTTTGACAACATAGGCATACACTGGTTTGGTTTAGCCACAAATGTCTCAATATAAAGAAAGGGGGCCTAAAGTGTGTGTGCATGTGTGTGTGTGTGTACGTATGCCTGGAAATAGAAGAGTTAGGTTAGTTAAGATAAGTTGAAAACCTGAGAGAATAAAATAATAAAATTAGCCTGAGTATTACATGATTCCACTATAATCTCTTGAATACAGTGGAAAAGTAGAATATATTTTATTAATGTATTTGCTTACTTATTAATGGAAATGATAATACTATACATAATGATTTTACATGAATTAATTAATTAGTTAATTTAATTACCTAATAATCCTTGGTAAATAATCTTTGGGTAAAAACTCCCATTCAATTATCCCATAGAGAAATTATCATATCTATTTTGAAGTAGCATCAGGCTCCCTCTCTTAAAAAAGCATCCTGTAACTGCAAATTTATTAGTTTTCATGAACTCTAAACTTTTAAGTTTATGTATTAATAATTAAACCATTCTTCTAGAGAGGCTTAACATATGTTGAGTGCTCTTAAAACAAACTCAGACACATCAGTTCTAAGTTGCTTAAAATCCAATATAAGATGGCAATAAGCACTTGACTTAAATAGAGGATTATTTATTTTGGAATAAGTGGCATTTTCTTTTTCTTATAGTCTAGTACAGCATATAGAGTATACTGTAAGAGTTTTCTTTATAACTTGGTCAGGTCTAAACAGGTTAGTCAAATAAAGAAACAAGTATTTGATAAAGAAGGCTAGTTTCATTCTCCAAAATAAATTCCTTCATTTTTTTTATATAATTGAATTCTATTCATAACAGAAGTATCAGAGACAGCAGGATTTTCAGAAAAGATGAACAAAAAAGGAAATGATTGCATTCATAGCACTTCTAGACCTTCTGCCTTCAACAGTCAATGACAGTTATAATTGGAGATACTGAAATTCACCCCTTTAATCTTATTTCCTTCTTGCATTAAACTATGTAACATTTTCTCTTTTTCTTCTTTTTATTCAGTCTCAGAATGTGTTTTTCTATTGAATATTACCAGCTGCCTACATGTTTTGAATTATTTGTTCTTGGTGACAACAAAATTTTCCAACTTTATTAATTTTTTTTTTTGTAAAAAACAACCTAACATTTAATATCAGCATTACTTTATAAATGGCTTCCCTGATAGCCCAGTTGGTAAAGAATCTGCCTGCAATGCAGGAGACCCTGGTTTGATTCCTGGGTCGGGAAGATCCCCTGGAGAAGGGATAGGCTGCTGCTGCTGCTGCAGCTAAGTCGCTTCAGTCGTGTCCGACTTTGTGCGACCCCGTAGTCGGCAGCCCACCAGGCTCCCCCATCCCTGGGATTCTCCAGGCAAGAACACTGGAGTGGGTTGCCATTTCCTTCTCCAATGCATGAAAGTGAAAAGTAAAAGTGAAATCGCTCAGTCGTGTCCGACTCTTAGTGACCCCATGAACTGCAGCCTACCAGGCTCCTCCGTCCATGGGATTTTCCATGCAAGAGCGCTGGAGTGGGGTGCCATCGCCTCATCTGAGGGATAGGCTACCCACTCCAGTATTCTTGGTATTTTATCAAAGAAACTGTATTTTGTAATAAAGAGCAGATCTTAAAATAAAAAAAAATACTTTAATGAAAAGCTTATTTACTGTCCATGTTGTTTAATTTTGCTACTATGATAACTAAAAATATTTATCACAGACTTCAGAATGTATTAACCCTTATTTGAGAGTCTCTGGGTTAAGCAAACAGGCAGGTGCACTGTCTCCAGAATCACGGCAAAAATTGGCACTTCATCCTTCAATGTGTTTAACAGAAGCAAACGTGAAAGATTAAGGATAACGAGGCAGAATCAGAGAGGCTGAAGGTGACAAGAAACCATTGTTGTTGTTTAGTGACTAAGCTGTGTCCGACTCTTTTGAAACCTTCTGAACTGTAGTCTGCCAGGTTCCTCTGTCCATGGGATTTCCCAGGCAAGAATACTGGAGTGGGCTGCCATTTCCTTCTTCAGCACACCTTCCCAACCCAGGGATTGAACCCAGGTCTCTTGCATTGCAGGCAGAGTCTTTACCACTGAGTCATCTGGGAAACCCATACAGGTATGTTAAAATTCCTTTTTTAACTTTACCCAAGATGAGCCTGGCTTTGCCCAGGATCTAGACCTTTGCAAAGATGGTGTTTTCTTGTTCAGTATTGGTTAACTTATTTGGATCAAGACTTTATGATTTAGGATATCAATTATCCCTTTTCCTATCAGAGGAGAGAAGAAGCCTAATTCTTAAAATCATGAGTTTTTACAAATTCCTGGGCTAAAATTGAAACACATTCACTTAGTTTTCCCAAGAAATTGTCTTTTGTAATAGAATGTTTTGGGGAAAAATACGGAGGAGAAATGGTTTTCTTCTGTATTAAAACCACAAACACTTGCTAGAGACACAGAAGTGACCAAGATAAACATGGTCTCGGCTCTCAATGTTGAGTCTGATCTTCAGATTATATTCTTTCATGGATGAGGACTTATAGATTGTAAAGAAATGGAAATGTCTGAATTCCTCTTAACAGTAACAGAGCTTTTTTTTTTTTTTTTTTTGCAGTTAGAATTCTGACAGTTTTTCATATTAGAGGATGAATGATAGTATTTAAGTGAAAAACTCAAGATACTAATTTTTAAAGGCTACTTAATTATCATTTTCTTTTCCTAATTCATATTACTATTTTTGTTCTGAAAAAATATTTTCAAGAATCTCATTATTTGAGGTGACTTAATAATTTTCTTCACATAATTAGAATTGTTCAATTTTAAGATATTAAAAGAAGGATAGTTATGTGGCCTAAATATTAGTTTTATGAATAAATCCACAGCTTGAAATTTTTGCAAAACAAATCCTTTTTAGCCTCTTGGCTCCCACATATGATCTTGAATAGGACCAATATGAATCCTGCTTTTGTATTTCTGTTCCACAAATTCATAATTTGATGTTCAGTTTTCAAAAGATTACAACAAGCCAAGAATCGTCATGACAATAAGAAAAATAAAATTAAGGCTTCCTGACTGTTGAGTTAATGCTCTTTAAGGAACCATCTCATGTGACTATATTCTGGTTGTTTAGTTTCTGTTGCCATTGTTACAAATTCTATTTCATGCCTGTAAATTATATTTTCTAAGTTTGCATGAACAAAATAATATTTATTGCACCACTGGTTGGTTTTCTGATTTCTTGAATTCATGTATGAACAGGCTGCTGTTTTGTTTCAACTATTCATATAGTGTATTAATATATGAAGTCACACATCTGGAACATTAATGTTTTGAAGCTTACTGAAGCTGTTTACCCTCAAGACACATCCATATCCTTAGTACAAAAGGCAGGTGATGTTAGAGTACAAAGTTTAGTCATGTTTTCATTTCATCATATGACACCTATTTCATTCTTTAGTCATAGAAAAAACATCTAAGATAAGAGATAGTCAGTAAATAATGACCTTCAACTTCTGGAATTCTTTTAGCAAATCTTCCTAAAATCTTCAATGTGAGCACAGAGGATATCAGAAAGAAATACTTTATGTGTTTCTTAACTGATGTCTCTAGCCTGAAACACAGCAAAATGTTGCCGACTGAAGTTCATTTAGACTAAATTAAACTGTAACTAAAAAGGCCAATCCTAGTTCACTATAAATCAATGACTAATGTGATAATTAGAGAAAATATAGGTTAAGAGGAAGACACAAAAGCTTGCACTTTCTTCTGAAATATTTTTATGTCTTTCCTTATGAAACAATGACATTCTTACAAATACTAAATGTTATATATTAATAATTGATAAACTTCTGCACCAAATAATACATGTTTATAATTAAGGACCATAAAGTTAATGTAGCTATAATTCAGTTTAGACTCAGTGAGAAACTATCCTCTTTTATGAGGTAATTTTTTAGGAAGAAGACAATTAGATTAATGACCACTGAGACAAAGAGTTTAGATGATGTCTACATCATCTGCAAAACTTTAAGGCTTCTATGATTGTATAAAATTTAAATAGAAAATATTTTAAATGTAGAAATGGAATTACGTTTTACAGAAGAGTCACTTGACTCATTGTTTGATTCTGGTTCCAAGATTGGAAAGTGGACAAATCAGCTTAAAGCAATTTCATTCCAAACATCTAGAGCACACGTTCATTACAGCTTCGTTATAAGGTATCACGCCATAGCAAAATTTGACTGTAACATGTCAAGCTGTGGAATATAATCGGTGATTTGGATGTTATCTAGAAGAACATAGTTGCTAGAAGCATCTTGTTATATCCATTTCAGGTATAACATGCTCCCAGGTCAAAGCCTAAGTGCAGTATTACAGGGAAACTAGAATAAGTCATCTACATGGCACTCCTGGAATTTACATCATACATCTTATCTTCTGAACACGACATTTATGCTGCTGATGCGGTTAATATACAATGATCATTGCAGTTAGTTAATTCATTTTTAAAATGATTAACCCTCTGGTCACTTTCATGTGCACATTGCACTCAAATGTTTGCAAAGAGACAAGATAGAATGATAAACAGAAAGGGCTGAGAATCAAGGACACTGGGAGAAGCTAAGAACAAGAAGGGCTAAGAAGATAATTAGGCATTAGAGTCTGAAGGATGCTCTAGTGTAACCCACCTTGAAAAATGCAAGTTATAGAAAAACCTAACACACACACACACACACAAATACCTGAAACAAAGTTCCATGAAACTTTTACCTTTGTTTTCCATATTTAAATAAGATGTAAGATACATCCTATTTTATATTTTATTCTATTCTCCTCCTTAAAAATGTGACTGGTCCTTATAAAATAGGTAGATTTTACTTCACTGAGTCATGATGTGGAGCTGAAGAAAGTGACTAAAATTTAATGAACAGTTCTTACACATGGATAGTTTTGAAGAGCTTGTTAAAGCCAGAAAATTATTTGAGGAGATGGTCCATATCCATCAGATTCTGGAATGAATTCGTAATATTCCATCAAGATAAAAGCTAAAATATATAGAACTATTTTCAATTATAACGGCACACAGTTATTATATTAACAGGGCTTCCCTGGTGGCTCAGTTGGTAAAGAATACACCTGCAATGAGGGATACCTGGGTTTGATCTCTGGGTTGGGAAGATCCCGGGAGGAGGGCATGTCAACGAACTCCAGTATTCTTGCCTGGAGAATCCCATGGACAGAGGACCCTGGCGAGCTTCAGTCCATGGGGTCACAAAGAGTTGGACACAACTGAGCAACTAAGCACAGCACATTATACTAACAACTTTATATGCTTTATCTCATTTAATCCTTACAACAGCCTTTATAGATTGGTACAAACTGTATTCAAAAATTTTAGTTGCAGAAATTAGTGTGTAATGAGAGAAAATAACTTTTCCCTTAGAGTACTTAGTTTTTAAATGGCAAATAGGATTTTTAATACAGGCCTTTTGATTCCAGGCCACAATTTTTTCAAGCCTCTGAAATCCAGTAAACTTAACTTCCTCCCCTGCTCCCTTCCTCCCTCCCACAAAAATGTTTATTTATAATCTGCTCTCTACCATACACTGAGAACATAAATGTAACAAAGACTACCCTGATACTCTATATAATCCAGTGAAGGATAAACAGAAGTCAAGGCTGAGGGAAATTTCAAAACAACAATAAGAATCAGAAAAGCAAAAATAGATACAACTTGACCTTGAAACTATGGCAACTTCTTTAGACAGTAAGTCTTTTGTAAATTTCATCATTGAACAGGAAACAACCTGGAGTTGGCTGGTTCAAAACCTGTAATCTAGGAATCTGCCACATTGAGCATATCTTGAATTCTTAGTAGTGGACTGGTACACTACACACTGGGTCACCCTGGAGGATCCTTGATTGGAACTAAGATGTACTCCCTTGAATTTTCACATGTTAACTCTAGGGTGCTGTTTGCTGTAATAAGATTAAATGCTGGTTGCTGCAACCCATTGAGAAATCTTCAGAGTCATTAGTAGTGTCTCCATTGTGGGAAAAAGGCTCAGGTGGTACAGAGCAGAATTCTTTACTGTAAAACTAATTTTAGTAAAGGTCAAATTCTCCAGGTCTGGGTGTAATTCATGAAATTCACAATGTGCCTGTCAATTTCCCTGACAATATGTATGAAAAAGATTCAGAATTATAGCGAAACAGAGAACTCTTTACAAAGAGTCACTCAAGGCTAAATTGCCTTTTTACAATGGCTAGCAGAACTCAACCTATTAGATAAGTGTTTATATTCCTTGGCTTCCCTGGTAGCTCGGTTGGTAAAGAATCTGCCTGCAATGCAGGAAACCCCAGTTTGATTCCTGGGTTGGGAAGATCCCCTGGAGAAGGGACAGGCTACCCACTCTAGTATTGTCCTTGTGACTCAGCTGGTAAAGAATCCACCTGCAACGCAGGAGACCTGGATTCGATCCCTGGGTTGGGAAGATCCCCTGGAGAAGGAACGGCTACTCACTCCAGTATTCTGGCCTGGAGAATTCCAAGGACTGTATAGTCCATGGGGTCACAAAGAATCTGACACGACTGAGCAACTTTCATTTATGTTCCTTTGCATTTCATATAAATTTAAATAGAAACATCTTTGCAATAGATGGTGGCTAATGCTGGTTGTAATTATTAGGAATATGTGGAATGAAGGTGAAGCATCTCAGAGGAATAGACTCTAGTTAGTGTTATCTGTTGAAATGTTTGGTATGATTTTGAAGTATTAAGGTTTCAAGAAAATGTCAAACAATTATGTAGAAACCAAGGGTCAATATGGGAAGCTACAACTACTTTCAATTATTGTGTAATTCTTCTTTTGTAATTGTCTTTTTCAGTCAGTTATTAGCCATGTGGGAAAATACGTCTATTTAATTTATAGTCTCTTTATAACCTTTGTCTAATTTTTATCCTCAATTTATATACCATACTTTGCTTATTGAAATGTTGGTTGTTTCTGAAAATTAGTTCAAAGAGTCGGACATGACTGAGCGACTGATCTGATCTGATAGAGAAAAAAACTTGTTGTTATTTAAAAGTATTCTTTCCTTTTAAGGCAAGTTCAAAGGAAGTTTCCAGAAATAATGTCATGCAGCCTCCTAAAGGGGTTGCTTTGAAGGGAAAGAACTTGTTTGGTATGTAAGCTCTGATAATGTTGATAAAATTTCTTCTATGACAACATTGCATTGTAAAGCATTTAACAATAGGCAAATGAGACAAAAAAGCCCTTCATCTCTTTTGGGATATACTCTTAATGCTGCTATAATGTTCATTTCAGCATAGTTGATGTGACTTAAAAGAGAGTGTCTGAACCTCCTCAGGGGTCTCCATGTGAGTGTTTCTGTCCTACAAACAGGGGGACAGAGAGAACTGCCTGAGTGTAGGGTTTGATGAGGCTCTATAACTGCTGAAATTGGGATGACATCTCCTGATCCCTTGGCCATCACATGTGTGATGATACTTCTCTCATTCTGAGGATGTTTCCAGACATCTCAAGCTTAATACAACCAAAATATAATCAATTTGTCCTTCCCATTTTTCTCAATAAATATATTCAGTTTCTGAAGCCAGGTATCTGGTATTACTCCCTTTTTCTAAACATACAACTCTGAATCATCAGCAATTTATCTACAAAATGAAATCTCAAATCCAACAACTTCTTTCCTGTCTATTTTTATTAAGCCTCCTTCACATCATTCCAACAGTTACCATCTCATCTCTTCTTTTCTACCTCCTTCCCACAAACCAGTATTAACACAGTAGCAAAGTGATCCTTTTTACCAAGTAAATCTTAATTTAAGCATGAGGTTCTCTTGTACTTATCCTTTCAATTGCAGTTTATTTCACTTAGAATGAAATCCTGTCTTTGCCACCTCCTGTGGCTTCCCTGGTGGCTCAGAGGTTAAAGCGTCTGCCTGCAATGCGGGAGACCTGGGTTCGATCCCTGGATCGGGAAGATCCCCTGGAGAAGGAAATGGCAACCCACTCCAGTATTCTTGCTTGGAGAATCCCATGGATGGAGGTGCCTGGTGGGCTACAGTCCATGGGGTCGCAAAGAGTCAGACATGACTGAGCGACTTCACTTCACTCACTAGTGGCTCTTAATGATTACTTCCCTCCTGTCCTTGTTGGTCTCTCCAGAATCATTTAAGTTTCAATTGCCCTGATCCCCTCTGAGTACTTTGGACAAGCAAAACTTTTTCCTTATTCCTCTGAATATCTTCTTTGCAGTGGTTGTGTTGAGATTCCCGCTGATCACATTAGCTGACATACCAACTTCTTAGGACCCCCATTGTTCAGCATATTATAGTATATTGTCCTAGGTCACCTTATATTTTGTGTATTTGTTTATTTTCCCCAGCATTAATTAGATTTTCTTTTTGTCTATTCCTGGATACTGAAAAGTAAACTCCATAAAGACAGCAGTCATATTAGTCTATTTTCCCATCATAGTACCAAAACACAGAATCTGGAGCATGAAAATACTCACATATTTGTTGAATGAGTATCATTGTTTCTTATCTATATTATTGCAAAGGGTAAATGCCTCCCTGGGCTTTCTCAGGTGGTAAAGAATGTGCCTGCCAATGTAAGAGATACAAGAGACGCAGGTTCGATCCCTGGGTCAGGAAGATCTCCTGGAGTAGGAAATCACAACCCACTCCAATATTCTTTCCTGGGAAATTCATGGACAGAGGAGCCTGGTGGGCTATAATCCATGGGATCACAAGGAGTCAGACACAACCGAGAGACCAAGCATATACACAAATGTGCCACTCTTCTGGGTTATCGCTACCTTCCCACCCTCGTTGTGTTACCAGGTTTATCTTCCTAGAGCATATTATCATTTTATTTCTTCCAAACTGTTTATGTTTCTCTTAACCTACTGAATAAAGTCAGAGGGACTCAGATGAGAATGACACTCAAAATCTTCCAAAATTACACAGGAATATCTCTGTTCTGTCACAACTCTTCAACAATAATGTTTATTGTGTTTCAGTCATGCTGATCTATTGAACCAACTTGATATCCAGTGTAATAACATCTCAGGTATTTCTCACCATTATCTCTGAAAATTTATTTACTTTAACTCACTGAAAAATTCAACCTTCATGATTGATGTGGAATCAAATTCCCAAAAGTAAGAATTCCCTGAACTTGCAAGTCTATTCCAGTCATTTTAACATGTCATCCTGGAACATCAAGTAGCTTCAAAGCAAAGGATTCAGTCGAGAGAAGGAAATGGTCCTTTGGAAAAGGAGCGCATGTAGTCTGATACAACTTCAGATCATGCTATGAAGCTATCATTCCAGGAAACCTAGGCCCTGCAGAAGCAATTATTTGCTACATTTTACTCTTTCCTATTTTCTACTACAATAGCAGAATGGTTAAAAAGGTGATTTATATAGAATTAAATTCTGGTAACCACAGGCAGGAATTATAGAGGAAATGCTAAAGCAACAATAAACAACATTGAGAAGATTTTGGCTGTTGGGGAGGAAACAGCAGCACTTTAGCATTCTGTCACTCTGAGCTGCAGTTGCCCCTTATCAGATAAGGATACATCCAGGAAAGTGACAAGTGTCAGCCTCCAGGAAGACAATGGGCATACTGCTTTGAAAGGGAGAGTATTTCTCCTTTGGACAATAAAACATTCATTGGCCTTCTTCGCTATTATTATTTCCCCGGGCTAGCTTAGCAAACACTTTCTACAAGAGAATATCTTGACCATTAGAATAATTAGACCACTGGCCCTCTTCGCTATTATTATTTCCCTGGGCTAGCCTAACAAACACTTTCTACAAGAGAATATCTTGACCATTAGAATAATTAGACCACTGGCCCTCAGAAATGGTGCCCCTCTCAATGGGGTTTACAAATTTATCTGCCAATCCAAATTCTGTTTATAAATTATCCTGGAGTCAGATTTCAGTGAAGGACTTCAATGGTAAGGCCACTTTCTGTCACTAATGACTTGGCCAAGTCATCCTTCTTTTCTGGATTTCTGAAGCAATAGCAGAGTATAACAAACATGTCTATGAAGCATTATGGAGTAGTTGGGAAAACATGAGCTAGGGTCAGGGTTATAAATCCTCACGTGGTTATTGTAGATATCTAGCTGTGTGAATTTGATTTAAAAGATCATTCAAGTTTTCAGGGACTTCATTTCTTCATCTGTCCATGAAGGCTTATTAAAATGATTTTATTTATCTCCTCTTACTGTGAATTCTATAATAAACTCTATGATGAATGCAGTTAAATTGCTAGTGTATATTGTTTGAAAAGGAAAGGTCAAGGTATAACATAGTATGCCTAATATTGTACTCATTAAACTTTTCCACCACATTTTCTCATAGGCAGAAAATGGTAAATACCTCCCTCTGGAAGTTTCTTTGAAGTATCTTGTTTTATTTTAAACACTATGCCAATGTTTTTTAAAACATTTTCTCCATAAGGTATTCTTGTGCATTTTAGTACAAAGTGCTGAATATAATTACTTAACATTAGAAAAAAATCAATACACTAAAAACATTTTTACCATACTTATCCTGTGATGTTGACTATCTCCTGGCATACATTAGCTTACTAAATGAAGTTTTAATCCAATGTTCATCACATTTTAATTGAGTTTAGCTGGGGAAAATATAAATATAAGTGGGAAAGAATATGTGTGTATGGGGAAAGGATATTGGGAGGTAAAATCTGGAAGAGTTCTGGCAAAGGAATTGAATGAAACAGCAGAGTCTATAACTGCAAATAAAACTAGATGAGGTGGATTTTTACTTCTATAGACTTTATTATAGACGAAAGGGTCCTGAGGTTCAAATCAAGCAAATCTAAAAATGAGTCTCCATTGAAACAGTTTGTGCCATCTGTTTGAGGCACTTAGCTTTGAGTACAATCTTTAAAAAAAAATTACTCCAAAGGTTAAAATGCTTTATTAGAGATTTGTCTACCTAAAAAGCATGTTATATACAAATAAATTTTAGACTCCAACAACAATAGGAGTATACATAATTTAAAGATATTGGGATATGAAATATGGAATTCAACTTTGGTTAGTATCTTTGTAGTGAAGAAGGAGCTGCCTTTTAGGGATTTTAACAATCAAGAAGATATAGAAATGACTGTAATTCTACTCCTAAAAATGACAAAACATCTCATAAGTAAAATTAAATACCTGCCTCCCCAGCCAGAATTTCCCCTCCTACATCACGGTATAATGTAAGGAGCAATTCAAGGAAAAGGAATTTGTTCATTATGGAGGGAAAATAAAAAGCAAAAAATGCTAAATCATGACTGTCTTTAATTGTGTAAATGGTTGCAAGTTTCCTTTCTTGAGGTTTTCATTTTCCGGGTACCTGCAAGCATGGAACAGACCAATTGACCTTTGGTGGTACTGTGGTGTGCCATTTTTTGTTTGTTTGTTTGTTTTGAGTCATTGTGTAATAGCTCATATATGTCCCTCAAACCCAGATTATGGCCTCCCAAGAGGAACTGAAAATTAAGGTAAACATTCGGTCTTCTACTATACAAAGCATTGAATTTCCTCTCAATTTCTATGGCTGTCTTTTTGCTTTTCCTAAACTCATATGCATACTATTCTGTAAAGAACAATTTATTTGAAATTTCATTTATTTTACAATTTAATTATGAACAAGTTTAAAAAAATACAATTTGAATTTATGAAATGATTTGTGAAACAAGGTCTAAGAATAACATGCAACCCTCTTCCAATTTATCAGTGGAAATTCAATTTTAACATCCTTCTTCAAATGCCTAAAGAAGTAATTGAATGAGACACATGTGATTACAGTGTTCATGAGTTTATCAAGTTTCTGATAGATTAAAAAGTTATAAAGGCTAGTAACCAAAACTCATTACACATCCAATATTTTTTCTCATTCTTTCTAGAACTCTTTCATTTCTCATTCTTTCTAGAACTAACCTCCATGATTGAAATGCATGTTTCTTAGGACTTACACTTTACTCAGTGAGTCATGAAGACCTGGGATCTTAATGTGTGCATGCAATAACTGAGTATTCAATGCAACAGTCGAAAAGGGGTAAAATTTAATTATTTGAGGAATAGTATGAAAGACTTTGCAAAATAAATATGCGTCTCATACAGTGCAGTAAAACAGACAGGGCTGTTTTATTTTTCTACATATTCTTTCATAATTCAGTTCCTTAGCAGAACATCTTATGTATTTCCTTCACTGCTGAATGACTCTTAATTACTTTATTTAATGGGAAACACTAGTGTACACAAAATGAGTGTCATGAGGAGACAGGGTGATGGAACTAAAGTGTAAATTACCTCTTTATTTCATGAACTGTAAGTTTAAGTGTTAGGGCAGAGGGGATTTGAAAGATGAATTGCAGTGTTTTGTTCTGATATAGTTGCTTGTTTAAATTCAGCCTGAGTTGTTTATCAGTTCTTTATATCCTAATTCAGGGACAAATTAGCAATGGCACAACAGCTCTCTATCTGCTCATTAGTAGGCAACAATTCACAAAAGACATATTTTGTGTACAGAGAGCTCTCGGCTAAATGTTCTATAGGGGAGATTCGGAAAGCTTTAAGAACCAACTTGCTGCATTCATTTTGGATCAGGCGCATTTCAGTGGTTGGAGAACCCAGATTGGTTGTATGCTGTCTTTTTTGGTAAGAGTAAATTCAACAGAGTTGTTAGTACACGGCCGCACCTGTGTGGTCTAAGTACCATGGGCCAGGACTTCCCTGGTAGTCCAGTAGTTTAAGACTTCACCTTCCAAAGCAGAGGGTGTGGGTTCGATTACTGCTTGGGAAGCTAAGATCCCACATGCCTTGAGGCCAAAAAAACAAAACATAAAACAGAAACAATATTGTAACAAATTCAACAAAGAGTTTAAATATGGTCTGCATAAAAAAAAATTTTAAAAGAGGAAAAAAATAAACAGTATGGGCCAAAGATTTCTTCCTATGAAATATCCTTTTCTCTTCTAACTTATGTTAGTGGTTTTCTCAAGCAAGCATAGGCAAGAGCCCTGTGATGAGTCCAGGGTTTTGTAACCTGTGGGGATGTTTCAAATATCATTAAAAGGAAGTCTTACAAGGTCATCTTATCAGGTGACTCATCTTGGAACAAAGTCTGTTTTTCACTTTATTGTGGAGAACAGAATTTTTTTTTTTTTAATTCTCTCTCTCAGGTTTTAATCTCTGCAACTTTATTCATCAGTTCCTTTCTAATCTGAACAATTCAATGATGGTCTTCTGGACACAGACAGGAGTTTTGAGAACAATTTTCCCCAGTGCTTTTCACCCCAAATCTAACCAAATAAATATCCCAAACCCAGTCACATCCTCTCGGTAAAAACTCATTTCAATGCTAACTGACATCCCCTGAAAATATAGGGTGAAGTGAAGTGAAGTCTCTCAGTCATGTCCGACTCCTTGCAACCTGGTGGACTGTAGCCCACCAGGCTCCTCTGTCCATGGGATTCTCCAGGCAAAAATACTGGAGTGGGTTGGCATTTTCTTCTCCAGGGGATCTTCCCGACCCAGGGATCTAACCCGGGTCTCCCACATTGCAGGCAGACGCTTTAACCTCTGAGCCACCAGGGAAGCACCAAGTTACAAGTCTTCCATGACTGGGCCAGAGGAGGTCTATGAACTGATGCAAATGGCCTTGAAAGGTCATGGTTGGCCACCCCTGTTTTCTTTAAGATTCTGTTTCTTATTAACATGAAGTTCTGAATTGATAAAAACTCTTTGTAGCCTCATGTTGTAGAAATGCACAGAAATTATGCAAATTATGTGTATAATCATGAAACATCCTCTGAAACTATTTGGAATTTATTAAGTAATAAAGCACATGTGTGTATGCTTAGTTGGTCAGGCATTTTTGACTCTTTGCAACCCCATGGACTATAGCCTCCTCTGTCCACAGGATTCTCCAAGCAAGGATACTGGAGTGGGTTGCCATTTCCTCCTTCAGGGGATCTTTCTGACCCAGGGGGTGAACCACATCTCTTGCATCTCCTGCATTGGCAGGCAGATTCTTTACCAGTGCATCACCTGGGAAACCAACAAAGCATAGCGGAGCCCAGATATTCATCATCAGAGCAATCTTGTCTCCCACTGGCTTTCATTTAATGGCACCTTTCTGTACTTCCAGATAGCTGCAGGACCTTATCCTCCCTTAAGGATAGAACTGGGCTTCCTTGGTGGCTCAGTGGTAATGAATCCATCTGCCATGCAGGAGATGCCGTTCAATCTATGGATCGAGACGATGGCCTGGAGGAAGAAATGGCAACATATTTCATTATTCTTGCCATGGAAAACCCCATGGACAGAGGAGTCTGGAGGGCTACCATCCATGGGGTCACAGAGAGTAGGACACAACTTAGCAATGAAACAACAATGATAGAACTAAAACTCAAACTAAAGCATACAAATCTTGTGTGATTTCTTTGGGGTAGCAAGATGGGGGTTTTCAGAAACTGATATTGGAAGAAGCTTTTGATAGGTGGGAGCTTAGAGTTCTAAGAATAAGAGCTGAGTTGGTGGAAAGGATAAAAGGGCAGGCTGCTTCACAATCCTGAAAATACACATGTATCTACATAAAAAAGCAATAGAAACAAGATGAGCAGATGAAGAGCATCCTATTATGTTCCTCTTTAGTATGAAGACATATTTTTTTTAAAATGAGAGAAACAGCTTCCTTAAAAATGATATAACCACAGAATGACTATACAAAGCCCTGAAAGTAGTTTCCTCATGAAGAGTGACTGCATAGTGGCACAGCTGTCCTGGGTTTATTTCTGGGCAGGTGATTGTTTGATTCCTCCAGGGCCCTGCCTTTCAAGTATAGTCCGCAGAGCAGCAGGACAGGCATCTCTGGACACCTGGTAGGAAATTCAGAATCTTGGTCCCCCTTCACCATAACTCAGACTCTGCATTTTACCAATATCCCCAGTGATTCACGTGCATATTAGAATGGAACAATCACTAGTCCAGGAAATTCATTTCTCTTGCTTTTGGGGATGGAGGTTGTTAAACCCAGCTACCCTGCATGAAACACCTGGTTCTAGTGCTGTGATGTTTTCAGTTTCTGAGGAGGAATCTGGCTTCTTATTCTTTTTTTTTTTTTTTAATTTAATTTGATTTTATTTTTAAACTTTACAATATTGTATTAGTTTTGCCAAATATCGAAATGAATCCGCCACAGGTATACCCGTGTTCCCCATCCTGAACCCTCCTCCCTCCTCCCTCCCCTCCCCTCCCTCTGGGTCGTCCCAGTGCACCAGCCCCAAGCATCCAGTACCGTGCATGGAATCTGGACTGGCAACTCGTTTCATGGCTTCTTATTCTTGAAATGTTTCAAAGATGATTCCATAGTTCTCAGGGAGACCAAGAAGTATAGCTGATGTGGCTAAGAGGTGCTATCGAAACCTGCCTCATACTTTCATTATCTTTTCTGTAATACAGTTGGACATCTTCAGCAGTTTAGTCACCCATTCCATTGAGTATCTGGGGTTATGTATTAAGTAAGTATGATAACATATCTGTGTGTGCTCAGTTGCTCAGTCATGTCCGACTCTTTGTGACCCCATAGACTGTAGACTGCCAGGCTTCTCTGTCTATGGGATTATCCAGGCAAGAATACTGGAGTGGATTGCCATTTCCTCCTCCAGGGGATCTTTCTGACCCAGCAATCAAATCCACATCTCCTGTGTCTCCTGTATTGGCAGGTGGATTCTTTACCACTGAGCCACCTGAAACCCAGGCACTCAAATAGCTGTGTGTTTATTTATGGGATAATTACTATACTCTTTCCAAATTGTTACAAAACAGCACTGTATATTTAAACATTTAGCATTTCTATGAGTAGAATGTGAACGTAAATCCAAGGCAGAATGTTTTTATATTGTTCTGCATTCATAGTCAAAAGGAGGAAGGGCAGTTCTAGGAGCATGTGACCTGTGCCATCAAACAGGGTCCTAGAATTAGAACAGCCCTACCCACTCCAGTATTCTTGCCTGAAAATTGCATGGGCAGAGGAGCCTGGTAGGCTACAGTCTATGGGGTTGTGAGAACTGGACATGACTTAGCAACTAAACCACCACTGCCAACAAAGTGTGGACTTTGTTGTGGACAACAAAACAAGTGTGGACTTGTTTTAAAGTTCAGGTAAATGTCTTGAAATTCAAAAATAATTTCTATACAAGAGGCTTGGCATTTTTATTTTGAAAGTTATGTAGCTGGACCTGTATGGAAGAGATCTAGTGGTAAGGAGATCCCTTAAACTTTAATCAGAAGTCTTGGCCTTAACTTTTCCCATTGTAAACACAACAGGTTGGAGGAGTCTTCAGGAATGGCTTGTGCTACAAAATTGTCAGTGACTTTAAGCTTCAAAAGTTCACAAAACTCAAACTCAATTTTTCTTTTTGTACAGCAATTATAGAAAAATAGCGGGTGACGTCAAGATATCCATACTACCGGTACACAATATAGGCATTAGTCTTTCCCAGTGTTGGTTTGACCATATTGGTGTATCAGATTCCGGCAAGGCCTCAGTAGATCTGACTGCCAAGAAATATTAAGTGAGTTCCCAAAGCTACTCCAAATCGTGTGCACAGTTATGTCAGGGTTGACTGAGTGCTGTTCAACCCTCTCCTCATCAATGAAAGTGAAAAATGTTGGCTAGCAATTTCAGTCAATCTAATATGCTCTAAAACATCATGAGGGAAATGGAAGCTTTATTATAGAATATATTTCCCTCAACTTAATATTCTATGGATGTTATCAAAGTCCTTAAGACAGTGATTCAGTAGCTTTTGTACTACTGCAGTCTTAACTGAGTAAGAAAAATATTCGGAATATTATGAATCTCTTTGCATGATCAGCATAGTGTTTTGAGATGATTAAAACCTGCTGAAAACCAAGGTCATACCTGAGCATATGTAGGGAAAGTTTCAATAAAGAGTAAAATTTTCTTTGTGTAATAGACAACTAGTCTGTGTACAGGTAACTTGTCAGAGGGCACACTATATAATTAGTAAATTACTTGTTTTTGTTGTTTTTACAAAGGAATTTAATCATGAAAGCTGAAAAGGCCTTTGGAAGTCTGAAATATTGATGGTATCAGCTACTAGATCAAACAGTGAAAAAATTTTTCAACTTAGGCATTTGGAGGAGTTGCTGGTAATACTTGACATTAACTGTTAAAAGACTACTAGTCTTCCTGATGATGTAGCTGATTGAATAAACTACTGGAAACCATCTAACTCCGAAGGGCTGGGAGTAAAGAATAGAAAATTGCTGGAAGCCCAACCAGCAGAAGTGAAATGACAGAAGAAAATTTAAAATGGGACTTTGAAGACTATACTGGAGCTCAGTTTTGGACTCTGTCAAACAAAAGATGATCAGCAAATAATCTATTGTGCTGGGATCAGAGGTACCATAAATTAGGCTGGAAAAACTAAAAGTGTCTTGTGAATAGAAAATGTGGCAACACCATTAAAAACCTTTCCATATACTTGCAAATGGAAGGAATGCCTGGATAATGTTATTTGTATGTGGTATCCTGTTTCTGGGACTTTTAGTTGTGCTTATACATGTAATGAAAGATTACTGGTTCTAAGAACCTCTATAAAGCAAACAGATCTAAAACAAGTAAGTTACAAAATAATCAGGAAGCTAGTGTCTCCATCCCCTCTTTATCTTGCATTCTATGCTATTTTCAGTTCAGTTCAGTTCAGTCACTCAGTCGTGTCTGACTCTTTGCGACCCCATGAATTGCAGCACGCCAGGCCTCCCTGTCCATCACCAACTCCCAGAGTTCACTCAAACTCATGTCCATCGAGTCAGTGATGCCATCCAGCCATCTCATCCTCTGTCGTCCCCCTCTCCTCCTGCCCCCAATCCCTCCCAGCATCAGAGTCTTTTCCAATGAGTCAACTCTTCGCATGAGGTGGCCAAAGTACTGGAGTTTCAGCTTCAGCATCATTCCTTCCAAAGAACACCCAGGGTTGATCTCCTTAGAATGGACTGGTTGGATCTCCTTGCAGTCCAAGGGACTCTCAAGAGTCTTCTCCAACACCACAGTTCAAAAGCATCAATTCTTCTGTGCTCAGCTTTCTTCACAGTCCAACTCTCACATCCATATATAAGATTTTTAAAAATAATTTCCATCTTTTTATACTGCTTTTATCTTGATGCTAAATTATATTTGATCATAGTATATCCTTCAATTAAATTTCTCAATTATTACAGATGTATAAATAATGAGATTTTTGGAGTACAGATCTAATCATGTAATCTTTAACAGCACTATGCCTCCTACAGAAAAAAGAATCCACATTCCTTAGACTGATTAAATGCACTGCTTAGTTAGTCTAGGCTTAATCTTTCTTTAACCTTAATTGTCACTATTTTCTTTCAGACTCTAAGCAACACTCAAGCAGACCTACTTCCGTTTTCCTGGCTGGGACTAGTGTTTTCTTAAAGTCCATGCCCCTGTTTCTACTGCTTCCTTTGTCTAAAATCATCTTGCCCCATCTTGCACATTTCACCTCTATTCACACACTGTCTAAAACAAGCAGCACAGCCTCTGCGGAACCACTCCTATTTATTCTCCAAGGTGAGAGCAGTATCTTTTAACCCTTATTTTAAATCCCATTACCTGTATCCCTTTAAAACATTTATCATGTTTGACTTATATTTTAGTTACACAGGTCTTATTTATCACACTGAGAATAATCTTGTATACACTAAACAGTCTATCACAGTGCCTTAAGCATAGAATTTACTGAATAAATAATGAAAAAATTAATATAATGGATGAATGTTTACCTGGGATAAAGGGACTAACAGAGATAAGTAATAACATGGTTTATGAGAGAGTAGATAGAACCAGAAAGTAAAATTGAGAGTCTGTAGGTGTCTTACCCTACAGATATTTTAAACGGAATATTCAGAAATATTCAATGCTATCCTTAAGATTACATTAATGTCTCAATAAAACTGGAAGAAAAAACTTTTCTGTAAAAGATTGCATTAATGGAGTGGTGGAAGTGGGAATGATAAGGTAGAACCTCTGAAAACCTCACCTTCATAAGAACAATGACAATGCTGACAAAAGTTGTCAAAATAGACTTTTACAAAAGTCTGGAAAATAACCAAAGGCTTGTAATAATCTAGAAAGCATTTATTCTAAGAAAAGAATGGCTGAATCTCCATAGGTGAGCTTTACATGTTTTAAATTCACATATTTCCAGTCTATTCTTCCCAGCTTCATAGGAGCCTTTAGAACCATTAGCCCTATAATTACAGTGAAAGCAAGCAGTTTGACAAGAATGCATGGTTAGTTTCACATTTGAAAAGTAATTACTGTAATACAAAACATCAATAACTAAGGGAGCAGAACACATGATTGTCTCAATAGAGGAGGAAAACTATGTGACAAAATCCAACACTCTTTCATGATAAAAATATGTCTCCAACTAGGAATAGAAGCAGAGAAGGCAATGGGACCCCACTCCAATACTCTTGCCTGGAAAATCCCATGGAAGGAGGAGCCTGGTAGGCTACAGTCCATGAGGTTGCTAAGAGTCAGACACTACTGAGTGACTTCACTTTGACTTTTTACTTTCATGCATTGGAGAAGGAAATGGCAACCCACTCCAGTATTCTTGTCTGGAGAATCCCAGGGACGGGGGAGCCTGGTGGGCTGCTGTCTATGGGGTCGCACAGAGTTGGACACGACTGAAGCGACTTAGCAGCAGCAGGAGCAGGAATAGAAGGGAACTTGTTCAACCTAATAATGGGGATTTATGAAAAACCTACAGCTAACATTGTCTTTGGAGAAGGCGATGACACCCCACTCCAGTACTCTTGCCTGGAAAATCCCATGGACGGCGGAGGCTGGTAGGCTGCAGCCCATGGCGTCACAGAGAGTCGGACATGACTGAGCGACTTCACTTTCACTTCTCACTTTCATGCTTTGGAGAAGGAAATGGCAACCCACTCCAGTGTTCTTGCCTGGAGAATCCCAGGGACGGGGGAGCCTGGTGGGCTGCCGTCTATGGGGTCGCACAGAGCTGGACACGACTGACGTGATTTAGCAGGAGCAGCAGCAACATTGTCTTTAATGGTGAAATACTGAATGCTTCTCCCCAAGATTAAGAAAAAGACATTTTACTGGAGTTTATAATCAGGACAATTAGATAAGAAAAAAAAATAAATGATATATAAATTGGAAAGGAAGAAGTAAATCTATCTCTGTTTGCAGATGACATGATCCTGTAATAGAAAACCCTAAGGAATACACACAGGCATGCATACATAGACACACACATAAACAAAGAACCAAACAATGAGTTCTGATGACTGAAGGAAATAAAATTAATATGTGAAAGTCAACTGTGTTTCTATACACTAGCAATAAACAAACCAAAAACAAAATGAGGAAAACAATTTCATTTATAAGAGGCTTCAAAAAGAATAAAATATTTAGGAATAGATCTAACAAAAGAAGCATAAGGCTTATACACTGAAAATTCCAAAACCTCATAGAAAGAAATTGAATGCCTAGTGAATGGAAAGACATCCTGTGTTTTCACGGCTAAAGTGGCAAAATTCTCCAAGTTAATCTACAGATTCAACACAATCCCTATCAGAATCCCAGCAGGCTGCTTTGTAGAAATTGACAATCTGTCCTAAGATTCATACAGAAATGCAAGAGACCTAAGATAATCAAAACAATCTTGAAAATGAAGAACAAATTGTAAAACTCACACTTTATGATTCTAAAGCTTACTACAAATCTACAGTTATCAAGACAGTGAGCCACAGGCATAAAGATGCAGATCAATGGAACAGAATTAAAAGTCCAGAAATAAACTCTCATATTTATAGTCAATTGATTTTTCCACAAGAATGCCATGTCAATTCAACTGGGAAATTATGGTCTTTTCAGTGAGTAGCGGGACGGCTGTATATCCATGTGCAGATAAAGAATGAAGCTGGATTTCTATGCTCATTATATAAAAAAATTAATGTAGATCAAATATCTAAATAGATGAATTAAAACAGTACAACTCACTAAAGAAAATATAGGAGAAAATCTTTACAATCTTTGATCAAGCAGTGGTTTCTTAGATATAACACCAAAATCATAGACAACAAAAGAAAAAGATAGATAAATTGGATTCATCAAAATTAAAAATTTTGCACTTCAAAAGACCCTATCAAGGAAGTGAAAAGAGAGTCTATGGAATGGAAGAAAATATTTGCAAATCATATATCTGATAAGGAACTTGTATATAAAATATGTAAATAATGCTCACAATGCAATAATGTAAAGACAAAAAAAAAAAAAAAAAACCTCAATTAAAAATAGGCAAAGGATTTGAATAGTCATTTTTCCAAAGAAGATATACAAATGGCCAATAAGCACAGGAAAAGATGCTTAACATCATTAACCATAAAGAAAATTAAAATCAACATCACTTCACAGCTAGTATGATGGCTCTAAAAAATGATAAATAATGTCTTGGTTGAGTTTGGGGAATTGGACCCCTTATCCTTACTGGTAGAAATGTAAAATGTTGCAGACAGTTTGAAAAACACTTTGGCAGTCTCTCCAAATTCTGACATTGAGTTACTATATGACACATCAATTCCACTCTTAATTATATACCCAGGAGAACAGAAAAGATACGCCCACAGAAAATCCTGTATATGAATGTTAATACTAGAATTAATCATAAAATCCAAAAAGTGGAAACAAGCCAAATGTCTCTCAATTGATGAATGGATAAACAAAATGTGGTATAACTATATAATGAAATATTATTCAGCCATAAAACTGAATGATGTACCAATATATGCTGCAACATGGATAAATCTTGAAAACATTACATTAGGTGAAAGATACTAGATACAAAAGGCCACATATGGTATGACCCCATTTACATGAAATATCCAGAAGAGGCAAATTCATAGGGACAAAATAAAATAGAGTAGAGGTTGCCAGGGATTTGAGAGAGGGCCTTAGTGACGATTAATGGGTATAGTTTCCTTTGCGATGAAAAAGATGTTCTGGAATTAGATGATGGTTGTGCAACTGTTTCAGCCATTGACAACTGTCACTCGGAGGTCAAAGTTGCCTGCTGAAGACTACTGATGTACACCTATATGTATCAATGTGGAGAGATCAATGATTGTAATAATAAAAAACAGAACCAAAATTTGCATTGATGCCATTTCAAAAATTGCCTGAAATTCAGGAGAGGAGTAAATTTCAAATGGGTAGAGTAGGAATAATCTGCACAATAATTTTCTTATATGTATTATAAGCAGTAATGTTCTACCTATGTCAAAGGTATGTTGGAATGATTAAGAGGTCACATTTATCAATGTCATTCTTTTTATAATTGTTAGCTGAAAAATGATGCACCATAAAAGATATTCTTTCTGTTATATTCTGTACTTAATACAGTACTGAAAAGTATGCAGTCTGCTTTCCACAATGATTAAAGCATAATTATCTAAATAAAAATAAATCAAACTTTGGCATATTCCAGACAAGAGAATGCAAGGAGCACCTGCTTCTACATTAATTGCCAGGGAGAACATTGAATCTAAATTGGATCCTCTGAAAGAAGAGAGTACCACCTTAGTTTAAAAATACCAAACTAAAAAGACAGAAAATGTAAACCATCCTTGTCAAGGCTCACTTAAAAAGAATAGCAGCAATCACTAACAGAATAATAGTACATAATACAGAATAATAGTAAATGGTCATAACAAACACCCTCTTTCAACAACACAAGAGAAGATTCTATACATGGATATCACCAGATGGTCAATACCGAAATCAGAATGATTATATTCTTTGTAGCCAAAGATGGAGAAGCTCTATACAGTCAGCAAAAACCAGACCAGGAGCTGACTGTGGCTCAGACCATGAACTCCTTATTGCCAAATTCAGACTTAAATTGAAGAAAGTAGGGAAAACCACGAGACCATTCAGGTATGACCTACATCAAATCCCTTATGATTATACAGTGGAAGTGAGAAATAGATTTAAAGGCCTAGATCTGACAGATAGAGTGCCTGATAAACTATGGAATGAGGCTCGTGACATTGTACAGGAGACAGGGATCAAGACCATTCCCATAGAAAAGAAATGCAAAAAAGCAAAATGGCTGTCTGGGGAGGCCTTACAAATAGCTGTGAAAAGAAGAGAAGTGAAAAGCAAAGGAGAAAAGGAAAGATATAAACATTTGAATGCAGAGTTCCAAAGAATAGCAAGAAGAGATAAGAAAGCCTTCTTCAGTGATCAATGCAAAGAAATAGAGGAAAACAACAGAATGGGAAACACTAGGGATCTCTTCAAGATAATCAGAGATACCAAAGGAAAATTTCATGCAAAGATAGGCTCGATAAAGGACAGAAATGGTATGGACCTAACAGAAGCAGAAGATAATAAGAAGAGATGGCAAGAATACACAGAAGAACTGTACAAAAAAGATCTTCACAACCCAGATAATCACGATGGTGTGATCACTGACCAAGAGCCAGACATCTTGGAATGTGAAGTCAAGTAGGCCTTAGAAAGCATCACTACGAACAAAGCTAGTGGAGGTGACGGAATTCCAGTTGAGCTATTCCAAATCCTGAAAGATGATGCTGTCAAAGTGCTGCACTCAATATGCCAGCAAATTTGGAAAACAGCAATGACCACAGGACTGGAAAAGGTCAGTTTTCATTCCAACCCCAAAAAAGGCAATGCCAAAGAATGCTCAAACTACCGCACAATTGCACTCATCTCACACGCTAGTAAAGTAATGCTCAAAATTCTCCAAGCCAGGCTTCAGCAATATGTGAACCGTGAACTTCCTGATGATCAAGCTTGTTTTAGAAAAGGCAGAGGAACCAGAGATCAAATTGCCAACATCTGCTGGATCATAGAAAAAGCAAGAGAGTTCCAGAAAAACATCTATTTCTGCTTTATTGACTACGCCAAAGCCTTTGACTGTGTGGATCACAATAAACTGTGGACAATTCTGAAAGAGATGGGAATACCAGACCACCTGATCTGCCTCTTGAGAAATTTGTATGCAGGTCAGGAAGCAACAGTTAGAACTGGACATGGAACAACAGACTGGTTCCAAATAGGAAAAGGAGTACGTCAAGGCTGTATATTGTCACCCTGCTTATTTAACTTATATGCAGAGTACATCATGAGAAACGCTGGGCTGGAAGAAACACAAACTGGAATCAAGGTTGCCGGGAGAAATATCAATAACCTCAGATATGCAGATGACACCACCCTATGGCAGAAAGTGAAGAGGAACTCAAAAGCCTCTTGATGAAAGTGAAAGTGGAGAGTGAAAAAGTTGGCTTAAAGCTCAACATTCAGAAGACGAAGATTATGGCATCCGGTCCCACCACTTCATGGGAAATAGATGGGGAAACAGTGGAAACAGTGTCAGACTTTATTTTTCTGGGCTCCAAAATCACTGCAGATGGTGACTGCAGCCATGAAATTAAAAGACGCTTACTCCTTGGAAGGAAAGTTTTGACCAACCTAGATAGCATATTGAAAAGCAGAGACATTACTTTGCCAACAAAGGTTCGTCTAGTCAAGGCTATGGTTTTTCCTGTGGTCATGTATGGATGTGAGAGTTAGACTGTGAAGAAGGCTGAGAGCCGAAGAATTGATGCTTTTTTTTTTTTTCATTTTATTTGGTTGCTGTTTATTAATATAAAGCTGTACAAAGGTGATA
The DNA here is from genome assembly GCF_029378745.1 of Bos indicus. NCBI lineage: Eukaryota > Metazoa > Chordata > Mammalia > Artiodactyla > Bovidae > Bos > Bos indicus. The sequence continues at coordinate 85,423,859 of NC_091763.1, read as the reverse complement.
CAAATTTCTGTCTTGAAAATTTTATTGGTCTTTCTTTTTTTTTTTTTTTTTAATATTTCAATAAATGTTCTATAGATACTCTTCATCTGATTTTCAACATAGCCATTTGACACAGCAGAATAAGCCTGCACACTGCTCTGTTCCTAGCCACATGTTTGTACAGTGAGCTTTATACTGTTTCCAATAAATGTTTTACTGAAACCTAATTCTAATAAATACTTCAATAACCTGCTTTTATGAATGTAACTAAATTAATCAGAACAATATTTTTACCTTGGTTTTCAGAGTAAAACACGTATAAATAATCAAAATTCTTTAATTGTCAACTAGAATCTTTTTTTAGTATTTTCACTAAATTACTGATGTTTCCTCTGAAACATATAAGGTTTTTAATGACCAGACTTTACAGGTGAGACATTTTGAGTTTCTCTCGGTTTCTTTTTTTTTTTATTTTTTTATTTTTTTATGTTAATAAACTTCTGTTTGATTTTGTCCTGCTATTCTGTCATTTCTTACAGAGATCCTCAGCTAAGAACTCAAAAGGGTAAAGGGAAATAAGCCTCTATGTCACCCTAAGTCAGCTTCAATAATTGCCATAGTGAGCAGTCTTTTTTTTTTTTTTTTGGGGATGAAATGTCCTATAGCTATCAATTAGGTCTAACTGGTCTATTGTATCGTTTAAAGTTTGTGTTTCCTTGTTAATTTTCTGTTTAGTTGATGTATCCATAGGTGTGAGTGGGGTATTACAGTCTCCCACTATTATTGTGTTATTGTTAATTTCTCCTTTCATACTTGTTAGCATTTGTCTTACATACTGCGGTGCTCCCATGTTGGGTGCATATATATTTATAATTGTTATATCTTCTTCTTGGATTGATCCTTTGATCATTATGTAGTGACCTTCTTTGTCTCTTTTCACAGCCTTTGTTTTAAAGTCTAATTTATCTGATACGAGTATTGTGACTTCTGCTTTCTTTTGGTCCCTATTTGCATGGAAAATCTTTTTCCAGCCCTTCACTTTCAGTCTGTATGTGTCCCCTGTTTTGAGGTGGGTCTCTTGTAGACAACATATGTAGGGGTCTTGTTTTTGTATCCATTCAGCCAGTCTTTGTCTTTTGGTTGGGGCATTCAACCCATTTACGTTTAAGGTAATTACTGATAAGTATGATCCCATTGCCATTTACTTTATTGTTTTGGGTTCGAGTTTATACACCATTTTTGTGTTTCCTGTCTAGAGAATATCCTTTAGTATTTGTTGGAGAGCTGGTTTGGTGGTGCAGAATTCTCTCAGCTTTTGCTTGTCTGAAAAGCTTTTGATTTCTCCTTCATACTTGAATGAGATCCTTGCTGGGTACAATAATCTGGGCTGTAGGTTATTTTCTTTCATCATTTTAAGTATGTCTTGCCATTCCCTCCTGGCTTGAAGAGTTTCTATTGAAAGATCAGCTGTTATCCTTATGGGAATTCCCTTGTGTGTTATTTGTTGTTTTTCCCTTGCTGCTTTTAATATTTGTTCTTTGTGTTTGATCTTTGTTAATTTGATTAATATGTGTCTTGGGGTGTTTCTCCTTGGGTTTATCCTGTTTGGGACTCTCTGGGTTTCTTGGACTTGGGTGATTATTTCCTTCCCCATTTTAGGGAAGTTTTCCACTATTATCTCCTCAAGTATTTTCTCATGGTCTTTCTTTTTGTCTTCTTCTTCTGGAACCCCTATGATTCGAATGTTGTAGCGTTTAATATTGTCCTGGAGGTCTCTGAGATTGTCCTCATTTCTTTTAATTCGTTTTTCTTTTATCCTCTCTGATTCATTTATTTCTACCATTCTATCTTCTAATTCACTAATCCTATCTTCTGCCTCTGTTATTCTACTATTTGTTGCCTCCAGAGTGTTTTTAATTTCATTTATTGCATTATTCATTATATATTGACTCTTTTTTATTTCTTCTAGGTCCTTGTTAAACCTTTCTTGCATCTTCTCAATCCTTGTCTCCAGGCTATTTATCTGTGATTCCATTTTAATTTCAAGATTTTGGATCAATTTCACTATCATTATTTAGAATTCTTTATCAGGTAGATTCCCTATCTCTTCCTCTTTTGTTTGGTTTGGTGGGCATTTATCCTGTTCCTTTATCTGCTGGGTATTCCTCTGTCTCTTCATCTTGTTTAAATTGCTGAGTTTGGGAGTCCTTTCTGTATTCTGGCAGTTTGTGGAGTTCTCTTTATTGTGGCGTTTCCTCACTGTGTGTGGGTTTGTACAGGTGACTTGTCAAGGTTTCCTGGTTAGGGAAGCTTGTGTCGGTGTTCTGGTGGGTGGAGCTGTATTTCTTCTCTTTGTTCAGTCGCGCTGTGGGGAGGGAGGGAGGGATGCTGCAAACAAATGACACTGGCGTGCGCTCGCAGTGCCTCAGCCACACTGGGTCTGCCCCCGCTCACGGCGCGTGTAGCCTCCCTGCCCACACTGCTCGGGCTCTAGGTTGTTCCGCCGGGAACAATCCGAGGCTGGCCCTGGGTTGCATGCACCTCCCAGGTCCAAGCCACTCAGGTTCAGGCACTCAGGTAGTCCTCAGAGGCGGAGACTCAATTGGGCCTGCGTTTTGTGCTCTTCCCAGGTCCGAGCAGCTCAGGTGATGAGGTGTTTGGCGAGCGCCAATGCTGCGACTTATCGCCTCCCCGAACCTCGGTTATCTGGGTGTAAAACCGGCGCACCTTCTCAGGCAGATGTTGACCGTCCAGACCCCCAATAAGTTTTAGTTAGCAAAGAAGCCAGTTTTATAGATAATGTCTCTCTGGGGCTGGGATTGCCCCCTTCCGGCTCTGGCTGCCTGTCACCAGAGGGGGAAGGTCTGCAGCCGGCTATCTCTGTTTAGTCCTTTGTTCCGTGCGCGGGCTGGCGGTGTCTTAGGTTAGGGCTGGCTTTTCGCATGGTAGATATCCCACAGTCTGGTTTGCTAGCCCAAATTATTTCGCTCAGATAGTGCTCAGGGTATTCAGGCCAGATTCTTACTCTCAGCGATGCAGCCCGCGCCGCGCCTCCCTGCCCAGCCCCCGCTTGTTAATGGCGGATGCAGGCGTCTGCGCTGCTTCTCCGCTGGTGGAGTTACCGTAGGGCTCGCAATCTGCGAGTTTTAATTGTTTATTTTTTCTCCCTGTTATGTTGCCCTCTGTGCTTCCAAAGCTCGGCACAGATTCGGCAGTGAGAAGGTTTCCTGGTGTTTGGAAACTTCTCTCTTTTTAAGACTCCCTTCCCGGGACGGAACTCCGTCCCTCCCTCTTTTGTCTCTTTTATTGTCTTTAATATTTTTTCCTACCTCCTTTCGAAGAGTTGGGTTGCTTTTCTGGGTGCCTGATGTCCTCTGCCAGCATTCAGAAGTTGTTTTGTGGAATTTACTCGACGTTTAAATGCTCTTTTGATGAATTTGTGGGGGAGAAAGTGTTTTCCACGTCCTACTCCTCCGCCATCTTGGCACCTCCAGAATTGATGCTTTTGAACTGTGGTGTTGGAGAAGACTCTTGAGAGTCCCTTGGACTGCAAGGAGATCCAACCAGTCCATTCTGAAGGAGATCAGCCCTGGGATTTCTTTGGAAGGAATGATGCTAAAGCTGAAGCTCCAGTACTTTGGCCACCTCATGCGAAGAGTTGACTCATTGGAAGAGACTCTGATGCTGGGAGGGATTGAGGGCAGGAGGAGAAGGGGCCGACAGAGGATGAGATGGCTGTATGGCATCACCGACTCGATGGATGTGAGTCTCAGTGAACTCCGGGAGTTGGTGTTGGACAGGGAGTCCTGGTGTGCTGCGATTCATGGGGTCGCAAAAACTCGGATACAACTGAGCGACTGATCTGATCTGATTCATTAAAGGCATCAGGTCTTACAATGCCTTTTTTTATATTGCATTTAACTACATGATCCTGTTAGGTATGGCTCAAGGGTCACTCCCATTTTATAGCTATGGAAACTGAGGTTTATTAAGATTCAGGACAAATGGGTGAAAAAATGATAAGATGGGGTCCTGAATTCAGGCTTACTTAATTACAAAGCCCATATAATATACCACTTCCCATAATTTTTTTTTTAAGTTCTTAAATCTTAAGATTCATTGTATTTCTTATTATAGGCAGGTGAATCTGCAACTCCAACTTTGCCACCAGAGATAAAATTCACTATGATGAACATTTTGCAAATAAGTTTTCACAGGACAAGGAACAGAGAAACTTTGAACACCGGGATTTGTGGTGGGTCTGGAGAAAGTCAGGATATGATGTCTGGCTCTACCCAAAAAGAATAGGAGGTGAAAGCCACAGAGGGTTAATAGGTGTGGGGTCATGAGTGGGCCTATGCTTGTCTCACTAATGACCACCTGCTTTTTCTATAGTATTGTGCCACTCATCACAGTCCTGCAAAACAGATAAGATATATCAAATGCAGGACTGGACACCAGCCCAAAACCTTAACTGTGTACTCAGAGTATGTTAATGAATTCAGAATCACATTCACCCTCAGAAAAGAAGACAACCTGATTCCTGGGAATTGTCTGGTCTGGGGTTTGACACATGAGCAGTCCACTTGGATATTTGAGAAGTTGTTCTTAGAAGGACTTTCCTGGTGGTCCAGTGGTTAAGATTCTGTTTTCTAATGAAGGGGGTGCCAGTTTGATCCCTGCTTGGGGAACTAAGGTCACATGTGCCATAGGCCAAAAAATTTTAAAATAGGAACACTTATCATAGGCTCCTTCTGAGTTGAGGAGCTATAAATGGTGTTTCCACTTTTGCTATTATATTTGAACTTCATACGAACCCATTAAATAGGAAATCCATACTCTATTAAGCTCTAATTTTACAAATGAAGAGATGGTGATTCAAAGAATTTACACAAAATCAAGCAGGTCATATGTCATTGAGTGGGAAAGTGTATGTCTTCTGGTTCCATGTGTAGGGAATGTTCTCTCTATTACATTAAACTTATATGTAGACTACATAATTTTTTCCAGGAATTGTTTTGCTCTATTAAATACTTCTTTGAGGTTAATAATAATTGAATGCCTCACATAATTTGTGTTGAGTTTCTGCTCATCTTTCTCTCACGGGTGGAAGGGAGCATTTTAATAGCTTTCTAGAGTAATACTCACACAAACTGTTTAAGAATCTGAGTCTTTATTTTGATCTGCTCTACTTTATTTCAAGAATTCCTCTGAACTGTTTCCATAGAAACAACTGGAGAAGAAAATGATGAGCTATGTAACATTCTCAGGGATGTCTTTCTGAATTTTGGACATTCATTTCTCAGAAGATTTGAGATGGTTGTTTTGGGGGGCAGGACAAATTTCTAAAGGGGATTCTGTTCACATATCCCCTGAGAGTTTTAGGTTTGAAATTCGTAATCTATCACATAATAAAACAGTTCAAAGACTGGAAAAGAATTCAAGTTCCATTACTGTAGTTTAAGAGGGACACCCTCCTCTGTGTTACCTGCATCAATTCTTTGCTCTGCTCAGCATCTCCATAACTTCCTCATGTTGAGGTTGGGTCATGGGGTCCGGGCATACTGGATAGATTACCTGCAGCTGAAGCAGGAGGACCAAGAAGAAAACAAACAAGAAAAAAGTGCATGAAAGCTTAGTGGTGTATTTGAAGGAAAAAAGAGTGGACAGATGCATTCCAAAACCAGGAATTTTGATCCATTTAGAGAATCACTGAGGTTGAATCTTTTTCCATGATAAGCCATTTAACATCCATGAATTCTCTACAGTGAGGAAATTTCAAAAATGTAGAGGAAGTTGAAATTTTCCATTATTGTTGTTTATATGACTTCATTATTTACATCTGTACCACAAAAAGCTTGAAGTGGAGGCCATAATTCTGTCAGTAGGAACAGAGCTCTGCAGCCTTTGTTCAGCACACAGGGAACAGCAATAACTAACACTGTCTGCTGCTGAGTGTCCTAAATTATATGCTCTTATCTTCACTAGACAGTTTTATATTGGAAAATTTCTTATTTACTTCTTAAAGGTGATCAAATTGCAAAAATCACCAAATGGATTTCTATACTGGCCTTACATGTGAACAGGTGAACCTGTAAATTAGCTAAGTGAGAAGGGGTTATGTGTTCCAAGGGATACTGTGGTTCACTGTTGGTGAGAAGTTTTAATGTTCTGAGTAGTGGTCTATTACAGGGGCTTTTTGAGAGAAGGAGGCAGAAAGGATGGATCAGGGTGACTTTGCAGTGCTAAGAATCTGTTGTAATAAATAACACTTTGTTGCTAACTTAATATGTCCTATAATATACAACTTAATATATAGTTAGATTTCTTTAGCTGCCATTTGCATTTATGCAGAGAAGTGGATCCTAAGCAAAAAGACTCATGATTATACAGTCGAAGTGAGAAACAGATTTAAAGGCCTAGATCTAATAGATAGAGTGCCTGATGAACTATGGAATGAGGTTCGCGACATTGTACAGGAGACAGGGATCAAGACCATCCCCGTGGAAAAGAAATGCAAAAAAGAAAAATGCCTGACTGGGGAGGCCTTACAAATAGCTGTGAAAAGAAGAGAAGCAAAAAGCAAAGGAGCAAAGGAAAGATATAAGCATCAGAATGCAGAGTTCCAAAGAATAGCAAGAAGAGATAAGAAAGCCTTCTTCAGCGATCAATGCAAAGAAATAGAGGAAAACAACAGAACGGGAAAGACTATAGATCTCTTCAAGAAAATTAGAGATACCAAGGGAACATTTCATGCAAAGATGGGCACAATAAAGGACAGAAATGGTATGGACCTAACAGAAGCAGAAGATATTAAGAAGAGATGGCAAGAATACACAGAAAACTGTACAAAAAAGATCTTTACAACCCAGATAATCATGATGGTGTGATCACTGACCTAGAGTCAGACATCCTGGAATGTGAAGTCAAGTGGGCCTTAGAAAGCATCACTATGAACAAAGCTAGTGGAGGTGATGGAATTCCAGTTGAGCTATTCCAAATCCTGAAAGATGAGGCTGTCAAAGTGCTGCACTCAATATGCCAGCAAATTTGGAAAACTCAGCAGTGGCCACAGGACTGGAAAAGGTCAGTTTTCATTCCAATCCCAAAGAAACGCAATGCCAAAGAATGCTCAAACTACCGCACAATTGCACTCATCTCACATGCTAGTAAAGTAATGCTCAAAATTCTCCAAGCCAGGCTTCAGCAATATGTGAACCATGAACTTCCTGATGATCAAGCTGGTTTTAGAAAAGGCAGAGGAACCAGAGATCAAATTACCAACATCCGCTGGATCATAGAAAAAGCAAGAGAGTTCCAGAAAAACATCTATTTCTGCTTTATTGACTATGCCAAAGCCTTTGACTGTGTGGATCACAATAAACTGTGGAAAATTCTGAAAGAGATGGGAATACCAGACCACCTGATCTGCCTCTTGAGAAATCTGTATGCAGGTCAGGCAGCAACAGTTAGAACTGGACATGGAACAACAGACTGGTTCCAAATAGGAAAAGGAGTACGTCAAGGCTGTATATTGTCACCCTGTTTATTTAACTTATATGCAGAGTACATCATAAGAAATGCTGGACTGGAAGAAACACAAACTGGAATCAAGGTTGCCGGGAGAAATATCAATAACCTCAGATATGCAGATGACACCACCCTTATGGCAGAAAGTGAAGAGGAACTAAAAAGCCTCTTGATGAAAGTGAAAGTGGAGAGTGAAAAAGTTGGCTTAAAGCTCAACATTCAGAAAACCAAGATCATGGCATCTGGTCCCACCACTTCATGGGAAATAGATGGGGAAACAGTGGAAACAGTGTCAGACTTTATTTTTTTGGGCTCCAAAATCACTGGATGGTGACTGCAGCCCTGAAATTAAAAGCCGCTTACTCCTTGGAAGGAAAGTTATGACCAACCTAGATAGCATGTTCAAAAGCAGAGACATTACTTTGCCAACAAAGGTCCGTCTAGTCAAGGCTATGGTTTTTCCTGTGGTCATATATGGATGTGAGAGTTGGACTGTGAAGAAGGCTGAGCGCCGAAGAATTGATGCTTTTGAACTGTGGTGTTGGAGAAGACTCTTGAGAGTCCCTTGGACTGCAAGGAGATCCAACCAGTCCATTCTGAAGGAGATCAGCCCTGGGATTTCTTTGGAAGGAATGATGCTAAAGCTGAAACTCCAGTACTTTGGCCACCTCATGCGAAGAGTTGACTCATTGGAAGAGACTCTGATGCTGGGAGGGATTGGGGGCAGAAGGAGAAGGGGACGACAGAGGATGAGATGGCTGGATGGCATCACTGACTCGAGGACGTGAGTCTGGGTCAATCCGGGAGTTGGTGATGGACAGGGAGGCCTGGTGTGCTGCGATTCATGGGGTCACAAAGAGTTGGAAACGACTGAGTGACTCAATTGAACTGAAGCAAAAAGACTAAATCTCCATTCCCTGTCCACAGGTTAGCTCTTGTTAAAAGCCAGTTTCTGCAACCACTGTCTTACATGGTAGAGTCAGCTGAGTCTTGGACACTACTTTACAAGCATGAAGAGACTTTTGCTTATGCCATTCTACTATTCGACTTTCTTTCTCCCACTCATGGGATTCTGTTCAAATATCATCTCCTCTAAACAGATTATTTTTTGTTGTTTAGAGAAGAATTGGTCTTTAGAGCCTCTGTGTTGTCTCCATATTTGTTTAGAGTCCTACTATTGCAGCATCAGGCCTGTGAGTGCATGTAATGCAACATCCAGTTTTAGCACAATAGCTACATGCATGCATAAATACAATGCATTCCCTACTCTGAAAGTATTTATAATATTTTAACTATTATTTATGAATCTAATTTACTCAGTCGAATAGCACATAAATTCATTCCAAGAAGGCACATGCTAGCCTTCATTTATCTTTGCATTTGTAGCACCTAGCAGAAGAATTTGCATAGGAAAAAAAATCTATTTAAGTACTTACTGATTGACTATGTAGTACTAAAAAAATGTATCTGATTTACCAGATAAAGGGTGACTCAATAAAAATATATAAATACAAAAATTTAAAACTAAAATTGGACAGAGATTATGGAATTATTCATAATGGAATATTTACATTTTTCAGTAAAATGATACATGATTCATTGATTTATCTATAACTGTTCAATTTAACAAACTTTCATTGAAATAATTCATGAACCACATTAAGATATTTTCAATTTCTGCATATTATGCTAAACTTGAAAATCATATATAAAGTTACTTAGAATTAGGAATAAAGGAAATTTATAATCAATTTTCCCAAATCTCTAATAAGTAATGGCAGATGATGTCTTAATATAAGCAATGATGCTCATCTGGTAATTAGACACGTCATTGTTAGTCCCCTCTATTTTGAAAATTCAATTTACAATTTACTTGCACAGTCTGCTAGTTTTCTTTTGAATGAACAGTTAGTAGATTATCTGAAATTAAAAGCTAATGAAGTTTGAGATCCATTTGGAAATGCTGACATTCTTAAATATCTATTCTCTGTTAATAGAAGGTTTCAATAGAACTCACTCCAATGAGATAAATTTGAATATGTTACACATCCAATAAACCTCTGAGTTAATAGAATTACATTTAATTCTGTTAATCTTAGCCAGAATAATAATTTTAGATATTCTAAACTTTAACTTAAAAGAGAACTGAATTATTAAAAATTAATATTTGGATAATTTCTTTAGGATTTAATGAGACCAAGAAGGCTTTTCAGTATCTATCTGTTCAGCGTACACAGAAGGGTGAAGTGGTATTGAATGTTTGAAGTCTGATTTAACCTCATAAATATGCACTGTGTAAACTTCAGGAAAGAAACTCCGTCCTCTGACATAATGCTTTCATCTTGTGATTATCCAATGTGGACCCTTACAAAGTTCTTTAAGTAAAGAAGCACAGTATTAATACACTAAAGAAGAAAAATGAAAACCATATGATAATCTCAATGGATGCAGGAAAAAAAGCTGACACAAATCACATCATTCCATAACAAAAATTCTTAATGTATAAATTCCCTGGTGGCTCAGATGGTAAAGTGTCTGTCTACAATGCGGGCAAACTGGGTTTGATCCCTGGTTTGGGAAGATTCCATGCAGAAGGAAATGGCAACCCACTCCAGTACTCTTGCCTAGAAAATCCCATGGACAGAGGAGCCTGGTGTCCATGGGGTCACAAAGAGTCGGACACAACTGAGTGACTTCACGTTCACGTTCAATGTATAAATAGAAGATAATTATCTCAACCTAGGAAAAGGCATCTACTGAAAATCTAGGTGAAACACCATATTTAATTGGGAAAGGCTATATGCTTTTCTGGAGAAGGCAATGGCAACCCACTCCAGTACTCTTGCTTGGAAAATCCTATGGACAGAGGAGCCTGGTAGGCTGCAGTCCACGAGGTCGGTAAGGACTGAGCGACTTCACTTTCACTTTTCACTTTCATACATTGGAGAAGGAAATGACAACCCACTCCAGTGTTCTTGCCTAGAGAATCCCATGAACAGGGGAGCCTTATGGGCTGCCGTCTATGGGGTCGCACAGAGTCGGACATGACTGAAGCGACTTAGCAGCAGCAGCAGCATGCTTTTCCATTATAATCAAAAACAGGGTAAAAATGTCTGCTCCTATCATTCCAATTCATCATTTTGTAGAAGGCCAGTGAATGAAGCAAGCAAAAATGGCACACAGATCAGAGACAAAGAGATAAAATTTCTATTCACAGGGTTATGATTATCTATATAGATATCAATGAATCTTCATAAAACCTACTAGAACTGATATGTGAGTTTGGCAGTGTGGCCAGATGCAAAGTCAACATACAAAAATTAATTTCATTTCTATATACTAGCAACTGGAAATTGAAACAAAGCACCATTTACTTCAAAAGCATGAAGTATATAACTGCAAATTTTACTTAATGTGCAAGATTTGAATGCTAATAACCAAAAAACATTGATGAAAGAAATCAAGACCTAAGTAAGTGGGGAAATACACTGAGGAAGATGCAATATTGTTAAAATGTCAGTTCTTCTCAGAACTTGTCTGGAGATTCAGTAACATTTCTGCAGAATATTTTATGGAAAGGTATAAGTGTATTCCAAAATTTATGTGGATATGCAAAGAATCCAGAATAGTCAAAATAATTTTGAAGAAGAAAAGCAAATTTAGGGGACTCACTATCTGATTTTAAGACCTACTATGAAGCTACAGTAATCAAGACTGTAGTATTTGCAAAAGGATAGACAAATATATCAATAAAGCCAAATAGTGAGTTTAGAAATAGACTCACACATACATTGACAATTTATCTTTTATGGAGACTCAAAGGCAATTTAATGGAAAAATAAATGGAACAAACTGCTGGAACAATGACACCCAGATTAAAAGAAAATTATCCTTGATCTATACCTCATGCCATATAAAAAATTAACTCAAATGGGTCAGAGACCTAAAATTTAAAACACAAAACAACAAAATATGTAAAACAAAACAAAGGAAAAAAAACCTTCATAACCTTGGGTAAATGAACAATTTCATTACATTGACACTAAAAACATGATCATAAATGGAATAAAAACACATAAGTTGGTGTTCATAAAAATTAAAAGCTCTTCTCTGTAAAAGACATTTAAGAAAAGAAAGACGTAAGCAAGAGCCTTGGAGAAAATATTTGCAGGAAAATAACACTATAGAAGAATTTTATCCAGAACATACAGAGAACTCTCAATTCTCAATAATTAGAAAACACCCAACCCAACCGTAAAAAATGAGCAAAAGTTCTGAACAACTATTTGACTAATGTGAAAATAAAATTAAGATGAAAATAACCCCCACTTTCTCCCCACCCATGTGAAAGAAACCTGACAATACCAAGTACTGATAGAGAGTGAAGCAACTGAAACACTCATCCATGGTTTGTCAGCATGACAAATTTTGGAAAAGCTTGTCAGATTCTTAAACATATAACTACCAAATAACTTAGCAATCCCATATAAAAAACTACATAATCCATGTGTCTTCCCTGTATGAAATGGTAATTTAACAATAAATATGGAGCTATCACATAAATGCATTAAACTTGTCGAGCACAAAGATAACTATTCAGTAATAAAAGGAACTACTGATATGTTTTAGGGTTAGAGTTAATAAGTATTTCCATCAATGTTCCTGAGTATTTACACAAAATTCAATCATATTAAAATTTAAGTCATAAAGGAAAGACTAACCTTTTTTTCCCCCCTCAACGAAACTACTTCATTTAGATAGTTATGAATAAAAAAGAAATATAAATAAAACCTTTTACTGCAAAACCAGAAGTACCAATGGTTTGGGGTTGAAGCACTCTTTCTGGAGAAAAAATGTTGTTCCCAGGAGGCCAAATGCTTTTGGGGAGGCAGTTTTTAGTATCTGTGAACAAATCTACAAAACCAAACCCAGATGGTCCTCTTGACTGAAAGAAGAGTCCCTGAGGGACAGAGGATGATGTTCTATATCTAAATCATAGCTTCTAGCAGTTTAGTACAGGCTGTCTTCTAAGAAGAACACAGTAACTCGAAACTAGACTGACCAGCTCAACTTCATCAAACTGAAAAGTATTTATAGTTCCCAAATAATCTTTAGCCTGAGAATTTAAAATAAAAACAATGATTAAGTGTGGGGATACTCTCCCAGGACCTTCAGGGTGGAAATGTTTTAGTTTATTTCACTTTCCCAAAAGGTAGTCCCCAGGAAGGACTGATGCTGAAACTCCAATCCTTTGACCACCTGATGCAAAGAACCAACTCCCTGGAAAAGACCCTGATGCTGGAAAAGATTGAAGGCAGGAGGAGAAGGGGATGACAGAAGATGAGATGGTTGAATGGCATCACCGACTTGATGGACATGAGTCTGAGCAAGCTCCAGGAGTTGGTGATGGACAGGGAAGCCTGGCATGCTCCATCCATGGGGTCACAAAGAGTTGGACACAACTGAACAACTGAACTGAACTGAGGTTCTTGTCAGTCATCATGTAATGAGACTTGCAGAGACTGTTAAGATCCAGGAAGTGCTGTACCTCCCAGAAATATAAGACTCTAATGAGGAATACCCTTTATTTGGTGATAGAGTTTCATTAAAGGAAGCTAAACAATATGTGTGCCCTTCCATATGTGATAGATAGCATCTTTTTAATTGGAGGAAAATTGCTTTGCAATGTTGTGCTGGTTTCTGCCATACAACATTGCAAATCAGTCATAATTATACATATGTCACCTCCCTCTTGGGTATCCCTCCCTTTTCCCCATCCCACTTATTTAGGTCATCACAGAGAGCCAGGCTGTCCTCCCTGTGTTATATAGCAACTTCTCACCAGCTATCTATTTTATACATGGTGGTGTACATATGTAGATGCTACTTTCTCCATCCGTCCCACTCTCTCCCCCCCCACTGTGTCTACAAGTCCTTTGTCCATATCTGCATCTCCATTCCTTCACTGCAAATAGGATAGATAGCAGATCTTTAACAGCAGACTTTCCTGCTCAATCTATATTTGTGGACATTTTTATTTCTGTGTCTTAAAAGATTAGAAATCATTGCATCTAGGACACATTTTTTAATTGAACTAAACATGTCAAAAGTTAAATCCAGAGAAAGACAGATACTATATATCACTTGTGTGTGGAATTGAATACATACAACACACTAGTGAAGAAAATGAAAAAGCAGATTAACAGATGGAGAGGACAAACGAGTGGTTACCTGTGGGGAGAAGGAAGGGAGGAAGGGCAATACAGGGGTGAGGGATTAGGGGGAAAAAAGGTTATTATGGGATTATATGAAATTATGTGTGTGAAACTTTTAAAAACTGTGAAGCACTACAGAACTTAAAGAATCATTCCAAAAAAGTTTTTAAAAGTTAAACCCATTTCTCCTCCCTCCAAACCTCTCTCGATCCTTTATTTTCTATTTTTGTTAAGGACATACCATTCGTCTCTTCATTTGGTCTAAAGCCCTTGATCTGTGACTCCTCCCTGTCTTTTATCAATACCTCTCACTGCCTCTTCCACATCCAATTAGGCATCGAGGGCTCTCATTCTCCTCTCTCAAGTGTCTCTCACCTAATTCCTTTCCAATTCCACTGCTGCCATTCTAGTTCAGGTCTTCATCATCTTTCATGTGGATTATTGCAGTAACCTAACCGATCTCCCTTCTTTCAGTCTCTCTTTACTTTCTAACCTGGGAAGAAATACAATAGTTAAGGGCAAGAGGACCAGAAATAGTCTAAGTTTGAACTTCAGTCTTGGACAAATTACTTCCTGTCTCTCAGTCTCAGTTTTCTGAATTTCCTATGAGGTTGTCATATAGTGGTCAGTACAGTGCTTGGCATACAGAATTTCTAAATATATGTTAACTTCTCAGGGCTTAACAGCATGTAGGTTAGTCACATAAGCATCGTTTTATCCTTCTGTGGAGACTGTAGAATTCTTTAGGGTAGACATAAAATCTAACCGGTTTTTGATTAGGTAGCGATTACACAGGAACTAACACATAGCAAACAGAATGTGATGCAGTAAATATTTATTTGGTAGTATTATTTACAGTTTCAATCCTCATCCAGATTCCTAATAATATTTACCTCCAAAGAACATAAGCTTTGAAGTCAAACACACTGAGTTCAAAATAGGGTTTTGACACATGTGATTGGTGGGTTGGACTTGATGGAGATTTTGACCCTTTCTGTGCCTTTCTTTACCTGAAAAACTTGCATGACAGGATCTACAACACAGCATTTGTGTAATTTTTGCTAACATAAAATGTTAGTGTCTCCATTAACATAAAACTTCCTACTGCTAATATGCATATTGATCCTTCATATTTTTGGAACCATATCTCTGCTTTGTTACTTTCTAAGCATATATTGGCTGATACTTTTCATACATGAATAACAATCTGATAATAGTTTGGCTAATATTTAATTCATTAAAAAGCCTCAAAGTTTACATAATTATAAAAGAATTCTTCAGGGAAAATTAGATCCAGCCTGCCTTACACTGTTGAGAAATACAATTAATAGAGACAAGGTCGCACTTATCAAAGGTTATCTGGAAAAATTCACTTAATGTCATTATAATGAAGAGGGTGAGAATCTTTATCTTCTGATTTCATAAAGATTACCAAAAAGGCAGACATAAGGTCAGTATTAACAAGGCATTCATTCATTCACTCAGTGATCCCTCACTCTGTCCCTTAGATTCTCTTTCTTTTTCACTCCCTTTCTTTTTTCTGCTTCCTCCCTTCCTCCCTCACTTCCTTCCTTTCAGATCATATTATTTCAGAGCCTTATATCTGCTGGGTGCTACAGGTACAAGGGCTTCCCTTGTGGCTCAGCTGGTAAAGAATCCACCTGCAATGTGGAAGACCTGGGTTTGATCCCTGGGTTGGGAAGATCCCCTGGAGAAGGGAAAGGATACCCACTCCAGTATTCTGGCCTGTATAGTCTATGGGGTTGCAAAGAGTCTGACACGACTAAGTGACTTTCACTTTCACAGGTACAAACTCTACCTTTTGAGAAATTCACATTGTAGTTTCAAGGGAAATTCACTTGATCATTTAAAAGTTTAATTGTTTTTATTCTATGGGTTCTAAAGAAGGGGATTAAATAATATCATTGAGATTGTTTTGGCTTGGCAATCTCTAAGCCCCAATGTATCTTTGAGGTATTAGCAATGACATAACAATTTCTTTAAAGGGGATTTTTAAATTACTGATTTCTACTATAGATTTCATGGGAACAGAAGTGAGATTATTCTGCTTGGTGTTCGGGAGTCTTAGGCAACATCTCTCTCCAGAGGTAGAGTGTGGACTTCTGATGCACCAACCACCAGATAGTCATTAAACGTTTGAGGACTTCTTTAACTCTCCCTGTATGTTTGGGGCTTTGAAGTAGGTGTTCCACTGCAGAAAGAAACAGGCTGTGGTACAAACTGTTAATTTCCAAAAGCCAATCTGTATACTGAGGTTGTACTATCTGCCTATTAATTAACAACTATTTTTTGCACCCTGACTAAATGCCTTTATTGCGGGGAACTTGTTCCAAATTCCATCGTCATGAGATCTGCTTCTAGAGTTTCATGTTAGGTTGGTTGGGGGTGAGATTCCCAAATCTATTTTTAAAAGCATATATAAGATGATTCTGATGTTCAATGAGGTTTGGAGCCTCCTGTGAAAATACCCTCATGTATTACTGTTCCAAAATCTCTGCCCTGTGAATTACTTGGTTATGAAAAGTGGCAGACCCCCATGAGTTACAGAGATGAGTGACAAAGCTGGCCATTTGGTGGAGGCTGGTTCTGGTGTGGGCAGCTGTCCAGAGGCAACAGTGGTCTGTGGGCATTCAAGCAGAGATGCTGCTCTGTGATATGCGAGCAAACCTCCCTTTGCCCTCCTCATAGAATAACTGGGTGGAGAGGAAGACTGCAGGCAAAAGTCTTGATTACACTTCTAATGAAGTGGGGAAAGAACTGGAGAAGAAACGTTTGGTTTCTGTGGTATCACATTTGTACTTTGGGTGTAGGTAATGGTCTGGTTACATCTTTTGCTTATTTATGTCTGATTTAAAAGAAAAAAAAGAATATATATATATATAACAATGTCCTTCCATTTTGTGATTTAATAGATCTCTGGTCATAGAACATCAGTAATAGGTCCTGTGGTAGGTAAGTTCCTAGCTGATGAAATTGTTTGGATGAATTTTTCATACCTGGCTACTATCATTGAGGATATTTGTGGCTAGGAAGTGGCTTTCCTATCAAATTAACCATTTGACCTGGTCTTAATAACAGTGGAAAGTGACAGGGAGTCTACATTTGAAAGACTTCTGTGACATTCTCCTCCAGCATATAAAAGGACAATGCCTATGGACCTCATCCAGTAGAGAAATTTACTTAGCTACTTGTTTGTGCATTTTGAAGTTAATTCTGTTTGGAGAATCAATCAAGAGGCTATTCTATTCCAAATCAAGAATTCTTTAGCAACAATGAAGAGCTAAATTAGCTTGTGATTGGATCAGCTGTCACATATTGCATCTTATTTGGGTTCCAATTCTGCTCTGGGAAGGAATATTTGATAGGTAGGAGCTTTTCATTTCATCTTGCTGCTTAGCTAAACTAAACAAGGTTTGCACAAAATGTTTTTGAAAGCATTTTATATTTATTCCTATATAGACTAACTGTTTTTGCTGGTATTTGAAATGGCCGTTTCCTGTGAACACTTTAACAAAAAATGTTTGCTTGTAATGTTTGATATTTCTCAATGCATACTGACAACAGGTAACTCATCGGCCTCCCAGAAAATATTAGTATCAAGAGTGTTTGTCAAGATCATGTTGCAATTCCACTAATCATTCCCATCTCCTTTTAAAATCCATAAATATCTTCATAAAAGACATTTATAAGAAATTAATACTATGAAGAAATTTTGAGTTGCAGTAGAAGCACTTTAATGACTATGCATCTTAATTTTCTTCAGATCAAAATGAAATTACTTTTATTAGACCTAGACACACTAATATTTTCTGGTCTTTACAATTTATATAATTGTTCCAACTATATTACAGCTGCAATAAAGAGATTGTAAAAAAAGGCTGTGGCATGCATACTGAAGACGATAATTTATGATTTTACAAGAAACTTGGTTCACTTTCTCTAAAACTTTGTATGTAATTAAAACTACAATAAATCCTTCCACCCCTTCCGTAACAATTGTTACGGAGGAAGGGGACCATGGCTCTGTTGTTACAGGACTGTATTTTGTTGGAGTTGTGTTTACACCTGGACTGTGTACTTGGTGAATGAACACACCTGACATCATAAACACGTAACAGCTGCCTTGTTAAAGACCCTCAGCTGCATCCACTGCTGTTAAAAGGACACTTTGAACAGCAATTTTTAAATTTACACTTTTTTCCACTAAATTTTAATCAGTGCCTAGGATCTCATTAATTATTGTTTATAAAATCTTGTCAGCCACCAGTTGCTAGTATTGGCAACCATTTAACTTTAGTGTATATATTATATTTCAGCTTAATGAAATGGGCTTTCATTTTGAAATGCCTATGAACTCTAAGGACAAGGCAAAGGAGCCCACCAGACTCATCTGTCCATGAAATTCTCCAGGCAGGAATACTGGAGTGGGGTTACCATGTCCTTCTCCAGGGGATCTTCCCAACCCAGGGATTGAACCCGGGTCTCCAGCATTACAGGCAGACGCTTTACCCTCTGAGCCACCAGGGAAGCCCATTAACTCTAAGGACAAGGCAAAGGAATTACGTATTAGTAACAATTGCTAAGATTTCTCAAACTTCACCACAAAGGAAAAGACTACACAGAGAGTGTTCCATTTATTCCAGAGGGCATTATCTCATTTAATCCTCTCAAAAAGCTGTGAGAAGACTGAGGGACAGGCAGGCTCAGAAAATTGCCCAAGATCTGATAAATAATAGATGATGAAGGCAGACTAAATGAAAGACTAACTAAATTTATATTGTTTGAGAGTTCTTTAACCACAGGTTCAAAGATAAGGTTGAGGAACGTGCTGGCTGTCCAGTGGCATGCAGGTTCAGTCCCTGATGGGGGAGCTAAGATCCTGCAATCCTCAGGGCCAAAAAATCCAAAACATAAAACAGAAGCAAGATTGTAACAAATTCAGTAAAGACTTTAAAAATGGTCCACATTAAAAAAAAAAAAAAAAATCTTAAAAAAGAGGTAGGGTGGAGTGTGGTTGTGATTCTTCATTAGGCAAGAAAGTTGAATAAATCTACCTCCTCAAATTATAGTTTGTGTCAGTACTTTGTATTTCTATAGTATTTTCCACAACGCGTTCTGCTATCTATTATTTTGTTTATCTTAACACAATCTCATGAGGTGTATAAATGTAGTGGTAATGTCTTCTACTCCTGGAGAGGATAAACTTCTCCCGGAAGTCCTAGAGCCTAGACTGGAATCAGTTTTCCAACTCCAGGAGTAGGGCCCTGCCTACTGAAACATGCTGTCTTCCTTTGTAGGCCAATCCATTCTTTTGCTACTTTGACATTCACCTAGCAATAACTCAGGATAAATCAAGCTACAAAAGAGTACACTTTAATATTGTGACAGGTTTTTAACCTAAAATCCCCAAATATCTTCTGAGCAGTCACTGAATTTGTAAAAAAGGGTTTCATTTATAATCACAACCGTATGGGTGGAAATCTGAGGCATAACTTTACTGAAAGGCCTCAAAAATGGTTGGTGATATATACTAGGAAAAGCGCTACTCATGTTTTACTTTTTCAAAGAAAATGAGTGGGAAAGTCAGAGGAAGCAGAATAATGGCAGGTAAATAAGATTAATTTAACATGGGAAACCTGTGTATAAATTGCAGTGGAGATTTTCTAACAGTCCAAGAAAAAAAAAATATTTACTTTTCTTGTAAGATAAACACAGACAGCTTTTCAGATTTTTTTCTGACACTGAGGCATAAGTGATATTTCTCTTATCAAGTCCCCATAACAAGATTATTGTGAAAGTTATTATAAAGGTCAAGCAAAATGAAGATCTACAGAATAAATGTCATTGAAACCAGATGACAATGACATAACACCAAAATCTAATTCAGTAAAAAGTTCTATGAAAGACCAAACTATTAATTATATAGTCTATATATATAATTTTATAAGGACCTGCATTGATACAAAGATAGAATCAGAATATTCAGAAAATCTCACAAAAATTGTGTCTTTGAGGCCACCTATCCTTTTGAGAATCAGATGAAAGCTTTGATTGGAATGTCTCCCTCCAAAAATATAGACACAAAATTACAGTTGCAATATCTATAATGAAAAATCTATAAAATTAAAGACCTGGCAGCACCCTATATTCCTCACATTCAGAATCCCTCCAATAAAGGAACACATAGCTTTAACGTCCCATTCATATTCACCACAATCAGGCTTTTGGTAAGAACTGACGGCAAGGATTTGAAGGCTGAAGTCTCTGACAAGAATCTGTGTATTTTTGGTGACTGATCCAAGAGAGAAACAACCCATTGTGAAGAGGACGAAGGTAAGAACCTTTATGAAAACTAAGGAACACAACCAAGAGGTAAACTTCAGAGGCCTCTCTCTGACTAAAAGTAATATATAAAATGGCAATAATAATAATAACGGTAATAATAATAAAACTGTATATTGAGTACTTAGATCCTTCCACTCAAGCTTCCAGTCAACTCTAGGAAGTTACTACTATTACAATCTCCATTCTACACAGGAACAAACTGAGGCACAGTGAGATCAAGTAATGTGCCCAAGTTCTGACCCCAGAAAAGACAGCTGAATTAATAGAATTCACTTGTAAAGTTTCCAGTTCTCCACTGAGGGGAGAAATGGTGGCTTTTGTTTTTCCAAGAGAATAAGTTATTTTAAAAGAAATTGAACTCATAAAAGGCAAACTTTTTGTATTAAAATGGGTGCTAAAATACAAAAGTAACAATCATAAACTTTATTTTATTGCCTGCTACCTTGTCCTAGCATTTGAGGATTTTAGGCTTAGTGAACTGGAAAGCACTTCAATAGTCACTGTCCCCTTGCAAATGCTTTCGCTTGTAGAAAATGGTTGTTAAATGTTATTGGTTCTATGGCTTAAAAAGTCTACAGTGTCATCTCCCAAAATAGTCCACTAAATTCTTCAATATGTTTATGTGTTCAGTTCAGTTCAGTTGCTCAGTCGTGTCCAACTCTGTGCAACCCCAGGAACTGCAGCACGCCAGGCCTTCCTGTCCATCACCAACTCCTGGAGTTTACCCAAACTCATGTCCACTGAGTCAGTGATGCCATCCAACCATCTCATCCTCTGTCATCCCCTTCTCCTTCCGCCTTAAATCTTTCCCAACATCAGGGTATATTCCAATGCGTCAGCTCTTTGCATCAGGTGGCCAAAATATTGGAGTTTCAGTTTCAACATCAGTCCTTCCAATGAACACCCAGGACTGACCTCCTTTAGGATGGACTGGTTGGATCTCCTTGCAGTCCAAGGGACTCTTAAGAGTCTTCTCCAACACCACAGTTCAAAGCATGCTTATGTATATTATATACTAAACATATTTAGTATATTATACACTAAAACATACTAACAGTTATGTTTTAAAGTCAAAATTTCTATTTATTCTTGTGTTATGCATAGTCATACTCACTGGAGAAGGAAATGGCAACCCACTCCAGTATTCTTGCCTGGAGAATCCCAGGGACAGGGGAGCCTTATGGGCTGCCATCTATGGGGTCGCACAGAGTCGGACACGACCGAAGCAACTTAGCAGCAGCAGCAGCATGCATAGTCATCATTCACCTCAGCTATTTATATCACACCATCAATTTACCATATCCTAGTCCAGAGTCTAATGTACACTGAAAATCTAGTGTCCATCATTTATGTTAACATAAGTTCTCATTTTAGAAGGAAAGAAGATTCTTGAGCTACTGCATGCCTGAATTCAGCACTGTGCAAATAAATAAGGCCTAGGAATGTGAGCTATATAATAGGCCCAAATAAATTAGAGCCTAGCTCCTAATTGTAGGGTTAAATATTTGCTGGTTTCACCCTGTGTCCTCTGAAGAATGCTTCTGGGCTAGTTGAGGAGAAGGTGTTTTTGATGAATGTGTTGTGACCTTGCTTTATGATCACACATACTTTATTTTGTTTTATGACATTTTAATTTGGGTCTTTCAAACTTGCTGCAAGAGATAATACTGTAAAACCCCACAATATTGCTACGTGAAACATTATTAAAAAAATACTGCCAGATAGGCACATGGATAGGCACATGGATAATTAGGTTCCAAACTTAAAGAAATTAGATAAGGATAATTTAAAAATATACATTAGACGATGGTACAAAATTAATTCAGTCCTCTTCCTGTTTCTATTTTGCTATGCCATCCTACAACCCCTTTTAAAGTTTTCATCTTAATTGGTAAGTTAATGTAGTTTTCTTCACAAGCTTGTATTTCCGAAGCCCACAGATGTCAAGAGGAGGGTGGCGAGTGACTGCAGCTGTGAAAGAGAATCATCCTTTCCAGTAAATAGGGGGGTGAGCAGTGCTCTGCTTTGTTTTCTATTGGTAACTTCCTATTAGATTCAGTTTTAAGATGATTCCAAACTAACTGGTCTCTGAGGTTCTGATCCTAGATTCTAGCCTAAGGGACCCAGATTCTATTTTGAGGGACCCATTCAGGAACAACATGCTCATTACTGTTTCCTCAAGAGCCTTGGGTGCCAAATCCTGAGATAGCCTAGAATTAAACCAGCTCCTGAGGGCCTTTGCCCCTGATGGCAGAACTCAGTCTCCTGCCAATGGCTTCATCTGGACCACTTCACTTGTGACATATTGATAGAGTTAAGGAGTCCTCTGTGTGTGTGTGTGTGTATTTATTACATACATATGTATACATATAAATTATATATATTAAGGTTTATGTATATTTACATATTGAGTTCAGTTCAGTTCAGTTGCTTAGTCATGTTCGACTCTTTGCAATCCCATGAATTACAGCATGACAGGCCTCCCTGTCCATCACCAACTCCCAGAGTTCACTCAAACTCACGTCCATCGAGTCCGTGATGCCATCCAGCTATCTCATCCTCTGTCGTCCTCTTCTCCTCCTGCCCCCAATCCCTCCCAGCATCAGAGTCTTTTCCAATGAGTCAGGTCTTCGCATGAGGTGGCCAAAGTACTGGAGTTTCAGCTTTAGCATCATTCCTTCCAAAGAAATCCCAGGGCTGATCTCCTTCAGAATGGACTGGTTGGATCTCCTTGCAGTCCAAAGGACTCTCAAGAGTCTTCTCCAACACCACAGTTAAAAAGCATCAATTCTTTAGTGATCAGCTTTTTTCACAGTCCAACTGTCACATCCGTACATATATACATAAATTTTACATACTTACTTTCCTCTATTAAAAGCAAGAGAGTTCCAGAAAAACATCTATTTCTGCTTTATTGACTATGCCAAAGCCTTTGACTGTGTGCATCACAATCAACTGTGGAAAATTCTGAAAGAGACGGGAATACCAGAACACCTGATCTGCCTCTTGATAAATTTGTATGCAGGTCAGGAAGCAACAGTTAGAACTGGACATGGAACAACAGACTGGTTCCAAATAGGAAAAGGAGTTCATCAAGGCTGTATATTGTCATCCTGCATATTTAACTTATATGCAGAGTACATCATGAGAAACGCTAGACTGGAAGAAACACAAGCTGGAATCAGGATTGCCGGGAGAAATATCAATAACCTCAGATATGCAGATGACACCACCCTTATGGCAGAAAGTGAAGAGGACCTCAAAAGCCTCTTGATGAAAGTGAAAGTGGAGAGCGAAAAAGTTGGCTTAAAGCTCAACATTCAGAAAACGAAGATCATGGCATCCGGTCCCACCACTTCATGGTAAATAGATGGGGAAACAGTGGAAACAGTGTCAGACTTTATTTTTTTGGGCTCCAAAATCACTGCAGATGGTGACTGTAGCCATGAAATTAAAAGACGCTTACTCCTTGGAAGGAAAGTTATGACCAACCTAGATAGCATATTCAAAAGCAGAGACATTACTTTGCCAACAAAGGTCCGTCTAGTCAAGGCTATGGTTTTTCCTGTGGTCATGTATGGATGTGAGAGTTGGACTGTGAAGAAGGCTGAGTGCCGAAGAATTGATGCTTTTGAACTGTGATGTTGGAGAAGACTCTTGAGAGTCCCTTGGACTGCAAGGAGATCCAACCAGTCCATTCTGAAGGAGATCAGCCCTGGGATTTCTTTGGAAGGAATGATGCTAAAGCTGAAACTCCAGTACTTTGGCCACCTCATGTGAAGAGTTGACTCATTGGAAAAGACTGATGCTGGGAGGGATTGGGGGCAGGAGAAGAAGGGGATGACAGAGGATGAGATGGCTGGGTGGCATCACGGACTCGATGGACGTGAGTTTGAGTGAACTCTGGGAGTTGGTGATGGACAAGGAGGCCTGGCGTGCTGCGATTCATGGGGTCGCAAAGAGTCGGACGTGACTGAGCGACTGATCTGATCTGATTATTTTTGCCAATGATTACTGTCTATGCCCTTCAAAGGGACACACTATCATTTCCATCACTTTAATTCTGGAATCAGGATTACAAAATGCAAGTTATAGTGAGATATGGACTTCTAAATTACCTTCCATACACCTTTTAATATATAATGAAATAATAAGAAAAGCACTTAAAATCAGAAATGTCATTAATTCCTTACTTTGGTAAAATCTCATTAAATTTCATGTGAGTTTTTATTACAGTAAGGACCAAAGAATCATGTCCAAATTATAACTATAAACATTCAGCTAAGGAGAGGAGCACACATGTTAAAAGCAGATTTGTTATATATTAGACAAAGAGAATATCCTTTCTCTGACTGATATTCTACTACTCAGAAATGAATATGAATACAAACATATTTTTAAAGTACATGTGAAAGAAAGAGAAAGTTAAGTCTCTCAGTCATGTCTGACTCTTTGTGACCCCATGGACTGGAGCCTACCAGGCTTCTCCATCCATGGAATTTTCCAGGCAAGAGTACTAGAGTGGGTTGCCATTTAAATACTGCTTATATCACGGCAGATGGTGATTGCAGCCATGAAATTAAAAGACGCTTACTCCTTGGAAGGAAAGTTATGACCAACCTAGATAGCATATTCAAAAGCAGAGACATTACTTTGCTAAAAAAGGTCCGTCTAGTTAAGGCTTTGGTTTTTCCACTGGTCATGTATGGATGTGAGAGTTGGACTGTGAAGAAAGCTGATCACCAAAGAATTGATGCTTTTGAACTGTGGTGTTGGAGAAGACTCTTGAGAGTCCCTTGGAATGCAAGGAGATCCAACCAGTCCATTCTAAAGGAGATCAGTCCTGGGTGTTCTTTGGAAGGTATGATGCTAAAGCTGAAGCTCCAATACTTTGGCCACCTCATGCGAAGAGTTGACTCATTGGAAAAAGACCCTGATTCTGGGAGGGATTGGGGGCAGGAGGAAAAGGTGACGACAGAGGATGAGATGGCTGGATGGCATCACAGACTCGATGGATGTGAGTTTGAGTGAACTCCAGGAGTTGGTGATGGACAGGGAGGCCTGGCATGCTGCAATTCATGGGGTCACAAAGAGTCGGACCCAACTGAGCGACTGAACTGAACTGAACTATATGTGAAACCTAAAAAACTGGTACAAATGAACTTATTTACAAAACAGAAATAGAATTACAGATGTAGAAAACAATCGTATGGTTACCATGGAGGAAAGGAAAGGAGGGATAAATTTGGAGATTAAAATTGACATATACATATGGACATGACTGAGCGATTAACACTACTACTATAAATAAAATAGGGGACTTCCCAGGTGGCTCAGTGGTAAAGAATCTACTTGCCAAGCTGGAGACATGGGTTCAATCCCTGGGTCAGGAAGATCCCTTGGAGAAGGAAATGGCAACCCACTCCAGTATTCTTGCCTGGGAAACTCCATGGACAGAGGAGCCTGGAGGGCTACAGTTGAAGGGGTTGCAAACAGTTGTACGCAACTGAGTGACTAAGCATGCATATTCCCATAAAAATTAATTAAAAACAAAGTACAATAAAGTCCATGTGAAATACCCTTGGCTTCTAAACACAGGTCTCAGACTTTAGAGAACCTTTGAGTCTACTACAAAATCTATCAGAGCTGCCTGTAGATTAGCATTTGTGATACTACTAAATTCTTTTTTAATCTGTTTGAAACACTAAAAAGTTAAAGTTACAAGAAGATATGTGACAGCACACAGGAGGAGCTGTAATATGGACCTCATGCATTATTATAAAGGCAGAGTAATACTTCATGAGACTGATATATCATGAAGATAGGAGATTTTATAAACCTGAAAGTGGTTGTTCTTCATCATTATATGGAGAGAAAAGAGTGACTGATGTTACAAAAGAAACATTGACGAGACAGGTTATATCACCTATGATTCACTTGACTTTTTTTCTTTCCCAGAAGATAGACATATCTGTTAGAAGTTCTATTCACTTGGAAAAAAAAATCCTGTAACTCATTATGATATGCATTCTCCTGTCAATTATGACCACATGAATAAACCATTCTTACTGACTGTGAAACCTAGATCAAGAAGAATAGTATATAACTGTCTTGAGGTTAAAATTTTGAAAAATCATGACATCTTTCAAATAAATTGTATTCTTGGTGTCTGTCTGGCTAGGTTAGAAATAGAATTTGGGAAAGATTTCTATTTTCCACTTTCCATTTTGAATCTGATTCAACACAGGTCTCTGCTAGATTTGGTATACTACCTTGAGTATTAAAAGCAAACACCTGAAGATTCTTTGCCCTGTGTCACAATGCTAATAAATACAAATCTTTAATACAAAGAAGAGAAATAACTGTGGGGTAAATTAGAGGTGTTGGGAGCTTTAAAAAAAACATGCCGCACTCATCACTAGCATTCTACAAAACGTTTGACTTAAATTGCAAAACAAGATACCAGAACTGTTTGCCTTTACAGAAAAATGTTTACAACATTGGGGCATCAAGGGTATTTGATTTATAGAGCTAAAACAGTGGACATATTAAAAATATATATTCAGAGATTTTACTCTTCTAGCCTTAAGAGAAAAAAAAAACCCACAAAAAACCCATGATGGATTTCAAATAGAAAATTGAAGTTAATTTAATAATGTGGTATAGTATTGGATCTATTCCAAAATCAAAGAAGTCATCTATATTTATTTGGGGGGCTTAGGAAGTTGTGCTTTATTACTGAATGAAAACAAAGTGTTATTTCATCATGATAAAGATCTTGAAGAGACTTGAAAAGTAAGGGTAGTCTTAGCCTAAATGAAACCATTCAAGCAGGGCTATGAATGTGCCTTTGGCAGAGATTTATAACATCTACTTAAAATGCTACTCTGGTAGGAAATGAGAAGAAGAAGAAGAAAAAAAATCCTCTGAAAGTCAGGAAACCATTGAGAAAGCAGTGAACATCTTAACAATAAAATACTGCAAATCGCTAATAATACATCTTCAGCTCTTTGACAGTTAGTCTACAAAATGTACAGTTGTACAGAATTATAACAGCACAGAAAAGAGAGAATCAACTGCTTAAAAGTGACAGAACATTTTTTACTTGTACCTGACAATTTCTGATACTTCAATTTAAAGTAATTTTGATAACAACACCATATCTTCTAAAAGATTTTGGTGAACGTTAAGTGTAACCAAAGACTGCTTTTTCCTTTGACAGAAACAAAGAAAAAATACAATAATGATGAGCATTTCAGTATTTAAATAGAGAAAATAATAATGGAAAAAGTCTTCAGCAAAAAAATAAATAAGAGCCAATATCACTAGTCTAACTTTGGAATATGTAAGTGTGATTTTCATAAGAAGGTATAATGTCATTATATTGTAAGACGAAGCTACTATGTGCACACTTTTGTGTGTTGATAACCACTGTATGTTTTATACTGTACGCTAGCTAATATATTTAGGAATCTGACTATATAATAGTTATACTGGTGAAAAAAAGCCCATATAGATATCAAGGAGAGTAGACTGTGGTATATTTCTTGAGAAAAGATTACACAAATGAGCTCAGAATTTATACATTGACCTGGACTGAGCAATATGACTATTAAAAAATCAATCTTTAAAAGCTGCCAATTCAACCCAGTGGAATCTGGGAATTTTCTCATTAATGTGGACTCCATGAATAGGCAGTGATGGCTCAAAGACATCAGGGAAAATTGTCTAATTTACTAGAAATGAACATTTAAGAGATTAAGTTTCATTGCCATTGCTATCAAATATCGCTTTTGGTAGAGGTCCCTGGTTCCAACAGCTAAGCATTTATCTGTATCAAAATGGAGCAAGACCCTATGTCCCCACCCCATGTCCTCCACCTGCCTTTTGTCTGTGGAAAAATGTTAGCCAAAGAATATGCTTAATCAGAGAAGTGAGAAAATGCAGAAACAAGAGAAAATAGTCCAACATGACTAAATAATAATAGTTCAGTCAAGGACCTGTAGTTCCTCTTCATGAGCTATAGATAACTATATCCTGTGAGCTGTCTCGTAGATATGAAAACCCCCACAGGATGGAAGAAGTTAACTCATACTGACCAGGCCTTAGCCATAGCAGAAGCCACCACAATTCTGAGAATTTGTATTGAAGAAATGGAATCAAACCAACTCTGAAACTGAAGCTTAACTATACTTAAAACAATCAAGATAAACACTAGTCAGACCACTACATAACCAACTTAAAGATGACTGTCAGCGCTGACTGTGCTGTTTCTACATGTAGCCCCCCTCCCTTCACCTATAAATCTCTTGCATAATGATTTTCAGAGGAATGGGGGAGGAGTCAGCCTTTGGATTCTTTCCCCTTCTCCACCCGTTGCACAGTTACTGGTATCCAAAATAAATCAAAGTTTCCTTTCCATCAGTCTTGCCTCTTTATTGGCTTTTGAGGGGCAGGCAAGCCAGACCCCACTCCCAGTTATAGTATCACTAACCAAGTCTTGTCTTTAGTTCCATGGCCCAGCCTTGCTCCCTGGAATTTATTCTTTACTTGCTTATATGAATGGCACCTGCCTTCTACTTTCCTACCTTCCTTTCTCCCCTTCTTGCCTGGAGAATGATCTCTTATCTCCTTAAATATATGTTACAATCCGACCCTCTTCCACTCTACCTTAATTTCAGACCCTAGCTTCCTCTAGAAAGCTCTGGCATCTTTCCTCTATTTATTCTGTCTACCCACATTGTGCCTGTGTAGTGAGTACATTCACAGTTCTCCCCTGTTGCATATATTTTAAGAATTTCAAATTGGACCACATTAAGCCTTTGTCAACTATAGTACATTCCTTACTTTCCCCATCTTTCCCCCTTTTTTCTATGTTCTTCCCTCCATGTTTCCTTGTGAGTCATCTAAGAGCTAGACATGTCTCCACTGAGGTGAATTTACATAACTTTAAAATTTCCCAGCTCTTCATGTGTACAAAAAGCAATCATTAATAATGCCGCTATCATACTTGGTCATTCCGAAGAACAGGCACACTACGTATGTATCAGGAACACTGAGGTACACGCAGTTTGAAAAAAGTCCTGTCAACCCAAATGCTGCCATCCTGCAAAGGCTATGCTGAGCCAGATGAAAAAAGTCAGCTTTAACTCACACAAATATCCCAAGAAAATCCTACCTGTGGTTCCTTTCTTTTTCTGTCATCGATTGCTTTCTTTATTTCAGGGCTGACCATGAGAACGAATAAGGTATTTTTAACAAGCTCAACACAATGGCACAGTTTCAGCCTTTATTTTGTGTTGGCAAATATTTCATCTTTCACGCAAAGTGTGCCTGCACAGTGCAGAATGTCTTGCATGGAGATGTGGAAGAAAGTGGGTTCATGTCTTGAGGATAACCAGTAGGGACTGTTGAGAGTTCTATTGTGTTTCTGAGAGTTTGTGGGGTATTGGGGGGAGTCTTTGCTGCACAAGAATGTTCTTCAGGGAGCTAATTCCCAAACAGGATCCCTTTATATTGTTCCCAATGTGTCCCAATTTCAAATACTAACATGTTCAACCTTTTCACTGACAGTTTAGAATGACATTGAACATAAAATCCATTTTCGCTGAGTGAAAGCGTTTCTTCTGTTAAGAGAGTCAGGTTGGAAAATTGCAACATGAGTCACCTAAGAAATAACAACAGGGAT
Organism: Bos indicus; assembly: GCF_029378745.1. Taxonomy (NCBI): domain Eukaryota; kingdom Metazoa; phylum Chordata; class Mammalia; order Artiodactyla; family Bovidae; genus Bos; species Bos indicus. Next base: position 85,394,081 of record NC_091763.1, on the reverse strand, counting down.
TTCAGCAAGGAAACTTTCAAATGTGCTGTAAGAGCCTCCTGAATGTGAAACTAAAACTGATCAGTAAAAGCCACGACCAAACACAATCAATAAATGACCCATGTCTGGGGACAGTTTTAGGAAATGGATCTGCATGGGAGGCTAAGCTGTTGATACACAAGGGCAGCATATGTGCTGTGAGGTAATTCAGAATGTAATGTATGCCCCCGAAGAGGATAGGAAGCTTATTTATATGAGTAAAGCATGCACTCCATATGTCTCTGTCAATTGTGCATTCCAGATATTTACCTCAGTTTCATGAGAATTTCTCAAGGGAATAAAAACTGAAATGACTAACACCCTCTGAAATTCCACTGGATCTATTAGCCACTTCCTTCTCTTTCTGAGATGAGACTGTTGAATCTGATAACCTCCCTGATGCCCTGTGGTTGACACCTTCCCAGCTGAATTCTTTAGACATCAGTCTGGTTGGCTAATTAAATTCTTGTGTGATTTTTTTTTTTCTTCAAAGCTTAATGTCTTCCTATACATCCTTGTCTCAATTTTTTTTTTAATTTGGGTTTACATCACTGTACACACACACACACACACCCTCACACACACACACACACACGGCTGAAATTTGTTATCCCCAAATTCATATGTTAAAGTCCTAATCCCCAGTATTTCAGAATGTGACTATTTGGAGATAAGAATCCTTAAAAAAGCAACTAAGTTAAAATAAAGTCATTTTGGTAGACTCTAATCTAATATGACTATTGTCCGTATGAGAAGAGGAAATCTGGACACAACGAGATACAGAGGGAAGACCATGGAAAGTGTGGAGAAGACTGTCGTCTACAAGCCATCAAAATTGCTGACACCTTGGTCTTAGACTTCCAGCCTCCAGAACTGGGAGAAAATAAATTTCTGGTATTTAAGACACACTCAGTCTGTAGTTCTTTATTATGGCAGCACTAGCAAAATAATATTGATACAAAATATAATATACACACATTTACACATATACATATATCTTTGTGTCTGCATGTATAAACATAACTGTGTGTATATATACATATTTTCTCTAGTTCAACAGTTCATAGTTCAATTTAAAAAAACTGAATAACACAATATCAATAATATAAAGCACATTATAAAACAATTCATATTTTTAAATATAAATTTGGGAAATAAAATAGTCATCAAGAAGAACGCACCTCAATGTTCACTGTGACACTATTTATAATAGCCAAGATATGGAAGCAACCTAAATGTCCACTGAAAGATGAATGTTCAGTATACATATATATATACAACAGGTATTTATATATTATATACATAGATACAACAGAATATAACTCAGCCATAAAAAAAGAATAAAATAATGTAATTCACAGCAACATGGAAGGAGCTAGAGATTACCATACTAAGGGAAGTAAGCCAGACAGAGAAAGACAAATATCATATGATATTGCTTTATGTGGAATTAAAAAAGATACAATTGAACTTACTTACAAAACATAAACAGATTCACAGACACAGAAAATAAACTTATATTTACCAAAGGGGAAAGGGGGTGAGGGATAAATTAGGAGGTTAGGATTAACATATACACACTGCTGCTGCTGCTGCTAAGTCGCTTCAGTCATGTCCGACTCTCTGTGACCCCATAGATGGCAGCCCACCAGGCTCCCCCATCCCTGGGATTCTCCAGGCAAAGAACACTGGAGTGGGTTGCCATTTCCTTCTCCAATGCATGAAAGTGAAAAGTGAAAGTGAAGGCACTCGGTCGTGTCCGACTCTGTGCGACCCTATAGACGGCAGCCTACCAGACGCCTCCGTCCATGGGATTTTCCAGGCAAGAGTACTGGAGTGGCGTGCCATTGCCTTCTCCACATATACACACTGCTGCTGCTGCTAAGTCACTTCAGTTGTGTCCGACTCTGTGCGACCCCATAGACGGCAGCCCACTAGGCTCCCCCGTCCCTGGGATTCTCCAGGCAAGAACACTGGAGTGGGTTGCCATTTCCTTCTCCACATATACACACTACTACATATAAATAGATAACCAAAAATGTCCTACTATATAGCACAGGGAACTATACTCAATGTTACTCTTGAGAGTCCCTTGGACTGCAAGGAGATCCAACCAGTCCATTCTCAAGATCAGCCCTGGGATTTCTTTGGAAGGACTGATGCTAAAGCTGAAACTCCAGTACTTTGGCCACCTCATGAGAAGGGTTGACTCGTTCGAAAAGACTCTGATGCTGGGAGGGATTGGGGGCAGGAGGAGAAGGGGACGACAGAGGATGAGATGGCTGGATGGCATCACTGACTCGATGGACGTGAGTCTGAGTGAACTCCGGGAGTTGGTGATGGACAGGGAGGCCTGGCGTGCTGCGATTCATGGGGTCGCAAAGAGTTGGACATGACTAAGCGACTGAACTGAATTGATAAGGCAAAAGGCTCTGAAAAAGAATATTTATATATATGCACACACACACACATATATAGCTGAATCGTGCTGTGCACCTGAAATTATTACAACATTGTCAATCAACTATACTTCAATAAAATAAAAAGAAAAATAAAAGAAGAATTAGAGGAAATGGTGATGAACTTGGAGTGGTCCTATGGTGCGGAGTACATTGATCAGAGTAGAGGTCTAAAGTAAGGAAGGAAAGGGTACAGGATATTCCTTATCCACTCTCCGAAACAATGACTAATGAAAGTGAAAGTCGCTGAGTCATGTCCAGCTCTTTGCAACCCCAAGGACTATACAGACCATGAAATTCTCCAGGCCAGAATACTGGAGTGAGTAGCCCTTCCCTTCCCCAGGGGTACTTCCCAACCCAGGGATCGAACCGGGGTCTCCCGCATTGCAGGCGGAATCATTACCCGTTGAACCACAAAGAAAGTCTGAGATTTCTGGCGTGGGTAGCCTATCCCTTCTGCAGCGCATCTTCCCGACTCAGGAATCGAACCATGACCTCCTGCATTGCAGGCAGATTCTTTACCAACTGAGCTGTTAGGGAAGCCCCACCAATGACTAAATTCTTATCAATTATCATCATGGTTACAAGTATCTATTCAACATGAACCATGAATAATATGCTAGTTTTATAGGTTATACTGCAAATACATAATATGACTTCTGCCCTTCAGGAGCTTACAGCGACGTTGGGAAAGAATAGATAGGCACACACAGAACACATACTCACATACAAAGAGATTGACAGAATGTAAACCAGATAGAACAAGAGACAAGAGAGTAAGTTAAAAGCTAAGAAAACTGTTTGAAGTCATTTTGAAAGTTCTATGGGTTATATAGGAGCTGAATGTGAGGCTAGAAAGAAAGAAAATAAACTATGTAAAAATAAAATTCCCTATGGGTTAAGATTGAGGCCAAGGATAAGCCCAAAATTGATGAGAATATGAAGAGATGCTTTCAGGTTTAATTAATTAATTAAATTCATATTTTTATTATCCTTTAAAAATTTTCAGAGACATTGATTTAATCCTTGGAAGTTTAGGAGTGGATAAGGGATAAGATCTCTAAGGAAGAAAATGCAAAAAAAAAAAAAAAAAGAGAGAGAGAGAGAAATGGTACATATCTTGAGGGAAAAGCCCATTTTATAGAAAGGATGGATGGAGAAAGACCAGCAAAAGAGGTGGAGGAGTAGTGGTCAGAGGGATTGGAACAGACTCAAGTCCTTGCAGTGTGACAGAATCTAACATGTGGCAGAAGCAGGGAGTGGCCAATAACAGAAAAGGCAGTAGAACAGTGCAGGAAAACACAGTAATTTAAGGAGCAGATGACCATTTTTGTATCCTTAAAACAATCTCAGTACAGGATGAAGACAGAAGCTTCACTGCAGAATATTAGAATGATGAGGGTAAATATGATGGTAAAACAAAACCCTTCATTGAAAAGGTTAAACTTGCTAGAAATAATGTTTAAAAATTGAACAGGAGCTAGTAGAAGGGTTACATGATTTTTTTAAATTTATTTAATTTATTTTATTTTTAATTTTTTTAAAATTTATTTATTTATTTTTTGGAGGCTAATTACAATATTGTATTGGTTTTATTATGATGGAGAAGCGTCTGGATATCGGAGGGGCAGCACGAAGGGAGTGATTAACTTTGCTGCAGAATTAGGGCTAGGAGAGGCCATGGACCAGGTTCTGAAAAGTCCACAGAGAAAGGCAGGAAGCAATTATACTGCTTTTCTTGATGAAGAGTGATATGTATTACCCTTAAACATTAAGGGAACCCAGAGTTTTCTTTTCTTTTGCTTTTCCATTTTGGTAAATTGTTAAGATCTGTCAATTTTGTATTCCAGGCAAATAGCCTCCTGCTTGTTCATCATGCCTACTCTTCTGAACAGAATACTAAAGTTACAAGCCACATTTTTCTTCTGTGATGAAAAAATGTAGGTGGAGTATTGCTTCTCTCCCCATCGATAGAAACTGAAGCATTGCTATTTTGGCTCCTTATTATTGTATTTCATTCCTCCTTTATACTCTAATTATATCCCCATCAGGATATATATTTCTCTTTCTTGAGAGAGAAGATGATTTAAGGTAGAAATGGATAAGATCTTTCTGTCCTAGGCTCTTCTGTTAAATCCAAACATCTTTATATCAGCACAACTGGGGGCAAGGCTCTGTTTGTTTCAAGGGCCACCTGCGATATAAACTTTATCACACTCAGAAAATATTTTCCATAGGGCTTCTACAAGCAAGTGAGAAACAAACTATAAATTTACTTTTACTTAAACTGACTCTAAAAACTATGATCTGCTGACACTGTCACACTTAGCAAATTTGTTCAGAACAGTATGAATAAGCTTAGAAAACGGCCTTGTGAGGAGAAGGAAATGGCAACCCACTCCAGTACTCTTGCCTAGAAAATTCCATGGATGGAGGAGCCTGGTGGGCTGCAGTCCATGGGGTCACAAAGAGTCGGACACAACTTCACGACTTCAATAAGGTATTACATTAGGAACCATTTATCTTGAGTTCTCAGAAGCTTTAGTTTCAAGTTTCAATTTAGGAGACTTACAGAGTATATTTTACTATATGTCATCTTAAACAATATATAAATTTTTACAGTGGATATATAATATAAAAATTGTTTAGGCCAGTCTTCTATTGAATTTAAGATTCTTTGCAGAGCTATCCTTATTATTTGATCTTCCTTTGAGTGCTTTTCAAGTTGATCATTGTGTCAGAATTAAAACAAGCCCTTACACTGAAGTTATACGGAAGTTATTTTCAGATTCAGGTTGCAAATTACAAAACAGACAGCGTAAGATATTAAAGTAGCTTGTCAAAAATAAAATATGGCTTCTTATAATTTAAAAGAAAACTATGTCTTTCTTATTAATAGAATACAAGTTCTAAGAAAAGGTGAATTGCAAATGTGTTCAGGAATCAAAAGAAAACATTAGACATTTGGAACAGGGGCAGGCATTTGTAAACAATGAGAGACTGTCTGAATAATGATCACTTAGAAGATTCCTTGTCCTAATTCTGATCAGTGGGTTCTGCTGGTTCTCAAGTTTCAAATCTGTTTTGCTATCTGTTGGCCTGGGGAGGAGAAGGAAGAGGGAGCTGGGAAAGAGGAAGGAACAAAGGGAGGAGGAGGGGAGAGAATTGAGAAGAGGAGGGACAGTTCACTTGTTTTCTGTACCACCTGCTGCTGCGGCTAAATCACTTCAGTCGTGTCCGACTCTGTGCGACCCCAGAGACGGCAGCCCACCAGGCTTCCCGTCCCTGGGATTCTCCAGGCAAGAACACTGGAGTGGGTTGCCATTTCCTTCTCCAATGCATGAAAGTGAAAAGTGAAAGTGAAATCGCTCAGTTGTGTCCGACTCTAAGCGTCCCCATGGACTGCAGCCTACCAGGCTCTTCCGTCCATGGGATTTTCCAGGCAAGAGTACACTGGAGTAGCTTTCTCTTATTCTTTTCCTTTAGGTTTCACTGCCCTACTGATAATGGTTATGGTCTACTGATATGCAAACTTGGACAGTAACAGAAGGATTGCTTAATATCTGTAAGAAATGGGATGGAGGCAGTGGGGTTGTCATGTGAAATGCTATGTATGGGTATGGGTATAATCAAGGGAACATTGAGGACTTCTAAGACTCTTTCTTAACCAAATGCTTCTCAAAGATGAAGTCAAGATGTCCAGTCCTGGGCCACTGAGGGCATTCCCAGATCTGTTACCATAACTCAAGTCTAGGTCCCCTCTGCCATTGTCTCAATGCTTAACTTTTCTTCCACTCTAGCATATTTAGCACAGAGGGAAATTGCCCAATTTTATACTATACTCCTTCTATAGTTTATTTCTGGTCTATTATAGTTAAAATAAATGTTCTTTATTTAACTCAAAACAAAATTAGAAATATATGGACTCTGTACATCTTTGGAAAAACACTTTATTAAATTGCCCATTTTGGAGTGGATCTCTAGGGATAGTTTTCATTTTATAAGAACAAATGTAGATTTCATAAAGTTTATTTCTTGAATGGTATATCTCACCTTGCTGAGGATAGAAAATAATTACAAAGCAATTATTGGCTAACTGTAGGTTTGTAGAGCAACCATAAGTAATAAGATTTAACGTGCTGAATTAGCATTTTTTATGGCAATATAAAATGGGTTGAATTTTAAGTTGGTGTTTCATTGCTTCACAAGAGGATTTTTCCTGAATGAATAAAACTTATTTGAAAGACGTTTTTCTGAAAAATGATTTTTTTTTTAAAGAGTCCAGGAAGGCATAGTTAAGTAAGTGTTGGTCAGCATGGGCTGAAATGGAAGGCAAGTAGCTCTTTATTCTTATTTCTGCAGCCAAGAGAAAGCCAATTTGCAGAATAGTAGGAATGACTTATGTTCCAGGAAAAACATATTTTACAATTGCACATTCATAATAAATTATGGACAAAAATTAAAAGGAAAAAAATCAAAATGACCTTTCAACTATACTATTAGTGTTATTTCCTCTCTTCTCAGATGTAACATTTAGCTTCTCTTAAAATATGAAACAGATCATTTAAAATCTCCAAATGTTAACATTAAAAAAAGTCATCATTGCGTTTTCATATATTGGATATTGGCACCAAGATCCCTTTTTTTTTTTTGAACAGTAAGACATTATATAGTAAACACATCAGTCTTTATCAGCCTGTCATCATCTGTGGATTCTTCTCACTTTCTACTACTGGCCTATGGATAGAGTGGTCTATTTTTGGGAGAATGAAGAAAACAGGTTTAGAGGTAAATCTTCCATTTACTTATACAACTGACAAAAAAAGACAATTCATTTCTGTGACAGTATGGTGTCGGGTGCTCTTTCTCATGCTGCTAGAAGATTTTACATTTGCAAACAAATTTTTTTTGACATGCAGTTTGCCAATTTGAATAAAGAACTCCAGAAGTATTCATACTCTTTGAAATTGCTATCTCAGAGAACCTAGCCCAAGGAAATAATTAGAAGTAATCAAAGGCACAGAGTTTTTCCTCTTAACATTATTTATGAATACAAAAACAGTGGAGTCAACCTAAATGTTTAACAGTAGCATTTGTAAGACATAACACTGTTTAAAACTGCATGATATTTGAAAATATTTTTATTCTAAACTTTTGCTGTTTGCCACAATAAGCATGACAGAGTCTAATCAGCCATGATACAAAGTTCTGAGAGAATTAGGATGCAAAACTTTATATATATCATGATCCTAGTTGAGTAGTATAGCAATACACGTGTGTCTATAATTTTATACAAAGGAAAAAAAATTCACCAAGATGTGAAAAGAAATGAAATCTACAATATGAGAATTGTTAAGAACTTTAGATGACCCTGTCAAACTCATTTATTTTAGAAATGAGAAAGTTGGGTTAAGAGACGGGGAAAGATTTTTCCAAGGGTATGACAGTTAGGGGTATACTTATCCATAATGTGTTGATACCACGTCATCAGCTTGCTTCTGTTCAAATGCAGCTTGAGATTCAGGGATGAATAAAAGCATATTCTCCTGATTGAAGGTTCCCCAAACTCTGAGCACCATATGGCAAGGTGTACAGATTTTAAACCATCAGAATCATTTTATTAGGAGACTCTTGATAAGTAGTTATTTATTGATACTAATATCTCTTTATAAGAGTGAAGAATGGGATCCATCTTATAGTAAGGACTGACTCTCCCAAAGAAATGCAAAAGAATGCTCAAACTACCGCACAATTGCACTCATCAAACACGCTAGTAAAGTAATGCTCAAAATTCTCCAAGCCAGGCTTCAGCAATATGTGAACCGTGAACTTCCTGATGTTCAAGCTGGTTTTAGAAAAGGCAGAGGAACCAGAGATCAAATTGCCAACATCCGCTGGATCACGGAAAAAGCAAGAGAGTTCCAGAAAAACATCTATTTCTGCTTTATTGACTATGCCAAAGCCTTTGACTGTGTGCATCACAATCAACTGTGGACAATTCTGAAAGAGATGGGAATATCAGAGCACCTGATCTGCCTCTTGAGAAATTTGTATGCAGGTCAGGCAGCAACAGTTAGAACTGGACATGGAACAACAGACTGGTTCCAAATCGGGAAAGGAGTTCGTCAAGGCTGTATATTGTCACCCTGTTTATTTAACTTATATGCAGAGTACATCATGAGAAACGCTGGACTGGAAGAAACACAAGCTGGAATCAAGATTGCCAGGAGAAATATCAATAACCTCAGATATGCAGATGACACCACCCTTATGGCAGAAAGTGAAGAGGAACTAAAAAGCCTCTTGATGAAGGTGAAAGTGGAGAGTGAAAAAGTTGGCTTAAAGCTCAACATTCAGAAAACGAAGATCATGGCATCCGGTCCCACCACTTTATGGGAAATAGATGGGGAAACAGTGGAAACAGTGTCAGACTTTATTTTTTTGGGCTCCAAAATCACTGCGGATGGTGACTGCAGCCATGAAGTTAAAAGCCGCTTACTCCTTGGAAGGAAAGTTATGACTAACCTAGATAGCATGTTCAAAAGCAGAGACATTACTTTGCCAACAAAGGTCCGTCTAGTCAAGGCTATGGTTTTTCCTGTGGTCATGTATGGATGTGAGAGTTGGACTGTGAAGAAGGCTGAGAGCCAAAGAATTGATGCTTTTGAACTGTGGTGTTGGAGAAGACTCTTGAGAGTCCCTTGGACTGCAAGGAGATCCAACCAGTCCATTCTGAAGGAGATCAGTCCTGGGATTTCCTTGGAAGGAATGATGCTGAAGCTGAAACTCCAGTACTTTGGCCACCTCATGCGAAGAGTTGACTCATTGGAAAAGACTCTGATGCTGGGAGGGATTGGGGGCAGGAGGAGAAGGGGACAACAGAGGATGAGATGGCTGGATGGCACCACTGACTCGATGGACGTGAGTCTGAGTGAACTCCGGGAGTTGGTGATGGACAGGGAGGCCTGGCGTGCTGCGATTCATGGGGTCACAAAGAGTTGGACATGACTGAGCGACTGATCTGATCTGATCTGACTCTAAGTAAGGAAATTTTGGATACTTCAAAGAAAAACAGCTCCAGAAAACCATCATTCCTAGCCCCTTCAGAGATGGAATTATTATTATCTGTATTGAAAAAGTTGATTTGGACAAAAAGAGCAAGAATGAGGGAGAGAGGCAGTGATTGAACACAGTTGAGAGACAGTCTAGAGCAGTGGATTGTAATCTGGTGCCACATTAGAATCACTTAGAAACCATAAAAATCCCCAAGCACAGGCCATCTCCCAGCATTATAAGTTCTCTGAGAGAAGGACCCAGGCTTTGGTAGTTGGTATTTTTTAATACTCCTCACGTGATTGAAATGTGCAGCCAAGTTTGAGAGCCATTTGTCTAGGAGTTTTTGAGAATTGATTTTAGTTCCTTGATACTTCGTCCTTTTGCTACAATAGCCATTTACTTAACACCCAGGTTCTCTCTTCCTTTTAAATGGTTGGGTCATTTATCATATATTGTAACCAAAGGCCTTACTGAGTGGCATTTTTGCTATCATTTGTTCCCTCTCAAGTATTGCGATTACTATTTTTAATCACCTTTCATTTTTATTTTCATGTATGGTATGTAGACAGAGAAGGCAATGGCACCCAACTCCAGTACTCTTGCCTGGAAAATCCCATGGATGGAGGAGTCTGGTAGGCTGCAGTCCATGGGGTCGCTAAGAGTCGGACACGACTGAACGACTTCACTTTCACTTTTCACTTTCATGCATTGGAGGAGGAAATGGCAACCCACTCCAGTGTTCTTGCCTAGAGAATCCCAGGGATGGGGCAGCCTGGTGGGCTGCCGTCTATGGGGTCACACAGAGTCAGACATGACTGAAGTGACTTAGCAGCAACAGCAGCATGGTATGTAGAACCTGGCTGCTGTCAAGAATTCAAGTGTTCATTTGCACAGTCACAACACACTTGACTGACTGAGTTCTCGCTACCTTGGTCGATGTACACCTAAAATCAATTCTTTTGCAGGCAATTAAAAGAAAGTCCTTCAGATTTTAAAACCGAATACATTTAACATCATTATAAACATCTATCAACAGTGTTATTTTTGTTCACATTTTAAATTCTGTGATGGAAAAATATAAATATTGTTCTCTAACCCATGAATGGAGAAGGCAATGGCACTCCACTCCAGTACTCTTGCCTGGAAAATCCCATGGATGGAGGAGCCTGGTAGGTTGCAGTCCATAGGGTTGCAAAGAGTCGGACACGACTGAGCAACTTCCCTTTCACTTTTCACTTTCATGCATTGGAGAAGGAAATGGCAACCTACTCCAGTGTTCTTGCCTGGAGAATCCCAGGGACGGGGGAGCCTGGTGGGCTGCCGTCTCTGGGGTCGCACAGAGTCGGACACGACTGAAGTGACTTAGTGGTAGTAGTAACCCATGAAAGAACAAGAAAAAGTCAAGGATCTTAAACCTCAATATTTCCTAGGATTTACTTTAATTAGTTTTATTTTTTTCTCATTCTAAGAGGATCTTTCACTTCATCTCTCTTAAAATGCCTAACACAGAGGCAAAATCACAGAGATCAAAGCACTGGTGCAAGGTACAAATATTTTTAATGTCCAAATTTAAGTTATTTAAAATGATAACATTATACAGGAAAGTGAAGAAAGGATTTCTCACAGGATCCTAAATTTTGTTTTCTTGATTTAATTTCAGAACAACTTCTAAGTAATTTATCAAAGTGGACTTTTACAGAATTGGTATCTTGCTGAGGGTTTGTTTGGTATGTCACTTGACTATATATAAAGTTTTGGCCTTGTGATTGTACCAGCTATGCAGAAGTCTCTTTCTTTTTCTGACAGAGATATTTATTTACTACTCTAGGCTTGCATTTCCATTACTCTTAAGTTGATAGAATCCCAAAGCCTTTTTTTATATGAATGAAACCTCTCTCCAAATGTCAAACTGAAGATGTATTTTCCAAACCCTTTCCCTTCATTTGTTATGAAAAAGTCTTTAGGTACACTGGACTTCTAGGAGAAGCAGCCCATGTTATGTGAGTAAGAACAGTAATTGTCAAATAAATTTAAGGGGGGAAAATTGCAAGTGGCAGAACAACTGTTTCAGGAAAAGTCATCACTTAAATTTGCAGTGCTATGGGGACTTCACATGAGCTAAGATTGGAAGTTTGTTTCTTTCTGCATTTCTGATAGACTTCCAACATTTCAGTCTAACTTTGAAGATGGTACTTGAGGCTACCTTTCCCAACGACCCCTTTACAATTGCACCTGAAATATGATTAGAAATACATAATATAAAACAAAAAATAGTGAAAAAAGTTGAGCATTGCAACATAAGTGACCCAATTTTCTTGTATATGTAAATTTACCTGTTGTGAGAGATTAAAGTAATCAAGTTTTACTGTTTTTATCAGAGGTTTTAAATAGAACTTATAGTAGTTTGTCACACTGAATAAGTCAATGCATTCTCTGATGTATACATAAGCATTTGTATGAGTAATGAACCACATACAAACCATATAAACACACTCCTAAACAGCAGTGCTTTGTTTCTATGGTAGTACAGAAAAAACTAAAAATAGAGCTACCATATGATCCAGCAATCCCACTTATATATCTGGAGAAAACCATAATTTCAAAAGATAAAAGTACCTCAGTGTTCACTGCAGCACTATTTACAATAGCCGGGACATGGAAGCAACCTAAATGTCCATCAACAGGGGAATGAATAAAGAAAATGTAGTAGATATGTACAATGGAATATTACTCGGCCATTAAACATGAAATAATGCCATTTGCAGCAACACGGATGGACCTAGAGACTGCATACTGAGTGAGGTAAGAGGAGACATACATCATATTATATTGCTTATATGGGGAAACTAAACAATGTTATTAATACCAATGACCCTATTTACAGAACATAAATGGAGTCACAGATGTAGAAAACAAGCTTATGGTTACCAAGGGTGAAAGGGGGGAGTGATACATTGAGAGACTGGGATTGACACATACACACTACTATATATAAAATAGGCAACTAATATCAACCTGCTGTGTAGCACAGGGAACCCTACTCAGTACTCTTTAATGACCTCGATAGGAAAGGAATATAAGAAAAGAGTAGGTACATGTATGTATATGTATAACTGATTCACTTTTCTGCACAGCAGAAACTAACACAACATTGTAAATCATCTATACTCCAATAAAAATTAATAAAAAAGATGTTCCTAGACTTATGAGGTTTTGACTTATGATTTTTTTCAACTCTGCAATGGTACAAAAGTAATACAAATTTAGTCGTAACTGAACTTTTTTGAATTTTGATCTTTTACCAGGCTAGTGATGTGCAATAAGATCTTCTCTCACTTGCTCTCGTGCAATCACAAGCAGAAGGTGAAGAGGATCTGTACACCTCTGCACTGTCTTTGCACATAGTGACAGAAGAGATTGCATTGAAAATCCATTCTCCAGTCCAATCCCACAGCGTATGCACCTACACATTAACCACTCTCATATTAATGTAAAAACATATTTGATCAAATGGTCTTTGTACATTTCTTAAGCAATCAATGAACTGTATTTTAATCTACCTGAAAAAAACAAAAACGCAGACACAGTACTGGTGGGAAAAATCAAGCAACAGATCCATCCTCAACCTAAGCCTGTATGATAAGAATTAGGGAAATTATTCTTTTCATTTACTTAAGTGACAAATGGATGAAGATAAAGCAGAAAAACATCACCAATAAGGAACTGGTCGTGAAGACAGAGCTGGAAAATCCTGGTTAGGAAGCTAAGCATTTCTGTTACTATTGTTTCCCTTTCAGTCAGTATTCCCTAGTTTTACCACTCTGAACAGGTTTCTGAGAGAAGAGATTGAGTGCATTGGCATCAGAGAAAACAAAGAGAAATATTCTACGTGAAAAACATAACCAGCAAATTCATATGATTGTCCTTGGAGTACTAGTGTCTGCCTTTGAGGAAGGGTAGGCTAATTGATCATGCTGTTGGCAAATCCTGGTTTATTTTTAATAGTGTAATTGGTTTTACTTAGCCAGATGTTTAGGTACTACATATTGTGGAAGATGGTTCATTGAGAAAGAGTTATGTAGCTTCTAAAGAGAAGGCAGATGTTGAACATGCAAAGGAACCCTAAGGAGTCATTTCTTGCTATGATACTTTACATAAAATAAAAACCTCAACCGAAATTGTTTCCTGTCCATTTTTCTAGGGTGGAGCGAGAGGGGCATAAAAAGCTAGTCTGCCCTCAATCCAGAAACTGATTCAAAGAACGGCCAAGCTGCCTTACCTTCTGCTTTTCCTTATCTTCTTCCTTCCCTCGCTCAAACCCATACTGCGTCACTGCTCTATGCCTTGCACAGAGTTTTAAAAACTGTGCCCAAGTGGAGGCAGGATTCCATATTATTTATCTGATTTCAATTTTAATTCATTTATTAAAGCTAAAAATGTCCTTCTAAATCCTTTTCTCTATTTTATTCATATTTCAGCTTCTCTGTTCAATTCAAAGCTGTAAAACTAGATAGATGTATTAGTCACAAACAAGGGCTAAATATAGGAAAGGCTGAGTGAAGCATAGATACCTGGGGACAAACAGTCCATACATCAACCACATCATAAATATCTGAATGTGAGTGGCAATGGAGAGGAAGTTATAGGCTCTGCTCTGGCGAAGCTGTCAAGTGGGGTGAGATGTGGGTGGTGGAGGAGTGGGTGTGGATGAGTGTGGTCACAGAAATGCTAAGGAAGCCAAGATATGAGCAACAGGGTGTAGGAGCAATGCAGTGTAAGTCCTTAGAATCTGCAGTTACAGCAGTATTTGTCTCACAGTGGCACTTTTATTTTTCAAACCCTTTTAACATTACTAACACAAGACATATTTAGGAAATACCAACTGTATATGCCACTCTGGATATTAGCCAGGACAGGAAATGTTACTTGGTGTTAAGAACTGAAGGATGGGATGGGGAGGGAGGTGGGAGGCGGGTTCAGGATGGGGAACACATGAACACCCATGGCTGATTCATGTCAACATATAGCAAAAACCACTATAATGTTGTAAAGTAATTAGCCTCCAATTAAAATAAGTAAATAAAATTTTTAAAAAACAACAGGACTGGTGGTGTTATATTTTTGAAAGAAATGTTGCTTGGTGATTGGAATTTTAAGAAATCTGAAGATGAAGGTAAAAATGTGAGGAAACTATAATAGAGATAAAACTATAATGAATCCAAGAATGGTCAAATCTTTAACTGAGAAGCATCTTTAGTGAGAAAAATAATATATTATTTATACACTGGTCTAAAAGAGGATATTATGGGATTTAGCAATAAATTGTTTTGAGAGAACACAAGAGAAAAGATCATACAAAGATTATCTGAAATAAAGAAAAATTGAAGAAAATGGAAAACAACTATCACTCGAAATCAATTGCTAATTTCTAAAAATTTTATTTCCTTATATCATGCAGATATTCTAAAATTATGTTCTAACAAACACAAATTATTTACACAAAGGTTAAGAGGTAGGGAGAACATCAATTAAAATAAGTATTTACACAAAGAGGGAGACTGGCACTTCTCTAAACATCCTTAATTTATTACCTAACAGAGACAGTGCTGGGAGTGTTTCAGTGATCTTTTTTCAACCATCATTAGCATTTGTCAAATAAAAATCAGTCCCCCGGCTGAAAGGTCCCTTGCCTCCATTACAGCTCAATCAACCTGTCAGTCTTGTGGCCCAGCGCAGAAGCTCTCCAATTACACATCCACCTCCACTGTCCTCTATCACAGAATCTCAATTTATAAACAAGAGTTTACAAAATCACCTTGGTGAGATATTATACTGTTTTACCAGGAAGATTACTTAAGCTAAAAAAAATGTTTTGCTATTCCCCAAAGTAAACTTTAAGTAACACCTGCTAGGTATATGACTGGAAAACAAGAAAATTTTCCCTTATAGCAGAATTTTGTATTTACTAATGCAAAGTTAGTTTGTTTTTTTAAAATATGGATTGTGTTTCTTTATGGTGATGCAGGAGCATTGTGCGTGCCTGTGTGTGTGTGTGTGTGTGTGTGTGTGTGTGTGTGTGTGTGATGAGGGTGTTGGCCAAAGGTGGTAAACAAGCAGAAGGCTCAGGTTTCATATTCCAGTCTGGGTTCTTAATTTTGATTTGTACTAATAATGACATCGCCCAAAGTGAAGTAAGTGATTTGGATTATTAAACTTTATTTATAAATAAGGGGATGCAATCAGGAAATAATTAGATAAATAATTTTCAGAGGCAATAATTAACAATTAGAAATTGTAGAACACAGCACTGGAGGGTATTCTGCTTCTCTTATCATTAATCCAGGAACTAAAGCAATCAAGGAATCAAGTCTGAAATTAGAGGTTCCTCTTATGTGTGAAGATTCTTCAGTATTATTATAGATAAGGAAGATGGTAACTAGAGCATACAGCGTGGTCACTTCAAAAATATTTTTATATGAAAGAGATGAGCATAGCATGAATAAATTGAGAAATAAGTGTACTTAATACAGATGTCCTCCTGGATGAACTTAAAGTCAGAACTATGCCCCCAAATTAACATTTTGTTTTTTACTCTATTCCTATTCACTTCCTGTTTTTATCTTTTGGTGGTGCTAGTGAGAAATAGAGTGACCAGAAGTGAAAGATACATTCATTCATTCAGCCAAAGTTATGGAGCATTTATCCAGGAAGTGCCAGGGGACACAAAAAATTAAGAAAAACCAGACATGTCCTGCCTTTATAACATATTGGATGAATAATCAATTCCAAAATATCAAATCATTCATAACAATCCTCATGACATTTACCATAGCAAATACTTACACAGCACTTACTAAATTAACTTGTTTCATGGCTCAGATGGTAAAGAATCTGCCTGCAATGCAGGATACCTGGGTTCGATCCCTGGTTTGGGAAGGTCCCCTGGAGAAGGGAATGGCAACCCACTCCACTGTTCTTGCCTGGAGAATTTCACAGACAGAGAAGCCTGGCAGACTACAGTCCATGGGGTCACAAAGAGCTGGACATGACTGAACGACTAACACACTATACTACCATCTTCATAATAACTTCAAGAGGTAGATCTCATTGTCGCCATTTTATTGGTAAGGGGCTTGAGGACACAGAGAAGCTTAGTAACTTGAAGATAAAAAACAAAGGAATGTTAGAGATCAGATAGCCTGGCCCAGAATTCAAGCGCTAATTCATCTCACAACACTCATCTAGGTGTTCTAATCTTGATTGTTAATTGTACTTTAAAGCCAGAGTTCCATGATTGGACATCTGTCACATTTCTTAAGTAACTCTTTGGAAGTCTTGGGGTTTGATTTTAAGAAAACCTTTACCTAAAAGTGGGCTTCTTGGCTAGCTCAGTTGGTAAAGAATCTGCCTGCAATGCAGGAGACCTAGGTTCAATCCCTGAGTTGGGAAGATCCCCTGGAGAAGGAAAAGGCTACCCACTCCAGTATTCTGGCCTAGAGAATTCCATGAACTGTATAGTCCATGAGGGTCACAAAGAGCTGGACAGGACTAAGTGACTTTAACTTTCACTTTTTTCACTTGCCCCAAAGTAAGATACACTTGTGTTTTGAGAGAAATTGTAATCACTTAATTTCTAATTCTTTTATAGTCATTTGAATTATCTGAGGTTCAATAAGACTTTTTACTTGATTAGTCTTTATCCTAATAATGGGAATTTACATTTTGCTAAGGATAAATTGGAATCTCGTCAGTCTCTTTAGAAACTCAGTAGTTCTAGAGTCAAATGATTTTTAATTCATCACAAAATACTTATGGAGCTTAAAGTCTGGGATTTTTAGTTTAATACAGAGCAATCTTCATGTAACCCCACTGAATTTTCTACAGTATTAATCTTCAGGGTTAGAAAAGGGTTTATTTGCTTCCTGCCTCAAAGTCATTAAACTTAGCTCCTCCACTTATGTTGGAAAGGCTTATATAAATGTTCCTGGATATTTTTGCAATGCATTAAATTGGAAACTGATCTGTATCGACCATTTTTTATGTAGGTTTATTACCAAGAACATACATAGGGAAACGCTAAATTAATCCTATATGCAGGAGCATGTATATGCTCCTGTAGTGCTCCAGGAGCACCACATGCATCATTGGTGCAACCTATGTGTAACTGGAAAGATGAAAGAAATGAGTGCTAACCTGGTTTGATCCTACAGATTGTGATCTGACCTATAGATATCTCATTTGATTCCCTAAGCATTGGTTTTCTTTACCAGCATGATGGCACACATGATGTCGGTGTGCAAGATTTAATATCTGCAACCAGCTTTGCAGGCAGCAATATAAATCTTAATGAAAATGTTATACTGCATAATTATTGTGTCAAGAAGCAATTATAAGTGATACTTTATACTGAGAGGAGAAAAGCATTTACTCATTTTCAGTATTGGTGTTTCTCTGAAAATATCTGCATATAAAGACAAGAGATTGCAGAAGTTTATGGGATGTCCTCACCATGGCAGCTGAAATTCTGGGAGGGCTCTACCATACTCCCATCTAAAGTAGAAAACTAGAGCTCGAGCTTTGTAAGTATACCTGAAAGAAAATCAACTTCTGAGCTCAAAATTGTGACAGATTTATTTTCTTCTTAGATCTCTGGCTACTTTTTCAGATGAAAGATACATGGATTTCAAAACATCTATATCTGAGGCAGTCGTTTGTATCAAGTGGATAAACTGGATATCATTTCTATTGAAATTCTGGATTACTAAGGAATTACATTAAGTATATGCAATTATATATGGCTCTTCACAGATCAGACTATGGTTATATCTATTACAGAGCTTTTGTAAAGAAGAACCTTCATATTCTATGTAAAAGGATAGCAATCACTGTGACTGCTGAAGAGATAATAAAAGGGTTGGTTCCAATGGTCTTTGAACATAGACAAGCAGCACAACAAAAACAAGAACATGGGTATTATTTTACAGGATTTTTTTCCTCAGAGACATGTTGGATAATAGATGCACTGATGAAAAAGAATTTCCTGTTTCTAAAAATGCAAAACAGGCTTACACACAAACAAACTGTTTAGTGTTTTTCAATGCACTCATTAGTAAAATACAATCATAAGCTTCATAAGTGAGCCAACATCTTAGCCAAGTGCTAGAGGTTTAGGCATAAATGTAAATGTATTTAAATTTATTTGTATAAAGTTCTTTATGAAAATCATGTGGGAAAAGATGAATAACTTAAATATTAAGAAGGAGCAATGTCTTAAGAACAAAAAATATATATATGGAAATGAAGTTTGGAAACCACAATTTTATGTGTTTATATATATGTGTGTGTATGTATATATTCTGTTCTGTTGATTTGTTAAATGTCCCTGAGCCTCAGGAGGTCTTATAAAATAGTAATAGAAATTCTTGCTAAAGAAGTGACAGAAATATTTTAAAAGACATATAAATTTCTAGGTTACATTACACCAGGTAACTTGCGACAATAAGGAAAACAATGTGTCTTTTCCCAATTAATTCTTTCCCCTTCCCCTCAGCCATACAGTGTTCTGCTATTTCAGAGTAGATGAATACAAATGACAAAGTAGTACCCTCAGCATACACATGTCAGTAAGATTAAAAAAAAAAAAAGTTACATATTCCTGAGCAAAAGCAACCATTTTAGTATTAAAAGTTCCCAGGGGCTCTTTCTGTCCATGACAACCATCAGCTAACCCCTGGATACAACTCTTATGGTCTGGGAGCCCTCAATATTAAGACCCTTAAGTTTCCTTTGATGAATAGGATGGCTTGTGTACTTAGGAATTAGAGAATAATTCTGTAATCCTTGTGGATCACTGGAAAATCGACTAATCATGCTCACCTTGACAGAACTTCCGAAAGTTAAAAAGTATTTGTCAACAATGCAGACTTTGATTTTCTAAATAGAACAGAAGCAGTCTTGCAAATTCCTTCTCAGGTATTCTGTAAGAATACAGAGTCATATTTTTATTATTCAAAGAAGGAACACTATAAGAAGAGAATCCCAGGCCTCTTTTTCCCCCTGATTTAACAGACAAGCATGCATTTCATCTTAAAAATTATGGAATCTCAGGAACTCTCATTCTTGTCTAGAAAATGATCCATGACTTCACACCTAGGCAGAAAGAGTCTTACAAACAAAAGTCCCTAAACCAACTGTGTTAGAACTTACTGGATCCTAAATAGGCTTTTCACAGAAAAGCTGTCAACACAACTATATTATGAGCTGATAATTTTATTCATTGGATGGATATTCAATATGGCCTTGATACCAGTCCCTTAACTGAAGAGGCAACCAGAGGGGCTGTTACAGTCCTAGAATGTCTATTTTTATTAAGTCTTATTCCTTCTTTTCTGTGATGGGCAGACTATAAGTGAAACATAAGATACATAATGCCATGATGCTTTTGAAAATATCCCATATTTATTCCTCACTCAACTCAGATTAAGAGCTATTGTCAGATATAAACATCTTTTACTTGTAAATTAAAATGTGAATGTTATAGCCTTCAATCTGAAAAGCATTTTCAAGAGCATTTAGTACAAACTCCTTGCTCAGATATGGACTTTGAAGTCTACAGCCATGAGGTGCCTTGATTAAGCTCACAGAAGCAGTGACAAGGCAGATCTTCTTGTGTCCAGTTCAGGCCTTTCCATTCTATTTTTTTTTTTAATACAATCCCAGTAACAGGATAATAGTCACATGATAATAGTTATATCATAATATATAGCATTCCATTAAAATGTAAGAAAAATGCATTATTTATCCTGCATAAGAGCTCGATTTCATCCCACTCTTTGTGACACTATGGACTGTAGCCTGCCACGCTCTTCTGTTCATGAGATTATCCTGGCAAGAATACTGAAGTGGGTTGCCATTTCCTACTCCAGGGGATCTTCCTGAACCAGGGGTCGAACTTGCCTCTCCTGTGGCTCCTGCATTGGCAGGTAGATTCTTTACCACTGCTGCTGCTGCTGCTGCTAAGTCGCTTCAGTCATGTCCGACACTGTGCGACCCTATAGACAGCAGCCCACCAGGCTCCCCCATCCCTGGGATTCTCCAGGCAAGAACACTGGAGTGGGTTGCCATTTCCTTCTTCAATGCAGGAAAGTGAAAAATGAGAGTGAAGTAGCTCAATTGTGTCCGACTCTTCGAGACCCCATGGACTGCAGCCCACCAGGCTCCTCTGTCCATGGGATTTTCCAGGCAAGAGTATTGGAGTGGGGTGCCATTGCCTTCTCCATCTTTACCACTGAGCCGCCTGGTATTGAAATTTAATTGAGCATGAGTGAATATGAATCTTGAAAATGAGAACTCATCCCCACTGCAAGCATCTACAAACATCACTCTGTGTGAACAGGCATGTTCAATAATATATTAAGTACGATTAAAAATAAGAACAAAGTTGGGCACATTTTGTAGAGAGGATTCTAAAGGATAAACTGATTAAAACCTGTATCAAAATCATCTGAGGTTCTCATTAAAATGCAAATTCCTCAGCCCTGAACTATAGTACTGAATCAGAATTTCTAGCAGTAGGAGTATTAATTATATATTTTATTATAAATCTTAGTTTAGGTAATAATTAGACACTGAAAATTGAGAATCATATGTTTTAGGCCTTACACAACTACAAAAGGACTACTAGAGATAAGCTTGACATTTCTCATGCTTTATAAAAAATACATTTGTTCCTTTGATTTTTACATGTTTTCCTAAATGCATGTAAAACTTCCTGAGTTAAAAATTTCAACCACAAGCAATTCTATAGAGAAAACCCCAAAGAGTTAAATTAATTCTGATGAGTTTGAGGTTAAATCTAATTCTATTATACTCTATTAAGAACTGTATGGCAGAAGTATATGCATTTATATCCTTGTTGAATAACATCTTTATTAATCAAACAGCTCTAATTTATTGATGCAAACTCTTAGTAACCAGTTATTAATCCATGGGCTACTGTTGTGGTTTTCTCCAAGGAATCCTTTGATGGATGGGCTGTCAAAATGTGGATGGGAGAGCCCAGATCTGCAAATGGAGAAGAATATAGAGTGCTGTCTCAAGGCGATCATAAAAGCAGCTGTATCCATGGCATCAGTTTCACAGAGGACCAGTAACAAGAACAACAACAACAAAATGCAATAATATAGCACACATTAGATATCTGCCTTATTATTATTAATGAGTTCTCGCTTAAGTATCCCTTTTGATCTTTTCAGTGATCCTGTGCTTTTATGGATAAGCAAAACAGAGGCTTACAGAGAGAAAGTTACTTGTTCACATATTTTCATATTACACAAAAATGAGGGTTTTAGAAAATTTTCATTTACTCACTTTTTTCCTGGTAATATATATCTAAAAGTATAGAAGAAATGCTGTCTATCCTTAAGTTAGCTACAAGTAGAAACATAAATATATAAACAGGCAATTTTAATGTGGTTTTACAAATGTTCCAAGGGGCTAATTATGGGCTGCATGGAGAGTATATAAGAGATACTTAATTCACCTTTGGGAGATAAGGGGGAGGGGGAGGATTCCTGAAAGGGAACACAGCTATGTAGACAAATGGAAGGGTAGAGGGTTAGCCAGGTAAAGAAGCGGGAAAGCTACAGTTAAGGAATTCCAGGCAGAGGGAAGAGTTTCTACAAAGGCTTGGAGTTAGGAGTATGTCTGGACTATTTGAAAGAGTACAAGTGGTTAAGTGTGGCCTGAATGTAGAGGTAAAAGAAAACATGAATCACATCATTAAAGATTTGGTACATCATGCTGACAAATTCGGATTTCAATCTTTTGGTGATGGCGAGACACTGAGGAAATTACATTTACATTTAAAATGATCCCTCCCTATGCGAAGAATGGATTGGGAAGGAGCAGAAATGAAGGCAGTATGACCAGTTTGAAGGCTTAAAAAATGATAATTCAAGTCTAAGTAGGGACACTGGAGTAACAGATGATAGATTGATGTAGCCTATAAAAAGGGAATAGAATGGAAAGGATTTAGTGATTGATGTGGGTGACAGGGAAATAGAGTCGAGAAGGATATCTCACATGCTGGGCAATTGAGGGAACAGTGTTGTAATCTGAGGTAGGAAATTCAGGAGGAAAGGCTTTTTCCTTAAGAGAAAAGCCTGTCACTACGTAAGTATTTTTCTTCTAAGTTATTTTTAAGTTTATTAAGTGCATATCCTTCCTAACAGTGGAAAGGCAAGAACGTTTGCTGTGTTAGTTTCTGTGTACAATGAAGTGAATCAGCTGTATATAAACGTATATCCCCTCTCTCCTGGACATCCCTCCCACCCGCCACTCTATCTCACCCACCTAGGTTATCATAGAGCAGCAAGCTGAGCTCCTTGCGCTATACTGCAGGTTCCCACCAGCTGTATTTTACTTATAGTAGTATATATATATATATATATCAATGCTACTTTCCCAATTTGTCCTTCCCTCTCCTCCCGACCCTGTGTCCACACGTCCATTCTCTACGTCTGTGTCTCTTTTCTTGCCCTAGAAATAGGTTCATGTACCATTTTCTCAACTTTTAAGAGACAGCATTTTCTCAAAGGATAATTCTTTGATTACCAGGGAAAATAATTATATTGAGCTTTCCTCTAACAGATATGCTAGGGTTCTATTTTAGAGAACCACTTGTAATATTAGAACCTCTAATGGTGGTGAATAATAAACAGCTAGATTGGGGTCTCAGGTAAACTAGAATATACACATTTCATACTGCCTGACTTTTCAGATTTTTTCATATTGCTGATAGGCTGAAGTTTTTTCCTGAATATTAGTATAGCTCCCAAATACATTTTCACAATGGAACTTCATCTCATGGACTCTATTACTGGCATATAGTATCTTTCATTATCTTGAAATTGACATCTTTACTTTTGTTCCTCATATCATTTCTGATTCTGCCTGTATTTGCTCATGATAGATCTTTAGTGCAGTTTCTGCTATGTACATTTGTAAAATTTATCTGTTTTATTTTATGGCATTAATCTTAGGGTTTGCAATTTATTTTTTTAATGTCTCAAATGATGCCAAATAATTGTTCTTTAAGAGACTGTTTTATTTTGAATATAATTAAAAGCCTGTTTTTTATGTGAGAGAACACCTTACATCTTTTTATATAAAAATCAGGACATTATTATTCAGGGCAAAAAAACCATTTTTGCTTCCCTCAACCCCAACTATTTCTTCTCTTCACAATAAATATTTTTCAACAAGAAGTCCATCTCACAACTAATTCCTGACCACCGCAAACTCATAGTTCAACATGCAACACAACAGTTTTTTTACTCTTTTGCTCAATACCTCCTGTTTTCAATTTCAGTGGCTATATTTTCATCCTTCAACTTCTTGACTTGCCTTTGAAGCTGACACTGTGGAACATGTTCTAATCTTTAAATTTTTAATACAGTATTCTCATGTTTTATTCTTTTTCTTTCTGATGTTTCCATCTCATTCAATTTTGCTAGTTTATTTTCTGCTCTGTTTCCTTAAGTGTGGGTGTTTGAACTTCAGAGAACTTCATTTATCACTCAGTATAACCTGTCTGAACAACGTTGGCCATTAGGTGGCTACCTTTGTGTTGATAACTCCTAGAGAAAAATGCAGCCCTGACCACTGTAAAAATGCCTGACTCAATAACAGTTTCCTGAGTCTGTCCAAACTTGGAAAAAAAAAAAAACACATTATCTTTCTCCCTTCCTCATAATTCTGTTTGGACTTCTTCACACCTAGTATACTTCAGAAATACTTCCATCTGCTTAGCTACTTAAGCCATCAAAACCATTCTGTAAAAGTTTAGTAATGAAAATTGTGGGCTCTGTAGCTGAACTGCCTGGGTTCATACTCCAGCTCTGTGACTTTGGAAAATTCCAAGTTCATTATATCTGAGTCTTGGTTTCCTCATCTGTAAAATAAAGATGAAAACAGTTATACTTCATATGTTGGCTTGAGGATTAATTTTCATAAATCCTTGAATCAGTACCTGATACAGTGAATGCAAGTTATTATTTACCTTCACTCTTTCCACCTTTCTTGTGTGCCTTGAATCGTATCAATCTTCCAGTTTGATTGATAGTGTTTCCTACTCATTCTCCTTGTGTCCATCTTTACTTCTACTGCTATCCTTAAGAACAAGGACATAATGGCTTTTATATCTTTATTTGAGATACTCAGTGTGTAGTAGACTCTCAATCACTGTTAAGAAATAACTAAACACATGTGTAAATGTTGGAAGATCTGGCTCCAAATGAGGTCTCCAAAACTCTCTTTTTTTTTTTTTTGCAATCATTGGAATGTTTGTGTATCCTCTTAAAGTAATTGTTTTGAAAGATTGATCATTTGTGCACAAGCATGTATATTTGTGCACAAGTTGGTATATTTCTGTTTATTTAATTTTAAAGATTTTTTGATGTGGACCATTTTTAAAGCTTTTACTGAGTTTGTTACAATATTGCTTCTGATTTATGTTTTGTTGTTTTGGCCACAAGGCATGTGGGATCTTAGCTCCCCGAATAGGGATCAAACTTGTACCCCTTGCATTGGAAGGTGAAGTTTTAACCTCTAGACCACCAGGGAGGTCCTGGTGTGTTTGTTAATCAGTTTTACTCTTTGTAAAGCGGCTGCAATTTGACAGTACTTCTGGTTGGTTTCCCTAGTAGCTCAGTTGGCAAAGAATCTGCCTGCAGTGCAAAGAGACCCCAGTTAGATTACTGGGTCTAGAAGATCCCCTGGAGAAGGAAATGGCAACCCACATCAGTATTCTTGCCTGAAGAATCCCATGGATAGAGGATTCTGGCGGGCTACAGTCCACGGGGTTGCAAGAGTTGGACATGACTTAGCAACTAAACCACCAAACCACCACCACCACCATGGCTGGTTTACAGGCTAATCAACATTTAGCGTAATAACTGACCACAATGTGTCCTGTTATTTTTGTAGCATTGGGCAGATCATATACAGCTTCTCTGATGCACTTTCTTCTCTACTAAAATTAGTAAGTTGGACAAGAATTATCCAATGATCCTTTTAACATTTATGGCTTTAACAGATTTGAGCAATTATTCAGCATTTCAAATATGAGACATTGAGAGAAACACATCATGTGGAAAATTTCAGGCAGGGGGATATCAAACTAATGATCTTGATTTCTCAGCCTGCTGCTTATTTGTTCATTGAGACAAGCCGGTAGAAAGAATTTTCTAAAAGACAGCTTTTTAAATGCAATTCTGTAAGATTTCCCCCGTCTTAGCATTCATTTGCATCTGTTTCTAACACAAAACCTTTCTCTCCCCAAAAGGCAAAAGATTTTAGCTTAAGCCCTTTACCACACTGTTTTGACCTTGAGCGTAGGAAATAATCTATAGAAACTGAATTCTTATAATTTAAGATGATAGTAGCTTTTAAAAAATGACTAGTTCCAATAATTTCCTGTCACTTTTCCCACTGGTTATTTGACTGGAGGTTTTTTAAAAGGCAAATATTTTAAATCAAATTTTATTCATCATTCTACTTCAAGTAGCAAGTCTTTTAAATGTAGCCTTTTAAAACTACTGAATACCTAGAATTTCTTTCTGCTGATTAATCTATGGCAAGGTTTTGTGTAATAAAAATGGACTGCAAAAATGATTTTGGGGACCTGGGAAAAAGACTTTCCTGTGAAAATCAGGAGTGTTTATATCAATGTTGAATTATTTATGAGTCAGCCATACTAATGCTAAATTTTAACTGAGAACGACTCAACAATTTTGGCCCACATGCACCGTTTGCTTAAAATTATTTTTTATGAAAGACAGTCACCTTATGATTTCAATAGATGAATAGGAAAGTCATTCCAGCTCTATCATGGTCCATGGAAAGCTCTTTTGAATGCAGTATTAAATTGTTTATTTTATGTTAGTATTGCCCTTTATCTGAGAACTTTTTATTCCAAGGACTGTGGATATTTTGCAATACCTCCTTAGGTGATCAGAGTTACAATGTATTAAGGTATTGATTAATCTTCTGATTGATGTCACTAGAAAATTAATTCATAAACTCAAATTTGGATGTGGAAGATTAGCAAATCAAGTTTCAAGGATCACAGTTAACTAAAATTAAATGCTTTTTGCCATGTCTGACTCTTTGCGACCCCATGGACTGTAAGCCACCAGCCTCCTCTAATCAAACCCAGATCTCCTGCATTGCAGGCAAATTCTTTACCATCTGAGCCACCAGGGAAGTGACTAATCAAATGCTAGCATAGAGCAACTCATGATATCACAGACTGGATTCTACCCTGTGCTCCATAGCACACTTATTTCAGAGCCATGACTATCCAACAGAGTCTCAATTTCAAGCAAATTATCCCACTTTCTCATGAGGATCCTTTTCCTTTCCTATCAGACCATTTGCATAAATTTCTTCATTTAGAAAGCACAGTCATTAACTGGAGATAAAATAACAAAGGCAGTAGTCCCTAAGGTAAATCTTTTTTTAAGAGTGGTGGCTGATATTTAATCCTGAGTCCAGGTATTTTCCTTTTAAAAAAAATAATAATTAATTTTTTATTGAAGGATAATTGCTTTACAGAATTTTACTGTTTTCTGTCAAACCTCAACATGAATCAGCCATAGGTATACACATATCCCCTTTGTTTTGAAACTCCCTCCCATTTCCCTCCTCATCCCACTCCTCTAGGTTGATACAGAGCTCCTATTTGAGTTTCCTGAGCGATACAGAAAATTCCCGTTGCTTATCTATTTTACTTATGGTGTAAGATGATGCTGTGAAAGGGCTGCACTCAATATGCCAGCAAGTTTGGAAAACTGAGCAGTGGCCACAGGACTGGAAAAGGTCAGTTTTCATTCCAATCCCAAAGAAAGGCAATACCAAAGAATGATCAAACTACCACACAATTGCACTCATCTCACACGCTAGTAATGCTCAAAATTCTCCAAGCCAGGCTTCAACAATATGTGACCTGTGAACTTCCAGATGGTCAAGCTGGATTTAAAAAAGGCAGAGGAACCAGAGATAAAATTGCCAAAATCCTTTGGATTATTGAGAAAGCAAAAGAGTTCCAGAAAAACATCTGCTTTATTGACTTTGCCAAAGCCTTTGACTATGTGGATCACTACAAACTGTGGAAAATTCTGAAAGAGATGGGAATACTAGACCACCTGAACTGCCTCTTGAGAAATCTGTATGCAGGTCAGGAAGCAACACTTAGAACTGGATATAGAACAACAGACTGGTTCCAAATTGGGAAAGAAGTACGTTAAGGCTGTATATTGTCACCCTGCTTATTTAACTTATATGCAGAGTACATCATGAGAAACGCTGGGCTGGATGAAGCACAAGCTGGAATCAAGACTGCTGGGAGAAATATCAATAACTTCAGATATGTAGATGACACCACACTTAGAGCAGAAAGTGAAGAGGAACTCAAAAGCCTCTTGATGAAAGTGAAAGTGGAGAGTGAAAAAGTTGGCTTAAAGCTCAACATTCAGAAAATGAAGATCATGTCATCCGGTCCCATCACTTCATGGGAAATAGATGGGGAAACAGTGGAAACAGTGGCAGACTTTATTTTGAGGGGTTCCAAAATCATTGCAGATGGTGATTGCAGCCATGAAATTAAAAGACGCTTGTTCCTTGGGAGAAAAGTTAAAACCAACCTAGACAGCATATTAAAAACCAGAGATATTACTTTGCCAACAAAGGTCCATCTAATCAAGGCTATAGTTTTTCCAGTAGTCATGTATGGATGTGAGAATTGGACTATAAAAAACGCTGAGCACCGAAGAATTGATGCTTTTGAACTGTGGTGTTGGAGAAGACTCTAGAGAGTCCCTTGGATGACAAGGCGACCCAACCAGTCTACCCTAAAGGAAATCAGTCCTGAATATTCATTGGAAGGACTGATGTTGAAGCTGAAACTCCAATACTCCACTTGATACTGACTCATTTGAAAAGACCCTGATGCTGGGAAAGATTGAGGGCAGGAGGAGAAGGGAGGGGACAACAGAGGATGAGATGTTTGGATGGCATCACCGACTCAATGGACATGAGTTTAAGTAAACTCCAGGAGTTGGTGATGGACAGGGAGGCCTGGTGTGCTGCAGTCCATGGGGTCGCAAAGAATAGGACACGACTGAGTGACTGAACTGAACTGTACTGAATGTAAGTTTCCATGTCACTCTTTCCATACCTCTCATCCCCTCCTCCCCTCTCCGCATGTCCATAAGTCTATTCTCTATGTCTGTTTCTCCATTGTTGCCCTGTAAATAAATTCTTCAGTACCATTTCAAGGTAGTCAGATCTTCTCCTTTTGCCTGCACAATGTTGAGATTTTCTAGTTTGCTTGAGCCTTTGGTTTCTCAGCTGTAAAAGGGAAAGAGTACTCATCACTTATCAAGGAATAAAGTTATACACTGAAGGCTAACTGCATTCTTGTGACTCAACTTCTGAGGAATGTAGCAATATTTTCAATGTTTTTAACCAATATTTGGGTCTGTGCTGTGCTAAGTCACTTCAGTTGTGTCTGACTCTTTGTGATTCTATGGACTGTAGCCTGCCGATCTTCTCCGTCCCACTCTCCAGGCAAGAATACTGGAAAGGGTTGCCATGCCCTCCTCCAGGGGATCTTCCCGACCCAGGGATCAAACCCACATCTCTTACATCTCTTGCATCGGCAGGCAGGTTCTTTACCACTGGTGCCACCTGGGAAGTCCTTATTTAGTTCTATATGTTAGTAATGCAAAGAAACAAAAATTACTCTGTGAACTCTGGCTATATGACTTATCATTCATTTATCTATCTATTCAGATAATTTCTATTATCTTGGAGGTAGTCCAAGACCTGATGACATGATGTTTTGGACTACCTCATACCTTTACGTTATTGTGCCCTGTTGGATATAATGATCTCTGTAATATTTGCTTCTGCTTCTCACCCGACGAGGCTGAGTCTACATAGACAAACAGGGTAGAGCTTTTGAGGGAAAAGACAATTATAGAAAAATAGAAATTTAAGGCCCAAATTATCCTGCAAATAAAGAACAAATTCATCAGTTTATCCCTTGAAAAACTCAGGGAACAGCTGACTCAATCTGTTTCACCATAGGACATAGACCATTATTTTCAATGAGAGAATCATTCAAGTGAAGATATTGTAAGAAACAGAGCAGCTAATTAGTTGTTCCCATATATCCTACAGCTCCTGTTTAGTTTTTCCTAGAATTCCAAGTGATGTACAGATAGATAAAATTAATTTAATTCTGAGCTGAAAATAAGGTGTTAATGTCCCCTTCCAGTCTAGGGGTGAACAGTTAGGATGAGGGAGTGCCTGTGTGTAGGAGGAAAAGGTTTTCAGAGCTGTGAATGTCACCAAGCATGCTGTAATTTAAGGGTGTGATAGTTGTCCTTCCAATGTCTTACCCCCCTACCTATGATTGCAGCGCCTCTCCTTTTGTGATTCATCAGGGCCATTTATAGTCTCTCCCTTGCACAGTTTTCTGGTTATTTTATTATTTAATTCTGGAATAAAATCTTAGCTTATAATAATCAGATCATAATTTTTTAGATATGTATACCGTTTTGTTGAGTTCCCAACTGTATGAAAACATAATGAAACATCCCATGAAGATCTATGTGATGATTTTCTAAAGGCCTCTGAATATTTTGTAGTAGCTATAGAAAAATAGTAGTAGTAAAAGCATCAGGGGGAAACATTAATAACAATTTTAAGAGGCCTATACTGTTAATTTTCTAAGCCAGGTCACAGAAAGTTAGCCAATTAGGACATTTGCAGATATTCAAATCTTATATTTCTTCAGGATTGTGGTACTTATATACCACAGAATAAGAATTAGTCTCTTTTAATTGCTCATTATTTCTCAGTTGCCTCTATAACTGTCATAGAAACTAGGATTACTCTGGGTGTTAACTTGAAATTTTATGCGAAGGATTTTTACTGGGTATTTATTAAGTGTTAATGTTCTGGAGTTGGAATTCAGGAATAACAGAAAACACAGTTCTGAGCCTCTCAGAGAACCTAGGCTATTGGTAGAGAGACATGCAAATCAATGAAAAGTATAATATATTTTGGTAGGAAAGTTGTATGTTATTAGTACAGTAAGAAGGTTATTAGGAATAAAAACAAAAAAAATGTAGGCATTGAAAGATTTAGGAGTATTTCTTGGAGAACATGAGCTTTTGTGTTGGAAGAGGGAAATGATGGTGCAAGCAATACCAACAGAATGATTAAAGACATGGAAGAGAATCTTAGCTACTACTTATATGAATTGTTTTATACCATCACTTTACACATGGTTTTAAAGATATCTATATACAATTAAAAATGACATAAAATATTCTGGAAAGTATTTCTCATTGATAGGAACAAGTGATGTGCTGTCTCACATACAGGAAAAATGAAACACTAGCTGCCAACTTGCAAGATTCAGAAATGAAATACTAGGTTGCAAACTTCAAGAACTGGGGACTTTTATAGATTAACACAGGCTTCCCAGGTGGCTCTGTGGTAAAGAATCCACCTGCAACACCAGAGACGTGGCTTCGATCCCTGGGTTGGGAAGATCCCTTAGAGTAGGAAGTGCAATCCACTCCAATATTCTTGCCTGAGCAATCCTATGGACAGAGGAGCCTGGTGGGCTATAGAGCTGTAGGGGAGCCTGCCCCCTCTACAGCATGGGGTCTCAAAAGAGTCAGACATGACTTAGCAACTAAACAACAACAGAAACAACACAGATTAACACACTCATCAATTTAACAATATGCACAGCAACCTCTGTAAAAATGTTAGTGAACAACAGTGTAAAATCTCCAACTGGGACGAAAACAATAGACCTCTACACAAGGAAACTTGGTTTTATGCAATGTTAATATGCCACAAATTCCATAGAGCGATTTATATTTCATGTCTATTATATAGGTAAATCTGTTTTATTAATATTGTAAGTCTAGGACGTTTGCCAGCACGTGTTTTTTCAGGTAATACTGTTCTCTGTGCATGTGTGCAATAAATCTTCTCTCTTACAAATCTGTGCTTTAGTAGCAAGTCCTCATTTTGCATCCCAATAAAATAAAATGTCATAGTGAATAGAGCAAAATGGCCACGTATCTGATGAAATCCTAAAAGAAGCTTCCCAGAAAAAGACTTTGAAATAGTGATAAAACAGAATCAAATTGCTGGCTAAGGATTAAGCTTTTCTGAAGAAGGGAGAGCCTTCTAGGTGGCAACGGTGTCCACATAGTCAGGCCCTTCTGTTCCCCCCAGCACACGTCTCCGTGCTCCTTGAGGCAAGCCTCCTCACAGCTTCTGTTGTTTTCTCCTTCCTAATGTTATCAGCAGAATAATGGGTTGCCTTAAGCTGCTTGAAATAGGAGGCTCTCTGTGTGTAGTGGGCTCAGGGGCATCAAGCCAGTCCTTGATTTAAAGATTACTCATTGTAAAGATTCCTTCTCTGTGGCTCACCAGGAAAATATATTCAATTTAGTGTTCATTATGTCTTTCCCTTTTAAAGTGTGGAAGAATGGAAGGACAACAAATAGTGTTGGAAGATTTTTAGGGGGGTCACTACAGTAAGTTTCCTACATACGAACCTTCAAGTTGCAAACTTTCAAAGATGCGAGTGTGCCCCTGTGTGCCAGCTGTGGTACTGTACTCCTGTACTTTTCAAGGCACTATACTGTAAGGTGAAAAATGTTTTATTAATTTTTTTGTGTTTGCTTATTATGTATTATTTGTGTGAAAAGTATTATAAACCTGTTACAGTACAGTACTGCATATTAACTTATATACAGACTACATCATGAGAAATGCTCGGCTGGATGAAGCACAAGCTGGAATCAAGATTACTGGGGGAAATATCAGTAACCTCAGATATGCAGATGACACCACACTTATGGCAGAAAGTGAAAAAGAATTAAAGAGCCTCTCGATGAAAGTGAAAGAGGAGAGTAAAGAAGTTGGCTTAAAGCTCAACATTCAGAAAACGAAGATCATGTCATCAGGTCCTGTCACTTCATGGCAAATAGATGGGGAAACAGTGGAAACAGTGGCTAACTTTATTTTTGGGGCTCCAAAATTACTGTACATGGTGACTGCAGCCGTGAAATGAAAAGTCACTTACTCCTTGGAAAGAAAGCTATGACCAACCTAGACAGCATATTAAAAACCAGAGATATTACTTTGCCAACAAAGGTCCGTCTAGTCAAGGCTATGGTTTTTCCAGTAGTCATGTATGGATGTGAGAGTTGGACTATAAAGAAAGCGCTGAAGAATTGATGCTTTTGAACTGTGGTGTTGGAGAAGACTCTTGAGAGTCCCTTGGACTGCAAGGTGACCCAACCAGTCCATCCTAAAGGAAATCAGTCCTGAATATTCATTGGAAGGACTGATGTTGAAGCTGAAACTCCAACACTTTGGCCACCTGATGCGAAGAGCTGACTCACGTGAAAAGTCCCTGATACTGGGAAAGATTGAAGGCGGGAGGAGAAGGGGACAACAGATGGTTGGATGGCATCACTGACTCAATGGACATGAGTTTAGGTAAACGCTGGGAGTTGGTGATGGACAGGGAGGCCTGGCGTGCTGCAGTCCATGGGGTTCCAAAGAACTGGACAGGACTGAGGGACTCAATTGACTGACAGACTAAATAGTCAATTGTGTTAGTTGGGTCCCTGAGCTAAATTTGTAGAACTTAAATTGGACTTACAAACTCCCTCTCACAATGAAACTTGTTTGTATGTAGAGGACTTACTATATTTTCTACTTACTATTGATCTCTTTAAAGTCACATACAAGATGATGGTATAAAGTGTGTGTATAAGGAATCAGCACTCTCTTGTACTTCACATGGGGCTTGCCTGGAGGCTCAGACTGTAAAGTCTGCCTGCAATGCAGGAGATCCAGGTTTGATCCCTGGGTTGGGAAGATCCCCTGGAGAAGGGAACGGCTACCCACTCTGGTGTTCTTGCCTGGAGAATCCTATGAACAGAAGAGCCTGGTAGGCTCCAGTCCATGGGGTCCCAAAGAGTCCGACATGACTGAACGATTAAGCACTCATGTAATTCATGTGTCTATTCATGTCTGCCTTGAATTCAAGAACTGCTCAAGTGTCAGTCATTTCCAATGCTCTCCTTTTCAGTTTTAAACTCCCCCCTTTAAAATATTACAAGTTATAATTCTTTAATGCTAACAACATGGTATTTTAAATGCACTTTAAGCTATTTTCTTTATCTATAGAAAAAAATATCTCTTTATCTTGTTTATAGGTACACTCACTTAACAACTATGTACTAAACATGGTGAATTTTCTAGCAGATATGCTCATATTTCGGAATATTGAGCAACTCAATTGGAAACAATCCAACTTAAATGTCCCCTGAAACAAGTGTCATTATCTTCACACTTGATTTACATCGTACACCTGTTTAAATTTGCCTTTAAATTACATTTCTTTGAAACCACACAAAGCCTCCTTTACACTCAGATTTTAATCTCTACAGTTTAAGAAGCTAAATCCTGAGCAAACAGTTGGATTTTGTAGAAAGCTCACTGTCTTGAATTTGTAAGATGTTGACCTGACAGATTTGATTTTCATGGAGTAGAAGATTTTGCCAATCATTGTTACTTTCTACTAAGAAAATGTAAATCAGGAAAAAATAATTAACCTGTCCATGTTTTTTCCCCAAATTGAAAGTGATTGGTCAATGTCATTATGGTATATCATGACCCTGAACCATAATCCTCCCGTAGGTTATTTTCTAAAACTCAGTGTAGAAATAGGGGATGGCATCACCAACCACCAGGGGTCAGCAGACACCTGGAATGTGTGGCATCATTGTTCCTGTGAGAGAATGGGAGGATGAAGGACCTGCAGATCTCTGGGTAGCTGTACAACACTGTGGTTCCCTGGCACACATTTACATTTAAATTCACATTATAATGAAAGAAAAGCACCATATATTTAGGTGTGGGATCAATCAGGACTTTGTAGATTCCTGGTGTTTCCTTCTTAGCTCCACTGTTACCTTTAATTATGTAAATAAATGGAGGAAAGAGATTAAGAGAAATGAAGGAAGTCTTCTTCCATGAAGAAGAGAGGGTAAAACACGTCATGTAAGAAGCATAGCTAGCCAGGTTTCATTCTGTGTTTAACTCCAAAGATCCATGAGAATGTCTTCTCTTGCTGTATCGCAGGGGGTTTCTCAATGTGTCTTAAGACTCAGCATCTCCTGGGAATGTTAGAAATGTAAATTCTTGGCCTCATTCCAGAACTACTAAACCAGGAACTCTGGAGATAAATGCCAGCAGTCTTTTATAAACCCTTCAGATGATATCAATGCCAGTTAATGTTTGAGAACCATGGCTCTGACTGATATTGGAGATGATGTGAAACTGGCCAGGATTACTGTTATTGAGCAGGACCCTAAGGAGCCTTCCCACCCCTGCTATGGTCTCTGCCTGCCTATTGTTTGTAGAAAATCTGTAGTCTCCTGGGCCTCCCACAAGTCACAAAAGCCTGGCTCAAGAATTAATGATTGAAAGGATATGAACACGTAGTGACAAAAGTAGCAATGGGGCCAGGAAGACTGGTAACAATTGAAATAGTAAATCAGTCATGTGGCAGTCACAGAATCGTCAGTTCCTCCCTGAGGTACATAGATGACAGTATCTAATGTTCATTCCCAAGTTGTTTTATGGACGTTAACCCCCCCACTAAACGTAAGAAGTTAACTACATAATGACTATGAGTATATGGCCACAAGATTAGCTGGAGCCAGAGAACTGATAATAACCTCTGCCACACTGCCCTGTTTCCCCACCATCAACCAATCAGAGACTTGTACACAAGCTGATCACACACTCTGAGACGCCTCTCCCTCATTCTGCCCTTAGAAACTCTTCTATAAAAGCCACTGAAGAGTTTGGATTTTTTGAGATTAGTTGTCTCATACCCCTTGTTCAGTACCTACAACAAACACTATACTTCCCTTTACCAAAACACAGCACCAGCAAATTGGCTTTACTGTGTATGGGTGAATGGATTCAAGTATGGTTCAATAACAGTAGCAGAAGGACATATTGTATTTACTCTAAAATATATAATTGAGTTAATTCTCTGAACTCCAGTTACTGCCTCTTGGGTCCTTAGCTACTCTTTACTCTTTGGTGTGTACTTGTGGCCAAAACTAATTTTTGAATCCTCTCCAGCTCAGCAGGAAAGTAGGCTAACTCTGTAGGGAGTAATAACAAAATACCAGTAATTCCCACCCAAAGCACATTAAAAGAAAAGGCCCATAGGGTATGAGCTGCTTATCAAGGTCAGTAAGTCACAAGAGGAGATGACCCAGAAGAGCTCCAGTTTTTCCCTAAGCAATCTGCATAATAAACTTTTATTAAGGAAGAGAAGGAAAATTTGCAACATCGAGGATGCCCCCCCCTACTCCCCACCTGACATTCACACCATTCTCTGAGCCATATAATGTGGGTGTAAAAAGCTGCTAGAATCTCCTTTTCTCCTGTACTTAATTTCAGCCCATCTCTTTAAACATCTCCCCTCAGTCAATAAGTACTATGAGAATCATTTTCCTTTGCTGAGTGATCTAATCTCTGTGCTACAGGATGGTCTAAAATCATCCCCAACAGATGCAGGCCATTTCTCTATTTAGAGATGGATTGAGATGTTAATTTATCAACCTCATCAGCAGCTGCAGTAGCAGAAACAGCATATTGAGTACCCAGTGCACAGAGTATACTGTAGTAGGTACAGGAGCCACACAGTCAAGGAACCTACACCCAGTTGTAAAGGCAAAGCAGAGGTTCAAAAAATGACAGACAAAAGGATAAGGTGTTGAGAGGGGTGGCTAATGGCAGGAATAGGTAAGACGAGGTATAAAAAGTATGGATTTTAAAATTCTTTCACAATTAGTCCTTTATATCCAAAAAACAAAAACACTGCCCATTCTCTTAAGCTAATAGAAAGTGACTTTTATGAATTCTTTCAGTGTAGTAAAACTGAAATTTTAATACATTTGGAGCTTATCATAATTCACATACATAGGATTTTAAGGAAATGTTGCATTCTAGGATTTGCATATACTTATATAAGATTTTTATCTCCCTTGAGGGTAGAGAGTGATTGCAGTCCATTTTCTTGGAATCTCTTTCTCATTGGGTTTCTTGTATCTTGTGTCAACCTGAGTTGTTATGATGCCTGAAAAAGGTCAAAGAGAAATGCTCTGTACCCAGTACTATCATTCTATCTCCTGGTTATCAGACGTCCTCTTGGAGGTGCTTTAACTCCAGAGGCTACTTGAGGGCAAGGATTTTGTTTCATTCATCTTCATTTCTTCAGTACCTGAGTACAGTGAGTGCCTGGCACATAATAAACATCTAATGAATATTAGATGAATGAATGACTGGATATACAGATTACAGGCCACGGTGATTAGACGCTGCTATCTATCCTTTATAGCACAGACACAGTTTGATAAGAGGAAAAGCAAGAGAGCCTTAAAAAATCTAGACCTCTCCTAGTTTAGCTAAAGAGAAGTCATGCAGCTTTTACAACAGTATTCCGTGGCAATTTTTTTAAGTGTGAAAGCTAACTCACAATGAAACAAATGTGATGGTGTGTCTTCCTGTGCACTGAGAAAAATCTGATGAGTTATATTCCATAAAAAGCCCTGATTCACAGGTACAATCTTATCACCAGATAGAATTCAATTTCAAATTTTCTCCACATACCTTGTGTGATTCAATTTTATATCTCCAATACCTAGTTCAGGGCCTGGCAAAACTGATCAATGAATGAATAAATATATATGAACAAAAAAAGGAACTGATAGATAGGAAGCTATGTGCTGAGCTTTTCACTACTAGGGGTTCTTAGGGATCTATTTTTGATAGATAGGAATGGTTCATATAGATTTATTTTAGAAGAAATTTTTATATGCCCACTGATAGTGGAAATCATTCAAATATTTCCAAGTAACTATTCCATCTCCTTTCTTTCTTAGAGTCTTTCACTTAAGCATAGCATAAAGAATAACTTTATTAGAGTCCTGCCAGTTTATTAAAATATCTTAATGAATAGAAAACCTTTTATTGTACTTGAATATTGATTGGCATTTATCAATCTTTAGTTCTCTACAATAAATAATTGCAAATTATCTTTATTCTTTGCTCCTCATGGGATTTCAACACAACACTACCCTTCCTTAGAGCTGGTCTGCTGCTGATTATAACACCCCAATTTAATCTTATAAATTGAGGTATTTCCATTTGAGAAGTGCTATTTCAAGGTTGTCTTTCCAACTCCATTCATGTGTGGGAAAGTCCATAGGAAAGTGACTTATTACTTTGCTTCCTTCCTCAGAATTTGCTTTCTCTCAGACTCATCGGGAGATTCCACAAACATAAAGGCAAATTGTTCCTACTCTAGAGGCAGAGAGTTATCAAGGCATGTTTTAGCCTGAAACAGCTCCCTGGAGACCCTGATGAGCATGTGTGAATACAAAACAGTGGCGCTTCCTGTGGTTGACTACAAAGTGCTTGGTTGCAAAACCATTTCCTATTTCTTAACATGAAATGGAATCAAGTACAGTCAAATACCATTTGGCAAATCTGCAGATCCATCAGCCTGCAGTGAGGTCTGACCAGTTGAGTATCATTCATTTTGTTGCTTTCATTTGGCCACACCTTGCGGGTCTCTCTGCTTCAAGCAAAATAGGTAACGAAGTGATGGGGATAATTCTAACCATTTTGTTTCTGATCATCCTGCTAAGAGATAATCATCTCTGACCAATTTCTGAAATGGCATTGAATCTTGTGTTTACTTCATTTTTCTCAGTTTGTAAAATGGGGATAGTAATCCTACTCACCGCCTACCTTACTAAATCAGCTGATAATATACTTTGCTTTTTAGGGTATTTAAACTTTAAAAAAGAAAAGGAAAGTAACTCCAATTTTAGTATCATTCCCCTCAAAGGCAAGAGAACAGGCAGAACCCATGAGAATTGGTAATGGGGTGGGGGATGAGAAGACAGGTACCTTGCAATCCTAAAACATTCTTCTGCAGAGGCAGCTTCTAATTCCAGCTCTGTGTGAGGCTGGCTGTGCACTCAGGGAAGATTGCTGAATTATCCATGCTTCCATCTTCTCTTCCATCTCATCTTTATTATCTCTATGTCCTTTATTATAATCGTTTTTGCTATGGCTCTCTCTGTGCTATCTGCCAATACTACAGAAAACAAAACAAAACAAAATCTGACAGGCCAACAAAGGATGTCACACTTAGGAGAGCTGAGGTGAAGAAAAGAATTCACTCAAAGAAAGCATCTCCCTAAAAAGCAGCCTAAGAAGATAATATTTTCACTTCTTCATGGAGCACTTGTTCAGGCAACTCCCATTAATGATAATGGGAGCTAATCGGTGAGAGAATAAACATCTTATAACACATTACATTTAAAACTCAGCATGAACTGAAAAATAGCTATTTTACTCAGTTAGCAGGATGAATGCTTTTAGAGTAAAGGGAAAACCTGCTGTTGAGTTCACAATTCCTCCAGGTATCAAGGAAAGAAATTATCTTAAATGTTATTTGTATCTATAACCCACTACAGGGTTCTAGCTGTAATTGGCAGCAACATGTCAGTTAAGTCATAACAGATACACTATAGCAGTGTTAGTCAACTCACAAATGCCAAGTGTGCAAAGACACAGCCTTGGTGGCAGGAGTGTGCTGTGAGGCTTGCAGAGAATGACTCTTCTCATTTGTCTGCTTTCTCTCTGTCCTCTTCCCATTCAATTTCCTATATATTCCCCCCTGTGTCCTCGCTAGAAAATGGCTAATTTCTATAAATGATGACTGATCTACAGAACAGAAAGAGATGGGATAGAGGTCCTCTTAAAAATGGCATGCCTTTTATTTCCAACATGGCTCAAATATAATGCAGTATGAATGTACCTTCCCTTTAGGATCTCCATGTCTAATGCTGACACGCTGCTTCTGCTTTCACTTCAAAAGGGTCAGCCTTGTCTCTGTGGCTTTTGGCATCTTAATGGATATAGGGTCAGATTTCCCTGAGATACCAACCCTGTTAAAATGCAGTTCCTGAAACTGAGTGCTTCATTTGAATTCAAAGTCTAGTTAATAAAAAAAAAAAAAAAAGATGACATCTGAATGCCACAACCAAACAGAAATGGTGATAGGAACAAAATCTGTCACACTGTCACTGAGCTAGATGTTCATCTGTGGTCAGTTCTCCAAGGTGCGTCCCTCACTCTGCCTCCTGTCCAGGGCTCTCCACCTCCCTTGGCAGCCTCTCTGGTCCAGCCCTTTATACAGTCTTCATTAGCACCATGTAGCCATGGAACTTGACCACCACCAGTAACAACCCCCTCTCTTTCTCACAGAAATATAACTTCTATTCCAGTTCCCCTTCAGCAGGCTCTGCTAAAATGACTGAATCTGACAGTATACTTCCCAAGGGAAAGCTACAAGAGCCCCATTCCTTCATTTCTTTTTAATTCATTCATTCAACAAATATTTAATGAGCATATACTGCTAAGGTACTGATGTGGAACCTTGCTTTCCCACTAAGAGCTTTGTGGAGGCAAGACTTCCCTTGTTTGATCTCAAAGAAATAAGTCTCTCTGGGGAAGGTGTGCTGGGTAGGAATATAAAGGCAGGCTGGAAGGGGGGCCATTCTGGAGGATGCTGGGCTTTCAGATTCTCCTAACTCACCCCACATAGAAACTGATCACACCATTTTAAACTGAGGAAGACTCCTGCTCACCCCCCTAGTAGCAGTGCTTCTAATTAGTTCATCCAGTCAGGAATAAGTTTCTACCTTCTCCTTCCATACCTTCCCCTCCACCTAACACTGTGATTTGGGACAGTTTCATTCTGACACAAAATTTCACACTATGAAAAAGTCACAAGTAAAGTAGACTTCCACAGAAGAGAAAGCTTGATTATTCTGAATGAGTCTCCAGACTCCTCCTCTGGTTCCTGAACTAGGGGGCAATTACC
The DNA here is from genome assembly GCF_029378745.1 of Bos indicus. Classification (NCBI taxonomy): domain Eukaryota; kingdom Metazoa; phylum Chordata; class Mammalia; order Artiodactyla; family Bovidae; genus Bos; species Bos indicus. The sequence goes on along the minus strand of NC_091763.1, from coordinate 85,353,455 downwards.
CAGGTAAACACATGCTCTATTGGAAATCCTACCGGTCATTTCTCTCAGCAGTTTCTCGGAAGCACCCAGGTGCTGACTAGAGGAGGCATCTTTTCTTTATAGCACCGAGGAAGCATTTTTAAGGTCATAACATTGGAACAGCTGCTTCAATACAGAAATGTGGAAACTGAGTCCCCAAGAATTTAGGCCTCTTGGTCACTGTCACACTTATTTGTGACAGAATCTGAGGCCAGAGCTCTGTTTGAAATACTGCTGCCTCCTTCCATCCTTGAAAAGGCTGTATCTAAAAATCCGTAGGACGCATAAAGGTGAACAAAGCTGACTGCCTCACATTCTTAATGTATTACTCAAGTCTCAAGTCAGTATTCACGTTTCATCAATCATGTGATGACATTCTATACTATTGACGATACAAAGAACATTCAGGAAGCACCTGTTAGTCTTTTTTTTTTTTTGTACTTAAAATTAAATATAGAAGAACAGCATAATTCTTAGTTGCCTAGAGTTATTTTAAGTAAAGTACTTTTTTAAGATGAGTGAATAATTTATCCACATCCTCAGGCTGACTTTGAAATCCATATCACCCCTAGATGTACTGGACTCTTTAATAGCAACAACAGAAAGAAAAAGCAGAGGCAACTGAGAGTTCTAATAGCTTCTACAGGACTGCAACAACCATATCTCTGAGTCTTTCTTTGTCATTTTGCCAGAGAAATAAGAAAAAGGGAAGATTTTTTTTTGCTGTAAAAACTGAAAAGAAAATGGAGGCTCGGGGACAACATGACCCACAAAAACCCATTTTCTTAGAAAGTGAAATCAGAAGCAAAGGTTCTTCAGATACTATTAGAGCAGAATGGACAATGATTTCAGTCATTGAGCTCTTATTGAGGTTCATGGTGAAAGTCCGAGGGATTTTGGCAACTCTGAGGCTGGCTATTGACTGATTAACAATTTGCCTATCTGTCTTGGGCCTTTTAGCTCTCGTTTTATTTGAATGGAAGGAAGATTTAAATTGTACATAACTATTGAGCACTCAGGTGAATTTCTCATAAATTCATGCATATTACATATTTTGTTTTCAAATAATGATTCTGACTCTGGCACCAGTGCTTAACAGTTTATAATTACTGAAGAACATTGGTTATAACATGGCTGTTGTCATTTCAGATTTTGACAACAGATCTAGATTTCATGGGAAGAGTGAAATAGAAGATGAAAATGGGAAAAATATAAATATCATTTCATATTGACTGAGAAGCCACAACATGAGAGCATAAACAATGTTCAAGGACGTAAGATTTGTTTTTAACATTGCATTGTAGATAGCATGAAGTACATATTATACTAGACACTGATGTAAAATGGATAATTTCTCTTACTGTGCTAAATGTTAACTTAAATCTGTATCCTGTATTGCATTCTTATCCATGTAGACAATAATCTTTTTGAGTACTCAATGAACTATTTATTGCCCAAGAGTTTAACAAGCTAACTGTCCAGCTTCCAATTTTGATACTGTCAGGGTGAACTTGTGGAAGGAGATGTTTTCCAGGTGTCAGAGGATTTAAAAGAAAAGGACCTGAACTTACAGTCAGATGAACCTGGTGACTTCTACTTTTGCATCTATGACTCAGTAGTCATGAGATTTGGGGAAAATAAATGTTTTGAATTCTGGATTTCCAATTTCAAATACAGAAATAGGTAAACCTTCCTTAATTCACAGTGTTATTAAGGGAATCAAGTGAAATAATGGGTGTGGATTACTTTGAAAAGTACATATAAAATGATTTCTCTCACATACATTGCTAAGTTTCAATAGATCTGTCTCCCAAATTCAAGGAAAAAAAAGAGTATTTACTGCTGATGTCCCCATTTTACTCATGTCCTTCTTCCAATCCTTTTGCACTGTTGCATTAACGGGGTTAACTGGTGTTCAATAAACTTGTATTGGGGCCTACTAACAAATTTGATTTTCAAAGTAGAGATCATTACTTTCCTGAATTGTCAGGTTCTACTGGGAGGCAGAGATAGAGGTCAGAAGACTGCTATTTGATGTTTATCTTGCCAAAATTTGGGGAAGAAAATTAAACATGTATATATATTGTGAATACGTTATTGTATATTTTAGTTCTGGATGTTTTATTTAAATTTCTTGTGCAATCTCTCCTTGTAGATTATGTTTTTTCCCATACTTTAAGTATATTTGTCAGTATATGGTCAGTTCAGAGAGTCAAGAAGCTAATAATGCTGAATTCTAAAAACAACGATTTTTGAGCTCTAATGGTTTGCTAGTCAAAGGATGATTTATTCCAAATTTGATTGTTTTCTTGGTAACAGCAGTTGTAAAATGAGAGGTTAGAACATGCTATTCATTTATTTTCTGAATGACATTTTTTTCTATAACCCTGAGTACTTTTTTAAACTGCTTCAACACCAATAACTTCTACCTTGTTTTCAAAGTCATGCTTACTAAACCCTACATTTCATTTACTAGTGTATTAGTCCTGTGCTGGCTGACCTACTATCTGCAAACTGGAGATGCAAAGAGACACTACATAGATTATACTTGAAATTTAAATCAGGTCAATGGAAAAAAAAAAACAAACTGAAAGAGATACTTCTGTTTAAAGGTAATTTATATAGGAATTATTCTGATTCTTTCTATTTAACTTTAACTTGGCAAATAGTTTGTCTTAAAGAATAAAACTTTATAGACTCAGGGAAGACATTTGCCTGTAATTTACACAATGAAAATCTTTCTTTGGGTATTTAATCCCCATTTTGTTATTTCTTAACACCTGTAAGACATAGTTGAATACTCAAATGTTCAAATAATTCTGCATAAGTCAAAGTTCTCCAATCTTTTCTCTTAGTTCTGACTGAACTTCAATGAGGGCAGACTAGGAAGATGGATATCTGCCTTGTTCAATTCTACTCTCTCATTCTTGGTGCCCGACTACTTCAGGGTAGGCACATAGAAATACAGAGATTGATGGGTGGGAGGTAGAAGTAATTTCTGCACAGAATGACAGCCTGAATCAAGTTACTTTTGCAAGACATTTTTCCTTTCAAAGACATGTCTCGGATTGGAATCTAAATATTCAGTTTACATCCATGGCCATGTTTGCTTGGATAGGAGAGAGGGAAAAGGTCTCTAAAGTAGTTTTCAGAACCATGAAGGAACTAAGAGTATTGAGTATCCTCAAAGGCTTTCTATAAGTAGGAGTTATCTCTATTTTTTGATATTCAGACTTGTTCTTATTTCTAAGATAACTTAGGGAATTCTCAGCAGACTTACACATAACAGCACTTATCATTGCTTATCATTTGACTTCCTGAGAAAATCAGGTGATTTTTGAACTTCAACTTTTTCAGTCACTGAGGAATTAAGAAATGAGCAAAAGCTATTGAGGATAAGTTTGTGGGAACACGTGTAATTATTATCAAGGACAGAAATGCAAGAGAGCAAAATTTGTGCTGAGAATTTGATCCTGACATAGTTAAAATGATGTTGTAGATGGAGCCATGATTCATAGATTTTTTCCTAAGGATTAACCAATTACAAAGCCAAGGTCAAGAGGCCACTGCTAATTTTAGATTGATATGTATTGTCTATGAAAACATTTCCAGTATCTTGTGGTTGCATAGGGATTCTTAATTTATAATGGTTATTAATTTAAAAACAGTTCCTTAAATAAAATTTTATTTAGGATAAAATGAAAAAGATGTTTTAATGATGATATTGTATTTTTGTATTTCCATTGTTGTGAAAATATTAAAGAGTACCTATAAAGTAAATGACATCCTTGCTCAAAATTGTGTAAAAGATAAGGCTGTGTCTATTATGGGATGGCATCCAAGCATGAGCCATTCCTTAGAATTTCTGTTAATCTTCTCAGTTGCAGTTTTTTGTTTTTTTGTTTTTTTTTGCTTTCCTGTTTCCTACTGCTCCTAACCTATTATAATTTGCGTTAACATAGAATATTATTCCTTAAGAAATTTATTTTTCACAATATGCTCCTGTCTCAATCAAAACCTATTTTTGAAGGTAGCCAGTTCAGAGGGGAGTAAACATTTCCATGTGAATGCTAATGCTTTTAGCTATGGAAATCCACAACTCAAATTGATAAGGTAGACAGTGATCACCAATATTTGCTTTCTTGTGAGTCATGGGATCATCACTTCCTTCTCTATTGACTCAGTTTTTCAGATTAGTTAGTTAGAATGATGGTCTATCCCAACTACACACACCACCAAAAAGCTCATACAAAGGGACACTTTTTTAGGAGATAATAATTGTCTAAAATGTAGGTTCTTATCAGAAATGAATGTCAGTTGCATTTGATGATGTCTATCATTCAGAAGGCAGGCTGGGTGAGAAAAAATTCCCAGGCTTCTTTTCAAATTAGACACTTAAATGGACTATGCAACCTTGGCTTAGAAAGAGAGATAAAATAAAAGGAACTGGCAGATTTTTGAGAATCAGTAGGAAGCACATATAAAGGATGCATCCTGTATACTAGACAACTATCTTTGGTTTTTAAAGTTCATATGTTTGGACATAATTTCTACAATAAACAGCACTATGCAGTGAAAAAAATAAATTTAGAAACCTATCCACTTTAAATTCTTGAGTGCAGCATTTGTGTGTGTGTGTGTGTGTGTGTGTGTGTGTGTATGTACGTGTGCGCCCCTGTGTGTTATCTTTTTCTGGATGCAAATTTATCAAAATTGACTTTGGTCATGAAAAAGTAGGGTCAAATGCCTGGGTTAACAGGGACAATCCTCGCCTTGCTGGACTGCTATAACAGCTAGAATTATTTATTACATTGCCTGACACATAGCAAGTGAGCAATAAATAGAAGCCATTCACTGCATCCTAACGCAAAATGTTGTTACAACAGACAACTTTTCAACATTAAGTCATGCTTTCCACGTGCTCTGGCCTCCAAATTGTATTAGATGCTATCAACAGATTACTGGGAAAGGTAAATATCTGTCTATATTTAGGAATAAAAGTATTCCACTAACAGGACACATTTCATTAAACAATGTGGAAATATGCTGAAGTGAACTGAAAAAAAGATGGTGGATGGTTAGGGCATTTTACTTAAAACAATGTCACATTAGGTTTTAATAACATGATGTTGTTGCTGTGCTAGAAATTAGGACACTTATTGGGGTAGTTTTATTATTTTTCTCACAGTTATGGAGAATCAATACATTAGAAATCCTGTGCTATTTAGAGAGGAATGATCAACTTCTTTCAAAACTGCTTCACTCTCATAATATAAAATAATTATACAAGTGAACAGTGTCAAGTGTTGTGACTCTTTCTCCCAAAACCAGTTATAAAACTGACTTTAAAAATTTCTTAAAAGGTGCTGACATTTGAAAATGAAATAAAATTACCCAATGTATGATAAGTGCTTACTGTAATGAATTGGAATGTAATCCAATATATTGATATTATTGTTTGATGGCTGATGCTGACACTGTCTTTGATTTATTTACTGCTTTTCAAACAGAGCACTGAGTCTTGAGAATCTGAAATTTCGGGTTATATTTTTAACTCCATTAATTTATCAAGTAGCAGTAAGCAAATAGGGGCTTCCCAGGTGGCTCAGTGGTAAATAATCTGCCTGCCAATGCAGGAGATGCAGGAGACATGGGTTCAGTCCCTGGGATGGGAAGATGCCCTGGAGGAGGACAATGCAACCCACTCCAGTATTCTTGCCTGGAGAATCCATGGGCAGAGGAGCCTGGCAGGCTACAGTCCATAGGGTCGCATCCATAGGGTTGCAAAGAGTTGGACACTACTAAACGACTGAGCACAAGCATGAGTAAACAAACAATTGGCCCATGTTCCTGATACATGACTCAGCTGGTCAAGAATCTGCCTGCAATGCAGGAGACCTGGGTTCAATCCCAGATTTGGGAAGATCCCATGGAGAAGAGAAAGGCTACCCACTCCAGTATTCTGGCCTGGAGAATTCTATGGACTGTATAGTCCATGGGGTCACAAAGAGTTGGACATGACTGAGTAACGTTCACTTTCCCAATATCAAAATATCTGAAATATTTAATCAAAATTAAGTCACAAAAAACATCTCTTTAAACCAATAAACGATTATAAAATGGTACATGTATTTAAGGTGAACATTCAGAGTGTTATAATGATGTCTTCCTTCCTCATACAGAAAAATGCTAAATAGAAGAGCCAATATGACATTGGTTATAAAATACCTTCAAATGAATTGCCCTAGATGCCTGTAAATTTATCATCAAATATATACATGTAGATACAATTTTGATGATTAATGACATAATCTGGCCCATTTCTCTTTCCTCCTGACCAGAATATTTATCACAAAAAAAAAAATTTTTTTTTTTAATTTTATTTTATTTTTTAACTTTACAATATTGTATTGGATTTGCCATGTATCAAAATGAATCCGCCACAGGTATACATGTGTCCCCCATCCTGAACCCTCTTCCCTCCTCCCTCCCCATACCATCCCTCTGGGTCGTCTCAGTGTTTGTGCAAACCACTGAGGCCAAGTTCCTCTTCCTACTCTCAGGTCATCTGGTGCTTCCAGGCTTGTCACCAGGAGCAACTGGAAAGGCCAGACCCAGGACTATGGCCTATCCTGGTGGCTGCCAACTGATGGGCCTTATGTGCTTACAGCATGCAAGCCTCACGCGTGAGCTCAGAAAATCCTCCTCCAGACTGAGAATTCTGAAATTTGAACTTGGAAGCTCTCCAGTTTTTCTCTGTTTCATGAGGTTCTGTGGTAGCTGTTTTTTGTGTGCGTAGATGATGCACTTTATACTCCTATCTAAATGGGAAGTGCTCCCACTTCCTCCATCATCTGAATAAATGCATTCAATGAGGATATCTCTCGTTTATAAAGCTTTCCCAGTGGTAGCTCTAATCATTAGCCAGATTGGGGAACAACAGATCTATTCTAAAACAGAGGTACTCAAAGGAGCTAGGGTTCTCCGCTTCCTCCAACGTTAAGTTGATATAAGGACAGAAATTGAGAGTACAGATTTAGAAATTTAACAGCAATTTGATGAGTACTTGTATAACTTTTGAATCTAATAATAGGTAGCACTTTATGGTTCTTTATTTTTCCATTAATCTTTTTAACTGCATTTGAAAAATGTATTGGGAAAAAGTAAAAATAGAGCATAGGCTGGGGTGGAGAAAGGATACACGAGCGATATTGTCCTGAGTTCTACCATATTGAATGAATTTTTATAAAAACAATAAAATAATTTCAAGTGATTTTGAAACTATCAAGTCAGTATGTTAACTATTTTGCACATAAAATGTTTTAGCTATATAGAGAGATACTAGCCAATTCAGTCACTGACCAATGAAAGCTGTTATCATTTCTGTATTTAGTGAAGCAGAGTCAATCCCATTCAAGAAAGTCAGTCAAAAAAGTCAACATATTATTTTGATGAATTTGATTATATTTTGATCAACTTATCTACTATAGTGGTCAAAAGTTGCCTGTGTAGACACAGATATCCTCCCAGGAAGCAGCTTTCTTGGGTACAAATACTCTTGTAGTTGGCCTGCTAACAAAGTGTATAAAATTTGAGCATTACTCCATATATGAATATTTATCTAAGACTTTGGCATCATCCAAATGTCTGAGGCTCTAATTAAGAAAAAAATGTAATGTCACTCCCAAATTTTGACATGTTTTAAAAACACAGTCAAAACTAATATATATCAACAAGGTGTGACAAAAAGTTGCTATAAATGGTGCTTCTCACACCAGCTGGAGAATATTTAAATAACTATATTAGGACATGAAGCTTAAAGCCTATATGAAAAGTACATCATTAATGCATAGATCTATTAATGCTTATGCACTCATATTAAAACAGCACAATTTATAAAAATAGTCTTAAAGAGGTTTTGACAGTTTTAAATCATAAGGTAAGCTTAAACAGCATTTTAACTTGTTATATAACATCTACTGCTGAAACATTTTACAAGAATATAATTTCATTTGATGCCTTTGCTAGTTTGATTTCTAAGTCCCTTTCTGTTGGGTTCACTATGGTGGAACCTTGTTCTTCTAGTTGAAGACATTCGATTATTTTCACCTCTGGATGTGCCACATGTCTTTGAGCTGTGCTATTAGGAGTTCAGAGTTAATAGGGATGTCTCACTATGCTATCCACCAGCTCAAGTCAAGGCTCCATAGCCAAAGTTTGTTTCTGGGTTCCCATCATCAAGTTCCATTTTGGATGATACCCGAGTCATAGCCTTGGGAACTATACGGGGGATGCCAGTCCGTGTCTCTAAGAATCTCATCTCCCCATCTTTCTTCCTTGGTTCTACACCTGTGCTCACTGTTCCTTGGCAAGAATTTCTATCAAATGGAACCCAGACATCAATACCCTTGTAAGGAATCAGCAAACCTTTGCAGGGCTTCCCAGATGGCGCTAGTGGTAAAGAACCTGCCTGCTAATGCAGGAGATGTAAGAGATGTGGGTTCGATCTCTGGGTTGGGAAGATGCCGTGGAGGAAGGCATGGCAACCCACTCCAGTATTCTTGCCTGGAGAATCCCATGAACAGAGAGGAGTCTGGTGGGCTACAGTCCATGGGTTCATAAGGAGCTGGACACAACTGAAGTTACTTAGTACAGCACAAGGAATCAGCAAACTGATCATAAGCCATAAAGCTTTATTCAGAGGTGACTTTGGTTTCACGCGGCTAGAGGCTTTTGCCAACCAAATCTAGATAGTTTCCATAGCTGTCCCTGAATTCCTAAGGCAAATATGCAAATAAACTGTTTATAAGAAAAGATGAATTTAAAGATATGTGTATATGCATCCTGTAATACTAGCTATCAATTGATAATCTAAATATTTATTTGACTTTTTATAATAATCTTCATCTTTGTTCTTACCTATATGTATGGATTTCTTACCTATAATTTATATAATTGATATACATTACTTATATTACATATAACAATTGTTTGTTTTACAAAATAATTTCAAAGGGTGACTAGCTTAACTAGTGGCCACATTGTCTGGGGATCTCTAGCACAAAAATGAGCAAAATACAAAATTACTAGACTGTATATTTTTCAATTACCTTTCAGCTGTGTTACATACACATGCATACACACTCACACACACAAAAAATACAAGTAATGCTGAAGATCTTCTGAGGATCACAGACTGTCTCCAGTCTCCTTTATCCTGCTGTGGGTTAATATATAGAAATAAATGAGTGTATATCCTATTATCATCCACGAATTATACACTACAGTTTTAAATGGTTACTTCACTTGTCAGAAATGTATCAACATATTCTGTAAGAAACTGTGATAACTACACATTTAAATAACTTTATTAAAGTCCAAAACACTGGGAAAAAAACAGCTGTGAATATTAGTTTGTGGGAAGTATGTTAGAACAATAGTAGGAATAAATGTACAGTACATGCTTTGCAATGAACTATGCGTATGTGTGTTATGTACTATGTACCCTTAGGTAAATCATTTACCCCTTTCTGCCACAGTTTCTTCCTTTAAATAATAAAGGTTGTATGGCAAGTGAGTTCTGTTACCTCCCAGCTCCAAAATAAACTACTAGAAATAAACAACACCGCCTCATCTAATTGTTGCACAAAACACCTATTAAGTAAAAGTTTTTGTGAGAGATTCCCAATAATTACCTTTTCTCAAAGAAACCAGAAACTGGAATGGAAGTGCAGAGAGAAAATACTATTAAACCCTTTATGGCTCAAAGTATACAAATCAGCAGAATGAGTCTTCATTCTTGAACTACATACGCCAGATTAGACAAGCACACAGAATGTATATATATTGTTATTTGTGAAGGGGAATAATGATGGAACTAAGTCATGCTTTAGCTACAGAAGAGTGGAGACATCCAAAGGATATAGAACGGCCCATAATTCTCCAGAAGATTACTATAACAGTCAGGTTTTACTAGGATTCATCCACTTTCCCTCTTATTTATTGAGACATGTATTTCAACTGTATTTGTAGCAGTTATAACTCTTTAAAACCAAAGACTATACATAAAACACAATCTTGCTGGAGACATAGAATGACTTTCTAGAACAATTCTTCTTTAACCAGCACCATTTTCATTTAAAGAATATTACATACCAAAGATCAAAAATTATTTCTTGTATCACTGTACATGATGTGGTATATTCCGGTAAACATTAAATGTTACTTTATAGTGGATAGTACAAAAGACATTTTATAATTTAAATAATACTTTTATTTTAGAATAGATTTGGATTTATAGAAAAGTTGCAAAGATAGAAACCCCATTTATACCTATCCCAGTTTTGACTATTGCTAACATCTTGCGTTACTATAGTGAATCGCCTCAATTAAGAAACCCACATTGGTTAATTGTTATTAACTAAAGCCCATACTACGCTTAGATTTAACTGCTTTTTTCCCTTTTTTGCTCTGTTCCAGTATGCAATCTAAGATACCACCTTACATTTAGCCATAATGTATCCTTAGGCTCCTCTATACAGGAGTGGTTTCTCAGATTTTCTGTATTTAGATGACCTTGACAGTTTTGAGGAATATCACTTGGTATTTTTTAGGGTTCCTCAATTTGGGTTTGTCTGTTGTTTTTCTTGTGGTTAGACTTAAGTTAGGGTTTGGGAGAGGAAAACCACAAAAGTAAAATGCCCTTCTTATTAAATCCTATAATGGTACATGCTATCAGTAGGTCTAACATTGAAGATGTGAGCCTTGATCACATAGCTGAGGTCCTGCTTTACACATTACTCCAATATAAGTTATGCCCTGCTCCTTCCATATTCTACTATTAAGAAGTAAGTCCTAATGCCACCTTCAAGGGCGTGGAATTACTATACTTCACTTCCTTGAGTGGGGTGTATGTACATAAATTATTTGGACATCTTCTGTACAACAGATTCATAAAAGAGACATTTTAATATTTGTTTTCTATACTACTGTGGAATGTTGTCAAACAAAACAATTTTTTTTTCAAAATGTTTGAGCTAGGAATGACAATGCATCAAGCAAATGAAGAATTTCTCTTGGCCTTACCACTCCGTTTTTATGACTGGAATTTTTCAATCCTTTTCAAACTAGTCAGTTTCAAAGAAGACCCTTAATTATTCTGCATCAGTTATCATTTAACAAGAGTTATATTATGTAATTGATATCAAGCTATTAACTCCCCATACTTACAGTGGATAAAGGACTGCAAAGAGAGCTGTAGAAACATTTATATGTCAAGATGGAAGGGACTGTGAATAGATCTGGACAAGAAGCAGTAACAATGGGATGTTGAAGATCAACTTATGTAGTTATATGACCCATTTTTCATAAAACCAACATATTTTAAATTTATCTTCGGCTAAACAAATACATGTCTTGGTTTAATATAAATTATTTTAAAACATTAGTAACAGATTTATGTTAGCTTGCATATCATCCTTTAGAATAATACCAACATTTGTTAAGGATCTTTGTAGGTAGAGCTCTCAGCTTGATGCAGGTTACTTACTTTGTTTCTTTAGTAATGTCAAATACTTAGGGAACACAATTACTTAAATTTTAAAAACTGTCAGAAGTCCTTTGTCTTCTGACAAGATGAACAGTATATAGAAAATGCTCTTAGAATCTAGAGTGAGAATAATCTCTAAAGGTTATAATGGTCTCAAAGGGTTCATGGAGGAAATGAAATGTGAGCTGGACCTTGAAGGCATTACAAGTTTAGCTAAAGGTGAAAACCTGCACAATGCCTGAAGATCAGAAGGCAGATCTCCTTAGTTGGAGCATTTTTCACATTATAAACCATAAAAATGACTGGAAAGTTGCTAAGTGCAGTAGACTTTGAAAGTCCTTTAATTAAAGGTGAAATACTTTGTAAATATATGGAGATTAAGGTTTTAAAGATGGGCTGTAATTTATTTAAATAATGTACTGTTATTAACCTTTGCTGATATGAAAATAATGAATATTTACCAACAAAAATATAAAATACAGGGTAGTAAAAAGAAGACAGCAATATCATGAGTCAACTTTTCATCTGTAAACTACTATAAACATGCACATCGTATCTTTCCAGGGGAATGTATGTGCGTGTGAGTTGTATTTGCATTTAATGAGTCTTTTGTTCTATTTGTAAATTTTCACAACCAATATATTTCATTCAAATTTTAATCATGTTCTTACTATTGTTTTATGCTTCTTTTCTACATCATCCTGCCACTAAAGTTCAGTAATCTTGCATATCTTTTGTTTTTGTAATAATCTGAAAGGAATACATTATCTTTGTATCTCAGCTAGGGGGCAACTTTCAAGTTTTGTTGTCAGTACTTAACCCTGCTTTACTCAAACTGATAGGTCACAACTATCTTTGTGACATCTGCTTTTTTCATTAAAAGAATACAAGATTTTAGAACTAGAATACTGTAACAATTATATATCATCAATTATGTTGATATATCAATTATATCATCCATTGTATTAGGATATTAAAAATAACAATCTAGCTCAGGTTTCAGTGATTTAAAGGTTTATTGCCTATACTTTATAACTTGGTTAGATGTGAGCCTATTTGTTTGATATATTTTTTCTGTAGCCATGTCACATGTTGACAGGTATTGATATTTGATATTTTTAAAGAATGTGAAAATAGTTTTTATTTTTAATAAAAAATGATGCGTTGAAACTATAGGGAAAATTTGAAACATAATTGATATTGATACAATCATTGCATAGATTTAGCAAGAATCACCTCTTTTCTTTGTCTTCCCTCCGGTTTTTAGAAATAAACTTAAAAAGTATGACTCCATTCGTACATCACATACATCAAGGGTTCTGTTTGATATGCCTGTTGGACAGGCAAGCAGAACTCAGGAGAATATGAAGCTTGAGGCCTGAGAGGTTTTGCAATATTTAAAGCCATAAGACTGGATAAGATCATCTGGAGAGTGAATGTGGATTAAAGAGAGATGAGGCCCAAGGTCAGATAGCTGCAAAACTCCAACATTTATTAGGAAGGGAATAAAGAACCAAGAAATGTGATTAGAAGAGGAGCTAGTCAAATAGGATAGAAACCAGAAAAGTGTTGTGGCATGGAAACCAAGTATAGAAAGTCTTTTGCAAAGGAGGGAGTAAATTAACTATGTCAAAGCAGCTATCAAATAAAACGAAACCTGAGAACTGACCACTGAAGTAAGCAGGGTTGATGTTCCTGGTGACCCAGGAAAGAGAACTCAGAAGCAAAGTGGGCTTAAAAGCACATCTATAAAAATATCAAGAGAGAAAGTAATAGAAACAAACCTTTTGAGGAGTTTTTCTATAAAGGGTGACAGCTGGAGAGGGATATTTGATCAAAGGAGTTTTCTCCCTAAGGTGGGAATATTTCAGAACATTTGTATGCCGATGAGAACAATCAGTTAACTGGTGCAGGAAAAAAGTGAAATTATTTATAAGAGCAAGACTTTGAGTGCATGGGAAGAGGAGGATACAGTTTGGATTGCTGGATTTCAATGGTGTCAGGGACAGTTCAGCCACTAAAGTAGGAGTAAACAGAAGTACTGATATATAGGTAAATAAAGAAGGTTGGTAGATTTGTGGTGGGCCAATTAGAAAGTTATCATCTGATTGCTTCTCTTCAAAGGATATAAAAATAAAGGTAATCAGCTGAAAAAGTTAGGATGAGGGAGGAGGCACTTGAGGTTTGAGGAGAGAAGAGAAGGCATCAAATAGCTATTTCAGAGTGTGGGAGCATGGATTGACTAGAGAAATGCAGGAGGATTTCTGGGCAATGCTGAGTCATAAATCTGTGGCCATAAATTTAACATCTGTCAGTACAACTGTCAGTTTCTTCAACCATGTTCACTGCACAGTGTAGGCTGGCAGTAGGAGGAGAAATGGATTTTTAACAAAAGCTCAAGTCTGACAGGTGAGTTTGATAAGGTAAAAAAGAAAAAAAAAACACGCAAAGAACAAGAGAGGGTAGGCAAAGGAATGACAATTATAATGGTGAGTCATGTAATCTAAGATACGTACAAGGGCAGTAAGGAAGGTTAAGTGGGGGTGAGGGACAGTAAAACCTGAGTAGTGTCAATGAATTGCAGGTTCCTATGGGATTGAATAATGGCTAAAGCTTGGCTAATAGAAGTGAGGTGGAGAGGTGGTGAGTGGTGGTCAGACTGTGAAATATTTAAAAATGAGATTTTAGAGATGTTGCCTCCAATGACTGATACTGACCAGCTCTAGGGAGACCCTGGAAACGGGCTCATAAGATGGGATAAAAACACAACTTGTTAGGATGTGAATGTTAGATGGAAGACCTTCATGAAATCCCCCAAAGTGATGAAATACAAAGCAGGTAATTTCAGTGATGACTTTGAGAGTGAAGACAATGTTACTTAGCACTACTAAGAAAAGTGGCGGATGTAACCATCAGAAGCCACATGCTTTGAGTAGTTTGTTTCAGAAGAGAAAGGAAGGGGCTGTTTGCAGAGGCTGAAGTTATCCAAGATGTATGATACGGTGAACCGACTGGTCCGGATGGCTTCTTAGGGGAACACGGATGAGCTCCCTTTTCAGGCAAGTTTCTGGCATTTTACACTGGTGACTGGTGTAGTGGTGGTCATACCTGCAGCTCAAGAAGTACACTCCTCAAGTATTGCCGTGAGCTGAGTTCAGTTTAGGGAGACTGGCGGCTCCTTTAAACCGAGTTCAACAGTGGAATGCCCTGCACAAGAAAATGGCTGCCTTTATTAAAACTGACTGTGGAATAATCCTACTGGTAGGTGTTTCTTCTCATATTTGGGGGTCAGGGTATATTTACTTAGGAAAGACACTTTAGCTGCTAAGCTTGATTTGCTATCTGGGATTTTACTGACATAGTTGAAACTTAGCCAAGGTAATAGAGCATTTCAAATTCCACTAGAAGAAAAGCAGCTGGAGGGTTGCCATGAAAAGCTTTCTAGAAGAGAACAGGGTGAAGGTGAAATAGCTCCTCATCTTTTACATTCCAATAACTCAGAGACTCAGTTTCATCGCTGAATAAGCCACTACGAGAACATCTTGCTCACTTAAGCTCTAATGTAGACAGTGTCTAGTCTCAAATTTTAGTACAACTGATACTTGTGGGAAGGTAAGAAGGGAAGATATGAAAGAAGACTGAGAGCACGGCCCAGACATAGTTTCCAAATGGGTTCGCGGGCTCCCAGATATGCATTCACTGCACGTTTGCTGGACACCACCTTCACTGGAGTCCCTTGTTTGTGAAAGCTGCCAATAGCCAAGGAGGAAAAATACTCAGCAGAGAATCTATCTAAATACTGTCTTTAGGAGACGTCAACTCACAATATCTATCTTTACGGCGTTGACTTCTGTGTTGGTTGCTGTGTGTGCTCAGTCTCATCTGACTCTTTACAACTCCAGGGATTAGAGTCCACTAGGTTCCTCTGCCCATGGGATTTCTCAGGCAAGAATACTGGAGTGGGTTGCCATTTCCTCCTCCAGGGGATCTTCCCAACTCAGAGATAGAACCCATGTCTCTTGTGGCTCCCCCAGTGGCAAGCGGATTCTTTACCACTGTCGCATCTGGGAAGCTCAATATTAGTTGCTAACAGGAAAAAAAAAAAAAAAAATTATAGGAGATAATTAGCTAAAGAGGTTTATAAAGATATTGGTTGGGGATTCCCTGGCAGTCCAGTGGTTAAGATTCAACATCCAGTGCAGGGGGTACGAGTTTGACTTTTGATCAGGGAGCTAAGGTCCTGCATGCTTTGCAGCTAAAAAACCAAACCATAAAACAGAAGCAATATTGTAACAAATTCAATAGACTTTAAAACAGTGGCCCACATAAAGAAAAATCTTAAAAAATATAAAGATGTTTGTCAATTTGAAGGTTCCCACAAATCCCACAACTTTATACTCTTGTTTGCCACATAGGTCAATGCTAAGGAACAGTGAACTTGTGAATGGCAGTCAAATTGGAGCAATGGTTACCATTATGTATTAGTACGAAACAGCTGACAACAGCATGGAGTGGAAACATTTTGTAATACTGTAGCCATGGTTGCATAGGAGAAGAGTGGTATCATTTCAGGGAAGTTTGCGTCATCTTTCTGTTTCATTTTCTTGTGGGTTTATCTCATTAAGGCGAGCCAATTTCTGTTCCGTGTTCTGGAAGGTGCTGGCTAGTCTTAGTGTATTAAGATGGATAGAGTCCAAAGAATAATAAAAGAAGATATTTACTCCTATCACAATTTTGTTTCTTTTTAAATGACATACAATACCTCACATGACAGTGAATTAATGTTTTGCCCAAACTGTATATTTAGATTGACTCAAGGAGCCCAAACTGAAAGAGCTCATTGCTAAGTGACCTTCTATTCAATAAAATGTCATCAATTTATTTTTTTCAATAATGAATCACTTTTAAAACCTCTTCTACATATATAACAAGTTCTCCTTTCCAATCTAACCTCTAAATCATTCTTCACAGCTAGGAAGAATTGAAAATTTAATTTAATATTGCAGTCGAAGAGTCTAAATTCTATGACTGCTGTCATTTATAAGGAAGCTTTCCTGATCCAGTTTAAAGAGTCATGTTTGTATAAACTACTTTGAAAATCATTCTTCCTTCCCTGAGGGTCTGAAAGTATTGGAACAATGTTTGTCTTTGTAGCAGAAAAGTAATAAAATCACAGAGAAAAGTAAGTATATCTGAATTGTTGTAATATGTTATTGTGTAGCACAATAATAAAAACCACAGCTACATTTTAAAATGTATTTATTTTATTATTTCCCACAATTAGGTCACAGCAATTCTCTGTGATCAAATCAGATGGATAAATACCCCTGTTCTACAAACCTATCTGCTCCTTAGCATGCATTACTTATCCTATTTCTGAGATATGCCATATGGTCCTCCATGTATTCACTTAATAAACATATCCTGATATTTTCTATGAGTGTGGCTGCTAATGTAAAGATATTTTAGTCATTGTCCTGATTTTTAATTAATCAAGGGTCCCAAGTGAAAGACATAAGACAATAAAGAATACAATTAATGCTGCAGTAGAAGTTTAAGAAAAAACTTTAGAAACCACTAAAAAAGAAGTCAATCTGAACAGAAGTAGGATAAAAAAATGCTTTAGGGACAGATGGCCCCCTGAATTGGCCCTGAAAGAAGCATAGAGCTTTTATTTTTTTTTATAACTTGCACTGATTATAAAGGTAATACAAGCTACTGGCTTAAGATGGTTGATTGACTATTTTACCTCTCAAAATATCTGAAGCGGCAGAAGAAATAGAAGAATATGTCTATGAACGGACTGTTTTGGTTTATATCTATTGGGCTAGCCAATTTCTTCCTAATTTTTCTGAGAATGGGGAGGATGTGCCTTCAACAAAGCAGACTGTGAAGGGTTTCTAGAAGATATCACTCAGCTTGGAAGACACTGAGTACAAGTTCCACCAGAGTTAAAAATCTGCGTCTCAACATGGAAGAGGGACATGGCTCCCAACATTACTCAGTTTCCTTGAAGAAATCTCAATGCTCAAAGTCTATAGCCTGGAGGAAGGAGGTGGGGGCAGTTGAAAGAGAAAAAGGGAAAGGATCATGGGCTTTTGACTGAATTATTAGTAGAATGTATTGGAATAATAAACTAGGCTTATATCAAGGCAATCTCATTACATACAAAAAAGTCTGATTATTAAAAAATATTAACTGAAAAGAAAAATATATAAATATACTAGATAATTTTAGAGAAACATGTACAATCTTGGGGTCAGAAAAAAGTCAAATCATTCACCCAAAACAGTGGTTAAATATAGTATATACATTATAGATAATAAAACGGAGTTGTTAAAAGAATGTGGTATATATACTATTAGTGAAAAAATATCAGAATAATACATAAAATGTTACATCAGTTATAGAGAATATATATGTGATGGCAGGAATACACACACACACACACACACACACATATGGGGCTTTCCAGATGACACTAGTGGTAAAGAATCCACGTGCCAATGCAGGAGACAGAAGAGATATTAGTTCAATGCTGGGTAGGAAAGATCCCCTGCAGTAGGAAATGGCAACCCACTCCAGTATTCTTACCTGGAGAATCCCATGGACAGAGGAACCTGGTGGGCTACAGTCTATAGGGTCGCAAAGAGTCAGACATGACTGAAGCAACTTAGCACATATATGTATATGTGTGTGCATGTATACATACATACATATATGTATAACTTATTTCTAGAAGAATACATACTAGGCTGAAAACAGCAATTACCCGAGAGGCTAGTAGTTGAAAATGGAGATGGGGGAAGCAGGAAGCAGTAAAGAAGACATGTACATATTTGAACTTTTGCTATCTTTCAAATATGCTTTATTTTATTTATTTATTTTGTAATGGCAATTACAAATACACAGTCATTTTAGAAAAGTTGCAAAAATACATATATGTATAACGAGGCCATAGAAAGCACGGACACTCCCACAATCATGAAGGAGTAGGATCTGAATAGGTAAAAATAGATGAAAACCATTTCTGGTCAAGGAATCCTTGGGTTTTAAGGGAAAAACAAAACAATCTCACGAATTTCACTTTTCTTGCAAGAGTTTCCAGCTGACGTTAAGTTAAATTCACAGATCACTTGCTGTGGTGCTCTCTCAGGCTCAGCTCCATGCATAGGGCGAATGCATACCTAGCAACCCCTTTAGAGATGCAGGGTCCCTGAAGTCAGGAGCCTTCAGGTTTTTGGCAGTTTTCAGGATGCCCTTGAACTGAGTCCAACTAACATGCAAGAAGATGTTATAAAAATATGACCCTTGAAATGTTTTATTGATTTCCAGGAATGAGGCCCCTAATGACCACTATACTTTGCTTGCAACATGTTTTATAGATGTTTTTATTAAAGTTGATTTAATTTCCCCCAGTTCACGTGTTCTTGCTAATTGAATCATTTCCCTCAGTTCCCAGAAGACTATAAAATAGAGAATTTATTGCATACTGCATAACAATGTATATCAGGGTAAATATATCGATGGGACTCCTCTGCCAGCACCTTGTTCAGAGCTGATAAAGTGCCATCATAATTACTCAGTGAATCTGATGTACTTCATTATATTAGCACGGGCTCTATTGGTTATGAAAGTTGAAATGGTCTGTTGCTATTATTATTGAATAAAAGTCAACTATTTATGTGCTCTTAGGTATAGGAAATAGATTTTACCTTCTCAAAATTGTTTCTGGAGCATTACCTGGGGGTTCAGCTTATTGTTCTTCTGAGAGTCAATAAGATGTCAGTAGAAATAGGAAGACTGAAAAAAATCAGATCCCTTTTTTGAAAAAAAAAAAAAAGAAGCAAAAAATTTTAAGAAAATTTAATTTAAAAAATATGGAAAAAAATTTTTCCAAAAAAGAAAAATTAAGAAGCAGCAGCATGTCCAGCATGAATATGTTGGCATTTAAAAGCTAAGAATCGGGACAATTATCAATTTAAATATCCATTTTCTATAATGAATAATTATCAAACCTTAATATTTAAGGATTTAATTAAATATTTCCCCTCTACAATAAGTTTCATTTCTAAGTCATTTATTTGATTGGTCTATTGGACACATGATATTTTCAAAAGTTGAAAAAAATCAAAATATGATACTGATTTTGTCAAATTTCTAAAATGAATTAAAATCTATTTTCTTTGGGGGTGTGTGGAGGTAATGAGCACTCTAGAATTCTTTGTTAGGTACAATCAGAACAAAGAATAAGATACTTCCTTAAAAATTTTATTGTAAGGTAACATCTACATCCTTCATTTTTACCTTCGAGTATAACCTTCCTTTTGTACATGGAAAGACAACTTCAGGAGAGTTTAATGGAATTATTTTCCCTCAAAGCTACATAGATTTCATAGTTGGGATCCATTTCTTGTTCTACACTCTACCGTGTTTCTATAATATGCAATCAATATTGATTAGTTGAATTCTGAAATGGATCAGAATCAGAAAGTACCTTGGTTGAATTATTCATAAACATTCATAAAAGACAGTGTATAGATTACACTCATATGTCAGCATGATAAGAAGCATGATCTAGTGAGAATGTGCTGGCTCAAGAAAAAGGCAGGGACTTTTATTTTCCTGTGGGTAAGGCTTTAGAGACCTTGGGAAATCCCAGGATTATTAGAGGCGATTATCTGTTAAGATAGTAGAAAGGACGGAGAAGAGGAAGCAAACATGCTTGTCTAGACTATGAGTATTAGAATAACACAGTAAACACGATTATGCTATAATGAGGTTATTAACATGGGAAAGCTGAAAACATTTCTAAAGGAGAAATCAGACAGGATCATGTGCACAGAAATGAATATAAGAAGTCTCAGTTTGGCTTTGCTGAGGTAGTATGGGTCAATAGGGCACTTATGATAGGTTTTCATTTTTTCACTTTTCATTTTTTCACTCATTAATTTACAATTATGATAGGTTTTCATTTTTTCACTCATTAATTTACAAAATGATTACTGAATGGATAAATGGCTTTACACAAGGCCCATGGTGTTTACTTGCATTCGTGAGTAAAGACTGTATAATGTTAATGTTGCAAGATTAATATAAAGGGTGTAGAGAGATTTGTGAGTCAATTCAAATGTTGCAAAATCTTAAACTCTCCAAGTGTGCGTGCCCCCCTGGGAAAAAGACTAGGATTTCCTGCCAGATACTTAATTGTGCCCTCAGAATTGGAAGCAGGAATTTTGAAGTTATTTAACTTACACCAGCTTCTATTATGCTGATTTAAGACTAAACAGTCATAGCATTCAAATACAAGCTAGTGCCCTAAAAATAAAATAAAAAAACATTCCCAGAAAGTAAGGTAAGAATTCAGAAACTAATTAAAATTCTGGGGACTCAAAGTGGGTAAGTCTCATGCCTGGGTACATTTTATGACTTAGGTTTGGAATCTAAAAATCTCAGTTTCCATTCTGGATGTCTAAACTTTAAAACTTATTCCCCAAATCATAGTTTATAGATATAATTTTAAGGTTTTCTTCAAGTGATAGCTTGAATTTGTACAGAAGAGCAGATAAACATTTAGGGAAATATTTAGGAAGTATCCCAAATTCTGGGAATTTATCCTATAAAACTAATGCTAATACCAATGGTAAGTAACAAAAGATAAATGCCCTTTAGCCTAAAACATAGTTCAAGATAAATTATAAGTATACCTCATTAAGTTAGAATGACCAAAGAAGAGTTCAGAAATAAATGAAGTGTTAGGTATTTTTTAAAAAATGCAAGTTCTAAGTCATACTAGACTGTGAGGTCCTCAAAGACAGGTTATAGTATGTAACAGCTTTGCTATCCTAATGTTGAATACACTCCCAAGAAAATACTATTATTTATCTCTTAGCATAATTTGCGGAGAAGGCAATGGCAACCCACTCCAGTACTCTTGCCTGGAAAATCCCATGGATGGAGGAGCCTGGTAGGCTGCAGTCCATGGGGTCCCTAAGAGTCGGACATGACTGAAGTGACTTAGCTGCAGCAGCAGCATAATTTGAAATCCTAGGCTAGCTAAACCGAAGCAATTTGTTGGCAAGAAAGCATCTCTTATATTTTAAGAATACTCATCAGGATATTGGCTGGTCCCAGTAATATTAGAGGGCTTTCCAGGTGGCACAGTGCAAAGAATCCACCTGCCAATGCAGGAGACACAGGAGATGTGGGTTTGACCCTTGGGTCAGAAATATCCCCTGGATTAGGAAATGGCAACCCACTTCAATATTCTTGCCTGGAGAAACCACGGACAGACGAGTCTGGTGGCTATATATAGTCCATGGGGTTGCAGAGTTGGACACGACTGAGCACACACGCATATGCACAGTATTATCAGAATAATTAAGAGCTATACTAAACTTGTCAAGCTAAATGAATAAAGTACATCCTCAGATGAAGTACCCATGACTTTTATTATATTTGTTCATATACTTAGTAATTTGCAAAAATTCAGCAATTGTCTCCCTGTCATTAGTTTGAATTAACAAAGCCCTACTGGAATAGCAGTTAGGATGGTAATTATGGAAAATGAAGTTACATTTCTAAATAAATGGAGGTTATATTCATATTTAGTAAAGCCTGAAGACTAAGCTTCAAAGTAAAAG
The DNA here is from genome assembly GCF_029378745.1 of Bos indicus. NCBI lineage: Eukaryota > Metazoa > Chordata > Mammalia > Artiodactyla > Bovidae > Bos > Bos indicus. The sequence continues at coordinate 85,331,246 of NC_091763.1, read as the reverse complement.
CATTTTAGAAAATATTTTAAAAGCTAGTATGGTACTGAAACAAAAACTGAAAAAGCAATGTAATTTTTACATGTTTTATTATTTACTATCAGGCTCAACTCCTGTTTCTCAGCTCCTACTGTCTTATTGTTTTAGTACATTTTGTTAGTTCCCTCTGAGTTTGCCCTTCTGGACATTAGCTGACACTTTACTTTTTATAATTTCAAAAATATTGATTTTCAACAATTTTTAAATTAAATTTCTATATTTTTTCTATTTCAGGGCTCTTGATACAACAATATCTTTTTCTTTTTTGGGGGCTTACCAAGAATATCAGTGTCTGCTTCCTGTTGATATGTCTCAGAATGTTGAATTGGTATAATCTGGCATATGATAATTTTTATGTAAAAATAATGTCAGCTTAAAAAAATCTCTATATATCTTAAGCTGTTTGTCCATGTAAAGATACATAAACATACATATACAGATTACTACCTACCAAGAGAAAGTCATTAGTATTTTAAATATTTATTTACTCAACAAAGTAAGACTAATTTGTTCTGAGATATCTGGAAATATGTTTCATTATTCAAAACACACATAAAATTTTGTCTCCTTGGATTTCTGCACAATACTCTTTAATGGCAGAAACCAAGCACAGTTATAATAGAGCCATAACATCGAAGTTAACCTTAAAGGCTTCCCAGTTGTCGCAGTTGGTAAAGAATCCACCTGCCAGTGCAGGAGACACAAAAGATGTGTGTCCTACCCCTGGGTTGATAAGATCCCCTGGAGTAGGAAATGGCAAACCATTCCAGTATTGCTTGGAAAATTCCATGGACAGAGGAGGCTAGCAGGTTACAGGCCGTGGAGTCCCAAAGAGTCAGACACGATGGAGCGACTGAGTACTCAGTGTTAAAGAACACAGCTTTTGTTAACCAAAGTTAATATCTAATATAGATAGTAGGGATACCACAATAACAAACACAGTTTACCAATCTGAAATGTTAGGGCTTCAATTTAAAGGGCAGATGGTGACCATCTACAAGTATTCAGTTGGCCAAAAAGTTCATTTGGGTTTTTCTTTTTGACTGTAGGGAAAAATCCAAACAAACTTTTTGGCCAACCCAATATTTCACTGCTTATCTTTTAACACTGTATTAAACATTATAGGTGAGTCAGAGTATAAAGGTCGTGCATTGGTCACTTTCAGTTCAGTTCAGTTCAGTTCAGTTGCTCAGTTGTGTCTGACTCTTTGCGACCCCACGAATCACAGCACACCAGGCCTCCCTGTCCACCACCAACTCCTGGAGTTCACTCAGACTCACATCCATCGAGTCAGTGATGCCATCCAGCCATCTCATCCTCTGTTGTCCCCTTCTCCTTCTGCCCCCGATCCTTCCCTGCATCAGGGTCTTTTTCAGTGAGTCAACTCTTTGCATGAGGTGGCCAAAGTATTGGAGTTTCAGATATAAAATTCAAAGTCAGATTTGATGCCATGTGATTTTATGTTCAATATGCCAGCAAATTTGGAAAACTCAGCAGTGGCCACAGGACTGGAAAAGGCCAGTTTTCATTCCAATCCCAAAGAAAGGCAATGCCAAAGAATGCTCAAACTACCACACAATTGCACGCATCTCACATGCTAGTAAAGTAATGCTCAAAATTCTCCAAGCCAGGCTTCAGCAATACGTGAACCATAAACTTTCTGATGTTCAAGATGGTTTTAGAAAAGGCAGAGGAACCAGAGATCAAATTGCCAATATCTGCTGGATCATGGAAAAAGCAAGAGAGTTCCAGAAAAACATCTATTTCTGCTTTATTGACTATGCCAAAGCCTTTGACTGTGTGCGGATCACAATAAACTGTGGAAAATTCTGAAAGAGATGGGAATAGCAGACCACCTGATCTGCCTCTTGAGAAATCTGTATGCAGGTCAGGAAGCAACAGTTAGAACTGAACATGGAACAACAGACTGGTTCCAAATAGGAAAAGGAGTACGTCAAGCTGTATATTATCACCCTGCTTATTTAACTTATATGCAGAGTACATCATGAGAAACGCTGGACTGGAAGAAACACAAGCTGGAATCAAGATTGTCGGGAGAAATATCAATAACCTCAGATATGCAGATGACACCACCTTTATGGCAGAAAGTGAAGAGGAACTACAGAGCCATTAATGAAAGTGAAAGAGGAGGGTGAAAAAGTTGGCTTAAAGCTCAACATTCAGAAAACAAAGATCATGGCATCTGGTCCCATCACTTCATGGGAAATAGATGGGGAAACAGTGGAAACAGTGCAGAGTTTATTTTTTGGGGCTCCAAAATCACTGCAGATGGTGACTGCAGCCACGAAATTAAAAGACGCTTACTCCTTGGAAGGAAAGTTATGACCAACCTAGATAGCATATTGAAAAGCAGAGGCATTACTTTGCCAACAAAGGTCTGTCTAGTCAAGGCTATGGTTTTTCCAGTAGTCATGTATGGATGTGAGAGTTGGACTGTGAAGAAGGCTGAGTGCCAAAGAATTGATGCTTTTGAACTGTGGTGTTGGAGAAGACTCTTGAGAGTCCCTTGGACTGCAAGGAGATCCAACCAGTTCATTCTGAAGGAGATCAGCCCTCGGATTTCCTTGGAAGGAATGATGCTGAAGCTGAAACTCCAGTACTTTGGCCACCTCATGCGAAGAGTTGACTCATTGGAAAAGACTCTGATGCTGGGAGGGATTGGGGGCAGGAGGAGAAGGGAATGACAGAGGATGAGATGGCTGGATGGCATCACTGACTCGATGGACGTGAGTCTCAGTGAACTCCGGGAGTTGGTGATGGACAAGGAGGCCTGGCGTGCTGCGATTCATGGGGTCACAAAGAGTCGGACACGACTGAGCGATTGAACTGAACTGATGTTATGTTCTAGTTTTATGTTCCGATCAGAATGTAATTATTTGGGCCCTGTTTGGATTACAATTAATTTTTAAAAAGAAATAATTCTCTAAACACATAATTAATGATGTACTGAAAATAAATCAAAACTATTTTAAAGTATTAAAAAAAGAAAAGATGATCAGAATCTGCACACAGTCCTACAAGGCTGAAGCTCTTTCTGAGATTTGAGAAAAGATTACAGAGAACTGCCATTTCAGCTGAGTCTTCTGCAGAGGTTTAGATGGGAGAGAGAACACTGCACCTGTGGTGTGCTGCACATAATTTAGCATGGCTGTCATTCAGAGTGGATGTGAGAGCATGATGGAGAATCAGTCTGGAAATCAAGGCAATGTCCATCCAAATCATGAAGAACTCATGGAAGTATAGCAGATATACACCCCAATTTTCTCAGAACAATAGCAGTTTATACTTATTATCACAGAAGTAATTAGCAGCAATGCCTCCTTTCACTTCAAGAGATGAGATGTATGCTACGCCCACTCTACTTATAAACTGCAATAAAGGTTTGGTTGTTATCCTATAGGCAGTAGGAAGCAACATTCTGTTTTCTCTAAAGAATTAATAAACCATAGTCTTGAACTTTCAGAACTTTATAGACTAGTAGAAGAGACATACACATATCTATAATATGAGATGAGAAGTAACCGGCTTCATAGGAGAAGTATGGTAATTTCAGGCTAGCTATATCTTCCCTCTGCATGAACCAGGGAAGTCTCTGCAGAAGACGTGGCATTTGAGGAGACCCTGAATGAAAGCTAGGGACTGGACCTACATTTGTTTTATATCTAGTGATCTAGGCAGCTCAAATTTACATATAGGAATAATGCACCAATCTGGTTAACTATCATACGAATTATACTTAACTATTGTGCTAAGTTGCTTCAGTCACGTCTGACTCTGTGCGGCCCTACGGACTGTAGCCCTCCAGGCTCCTCTATCCATGGGATTCTCCAGGTAAGAATACTGGAGTGGGTTGCCATGCCCGCCTCCATGCCTCCCTCCTCCCTCTTCCCGACCTAGGGATTGAACCCATGTCTCTTAACATCTCTTTCATTGGCAGGCAAGTTCTTTATCACTAGCACCCCCGGGAAGCCTATTGTAAGAATTTAAAAACCAGTAATATTAGGAAGCACACAATAAATTGGTGCCTTTAAAGATGTAAGTGCTGAAAATGATGATTCAAGGAAACTTTAAAGTTACAGTTTACACCACAGGGTTAGACAGGCAGATTGGTAAAATCCATACATACTCAAATCACTTCCTGTGTCAAGTCTTAGAAAAATGCAGCTGTGTCGGCAGGCAAAATGAATTAACATCAGTGATTAGGTTTATGATCCTACCAACCTAGCTGATGAGGAGGGGGGAAACAGACAGTAGTAAACCTGAACTGTGTATCTGTTGCAAGATTTACAAGTGTTCCTTGCAATCAGGGTTGTTCTCCACCCATTGAATTGTCCCTACCAATATATTATTTTTTATGGTCCAGTCTAATATAGTCATTTGTGAAAATGTTTCAGCTCTAGCTGATGGTTTGTAGAACCATGACTCTAAACCTTGCCAGATTGGGGTAGGGAATATTTGGCTTCCCTCAGCTTTGCATGTGCCTCTGTGTTTTAAATATATTTTACAGTCAGCAAAAACAAAACTGGGAGCTGACTGTGGCTCAGATCATGAACACTTTATTGCAAAATTCAGACTTAAATTGACGAAAGTGGGGGAAACCACTAGATCATTCAGATATGACCTAAATCAAATCCCTTATGATTATACAGTGAAGGTGAGAAATATATTTAAGGGACTAGACCTGATAGACAGAGTGCCTGATGAACTATGGATGGAGGTTCACGACATTGTACAGGAGACAGGGATCAAGAACATCCCGAAGAAAAAGAAATACAAAAAAGCAAAATGGCTGTCTGAGGAGGCCTTACAAATAGCTCTGAAAAGAAGAGAAGTGAAAAGCAAAGGAGAAAAGGAAAGATATAAACATCTGAATGCAGAGTTCCAAAGAATAGCAAGGAGAGACAAGAAAGCCTTCCTCAGCGATCAGTGCAAAGAAATAGAGGAAAACAACAGAATGGGAAAGGCTAGAGATCTCTTCAAGAAATCAGAGATACCAAGGGAACATCTCATGCAAAGATGGGCTCAATAAAGGACAGAAATGGTATGAACCTAACAGAAGAAGAAGGTATTAAGAAGAGGTGGCAAGAATACACAGAAGTGTACAAAAAAGATCTTCATGACCCAGATAATCACGACGGTGTGATCACTCACCTAGAGCCAGACATCCTGGAGTGTGAAGTCAAGTGGGCCTTAGGAAGCATCACTATGAACAAAGCTAGTGGAGGTGATAGAATTCCAGTTGAGCTATTTCAAATCCATAAAAGATGACGCTGTGAAAGTGCTGCATTCAATATGCCAGCAAATTTAGAAAACTCAGCAGTGGTTACAGGACTGGAAAGGGTCAGTTTTCCTTCCAATCCCAAAGAAAGGCAATGCCAAAGAATGCTCAAACTACCACACAATTGCACTCATCTCACACACTAGTAAAGTAATGCTCAAAATTCTCCAAGCCAGGCTTCAGCAGTACGTGAACTGTGAACTTCCTGATGTTCAAGCCGGTTTTAGAAGAGGCAGAGGAACCAGAGATCAAATTGCCAATATCCTCTGGATCATCAAAAAAGCAAGAGAGTTCCAGAAAAACATCTATTTCTGCTTTATTGACTACGCCAAAGCCTTTGACTGTATGCCGATCACAATAAACTGTGGAAAATTCTGAAAGAGATGGGAATAGCAGACCACCTGACCTGCCTCTTGAGAAACCTTTATGCAGGTCAGGAAGCAACAGTCAGAACTGGACATGGATCAACAGCATGGTTCCAAATAGGAAAAGGAGTACGTCAAGGCTGTATATTGTCACCTTGCTTATTTAACTTATAGGCAGGGTACATCATGAGAAATGCTGGGCCAGAGGAAGCACAAGCTGGAATCAAGATTCCTGGGAGAAATATCAATAACCTCAGATATGCAGATGACACCACCCTTATGGCAGAAAGTGAAGAAAAACTAAAGAGCCTCTTGATGAAAGTGAAAGAGGAGAGTGAAAAATTTGGCTTAAAGATCAACATTCAGAAAACGAAGATCATGGCATCCGGTCATATCACTTCATGGGAAATAGATGGGGAAACAGTGGACACAGTGGCTGACTTTATTTTTTTCGGCTCCAAAATCACTGCAGATGGTGACTGCAGCCATGAAATTAAAAGACATTTACTCCTTGGAAGGAAAGTTATGACCAACCTAGACAGCATATTAAAAAGCAGAGACATTACTTTGCCAACAAAGGTCCATCTAGTCAAGGCTATGGTTTTTCCAGTGGTCATGTACGGATGTAAGAGTTGGACTATAAGGAAACCTGAGCACTGAAGAGTTGATTCTTTTGAACTGTGGTGTTGGAGAAGACTCTTGTGAGTCTCTTGGATTGCAAGGAGGTCCAACCAGTCCCTCCTAAAGGATATCAGTCCTGAGTGTTCATTGGAAGGACTGATGTTGAAGCTGAAACTCTAATAATTTGGCCACCTGATGTGAAGAGCTGACTCATTGGAAAAGACCCCAATGCTGGAAGGGAATGGGGGCAGGAGGAAAAGGGGACGACAGAGGATGAGATGGTTGGATGGCATCACCAGCTCAATGGACAGGAGTTTGGGTAAACTCTGGGAGTTGTTGATGGACAGGGAGGCCTAGGATGCTGTGGTCCATGGGGTCACAAAGAGTCAGACATGACTGAGCAACTGAACTGAACTGAACTACAAAAGCCTGCATTTAAAAGGCATTTCCTGGTACTCCAGAATCCAATGGATTGGAGACTCTTTTTTCCTCCTCATCTGAATGATTCACCTACATAGGCTCTGGGGTTTTTCTCTCTCTAGTGGCTCCAATTTAGGCACAGTCTATTGAAAAACATTATGAATTCAGAATAAAAATAAAAAAGACATGTATATCTAAGTATTGAAGCCAAGAAGCATTACTGAAAATAGCAGAATACAAGGAGTCCCTTTATTATTTAGTATATCCATAAAAGAGCACTTTATAGAGATTTGTTTTATTATTATTGAAACCAGCACTAAATTTATCAGATTTTAGAGACACAGAACCTGAGACTTACCACAATGTGATTTTTCTAACCTTACCAAACATTTCTATCAAATTGGTATTTAGAACATAGAAAACCTGCATATTCATGACTTTTATTTACCCTCTCTGGTCCAGCAGGGGTGATTTTTAGTACTGTTATTCTAACTTACACTGAATGACCACTTTTCCTAGGATTTGCAGCAGTATCTGAAAGTGAACCACCTACAAGGCAATCATAACAAAAGACATTAGAGCAATTCATTTAGAAAAGCAGGAGAGGATGCAAAGAATTCTTGTTTACCCCTCTGCTTCTTTCCAAAAACCACTTTACATATTTTATCCCATTGATCTTTCAATTTCTCTATCCTGGAATGAGTAACTAAGGTAATTCCTTTAGCCTAAGCCTGATGAGATTAAGTGATTCACTCATGGTCATGCCATAAATCCTGGGTTGAGGAATCAGTCCTTGCATTCTGTTCTAATTCTGTACCCTGTGTCCAACTGGGTAGATTAACTTGGATTTTTGAATAGTGCTTACACAAGATCTTTTCAGAAAAGTCCAAGTGAAAGCCAACACAGAGGACTAGAGTGGAAAATAATTTCACTTCCTAACAACAGGCTGAGAACAAGAAGGGCAAATAAAGCTACAGAAGAGAGATTAGGAAGAGTGAGAGGTGGAGTCCCAGAAGGAAGCTGGGAAAAAAAAAAAAAAACCAAAGTGGAAGCTGAGATTGGAAATAGTGAATTGTAACTCTGTGTGTGAAATGTAATTCCACATTATTATGATATTACCTTTTCATAAAATAATAGAGGCGGATGGCACCCCAAGAGTCTGTTGGGTGCAATATTTGCCTTCAGGCAGCTAACTGGCTGATGATACGGGCAGAGGGATATCAAGATGCATCTAAGAAAATAGGCCTTTCTTCTAATTTACTTAATTGGAAGTAATTGGTTATTCTGCTGTTCTAATCCCCCATTACATTTTAGCTGTGCCTATAAGTGTATGTCTCTGCTTTTGAATATGCTATCTAGGTTTGGACTGTGAAGAAGGCTGAGCACCGAAGAATTGATGCTTTTGAACTGCGGTGTTGGAGAAGACTCTTGAGAGTCCCTTGGACTGCAAGGAGATCCAACCAGTCCATTCTGAAGGAGATCAGCCCTGGGATTTCTTTGGAAGGACTGATGCTGAAGCTGAAACTCCAGTACTTTGGCCACCTCATGCGAAGAGTTGACTCGTTGGAAAAGACTCTGATGCTGGGAGGGATTGGGGGCAGGAGGAGAAGGGGAAGACAGAGGATGAGATGGCTGGATAGCATCACTGCCTCGATGGACATGAGTCTGAGTGAACTCCGGGAGTTGGTGATGGACAGGGAGGCCTGGCGTGCTGCGATTCATGGGGTCGCAAAGAGTCGGACATGTCTGAGTGACTGATCTGACCTGATCTAATCTGATAAGTGTATGTGTGCATACATAAACAAACTACTTACCTACACACACATAAACAGGTAGAGCTAGATACTGTATTTATAAAGTACTTTTAATGTTCTTTTCATTTGAATCTTGTAACAGTCCTCTGAGGTATCTGTTCAGTTCAGTTTAGTTCAGTCACTCAGTCGTGTCCGACTCTTTGCGACCCCATGAACCACAGCACACCAGGTCTCCCTGTCCTTCACCAACTCTCGGAGTCTACCAAAACCCATGTCCATCAAGTTGGTGATGCCATCCAGCCATCTCATCCTCTGCCGTCCCCTTCTCCTCCTGCCTTCAATCTTTCCCAGCATCAGGGTCTATTCCAATGAGTCAGCTCTTTGCGTCAGGTGGCCAAAATATTGCGGTTTCAGCTTCAACATCAGTCCTTCCCATGAACACCCAGGACTGATCTTCTTTAGGATGGACTGGTTTGATCTCCTTGCAGTCCAAGGGACTCTCAAGAGTCTTCTCCAACACCACAGTTCAAAAGCATCAATTCTTCGGCACTCAGCTTTCTTCACAGTCCAACTCTGACATCCATACATGACCACTGGAAAAACCATAGCCTTGACTAGATGGACTTTTGTTGGCAAAGTAATGTCTATGCTTTTTAATATGCTCTCTAAGTTGGTCATAACTTTCCTTCCAAGGAGTAAGCATCTTTTAATTTCATGGCCACAGTCACCATCTGCAGTGATTTTGGAGCCCCCAAAAATAAACTCTGCACTGTTTCCACTCTTTCCCCATCTATTTGCCATGAAGTGATGCAACCAGATGTCATGATCTTAGTTTTCTGCATGCTGAGCTTTAAGCCAACTTTTTCACTCTCCTCTTTCACTTTCATCAAGCGGCTCTTTAGTTCTTCTTCACTTTCTGCCATAAGGGTGGTGTCATCTGCATATCTGAGGTTATTGATATTTCTCCCAGCAATCTTGATTCCAGCTTGTGCTTCCTCCAGCCCAGTGTATCTCATAATGTACTATCCATATAAGTTAAATAAGCATGGTGACAGTATACAGCCTGGATGTATTTCTTTCCCAATTTGGAACCAGTCTGTTGTTCCATGTTCAGTTCTAACTGTTGCTTCCTGACCTGCATACAGGTTTCTCAAGAGGCAGGTCAGGTGGTCTGGTATTCCCATCTCTTTCAGAATTTTCCACAGTTTATTGTGATTCACACAATCAAAGGCTTTGGCATAGTCAGTAAAGCAGAAATAGATGTTTTTCTGGAACTCTCTTGCTTTTTCCATGATCCAGCAGATGTTGGCAATTTGATCTCTGGTTCCTCTGCCTTTTCTAAAACACATGTATACCTGTGGCGGATTCATTTTGATATTTGGCAAAACTAATACAATTATGTAAAGTTTAAAAATAAAATAAAATTAGAGAAAAAAAAAAATAAAACCAGCTTGAACATCTGAAAGTTCATGGTTCACGTATTGCTGAAGCCTGGCTTGGAGAATTTGAGGTATATGTTATTATGCTCAATTTAGATACTGGGAAATCAATGTCACAAAACACTAATTAAATATATCTAAAAATTCTGTTTTACCTATTCCTTTGCTGCATGTGACTCAGTGTTTAAATACTTATACTATTTAATAAAAAACAATGCATTAAAATTTTTGAAAGTCCAAGGAGGAAAAAATATTCTACAAATTTAAGATTATCTAATCATGCTTATAAAGTAAATATGATATAGTAAAAGAAGCATGCTCAGTTGCTTTAGTAATCATTCTGTCATTCTGTAATTCATAAGTACAAGTGAAAATTAAAGGCAACATTTGGAATATAACCGCAGAAATGATTTCCTGAAATTGACCACCTTATATTGCACCCTAAGAGTAAAGCTGTTAGGTTTCATGCTTTCTAGAAACTGAAAATTGCACATTTAGGGGTGCAGTTTTTTAAAGTAGAAAATATTTATTTTCCTTTCACTGACTTTATAGTATTCTATATGTGTTCTATAGTATTCTATATGTGAGGGTGTTGAGATTATAAATTTTGCTTTCATATGCATCAATGTAAATTTCACAGAGCTTAACTGGTAGAAAACTACTGTCATTTAATGACGCTCTTTCCACAGTGTCATCTGTAGATTATGTTTCCCAGTCATCCTACCTTGCATCCAAGCTTGATCCTATGACTAGATTCTAGTAACGGAAAAGGACAGAGTATTCACGAAGTGGGCATACCTTCTCCATTCTCTTTTCTCTTCAACTACTTAAATGCAGAAGAGGATGGTAAAATTAGATGGATGGAACATGAGTTCCTGAATCACCACATGGAGGAAACCTTGACATGTGAGGGCCAAAAAACTTCTATATGTGTATCCATTAAAAGCTGGAGATTATTTGTAATAGCACTTACAGTTATCTTATCTAGCATACATATCCAAACTCTCTCTCTCATCCTGCTTTTTAAAAAAGAATGCTCTAAATTCTACATTTTCATCTTTCCTTCATTTGCTGGCATTTTATCACCAATAAAAAATTAAATGTGTAGTTGGTTTAGTTCATCATTTGTCCAGTAAAATAAAATAACTTTAGCCTCATGTCTGTCACATAATCTAGTTACTATCACACGTCTTCATTCAGAAATTATATATTCTCTATTATTTTTCATAAGCTTCCTTGAGCACATACACAGTTGTAGTTTATTTTACTGCATTTTCTTTTATTTCAGTGATTCATGTTTATTGCCTCTAACTTTCTCAAGGCAAGAACTCTCTTCATCTCTCTATCACCTTTAGGAAGTGTTTGTTAAACAAATATTTCTATTTTCATATACATATATATGCATTTTTTTTCTCATCTTGTGCAGAAGCCAATGGATATTGGCATATTAAATTAAAATATATTATAAATGACCACACATGGTTTGGGAAAGGCTGGTTGACCATATGCAATAAAAAATTATAAGGTAACTTTGTTAGGTAGACCTTTCGCAGTTCAGGATTAGAGTGAAATCCAGCAAATCCCAAAACTTAATAGGGTCCTCACGTTGAAAGAGCACTACTTCCTTGGGCCAGGGTTACATATGAAAAATTTTACATAAATCAGAATATTGACTTACTGATTTACATGAGCACAACTGACAACTGAGCTAGCACATTCATGTTTTATTGCCGTCACATTTCTTCCTGTAAACCTAATCACTTCAAAAGCCAACTTGGAATCAAAAGGTTTATTTTGATTTATTTGAAAAAGAACATGAAGACTTAACCTGTTGATTCAAATGTTTAATGAATTAGACTAAGCCAGATTGATGGACTCATTTATGCATTAATGCTCTTTGCCAATGAAACTATAATTCTCGAAGTCCATTGGCACCTTCATTTGCCATACTGTACTGGCAATTTGATTTTTATTTAAAGGTGCCTTTTATTTTATTTGTGAACTAATTTATAATGTCACTTCCCATTACTCACTCACTCATTTATTCACTGAAAAATGTTCATTGAGCACCTATTATATGTCACTGTTCTTAGCACCCCAGTAACAAAGTAACAAAGATAGACCTAATCTTCCTAGTGATTCCAAAATGTTAATGGAGACAGGTAATCAAATCTTTTAAAAAATGAAAGTATAATTACAAACTGATTAAATAAGCAGTCCATAGAAATGAGCCTTAGATAAGGGCATATACCATAACAATAGATTCTGAGCTGTAATGCACATGTTAAAGCTAATATCTGAAGGATAATTTGGTATTAATATCGCAAACAGATTACAAAGTGGTGCAGAAGGAAGAGCCTGCGTAAAGGACTGCGGTGTATGGGACAATGTCTGAAGGATGATGTAGCCAAAGAGAAGAGTGTGAGAATGTGAGGGCTTGGGAAGCAGTTGGAAAGTCTGGTGGGGGAAGGCCATGCTCAACTTTGTTAGCAAAGAATTTTATCCTTTAGCCTCAGAGCTAAGAAGAGCTATTAGAAAATTTAAGCAAGGTAATGTGAGCAGATTTCCTGCTGAAATCCATCATTCTGACTGCACTGGGCTGTGAGAAATGGACTGAAGGAAGACAAGGTGCTTGGTGCTGTAGCCTGGACCTGGACTGGTGAAGATGAACTGGAGAGAATGGCTCTCCTACTGATTTCTATGAGCAAAATGTAAAGGGTCAGTTTTTCTCTCCTTCATTTTCAAGATTTTTTTTGATACTTTATTGTAAGAATATGCAATATTCATTCCTGTTCAAACTCAGACTCCATCAAGCTATGGAATTATATGAGAAGAAGGGCTTCAATCAGACTCATAGGATTCAAGAAATAAGTATGATGTTTATTTTTAACACATGTAAATAAAATTGCACAAATTATGTAACCATAAATTGTTTGAAAATACAAATGAAAGAGCTACTACCATGATTCCATTATTCATAAAAGTATTAATATGTGTGCATATTGTCTTCCTTTGCAAATATTAAAAGTTTTAAGTAATTATAATCTTAATAACATATTTTTAATATATTCACTTAAAACCATAATCTTATGAGTTTCTATATACTCATAGCTGTCTTTTATATAAGTGCATCATTTTTCATTGCATTTATATCCCAGAATTTGGGTAAACATTTCCCTATCACCTAGTTCACTTAAGTATTTTTGTTATCATAAATGACACTGTAATGACTATCCTTATGCATAACTTTTTCATATTTAGAAGTATTTCATTAAAATAGATTCTTAGAATTGGGGTTACTGAAATGGCAATATTCGTTAAATACTATATCCTCTGCTAACTTGTATTATGCATAAATGGCAGGCTAAACCATTTAAACAAGGATTTTCTACCTATGTTGGAATTATTTTTATTCTTAAATGACTATTACTTATTTATTATAAAGAACTATTGTTAACAAATTCATTGTGAAAGTATACTTGCAAAATTAATAAGAGCAACCATTACTTTTGAAAAAATATTTTCACCAAGAAAATATTATGATCTTAAATAATTATGATAATTTGTAATTTATATTCATGGCTTACCTGATAAAGTCATTACATATCTTAACATTAACTCTGATTGCATAAATATTACATTAACTTCAATCACATAAGGATTTTAGAAACTATTTTAAATAAATATGAAGTAATAAATCAGGCTTGAGGGTAAAACTCCAAGTACATAAGAATAGATTTTAGTATTTAAAAAAGCTTTATTTTGTCTGATTGCTCTGTTATAGAAATAACACTTCTCATATTAAAGACAACTGGGGAAATATATATACTAATTTTCTACTGTTACTTTAACAATTACCATAAAGTTAGTGGTTTAAAATAATATAAATTTATTATCTCAGTTCCCTAAGGTTAGAAGTCCAGGTAAGTTATAATTCTGGAGAAGAATCTATTTCCAAGCTCATCCAGGTTATGAGCAGATATCAGTTCCTTGTAGAAGGGCTGAGGTCTCTCTTGCCTTGATAGCTGTTAGCCAAGAGTCACTCAGATTCTTAAGGCCACTTGCATTCCTTGCCATGTTGGCCCCTCCCTTTACAGACTAGCAACAGCTTGTCCAGTCTGTCTCAAGCTTCCAAGCTCTCAGTCTTCCTCTTCTGTGGCATTGCTTCTTCTTCCAGCCAGAGAAAGTACTCTGCTTCTAAAAGCTCATGTGATTATATTGAGAGTCCCTGGATAATTAATAATATCCTTAATTTTAACGGCATCTGTAGTCTCTTTTGTGACATGAAGTATCATATCCACAAGGTCCAAAATTAGAATGTAGGAATCTTTGGAAGTCATGATCTATCTATGGCAGAGTACTATCACAGAAAACAAAGAGTTGTTTCAGTTCTTCAGCTTTTATTTATTTACCTCAGATTCCACATTTCTTACCCATATAACAAATACAAGAAACTCACTATGATGATATTTTCCCACATCATATCCACATGTTTGTAGAGTGAATGAAAATAGTCTGTATATGTAACTTCATTCCTGAACTTTATTCTAGCAGATGGTTTAGTGTAGTGACAATTTTTAGGGGAACTCTACTGAACTGAAATGAAGTTAAGAACTGTAAAAATTCTCCAGATGATACAAGGAGAAAAACTATACAAAATTGCTGATTTAACATAGTATCTTTGAAAGAAGCCTAACAGTCAAAGCCATAATTTTTCCAGTAGTCATGGATGGATATTAGAGTTGGGCCATAAAGAAGGCTGAGTGCCAAAGAATTGATGCTTTCGAACTGTGGTGCTGGCGAAGACTCTTGAGAGTCCCTTGGACAGCAAGGAGATCAAACCAGTCAACCCTACATGAAATCAATCCTGAATGTTCATTGGAAGAACTGACGTTGAAGCTGAGGCTCCAATTCTTGGCCACCTGATGCAAAGAGCTGACTCACTGGAAAAGACCATGATACTGGGAAAGATTGAGGGCAAGAGGAGAAGGGGACAACAGAGGATGAGATGGTTGGATGACATCACTGACTCAATAGACATGAGTTTGAGCAAATTATGGGAGATAGTGGAGGATAGGGAAGCCTGGACTACTGCAGTTCATGTGGTGGCCAAGCGTCAGACACAATTTAGTGACTCCTGCACTGGCGGATGATTCTTTACCACTGAGCCATGTGGGAAGCCCTAGCCAATACTAGCACAGATTTTTTTTAAATGAGCTATTTGACCAGGATGTTAAGGTTACGGGTAAGGAGAGCTTAATAATATTGAAAATCATTATGAAATACAAGAGGATTTATATTTAAATGCACTCCTGAAATGAGTATCTTATAAGTTGTTCATGCATAAATACATAATGAAGACGTACAAAAAATGGTTAAATTTGACAATAGCAGTGTTTTTATAATAGCCATCCTGTATTGAAGTTGTGTGCTAAATACCTGAGCTCCAAAATTTTTTAAATCTGCATAACAAACCTAAGAAACATTGAGAGGTTCGAATAAATGAAATAATTTGCTAAGATCACATGCTAGTAAGTGAAGGAGGCTGTATTTTAACACAAATCCTCTGCTTTTTTACTGTTATGCTACACTGCTTCTTTAAGCAATCAGATAATAAACTGATTTTGCTGACACTTCACAGCTTACTAACATTAATTATAACTTGAACTTCAGCTATGGATAGTATTTGTGAGCAACAGTTACAGAAACAGTTCAAGAAGATGCAATTCTGACTCGACAACTATATGGAGAATAATAGTTTCCTTATTTTCTTCAAAAAAGAATATTGAGTATATCATTAACAGGGTCTAACTCTCATCAGATTTAACTATATGACTGTGCCTCCTGCTGCACAGATCAACTCACACAAAAAAATCATTATCTGAAAAATTGTGTGCAAATCCAGTTGTGATAAATAGAATTGCTTTTTGTATATGCAATGAGGTCCCATTAATAAAAGTAATTGTAGAGTCAATAATTTGTAAAATGAACAATCAATTCCTAGTTTGCCATTGTTCTGTAGGTCAGAACTTGACATACCATACATAAAATTGTTATACTGGAACAAACGGTTTCCTTTCGAGTGAATAAAATTTTGACAAGAAGTTATAAGGCTGATTTCATACCTCTCAGAATAACATCAGGACTTCTAGAGTTTTATATAGAACTTTATGCAACACTTCTTCAGTTGATGAGGAAATATCTCATTGTAAAATCTTTCTATGCATTAAGAAGCCTTCCTGAATCTCTGAAGTATAACATGTAATGATCCATAGGTTTGAGTCTGTGTATGTGTATTTTGTATAAGTAGATATGCATTTGTGGGTCAACAGCAGAGTTCCCATTTTCTGTCAAGTTAAATACAGACCATTTAAATTAACAGAGTTCAGCTGATTCCCCTTTGTGAGCTAACTCTGCAGTACTTGGAGAGTCAAGCAATACATATGTAAACTTGAGGAGGGAATGGCAACCCACCCCAGTACTCTTGCCTAGAGAATTCCATGAACAGAAGAGCCTGGTAGGCTACAGTCCATAGGATCATGAAGAGTCACACTCACTCTGTGATTGACTTTCACTTTCACCAGTAAATCATTTCTGGATGAGAGTAGCATAAAGATCTTCATCTTGAACCCCAGTTTCTTCTCCAACTTTTTGATGCCCTATCCTAACAGCTCCTTCTTCATTTGGCTCATCTTCACTATCAGTGTCTCTTTCTTGGGTTCTGCTCTCTCTCTTAGTAGAGACAGGAGAACGCGGCAAGGTTGAACTGAGAAACAATTCATCTCTTGTGAAATTGAAGCAATATTTGCCTAATTTATATACAGACTACTAAAAGATTAATTTTAAAAAGAAACTCTTGTCTGCTTTTGTTTGGATATATGCATTATCATACGAATACTCAATTAAATCCTAGAAAAATTATTTGAAGTGTCAAAGAAAAGAAAAACTAATTTTCTATGATCTTCCTTTATAAAGAAACATTCAGTACTTACAATTGAGAAGGAAAAGGCTTTGATTTGGGAGAGTTCACTTATCCAACACTATTAATTGAAATCTGAAAGATCAAGATATGAATCATACCATTCTCAAGGATCCTTAGACACTGAGAGGAGATAAGATAATATAGAACACTATATTAGAAGGAATGCTAATGCTAAGTATTTGAAAGAGGTATAATTAAAATGCTAAAGTGCTAGTTACTTAGTTACTATCTCTCAGTTTCAAATCTGCCCTTCTGCTCTATTTTGTAGCTTCTCCTTTGCCAGCTGGCTCTCTGTTAGTTTTCTTTAATCAAAAGAGTAGGCGATTGAAGAAGGGAGAAGAGAGATGGCACTTTACCTTCTTCCTTCCTTTCCCTATCAACATCAACATGGGATTCTCTGGTGGCTCAGATGGTAAAGAATCCACCTTCAACGCAGGATACCTGGGTTCGTTCCCTGAGTTGGGAAGATCCCCTGCAGGAGGGCATGGCAACCCACTCTAGTATTCTTGCCTGGAGAATCCCATGGACAGAAGAGCCTGGTGGGCTACAGTCCAAGGGGTCACAAAGAGTCGGACACAGACACAACTGAGTGACTAAGCACACCTATCAACATCATCTCAGCAGTTGACTCAGAGTATTAATTCGTTCCATATTCCATTTTCCCCTCAATCTGTGAAGCCAGCTGTGATACCTCATTCTCAGAATTCAGTCCTCATTCTGTGGGGGGAGTTCCTCTGAGTTTCTGAGGCACCAGCCATGGCAGAAGATGTCCCCTCCAGAAGATGTGGGGCCCAGCCCCAGGGGGACTTCCTCTAAAATTCTAGGTTCTCATAACCATAATCTCTAGGGCTAGGTTCTCCCAGCTCTAGGGGTGGTATCTTTTCCTACAATTACTGTCTCTTTGTAAAGTCAGGGTTCCCTTCTCCTTTTGCCTTCCTATACCTGTTTAAACAAATTCTTAATTAAATTCTCTCTGGCAAAATAAATGGAAAGGATTGTTTTTCTGACTGGATCCTGACTAACAGAGCAATAAAACCTTAGAGAAAGGAATAAATACTTCCAGATGCAGTGATCAGGGGAGGCTCCACAAAACACATGTATTTCCACTGCACTGTGAATGAGAAGTCTGACATGAATTGGGATTGATGGTCAGGAAAATAGAAGAGGAAGTGGCAGATAGGAAAGCAGGAGGAGCCAATCAGGGGAAAATGAGCTGGTCATTTTGACTGGGGCCGGGGTTGGGGGAGGGGGCGGCAAGAGCATCAGCAAATAGAAAGAGCGAGAACAACTCAAAACTACCTGTCTTTTTCTTTGTGCAAAAAAAAACACAAAGTACTGGTTGGAGGCCTTTTGATCTCATAAAATAATGTAACAAGAGAACAACAGATTTAAAAATTGAACAAAAGAATACATTTTAAAAAGAAGTGAACTTCCTGACTTCAATAACTTATGTGGAAGTATACATTCACTATCTAACTGGTTGCAATAAGAGTAAATTGTAAGTTAATTTTTTTTTTACATGATTGGGTACTAGAATGTCCTATTTAAACATACTTAATAAATAGTTATATTAGATGCGACTATCAATTATACTTAAGTAATGCTTGATTTAAATCTTATGAGTGAGGTCTCAGTTTCCTGGGCACAGTGTGACATGCATTAGTGGAGTGCTTATAATTTGGACATTTGCAATTTATATATTGTCTTTGAGAAAACTGAACCACGACTTTTGCTTCACAGCTGATTTCATGTTCTTTTGACAGTTTTTTCATATTTTTGACAGTTACAAAGCATTCTTTGCCTTTTGGGTTTTTGGTGTGGACAGGTAAGAATATGAGTAGGTCATTGGTCATAAGCAAAACCGTCAATCATACCAGGTTTGGCTGTGAAAATCAGATCTAGCTTATATTGTTTACATTTGCAACATATTTTCTAAGAAGTTCTATTCCATGAGTATGCTATACAGAAAAAATAAATCCTTTTATCAGCTGCTTAATCCTTCTAGCATATATTCCACTGACCTCAAAGGAAGCAACATGTGAGCATTCAAGGACAAGTCTAGGCCACTATTACTAATGAATTCACATTTAATACTCATTAGTGAATTTAAATTGTTAGTAACAATGCATTAAATGTCAGCCTTGGTGTTTTGCTAGAGTAATGGTATGGTTTAAATCAAGTTGTCTTCAAAACAATTCCTGAAGTATACAGTAAGTTTAGCTTGTAAGACCTTTGGATGGATATTTTAAATCCCTTTATTGCCTTCTTAAAATAAAAATGTCTACATTAAATGTGGTTTTTACCTTAAGGATGCATTTTTCTATATTCACATGTGCAAACGGGTTGACAAAGAGCTGGCAATTAGTAAAAAATAACTCCCAAGTGCTAAAACTATTTAAACTACAATCTGGTTTCTCTATATCTTTATATTGAACTACTTACCTTGTGTTCACCAACCAAAGCCACTGGTTAATTCCATTAAGTTAATGAAACTGGAAGGCTAGTTCAGTGAAATAAATTAGTCCAATAACTTGTTTTTTAAGAATGGAGTACCTGAGTCTATAAAAATGTTAAATTATTTAACCTCACATGGATACAACCTAAATTTGAATTGTAAGTGGCAAAAAGAATTTAAAAGTGAAATGAATTAAGATAATAAAAATAAATGTGTGTGTGAGTGTGTGGGGGGGTAGAAAAATAGTAGGTAGAAAAATAGTAAAGCAATGTCACTACTGATTACCTGTCTTGGTTGGCTTCAAAGTCTTCTATAGTTAAGACCTTCCAAATACGCATCTCACAACACCTGATTCAGAATGTGTGTACACAATCATTAGAATTTTGTGAGCTGCTCAGGTTAATAGACTAAGATACAAAAACTGGGTTTCACTAGAAAATTGCTCCATTCATTCACTTTAAAGAAACTTCAAAGATATCTCAAAACTGTAATTGTTCGTTGATTTAGACAGTCTCTGTCCTTTCTGCTTTTTTAAAAAAGGAGAAAGAAAACCTTCAGTAATTTGTTAAAATTGATCCTAACATGCATGTATCATCTACAAATAACCTCATCAACATTCAGAAAAGATTATCTAAATGAACCTGTCTACATATTGCTCCTTATAATGAGTCCCCAGAAGACTAATAACTTATTAGTGCCATGGGCAATGAATGATTAATTGGTTGATTCTAAAGCGAATTGATAAGAGTATAATTGCTACCTTTTCCTAATTTCTGAAGGTTAGAAGAAGTTAATAGGATGCTAATGTAGCTGAACAGATACAATAAATTTTTTGTTTATTAACAAATTTTAAAAATTTAAAAACTAACCATAATACATACTAAAATTTTAATGCTTTAATCTCTAGTATCTAATATTTATAACAAAATAAGCAACTACATACATCAAAAATCTTTCTTAGTTTTCTATCAATATTTATCTTTAATCTATAATTTTTATCAATATCATTATCAAATTTCAATGTAGATAAAAATTTTGCACTTGCATTGTTTTGAAATGCATTAATTCTTCTTTATTAATTTGAAGGTTGTGAATTCTGTTTTGAAAAGTGAACTGTACTATGGGATTGTTGATCTTCCTGAATACAATCAACACTCAATTATTCAATGTCAATGAAGGGAGGCATTGGTATGAATAAATAATTGTGGTGGGTAATTCACACACCTAGGTTAGGGCGAAGGCAATTTATCTCAGGTTGCTCCCATCATCTGAATGAAAAGCAAGCATAATTAAAGAAATTCCGTAGATGCCAGGTTTGGGAAAGCAGTGGGGAGGTGGCGCTGTTATCATAATACAAACAGGCTGGTCTGGGCTCCTCTTCTGTCATGGTCACAAATGTTCTCCATGATGAACAGCTGTATATTAGCCTGACATTTCCATAAAACTCTAAATTAGTATCTTCTAGGTATTGTCTCCTCACTGAAATCTGCAAGATAGCTGTTATTATTCCCATAATACAGTTGAGGACACAAACTCAAAAAGGTAAAAAAACTTGTCATATGTCTCTCCTGTGCTGAAATTGAGATAGTAACAGCTTATTGTATTCAAATAGTGTAGAAATCATTCTTAGGATGTATAAATCGCCAAGGAAGAAAAGAAAATAGATTGATAAGTGTATCCCACTACATACTGCATAAGGCATATCATACTTTTTAGATTCATTCATTCATTTAGTCACACAACAAATATGTAGTTTACACCTATGAGGGACCAAGTGCTGGAGATATTCAGTAAACAAAGGTAATCTCTGCCCTCAAGAAGATTACATGCTTGGGGGACAGGATAAATTAAAAATAAAATAAAATAGTGTATAAGGGTGTTGGATGGTGATAAGTTTTTTTTTGGCGGGGGGGAGCAGAGCATGGTAACAATGATTTGCATGCATGGGGCGAGTCGGATTTGGGAAACACTCTTTTATATAGGTGATTTTTTTAGAAGAGATGTGAAAAAAGTGAGAATGAGCCATAGAGCTTTCCAGGTGAAGAAACACTCTTCAGAGAAGAAATATGATGCCCTGAGTTGGAGTATTCTTGACGTGTAAAAAAATAATGAGGGGATAAGAGTGGTAAGGCTTATCTCATAGCTTCCCTCATAGCTCAGTCGGTAAAGAATCTGCTTGCAATGCAGGAAACCCAGGTTTGACTCTTAGGTTGGGAAGATCCCCTGGAGAAGGAAATGGCAACCCACTCCAGTATTCTTGCCTGGAGAATCCCATGGACAGAGGAGCCTGTCAGGGTACAGTCCATGGGGTCGCAAGAGTCGGACACGACTTAGCAGCTAAACCACCACCAAGAGTGGTAAGGAAAGAGTGTGCAAGGGAGTCAGTAGTTAGAAGAAGCTCCGGGAAGTGTGTGTGTATGTGTGTGAGATGGGGGCAGGTGATGCATTAGGTGAGGCATTTTAGGATTATAGAGCATTTTAGGATTTTTGTGTTGGTTTTTTTTTTTTTTTTTCTTTCTTTCTGAAAATGGGAAGCTTTTAGAAAGTGTGGATAGGGGTGTGATTAAGGTTTGCAAAGACTTCCTAGCTGCTGTGTGGATAACTGCTATAGGGGACAGAGGATAAAGTAGGAAAACCTGTTTAGGATGGCTAAATCTGTAATTTGTGAACATTATGCCCAACATCTTAAAATGTTCTAAAAATTAATACATTTAATTAGTTGTCAACTAATTTTGAATGTGGGAAAGAATTTAGTGCTTATTGAGTAGAGAATTTTCAAAAGTCATGGAGAGGGTTGTTAAAAGATGGGGTGTCAAATAGTCCCTTCCTCCAACCAACCTTTGGAAAACTGGCATTTACTTAAATCGCATATATTTATCAATGAATAAACTGAGATAAAGTGTTTTAAGTACTTCCAGCTAAGGTTTGGCTTGGATTTATGTCTTTACATTCCCCAACAAGGCTTCTTTTGATAGTTTCAAGCACTGACACGATTCTGAAAGGTGGTGTACAGTGGAGAATTTGGATCTGGGGTGAAAGTGAAAGTGAAGTCGCTCAGTCATGTCCGACTCTGCGACCCCATGGACTGTAGCCCACCAGGCTCCTCCGTCCATGGGATTTTACAGGTAAGAGTACTGGAGTGGGTTGCCATTTCCTTCTCCAGAGAATCTTCCTGACCCAGGGATCAAAGCCGGGTCTGCCTGCATTGTAGGCAGATGCTTTACCGTGTGAGCCACCAGGAAAGTCCCAGGATCTAGGGTACTGTGGATTGAAAATCGGGTTCCAGTACTTAACGGTTTGTGATCTTGGGCAAGTGAATTAAAAACTTCTGGCCTCATCTTCCTCTTCCTGTAAAATTAAGAACAGTGCCAACCTCAAAGAGTTTGTTAAACGTGAATTTTAATACATGTGGAGTGCTTAGACCTGCCTGGTTGTCTGGGACAGCTAGAACATGCAGTATTTCATATGCTAATATCAACCTATTTTGCTGACTGGGGGATTCTTTGAAGCCAGAAAAGACTCAAGGCTGCTTAGCCTGAATGTTAGTGCTAGGGATGTGTATACAAGGGAATTTTTTGTCACATAGGAAAACATAAACATTAAACTTCAAACACTGAAGCACAAAGAATGATGGAGGAGAAAGAGACTGACTGTCTCTAGGGTTTTATGACTGCTACTACTAAGTCATGTCAGTCCTGTCCAACTCTGTGCGACCCACCAGGCTCCCATCCCTGGGATTCTCCAGGCAAGAACACTGGAGAGGGTTGCCATTTCCTTCTCCAGTGCATGAAAGTGAAAAGTGAAAGTTAAGTCGCTCAGTCGAGTCCAGCTCTTAGCGACCCCATGGACTGCAGCCCACCAGGCTCCTCCGTCCATGGGATTTTCCAGGCAATAGTGCCAGGAGCCGGCATGTTGCATATTGAGTGCATATTGCATATTGAGTGCAGCACTTTCACAGCATAATCTTTCAGGATCTGGAATAGCTCAACTGGAATTCTATCACTGCCAGGAGCCAGCGTGAGGAGCTCCACCCATGACAAAGGTCATGAGGAAGGAGGCTTGGCATACGCAAAGGCGGGATCGAGCCTCAGGAGTCCCCCTGAAAATTCTCGAGCATCTACCCCCAAAACCAGAGTCTGCCTACTTTCTGCTTTGTGCTTTCACCTACACCTCTGACTTTACGAGGGGCTGTCCCCCACTACCTCTCTC
This sequence comes from Bos indicus, assembly GCF_029378745.1. NCBI lineage: Eukaryota > Metazoa > Chordata > Mammalia > Artiodactyla > Bovidae > Bos > Bos indicus. Next base: position 85,307,675 of record NC_091763.1, on the reverse strand, counting down.
TGAAAAAAGAGTTAGCTTACAGCTCCAGTTAATAATTCCTTGGTGTGACAGTATTTCAACCTACAAACTCCTTTGGAAGTCCTCTAGCCTGCCTGAATAGGTTTTTCCGGCCACATGTGATTGCTCAGAGCCTCCCAACTGTGAGAGGCATGAGATGTTCTAAACTGTCTAAATACAGATTCCTTTGAGCAGTTAAAAGATTGATTAGAAATTGTATTGGTGAAGGGATTTTCACTTGTTGGGCCAATGTTTGCTGCTAAATTTCCATATCCCTTACCTGCTGTGTCCCTGGCAGTGTATTGATTAATATAATTGGTGTAAGTAGTAGCTTTAATGTTTGTAACCTGGGACCCTTGAGTTAATTCTTTTTCTTGTTACAGCCCACCACACCTTTGCTCTGTAGGAATGCAACTTTATCTAATGCTTTTGGAGGGTGGCGCCTGACTAATCACCTTTAAAGAAAAATAAGTTTTCTGAAGAAAGGGTCTTAAAATGTTAACAGGCCTCCAGGCCAGAAGATGATGCAAATCACCTAAACTTTTGCATATGATAAGTCTGCAGGAAGAAAGCCTGGCTTACTGCATGACTCTACCCCTTCCCCCATTATCCTCTATGCATAATTTAAGGTATAAAAACTACTTGGGAAAATAAAGTGTGGGCCTTGTTCACCGAAACTTGGTCTCCCCATGTCGTTCTTTCTCTCACCTTCTGGCTGAATTATTCAGCCTCTTTTCTCCACTGAATTTCCTCACTGAGCTATCCTTATTTCAGTCTCTTTTCTCCACTGAATTTCCTACTGAGCTATCCTCATTCTATTACTCTTTATATCCTTAATTAATGTTTAATTAAGCAGTTGTTTCCTGATCCTCGCCAACGCCGTCCCTACTTCGAATTCCCTGGATCCACCTGGGCTGGACCCCGGCACAAGAGCACTGGAGTGGGTGGCCATTGCCTTCTCCTGGCCATAAAGTATGTAAGGGATTAAGAGAGAGAGAGCATTCACACCACAACACCTATCCTGCTGCTCCTGATCTTGGCAAATGTTTGGCTAGAACAAAGAACCAAAGGTCATCCCAGATGGTGTCACATACTAAGTCCCAGGTAGGTATTGTATATCTTATTGAAAGAATGATAGGAATTATTTCCTGAGAAAGAGGCAAAATCCATTTTAAGTAAATGAATATAAGTTCGCAAGTAATTTTGAAGCTGGAAATTGCTTTGCATTACACTGACACAATATAAAAAGTGGCATTGAGGTAACTTAGTAATATGTTGGGTGAACCTGCCAACCTGCCTGTCGTTCAGTAAACGACATAAAATTAAGGTGCCATTTGAACATCAACAAGCTATACAACCTCTCCAGGTTGCCAAAAGAACTAAAATGTTCAATATTTGTGACACTTTTAAATTGAATTGAGAATCCAACCCTAAACAAGAGATTCTTTTTGAATGCCTATCTCTAGATAACATAATATTTTAATATATGTTTAAAATGCACTTTTTATTTTAGAACCACTTTACATTGACATAAGAAAAGCAGCATATAGAGAGTTCCCACATATATTCCACAATTTCCCTTATTATTAGTATCTTTCATTAGTGTTGTATATTTGTTAAAATTAATAAAATAGCTATTCATACATTGTTATTAACTAAAGCTCATAATTTATTCAGTTTTCCTTCGTTTTTACCTAATGCTCTTTTCCGTTCCAGGATCCCATTTAGGTTACCACATTACATTTAGTAGCCATTTTTCTTGGGATTCATCTTGGTGCTGACAGTGATTATAATATTTTTACATTATAAATATAATGACAAGTAAAATGAAAAGTTAATTAATACATACTTGGGCTGATTTGAAAACTTCTTGACAGAAACATCTCTTTCATGTTTTCCCACTTCATCACATGCAAATCATATATACGTCTTATTTCTAATATTTTATCAATGTTTAGTATTTTATCAATATCCTATATTTCACCTAATAGTTAATTACTGCCATTCTCTGGAAACAGAAGGGCAAAAACAGTTTGAGCTTGGAAGAGACTACTGGAAGAAAAAAATAAATCATAGACGGTAACTTACAACCTGAAAGTATGTATTTGGAAGAGGATAAAACTGGATTCATCTAGTTAGGTTTGGTGTTAGTATTGCTGGATGCCACAAAGTTGGCATAACACATATACAATTCCTGTGGCACACAAGCTTTCTATAGTTTGGATCACTGATTTTATAGACCATTGGGAACAATTTTTAAAGCAATTGACAAAACAGATAAAATAGGCAGTTGTGGAACTTGAGGCATCTGTGTTTTTTCATATTTATTTTTACTTCAGCTTCCTTTTATTTTTTAATTTATTTTTTATTGAGGTTTAATTGACATGTAACATATTTGAGGTGTATAGCATAATGAGTCAATATTTGTATACATTGTAAAATGATCACCACAGTGAGTGTAGATAACATCCACCACCATGGCTTCCTTTTAGAACATTTCTGAAAGACCACTAGGAAAAGACTGCTAGAGTAATCATTTGAAACATAGAATTTAATTTTTTAAACACTACATTCTTTCTTTCTGCCTTACTGTGAATATGTAGTATATGGCAGCCAGAGGGCTGAATGAATGCAAGAATTATATCTACTGCTACCTTCCTTGAAACCATCTTTCTGGCAACTTCCTTTGAGTGGGAACTCTTCAAAATCTATCACTTCATTTTGGATGTTATTAAAAAAAATAGAGTTCTTGTTTAGAGTTTCAGATAATGTTAAATACTCATTTCTGATTGGAAATCTCATATACCCAGAGAACAGAAATATATTGCAATCGATTTTTTAAAGTTAGCTTTCTGATATAATGTAAAACTGTGGATATCAGCAAAATATATAAACATAAGAGAAGGGATCTTTCTAATTATGAAAAACAATTTTTATTTGTTCTATAAACTATTAAGAATTTTTAAAAAAAAGAGGAAAAAGTAACCAAATCTGTTTATGATTTTCGTTTTCTTAAATAAAAGACTAATTAAAAATCTTAGAAATGTGCCTTGATTTGCATTGTGGTTAATAAGGAAGCAAAACTCTGAATTTCTTTAAAATAATTACAGTACCAATCTAGATTCAGCCTCTTAATGCTAAAAAGAAAAAGTTTACTGTTAAATCAAAGCTTCAAGATAAACTTTTACATATTTGACATTTACTCCCAATGATCTTATTTTTATGAAAATCAACTTAAACATATCATGTAATACTGCAATGTTATGTCAAAAATGCTTTTTTTATATGTTAGGTATAATTAGTTTGAAATGCTAGTGCATGCCTGCCTGTGTGCTAAGTCACTTCAGTTGTGTCTTTATGACTTGATGGACTGCAGGCTCCTCTGTCCATGGGATTCTCTAGGCAAGAATACTAGAGTGGGTTGCCATTTCCTCCTCCAGGGGATCTTCCCAACCCAGGGATCAAGCCCATGTCTCTTGCGTCTCCTGTGTTGGCAGGCAGGTTCTCTACCACTAACAACACTTGAAATGCTAGTAAAAAAATATTTAAAGAAAAATCCAGTGTCTTATGTAAGATAAGAACATATTTCTTTCTCACCTGAAAGTCCACAATTAAGAGATGTAGGACTGACAGAAGCCCCTGATAAAAAGGATACAGACACATTCTTCCTTGATATTCTATAACATGTAGGCTCCCCTTCTCAAGGCCTCCTCATATTTCAGATAACTTTTGAAGAAGCAGTCATCAGAAACGCATTTCACTCAAGAGAGAGGAGGAAGGGGAATGGACATAAGGAAAGCTGCACACTTACGACTTCTGCTTACAACCCATTAGCCAGAACTTCTGATATGCAGGATAATCAGAAGTCTTTGCCATGTATGTGGGTACAGAAAAATCAACAGATATTACCATACAATACAAATTTGATAAATAAGTAGAAATCCTGTTCATAAAAGGATCTCTTATTTATCTGACATCTAAATCTCCCTCTCCTTTCCACGTTCCTGCTCTGGAAGAACAAGACTAAGAAAAATGATTTTCCTAAATGTTTAATGCATTTTATTAAAAGATGAAAAAATAAGGTCTGTAATCATGTATGGTTTTACTAAATACTGTTGAATAACCAGTTTGAATAGATAAATTTAACTGAACCAATTTATAAAACAATGATATGTAATATATAACATATACAGAAATGCAGAGATACCAGCCTCTGATTATTTATCAGAAATTCCATCCTTAGTTTCTTCTTTGTGGGATTCCTCAGCAAATGAATATATAAAATTATGATTATTATGATTTCCACAATAATTAAAGACAGGAAAATAATGCAGATAGTAATTAAATAAGAAAATTAAAAAGGACTTAATAACTCTAGTGAGGAAAATTTGTTTATAGATAGTCTAGCTATAACTAAGAAATCTCTCATTCTTCAAATTATTATCTTTGGATATTTGTATCTGTTATCCTAAATTTAGAGTCTATATTTAAGGTTTGGTTTCTAATAAACGAATTTGTTGTTGTTCAGTTGCTAAGTCATGTCCAACTCTGCGGCCCGAAGGACTGCAACATGCCAGGCTCCTCTGTCCTTCACTGTCTCCCAGAGTTTGTTCAAACTCATATCCATTGAGTTGGTGATACTATCTAACCATTTCATCCTCTGCTGCCCCATTCTTCTTTTGCCTTCAGTCTGTCCCAGTGTCAGGGTCTTTTCCAGTGAGTGGCTTTAGCATCAATGGTGGGCAAAGTCCTGGAGCATCAGCTTCAACATCAGTCCTTCCAGTAAATATTCAGGATTTATTTCCTTTATAAGGGCTGGTTTGATCTCCTTGAGGGAACTGTTGAATTTCTTTACTCTATTAAAACCACCTTACATTTTTAAGTATTTTCCAGATCGCTGAATTAATCAATACATTTCAGTTTCAATGTGTTTCATAGGCTAAAATTGAAATACATCTTTTTGTAAGTTTGAATAGCCTTATGAAATACAGTCTCAAAAAACCTTTTCTATTATCTTTCACCAAGTTTCTGTACTCTATATATCTTTGCTGGATGCTCTTTCAAGTTCTTTTTGGCAAGAGATAGAGTACAAATGCACAAACCCATGAAAGCATCTTATCTGTATGCAATCTATGGCCATAGAACAAAGACAAGCTAATTGGTCCATAAGTGGAATCTATGATCTTGGCATCATTTAGTATGCTGTTCTAATCCAATTAACCAGCCATTGCCCTTGCCTATATGCTGTTCAAGGGCAGGAATTGTATTTATTTTTGTGTACCCAGCATCCAGCACATGTCCCAGCACATGAATTGAGCTTAATATTTATTGAATAAAACAATAGCCCCATACTTTTCACTTAAAATATAGATACTTTTTTTTTTTAGTGTATTTCTATTTACTTCCAAATTTTGTGGGAAAATAAACAATTAAAAAATAGAATTTTGAAAGAGAAGGCAAGATAGTCATTCTTCCTCTTTGGATGGAGGGGACACACATATATATAAGGCCGATTCATACTGATGTATGGCAAAAACCAACACAATATTGTGAAGCAATTATCCTCCAATTAAAATTAAAAAAAAAAAAAAGCTTAAAGTATTGGTAGCAAATATAATGTAGAAGTGACTTTAAAAATTCTTTTATTAAATTCAAATAATAAAAACTTCAAAAGGAAATAAGGTATTTACTTTTCTTGATGAGAAAATAGGTTTTAATGACAAATGTGTTTTTTTCCATACAAGGTTAAACAAGGAATTAGATGTGTTAAAAGGACGAATAGCACCCAGACACTGAATGGTGGGTAAAATTAGATATGAGAAAGCAGTTTGGTCCTTACGACCCTGCTTCATCAGTATGCTTTTCTCATTTATCTATTACACTGACTGAGTCCAGAATGCTTACCACTCTGCTGGCTGTTCATACATCATGCAAACAACTCCCTGGGTTTAGGTTGACCTGGTGGAGGAACGGTCATAGCTGGAGAGGATGTGCGCTGACACAGGGTCAGGGGCAAGAGACTTAATTGAAACTTAGATTTTTCACTGATATGATAAAATCCCACTTTAGAAAAAAAAAAACAAACCCAAAATGCATTTTTTGTTATTTTATTACAAGCATGAAGTTTCTCTATATTTTCCTAAGTTTGTAGCTCACTGCTTCTGTATTTGTATTTGCAGCTCAGTGCTTTACTTCAGCAAACCCAACTTCTGTTTCTGTGTCTTATTTTGTTTCTCTTCGCTCTCTGCTCTGAGATTTGTTTTTGAAGATTCCTAAGATAGATGTCAAAAGGAAGAAGGAATGAGAAGACACGTCTTTTATTTCAAAAGAGCGTCTAGTGTTTTTATCTTCAGCTAGCTTATGCTAGTCTCTGCCTGACATATTTTTACTGAGTTTCAAAAAATAAAATAATAACAATAAAATATCATTTAATGATGTTATTCAATGGTAGCTAGCAGAGTAGCTGTTTTACACTTTGTGAGAATAAATTTATGACATTAAATAATGCCTGAGCACTTTTACTATTTTTTAAATTGGGAAAAATGTTACCTTTAACAAATATTAACCAGAATCTGGGCCCTTTATTTTAAAAAGCTAGAGTGTCCTATATTTTATAACAGGATAGTATTTCTTAGTATCTTATCCAATATCCAGATGCCAACAATATTTACCCACCTACTCACCTGCTAAAAAAGTGTATATCAATATCCATGAGTGATGCAAAATTCTCCCAGCAGAAACAGTGATCATCAAAGTCTTACCACAAGTAGAAAAAGTATACCTGTGTATTCTAATGATACTTAGAAATTAGGCCTTTGGCTGAACGCAAACCTTCATAATACTTTGCTGAGTTTTCCATAATTTATAGAACCACCCCCTAATCCTTAATTCAAACATGTATACCAATATTTTTCTAATTTTAATGACAATTGTACCACATGGTCTTTAGTATGGCAGCCTGCCTAGAAACTGTTTCAGTAAATTACACACCAAGATGATCTACTCTTTGGATTGTCTCCAGAACAAAGACTATGATGTATAATTAAAACCAACTAACAATTAACTGCCATCAAATATAACACAAGGGACAGGCATTGTAAATTTAGTTATTTACAATAAGAAGCGACATAAAGGCTTTTTTCAATGGATGATAAAAATAGGTTTATATTCTTGAGGTTATATTTTAAGGTTTATGTAAAATAATAATGAAACGAGAAAGCTAACACTTTCCATATTTTACTATGTTGAAATACTTTTGTTAGTATAATAAGGAACTGTCTAAGAACTCAAAAAAATATTCTATTTATTGCATGTTTTGAACTAAAGAATTATTTTAAGAGACATAGTAATATTACTTTGGCATCATTACTAGTTATATAAGTGTGAGGGTGTTGAATGAGCCAAAATTATGTTTTTGTACACTACAATATATTTGCACATTCCAAAAAGAGTTACTTAATTACTGTGATGTAGCTTTTATATTTAACACCCACGTACGAATCAGATCTTGAAGATCTGAACGAACAAGTTTCTTCATTATTTATTCTTATATAACCTAGGGGAAAGACATAGGGAAGCAGCTAACTAATTATGACTGTTTTAGAAAGACAGAAGGAAAGAGCAAAAGATTTTTCAAGGCTTTTTATATTTGGATGCAGAGGCGGACTTGCTGCAAAGCTAATGAAGCTTCACGGCCCCTCTCTTGCAGGGGTCCTTTCCAAGGTCTCGAACTTAATTTTACATTCTTTATTTTGTATTTTATTTCTACTGCTTACTGTGGTTTGCTCCCCACTCCAAATTGTATAAACCTGCATACAAAACGGATACCCTGTGTGGAAGTGTGACCATCTGGATGTCTTTTCAGTTTTAAATAGCTGGGGACCTCAGAATCAAGAAGGGACTATTTAGTAGAGGAAACTGAAGGATTATGAGCCACACTGCAGAAAAGTTTGCATCATCTTCAGAAGGAAATAAAAAAGAGAAGCAAAGGACAGCAGGCAGAAAGGTGAACAGAGGAGGAAACGTAGAGGTAAAGGAAGGGATGTGGAAAAAAGAGCCGAAGCTTAAAAAACATACGTAGAAAATCTCTCGAGTCTTAGGGATTGAAAGAGGACACATGAGTCTCATGTGTATTCTTGGCCACAGCTTTCCACTCTCTACTTTAGAAATGAATTTGTAATCTCAAGTTTTAAAACATCAACTCTGTAGTATTTGTCTGGATTATTGTTTCTTTCATCTTGGATCTAGGCCATAAAAATATTGCAGAGACATCACTCTGACCTCAAAGTTCAGTGTAGCCTAAACTATGTTTATTCCTGGAATCATGTACAGATATAAGAATTGGACCACAAAGAAGGCTGAGCACTGAAGAACTGATGCTTTGAACTGTGTTGTTGGAGAAGACTCTTGAGAATCTCTTGAGCAGCAAGGAGTTCAAATCAGTCAATTCTCACTTCAGTTCAGGTCAGTTCATTTCAGTCACTCAGTCTTGTCAGACTCTTTGCGACCCCAGGGACTGCAGCATGACAGGCTTCCCCGTCCATCACCAACTCTCAGAGCCTACTCAAACTCATATCCATCAATCAGTGATGCCATCCAACCACCTCATCCTCTGTTGTCCCCTTCTTCTCCTGCCCTCAATCTTTCCCAGCATCAGGGTCTTTTCCAATGAGTCATTTCTTTGCATCAGATTACCAAAGTATTGAGTTTCAGCTTGAACATCAGTCCTTCCAATGACTATTCAGGACTGATTTCTTTTGGGATGGACTAGTTGGATATTCTTGTCATCCAAGGGACTCTTAAGAGTCTTCCTCAACAACACAGTTCAAAAGCATCAATTCTTTGGCACTCAGCTTTCTTTATAGTTCAACTCTCACATCCATACATGACTACTGGAAAAACCATAGCTTTGACTAGACGGACATTTGATGGCAAAGCAATGTCTCTGCTTTTAATATGCTGTCTAGGTTGGTCATAACTTTTCATCTAAGAAGAAAGTATCTTTTAATTTCATGGCTGCAATCACCATCTGCAGTGATTTGGAGCCTAAGAAAATAAAGTCTGTCACTGTTTCCATTGCTTCCCTATCTATCTGCCATGAAGTGATGGGACCAGATGCCATGATCTTAGATTTCTGAATGCTGAGTTTTAAGTCAACTTTTTCACTCTCCTCTTTCACTTTCACCAAGAGGCTCTTTAGTTCTTCTTCACTTTCTGCCATAAGGGTGGTGTCATCTGCATACCTGAGGTTATTGATATTTCTTGAGGCAATCTTGATTCCAAATTGTGCTTTAATCCAGTCCAGCATTTTTCATGATGTACTCTGCATATAAGTTAAATAAGTGGGGAGACAATATACAGCCTTGACTTCCTCCTTTCCTGATTTGGAATGAGTCAGTTGTTCCATGTCAAGTTCTAACTGTTGCTTCTTGACCTGCATACAGATTTCTCAGGAGGCAGATAAGGTGGTCTGGTATTCCCATCTCTTGAAGAATTTTTCACAGTTTGTTGTGATCCACACAGTCAAAGGCTTTGAGTTAGTCAATAAAGTAGAAATAGATGTTTTTCTGGAACTCTTATTTTTTCAATGAATCAATGGATGTTGGTAATTTGATCTCTGGTTCCTCTGCCTTTTCTAAATCCAGGTTGAACATCTGGAAGTTCATGGTTCACATACTGTTGAAGCCTGGCTTGGAGAATTTTGAGCATTACTTTTCTACCACGTGAGATGAGTGAAATTGTGCAGTAGTTTGAGCATTCTTTGGCATTGCCTTTCTTTGGGATTGGAATAAAAACTGACCTTTTCCAGTCCTGTGGCCATTGCTGAGTTTTTCAAATTTTCTGGCATATTGAGTGCAGCACTTTCATAGCATCATCTTTTAGGATTTGAAATAGCTCAACTGGAATTCCATCATCTCTACTAGCTATGTTCATAGTGATGCTTCCTAAGGGCCATTTGACTTCACATTCCAACATGTCTGGCTCTAGGTGAGTGATCACACCATCATGATTATCTGGGTCAGGAAGATCTTTTATTGTATAGTTCTTCTGTGTATTCTTGCCATGTCTTCTTGATATCTTCTGCTTCTGTTAGGTCTATACTGTTCTGTTCTTTATTGTGCCCATCTTTGCATGAAATGTTCCCTTGATCTCTAATTTCCTGAAAAGATCTCTAGTCTTTCCCATTCTCTTGTTTTCTTCTATTTCTTTGCATTGATCACTGAGGAAGGCTTTCTTATCTCTCTTTGCTATTCTTTGGAACTCTGCATTCAAATGGGTATATCTTTCCTTTTCTCCTTTGCCTTTCACTTCTCTTCTTTTCACAGCTATTTGTAAAGCCTCCTCAGACAACCATTTTGCTTTTTTTTTTTGCCTTTATTTTTCTGGGGGATGGTCTTGATCACTCCCTACTGTACAATGTCATGAACTTTCATCCATAGTTCTTTAGGGACTGTCTATCAGATTTAGTCCCTTGAATCTATTTGTTACTTCCACTGTATAATCGTAAGGGATTTCATTTAGGTCATACCTAAATGGTGATACCTGAAAGATGAACTCCCCAGGTCAGCAGGAGCCCAATATGCTACTGGAGATCAGTGGAGAAATAACTCCAGAAAGAACAAAGAGACAGAGTGAAAGCAAAAACAACACCCAGTTCTGGGCATGACTGGTGATGGAAGTAAAGTCTGATGCTATAAAGAGCAAAACTGCATAGGACCTGGAATATTAGTCCATGAATCAAGGCAAATTGGAAGTGGTCAAACAGGAGATGGCAAGAGTGAACATTGACATTTTAGGAATCAGTGAACTAAAATGGACTGGAATGGGTGAATTTAACTCAGATGACCATTATATCTACTACTGTGGGCAAGAATCACTTAGAAGAAATGGAGTAGCCATCATAGTTAACAAAAGAGTCCAAAATGCAGTACTTGGGTGCAATCTCAAAAACGAAAGAATAATCTCTGTTCGTTTCCAAGGCAAATCGTTCAAGATCATGGTAATCCAAGTCTATACCCTGACTAGTAATGCTGAAGAAGCTGAAGTTGAACTGTTCTATGGAGACCAATAAGACCTTCTAGAAATAACACTCTCAAAAAATGTCCTTTTCATTATAGGGGACTTGAATGCAAAAGTAGGAAGTCAAGAAATACCTGGAGTAACAAGCAAATTTGGCCTTGGAGTACAGAATGAAGAAGGGCAAAGGCTAATAAGAGTTTTGCCAAGAGAATGCACTGGTCATAGCCAACACCCTCTTCCAACAACACAAGAGAAGACTCTACACATGGACATCACCAGATGGTCAATACCAAAATCAAATTGATTATATTCTTTACAGTAAAAGATGAAGAAGCTCTATACAGTCAGCAAAAACAAGACCGGGAGCTGATTGTGGCTCAGATCATGAACTCCTTATGGCCAAATTCAGACTTAAATAAGCCTTTGTGTAGATCACAACAAACTGTGGAAAATTCTTAAAGACATGGGAATACCAGACCACCTTATCTGCCTCCTGAGAAATCTGTATGCAGGTCAAGAAGCAAGAGTTAGAACTTGACATGGAACAACTGACTCATTCCAAATTGAGAAAGGAGGAAGTCAAGGCTGTATGTTGTCTCCCTGCTTATTTAACTTATAAGCAGAGTACATCATGAAAAATGCTGGACTGGATAAAGCACAACTTGGAATCAAGATTGCCTCGAGAAATATCAATAGCCTCAGATGTGCAGATGACACCACCTTTATGGCAGAAAGCGAACAAGAACTAAAGCTCCTCTTGGTGAAAGTGAAAGAGGAGAGTAAAAAAGTTGGCTTAAAACTCAACATTCAGAAACCTAAGATCAAGGCATCTGGTCCCATCACTTCATGGCAAATAGATAGGGAAGCAATGGAAACAGTGAGAGACTTTATTTTCTCGGGCTGCAAAATCACTGCAGATTGTGATTGCAGCCATGAAATTAAAAGACACTTTCTCCTTAGATGAAAAGTTATGATCAACCTAGACAGCATATTAAAAATCAGAGACATTACTTTGCCAACAGAAGTCCATCTAGTCAAAGCTATGGTTTTTCCAGTAGTCATGTATGGATGTGATAGTTGGACTATAACGAAACCTGAGCACCAAAGAATTGATGCTTTTGAACTGTGGTATTGGAGAAGACTCTTGAGAGTCCCTTGGACTGCAAGAGATCTAACCAGTTCATCCTAAAGGAAATCAGTCCTGAATATTCATTGGAAGGACTGATGCTAAAGATGAAACTCCAGTATTTTGGCCATCTGATGTAAAGAAGTGACTCATTGGAAAAGACCCTGATGCTGGGAAAGATTGAAGTTGGGAGGAGAAGGGGACGACAAAGGATGAGATGGTTGGATGCTATCACCAACTCAATGGACATGAGTTTGAGTAAACTCCGGGAGTTAGTGACGGACAGGGAAGCCTGGCTTGCTCCAGTCAATGGGGTCACAAAGAGTTGGACACAACTGAGTGACTGAACTGATCTGAATGGTCTAGTTGCTTTCCCTACTTTCTTCAATTTAAGTGAATTTGGCAATAAGGAGTTTATGATCTGAGCCTCAGTCAATCCTATAGGAAATCAACCTGAATATTCATTGGACGGACTGATGCTGAAGTTCCAATACTTTGGCCACCTGATGTGAAGAGCTGACTCATTAGAAAAGACCCTGATGGTGGGAAAGATGGAAGGCAAAATGAGAAGAGGGAGACAGAGGATAAGATGGTTAGATAACATCAATGACCCAGTGGCCATGAATTTGAGCAAAGTCTGGGAGAGACTGGGAAGGCAGAGGAAGTAGGCATGCTGCAGACCCTGCTCCCCAGCATGGGGTCACAAAAGAATCAGATATGACTTAGCGACTGAAGAACAACAATCGTGGATATGCTGTTTAATTTCCATTTCATAAAGTATGAATTGGAGAAAAACCTCAAGATATGCATTGAACATGGGAACCCCCTCTTTTTCTCTTTCTTCTCTGAATTTGATTCATTTTAGGATGCTTGCAAAGGAAGTGCTAAGTGGCTATAGTGCAAGAGATTACATTGGTTGTTGTTTAGTCACCAGTTCACATCTAACTCTTTTGTGACCCTATGGACTGTAGCACACCAGGCTCCTCTGTCCATGGGATTTCCCAAGCAAGAATACTGGAGTGGATTACTGTTTCCATCTCCAGGGGATCTTCTGAACCCAGGGATTGAACCTGTATCTCCTGAATTGCAGGTGGATTATTTACCACTGAACCACCTGCGAAGCCCAAAATTACATTAACAAGATTTTAAAATGGATATCAGCCTAGACCCTCAGGCAATCAGTAGCAGATAAGTAAGAGGACGTATCCTGCAAAATATTCAAATAGATAAATTAAAACTGAAAAACCAATTTTGCCTTTCCAACTTCAAGCATGTAACATGGTTAGAAAGGTGACCATGAAATGGGATGTTTACACAGCAGAGTTTTCTGAAAAGAGACGGTGCATGTCAAGAGAGAAATATTTTAATGGACCATTTGGAAAACCTTTATGTGTTTCCTTGCAGAGTGACAATGAAAGTCACTTCCGACTCTTCACGACCCCATGGACTACAGAATCGATGGAATTCTCCAGGCCAGAATACTGGAGTGGGTAGCCTTTCCTTTCTCCAGGGGATCTTCCCAACCCAGGGATCAAACCCAGGGATCAAACCCAGGTCTCCTGCATTTCAGGTGGACTCTTTACCAACTGAGCTACCAGGAGATTACAAAGAACCAGGGTCCAACTTCCAGCCAGAAGAACGAAGAGCAAAGAAGCTTGCTCACTGCTTTGGTGCTAGACTGAAGAATGGCTGCTGTGTTCAAATTACCTTTAGTTCCTATGGTTTGTTCAAGAAATGGAAGACAGAGTCCTGTTTTGATAGAACCACCTCAGCCAACCAAAGTTGGAAGTGGATTGGTGAAGTCTTAGTTGCTGCTGAAACAGGAAGCAACCAGCTAGAACAGAGAAACCTTCACCCAGACTGAGGGAACTTTGGATGACAGACCCCAGGTTAAATGGCCCATGAGAAAGTCTGAATACCTGTGAGGCTCAGGGAAGGGGCAGTCATATTAGCAGGTGCTCTACCTTTGCTCTCTGCCTGCCTCTCTCCATCCTTCTGTGACTCTGCTGAGGTCAGAAATTTTAGTTCACAATATGGTGGGAAAAGGAGTGAAAGATTGGGAGAGGGGAAGGAAGTAGGAAAGGCAATTTCTTATATTCTCCAGTCCAATAGACTGGAGCTATTTAGTAGCTATTTAGTAGCTCAGTCGTGTCCAACTCTTGAGACCCCATGGGCTATAACCTGCCAGGCTCCTCTGCCCGTGGAATTTCCCAGGCAAGAATACTGGAGTGGGTTGTCATTTCCTTCTCAGATCCAGTAGTCAACCATTATCAGGCCTCAGCTTTGGGGGATGAAACAATTTACTCTTAAATCAGTATTGGGATTGTCATAGGGAACTGACTGTTACATGGGACTGAGTTTGCTACTAACCAAGATAGTAGTTAGGGGCATCTTACATTTCAGCCACTGGCTAGAGACTTCCACACACTGAGTGAATTTTAAAAGTATAGTAGGTACAGAAATAAAGATGCTTTTTAATTATAATGCATTCATCCAGCTCATTCAAAGCCCTGTTTAAAAACATTTTATAATTTTTACAGATTTTTTTCTGTGACTATCCTTTGTTTAATTGATTCAATGAAACATTTTTAATGTATATGTTCTGAAAAACTTTAACTTTGTCAAGACATTTTTCTTCTAGTCATCTGAATATTTAATGGAAAATTAAATTTTAAAAATGAAGATATTTAAAAATATGAATCACCTAGGGAAATACAAAAAGCCACAGAAGGAAACAAATGATCTCATATACTAGAGTTGGGATTCCCTAAACAAAGTAGAATTATCAGCATAGACTGAATTTCTTATGTGTGTGTGTCTGTGTCTGTCTGCAATTCCCAGCCTGGAAATGTATCAGAGAGCATGCTGAGTTTAGAAGCTAAATAATTC
Organism: Bos indicus; assembly: GCF_029378745.1. NCBI lineage: Eukaryota > Metazoa > Chordata > Mammalia > Artiodactyla > Bovidae > Bos > Bos indicus. The sequence goes on along the minus strand of NC_091763.1, from coordinate 85,292,644 downwards.
AAGTAGATTTTTACTTTAAATTCTTCATCTATACACGAAGAAATAATTCTGTTTTTTGCAAAATCATATATGTTTTTACAAAGGTGATGCTCCGAAAGGGCAGAGGGCATTTATTTACATGCCACTTGCTTCTACTACACTGGCAAATACTCTGTAGATGGCATGGAAGAAATATGATAATTAAGTGCATTGCTTAAGAACCTGAATCACAACTCATTCCTTCTCTGTATGCATTTATTTGCTCCCATAATGTACAAAACCTTAAGGGACCTGTCATATAAATATTTCTAAAGATCAGTCAATACCTGCAGCATTGCCATCCATCATTGCTGAACAAGTTCAGTTTTACACAGTAATCACATAAATCGACTTACAAGAGATTGTAATTCTTTAAGACACACCTCTTGGTCCTTGGCAAGGTCATTACTGTGCTGTGAGTCTGTTCCCCTAGATGACATATGTCAAAGTATAAAGACAAGCGCAACTAAGAAATAAAGAACATGCAGAAACAGATTCTGGAGCAACTAATCTTACTTGAAAATTATACTGAAAGCATGACTTTAGGTTTTAAGCTAAAATTTGATGAGTTCTTACAAAACAAAGTGAGTTTAGCATTACATTTATTTTTGATGCAAAAAGAACAAATTCTAGGCAGAAGTCAAATACAAATTTAACCATTATTTGTGGTACAAGAGAACGAAAAGAGATGCTTTGGTATTGAAGAGGAATGTTCTTATTAATACTGTTGTTGTTCAGTTACTAAGTCCTGTCTGACTCTTTCGCAACCCCATGGACTGTAGCCACCAGGCTCCTCTGTCCATGGGATTTCCCAGGCAAGAATACTGGAGTCAGTTGCCGTTTCCTTCTCCAAGGTATCTTCCATACCCAGGGATCGAACCCACGTCTCCTGTTTCACAGGCAGATTCTTTACTACTGAGCCATCAGGAAAACCCTGTTAGTAATAATACTTAAAACTAATATTCATCATAATTCATAGATGCATATGTTTTAAAAAAGTAAAGTTTATCTATCAGATCAGATCAGTTGCTCAGTCGTGTCCGACTCTTTGCGACCCTGAGAATCGCAGCACGCCAGGCCTCCCTGTCCATCACCAACTCCCGAAGTTCACTCAGACTCACGTCCATAGAGTCAGTGATGCCATCCAGCCATCTCATCCTCTGTTGTCCCCTTCTCCTCTTGCCCCCAATCCCTCCCAGCATCAGAGTGAGGCAAAATCTTAAATTATGTAATGATGAAATTCTGTCCTTATTTGAAAAGTTACAGAAACTTGAGTTTTTGTTATATTTTGCTATTGTTATTGTTGTTTGTTAGACTCTCTGGTTTATTCAGTTTTGTTCATTTTTTTTATTGAATCACCCTAGGATGTTGTTTAAAGGTTTTTTAACCTCTTATTTAGAACAACATTTCTTTGGAAGCCTTTCAAAGAAGTACAAGCACTAAGAATTTCTAACACTTGGGCATTGTTATATTCTTCATGGAATTTTCAAGAACGTTTCAATATTCTTGCCCGGAAAATTAAATGGACAGAAGAGCCTCATGGGCTCCAGTCCACAGAGTCACAAAAGACTGAGTGAGGAAGCAACAGCAGCATCCTAGAATGAGGGCTTAGTATCAAGTCAGATATTTCAGAAAACATACTGTACTTTTATTACTTGATGGGAGAAGGAAATAACAAGTAATACAGCTTGTTTTATAATTGATAATACAGTACAATATCAGTTTTATAACTGATAATCCAGCTATGGAAAAGCAAAGTATTTAAGTATAAGAACACTGACTTGTTTAAGATGGTTTGTGGAGATGATGGGTTAAATAGAGGCTGTCCCTAGCAGGGCCCTTCCTTGCTAGCATTTGGTGAACTATAAAATAATCATCATTTCCCATCTCTGGACTTTGTTGTGCACGCATACTCAGTTGCTTCCGTCGTGTGCAGCTTTTTGCAACCCCATGGACTGTAGCTCATCAGGCTCCTCTGTTTATGGGATTATTCCCAGCAAGAATACTGGAGTGAGTTGCCATTTCCTCCTCTAGGGGATCTTCCCAACCCAGGGATCAAACCTGCGTCTCTTGCATCTCCTGCATTGGCAGGCAGATTCTTCACCAGTAGTACCACCTTTGTAAGTCACATCAAAAAATTCTAGAAATGCAGGTTAGAGACCTTCTCTGATCTCTGAGAACGGTAACTAGTAAAACACTGATAACAAACAGAGTGAATCAACTCTCTGGAACTAAAAAAGTCCACGTAGAAAACATAATGTAATGAAAATGACAATATAATCCAGTATTTATTGAAGTGTTGCTATATTCTATATCCACAACTATTCATTGTTTGAGCATTAAACATGTGCCAGGTATCCTGTGCTACCTGGGGACAAGTGGTGGAACCAGAATTAATCAGATACGGATCTGGTGCTCAAAAATGAGTCATCTAACAGGAAGGATAAGATTAAGTCAGGATTCTATACCATAAAAGTGTGTGCTGTATGATAGACCAGACAAGTACTTATGGAGGGTAAAAGAGGTTGGCATGGCTTTTAGGTGGAAACGGCATAAAAGATTTTCATGATAGCATGTAAACTGGATGCTAAAAGTATGATTTTCTCTCAGAAAGGTGTGTGATGAGGAGGGGACATTGGCAGAGAGGAGTGGAGCAAATTGAAGGACATTCTAGATAAAGAAAACAGAATGATTAAAAGTGCCACACTATAAGAAATTCTGTGATGAAAATTATTACTTGAAAATGGCTTTAGTTCTTAAAATTAAGACTATACTTTTTAAAATGTACTTTGTACAGACCCCAAATACAGCATATAAAATCAGAAATAAAATGGCTTTTTGCTACTGATGATAAAAATAAGGGTATGGTTTTCCCCTTTATTTTGGAACTTTAAATATAAAATAAAAATAAAAGGATAATATAGATTATTTATGATTTGTTTTTAATTGAGTTACAATCTACTTATAATAAAATACATGAATATATTTTGAACATTCATTAATTTCCATAACTCTGTTGGAAATGGCTTTGTAAAATTTCCCTTATCAGAGAATCCATTTAAATACAGCTCAGCATATAATGAGGTTTTCTTCCCTTTGCTTCAGCTGAATATTTAGCAGTATAGAAACTTGACAGGTTAGGCAATTAGAATATAATTTATGATACATGGCTCATGTGAATGAACTGCTTCCTGCCTATAATTTTGAGTGCGAGTCAAATCACAGATTTCTTGCACTAGTCCCAGAGAAAAATTTTCCTAGGAAATGAATAGTATAATATATAATACTTTTAACTCATATCTTCAAGTGACCATGCTAGGAAACAGTACTGAGTGCAATCCATTTGACCTCTTTGCAAGCAATTAAAAAAAAAAAAAAATTTACACACTGAGCAGCCTAAGTCTTTCAGACAAAATTTATTTCCTGTGGGTAGACATTAACATGCTTGAGTTTCCAGGGTGCCTTTTAATGTATTGTTCTTATTTGGTTTATTAAATGCTCTTTTAATAGCCCCTGGGAGCTACTGTGCCTTATAAGAGGCCTACCTCAAGGAAAGTGGTATCTGAGACTTACAAAACGTTGGTCAATGGAGATCTCCTCAAAGAGATTATTAAATAAGAAGCTTCATGGCAAATTGCAAAATTCATGAAGACCTTGTTGCTTCTTCTACTCGTTTCATTCATTCATTTCTCTAAAAACCTTCTTTTTAATGGGTACTGTTTTGTGGCAGTGGTGCTAGGGGTCTTCTGACATCTGTATCACTTCTCCCACCAGACTCAAACCCGTGAGTTTTACCTGAGGACGTATTTGAAGTAAAACTACTTTCTCCAGTTCTTCTGCATTAAGTTTGACTATGCAATGAATTCTGGTCAATAAAATGCAGTTGGTGTATAGAACAGTCTTATGGACTCTGTGGGAGAGGGAGAGGGTGGGAAGATTTGGGAGAATGGCATTGAAACATGTATACTATCATGTATGTAACGAGTCGCCAGTCCAGGTTTGATGCATGATACTGGATGCTTGGGGCTGGTGAACTGGGACGACCCAGAGGGATGATATGGGGAGGCAGGAGGGAGGAGGGTTCAGGATGGGGAACACATGTATACCTGTGGCAGATTCATTTTGATATTTGGCAAAACCAATACAATATTGTAAAGTTTAAAAATAAAATAAAATTAAAAAAAATGCAGTTGGAAAAAATGTCCTGTGCTTCTGCGCTTCTGGGACCATTACTTAAAACACAGTAGTGCTACAACCCTGACCACTTTTCCCATTGTCCATAGACACTGAGTGTATGAATGGAGCTACACCTGCCACCTTGGAATGTGAGGAGGATGGTTACACCTGGGATGAACGGAAGGTGCCTGGGTCCCTGAGGACTTTGTGGAGCAGAGTCATATTTACCTCCTGACACAAGGGAAATCAAAATCTCTGTCTCTTTAAAACCTATTATCACAACCTGGTGGTCAGTGGTAAAGACTGCCTGCAGTACAGGAGACAGGGGTTTGGCCCCTGGGTCAGGAAGATCCCCTGGAGAAGGAAATGGCAGCCCACTCTAGTGTTCTTGCCTGGGAAATCCCATGGACAGAGGAATGTTGCAGGTTACAGTTCCTGGGGTCACAAAAGAGTCAGACATGGCAGTGACTAGACAACAACAACTTAAATAAACACAGGAACTTAATCTTACGGAAAAAAAGTTGTTAGCTCTTATCTTTTAAACATTCTGAAGGATTCACTTCTTTCAGAAAATTTGCCAAGATTGAGCAGTATGCTGCCCTGTGAATAATTTCATTTTCCAATTGTGGCCATATTGACTCTTCAAAGAGACCCTAAGGGCAAGATGATCTCTTAAAATATACATCACTTGAAAGAAACCGTGGGAGCTTTCTAGCAATTAATGATAATGCAATTAAAGAGATCTTGACAGAACTGTGTGCTCTTCTGTGCTTATTATTTTTATCTCTAAAAGTTAGCAGCATCCTTTATTTTTACTTCACATTTCAGTCTGGTTAACAAAGAGAATAATTAATCAGTATTTTTACATGCTACTCATAACAATTAACAGAGAAAGGATATTATTATAGTCTCGGATATATGACAGTTCTTGTAAATTATCTTTATCTTAAAAAGAACCAGGACAAATTCAAATGCCATCATCAACATCATTATGCTACATTAATAGTTTTTCATGAAGCTGGGTAATGCATTTTCTTCCAGCTAACAAGTGATTGCACTAAGTACTACACCTGGAATTCTACTGTTAGGGCTTCCCTTGTGGCTCAGATGGTAAAGAATCTGCCTGTAATGCAAGTAGACCCAGGTTCAATCCCTGGGTCGGGAAGCTCCCCTGGAGAAGAGAATGGCAACCCACTCTAGTATTCCTGCCTGGAGAATTCCATGCACAAGGACCTGGAAGACTACAGTTCATGAGGTCACAAAGAGTTGGACAGGACTGAGAGACTCACACTTTCACTTTTTTTCCCCACCACTGTTAGGGAGGTTAACATCTTATAGGTAAGATAAGACAAAAATAATGAAAACAGAAACCAGAGAATGAAATCTGCTATCAAGTACAACAGAGATTTGGGGAAAAGAAAAGTCAAAGCCTGCGGGCAGGGATTAGGAAAAGCTTCAAGAAGCAGGTGGCAGCAACATATTGCAGAGCAGCAATTCAGTTTAGAAAATGTGGTCATCTCATCTGATACCAACTGTAGCCTCAACTGGGACCAGCAGTGACCATATCAACTAAGTCTGAGATGAGAGATCCGAGTCCTCCAACATTTGTCTACCAAGGAAACTTCTCAGGGAGAGTGAGGTGCTTTATAGAATGGCTATTGCCCAAGGAGCTCTCTCACCAGAAGAGATCCCTTTTCCTCATCTGATTAAATTATTGCTTCTAAAAGCCGTGGGTCTTGCCTTCTTGATTCCCACAACCTTTGGAAATGATTCCCTCTTATTTGAAATCAGTTCTGAAGCCACCAGTATATATTGAACTTTTAGTAATTTGATTTTGGCCTCTCTTGTGTGAATTTATCCCCTTCCAGAATTTCTTTGTCTCTGTCACAGTTCTCCTGCCTGTCCCTGGTACACTGCCTGTTAAACAGGTAGAACATTTTACTTCCTCAAAGCCTAGGAAATTCTTGTTCTTTTTGCTGCCTGAAAGAAAGTGTTAATGATTTGAGACTTTGCTTTTCCCTCAACTGAGGTAGACATCCCTCCTAAGGCGGGTGGAGCAAGGACATTAGAGCATATGCTGTATGCTATAATGGCAATGCTTAATAGCAATTAAGCATACACAGAGTAGTTTGGACTGTTGTCTTCATTTTTTTCTAGTAATTCATCTATCTATCTTGACCTTATCCAGAAGTGCAGTAGGTTTATGAGTGACTAAGTCTATGAAATACAGGGAAAAGAGAATCTCAACCAAAAATCTACCCATGACAAATCTAAAATTGTAACTATCCACATTTTCTTTTCCTTCCTGGGAACAGGGAAAAGTTAATGGCATTAAAATGCATTAGGGTGATCAGCCATTATGCTAATGAACAATCTGCCTAGTTCTGGGTCAGTAACATTAGAGCCCCAACTTCCCTGATTGAAAGGGACACAGTGACCTGGGAAAATTGGTTTGACAGGCTTGTTTCTTATCTCACCAAAATAAAGCAGGTCTCATCAAAGAGCTGGGTCATATTGAATTGGTTAAAAAACATTTGTCACTCTGTCCTGTCTTAAAATATCCAAGCGTGGGTCGCCAGTATTTTTGTTTTTGAAATGGATGTTTGATTTCATTAATTTTCAAAACATAGTTTGTTTAAAAACAACCCACATTTTCCCACTGCTTGTAGAATAGGTTTGAATGTTTGCTTTTATAAAATGTAAATATGAGGGGTTTCCAGGTTAATATATTAGGGAGAAGGAAAAATGAAACAAATGTATTTTAAAGATTTGATTATATTTCCAAAGAATCTACTTATTATTACTAATGCACATGATTTCAGGGGAGTAGAGAAAAGCTGAATTTAAATAACTACTTATGGCAACACAGCACCAATTATATACTCCATGGCTATTTATGTCCTCTGGTGATCAACTAGCAGTGGGAAGTCAAATTGACAACACACTGGTACAATCACAATTATGGGTCAAACTTCAACAAGCCTGTATAAATGGTTCCATTAGGTCCTACTTGAAATACTGATTTACATATATTTTGACTATTTTCAGACATGTTATCCACTTTAACATGCAGTGATATAATCATTTCCTTTAAGAATGCATTAGTCTAAAGCACTGAAAAATAAAATAGCATGCCAGGCACACAAATTTCTGCAGAATTTCAATTGCGTCAGAATACATCCCCAACCATATTTTAGAAGATTAAAATATCATTTGGCTTCCACAGCAGGGCTATTTAGTAGGGAATTTGGACATTTTTAGAATTGTCTAAATTGGCATTTCCTTGGAGCATTAATGTATTTTTAAGGTAAACAAAAACTGTGCATAAGCCATGAGATGTTTTCTTATAAAGAGCTGTGCCTTACCTAATTTTTATTTTTTATAATAGTGCATGATCTAAATACAGCTTTTCCAGGTGATTTCTCTCTCCTTCACAATGGCAAGTCTTCTGCCATGCTTTCTAAATATTGCTCTTTGAAAGACACATTTTCACGTGACATAAATTGTTCAGTTGCTAAGTCGTATCGGACTCTTTGTGACCCCATGGATTGCAGCACACCAGGCTTCTCTGTTCTCCACTATCTCCCAGAGTTTTCTCAAATTCATGTCCATTGAATTGGTGATGTTATTTAACCATGTAGTCCTCGGCTGTCCCCTTCTCCTTTTGCCTTCAACCTCAGAAGGTGACATAAATACCTTATTTAAATTCTTCCCTTTAAACATGTTGTCATAATGTGTAGGAAAAAAACCAACCTATGTACTGCATACTACAGGACATTATAATGATACAGTATACCTGAAAACTCATCAATTAACTTACGTCTCGACAGTACTGCTTCTTGACACTCCTTGAGTCTTCTAAGTGGCATCTTCCATCTTTCCCACCAAAAGAAACAGCTATGCTAAGCTTTATCTTATGACTTTAGTGCTTTAAGATGTAGCTTTTACCCCACATATGTTTCCCTAAACAGTATACTGTTTGCTGATTTTTAAACTTTCAAAAACTTATATTGTTCCTTGCATATATATTCTATTTTTAATAGTATTGAGAATCTTTTTATAGGTTTACGGTGTTTCTGTGTTTGTTCTAATGTGAAAAGAAAATGCCTGTTTATGTCTTTTGTCAATTTTTCTATTTGTTTCTTTCTCTTGTATTTGCATTAATTCTTTATGAAATCACATATTGTTTCTTTAGATGTCGGTCTCTGCCTATTAAACTTTAAATTCCTTGAAAAGAAGGATTACTCCTTCTTTACTGTTAAATCCCCAATGATCATCATGGTGGTTCAAATATATATTTCTTTCTTTTGCAGAGGACATGTTTCTTTTGCTAAAATTTCTTCTTAAATCATTACGAAAAATACTAATTACTCTATAGGATGCTTATAGCATGATGGGATAGGAAAGCTGTGGGAAGGGAACAGGCTTCTTTCTAAGCACATTTATATACATATGTGTATATGCATATATATGTGTGTATTTATAACAATGTTTTAGTAGAGAGATGCTAGCAAATTTTGATGTGGCTTATCTATAACGTACTTCAAGAAATTCACCTACCTTAAGACTTTCTTTCTAAATCGCACATTATGTCATAATTTAGTTACTATGTATAATATATAATTTTCTATCTGCGTGTATATCTTACTTTTTAGTAGAGTCTCATAAGTATAGTGGGGAACTGAAATGTTCCAAGATCTAGAGAAGTGAATTGCTTATTTGATTGATGGCCATGAAATAATGTGGTCAAGAAAATACCGATGTCTGCAAGCAACTTCTGTAAGGTATAATGAAGACAGTTTCCTGCTTGAGAGCATGAAATTGCAACAGCTATTTTACATAGCACTATAGATTTAAAATTTTGATTAGATGTGATTTAAAAGGCCAAAGATTTATAATAAAATTTCTACTGTTACATAAAATTTCTTAGCATTATAGATATCTTATTAAAACATGAGGTGAAAGTTGCTCAGTTGTGTCCGACTCTTTGTGACCCCATAGGCTATACAGTCCGTAGAATTCTCCAGGCCAGAATACTGGAGTGGGTAGCCTTTCCCTTCTCCAGGGGATCTTCCCAACTCAGGTTCAAATCCAGGACTCCCGCATTGCAGGCAGATTCTTTACCAGTTGAGCCACAAGGGAAGCCTGAGATTACTGGAGTGGGTAGCCTATCCCTTCTCCAGCAGATCTTTCCAACCCAGGAATTGAACCAGGGTCTCTTTCATTGCAGGTGGATTCTTTACTAACTGAGCTATCAGGGAAGCCTTATTAAAACATAACAAACTGTGATTGCTGGTTCTAATTATTTATATTAATTATGTAATTGAACTAATCACATAAATAGTTTTCAAACATTTCCTGCTGCTGCTGCTAAGTCACTTCAGTCGTGTCCGACTCTGTGCGACCCATAGACGGCAGCCCACCAGGCTTCCCGTCCCTGGGATTCTCCAGGCAAGAACACTGAAGTGGGTTGCCGTTTCCTTCTCCAATGCATGAAAGTGAAAAGTGAAAGTGAAGTCGTTCAGTCGTGTCCGACTCTAGTGACCCCATGGACTGCAGCCTACCAGGCTCCTCTGTCCATGGGATTTTCTAGGCAAAAGTACTGGAGTAGGATGCCATTGCCTTCTCTGAAACATTTCCTAGCTGCTTCTAAATTTTTAAATATATGAAATGAGAACTAAAACTAAAATTAAAAATGAAGAGATGACAGAATTACAAGAATTCATTTTTTAAATCAGTTGAAGGGTTTATAGGACTGAAATAAATACACAGATATTTTGCTAAGATATGATATTACTCCTATGCCTTTAATACTTAAAGATAATAATTATTTACTGTGAATATGCACAAAACTTGATCTGTTATATACCAAGGATCTAGATTATTATTCCCATATGCATTAGGTAAGACTTTTTACTATAGTTCCATGAGACATAAAAGGAAGTTACCTTTAATTATGAATTATATGCTACCAACCACAGTATTCCATCTCTTCAAAAGAAAGAAAAACCTTTCTATAATACTGGAAAACCTTTCTTTTGTTTCTAGAATGTCTGTAATCATATGTCTATCCTATCGCTGTAGAAATGACACATTACTGCCTTTCCATTGTGGGCACCCAAATGCTACTTGTCCTATAATAAATTGAAACATTTCCATTCCAGGGAACATAGGCTTACCCAATAAGAAAGCTTCCCATGGTATCATCAACTCACTGGACTCAACACTTGACATGTGATACGTGTTTCTTTTTTTAAAATATAAATTTATTTATTTTAATTGGAGGCTAATTACTTTACAGTATTGTATTGGTTTTGCCATACATCAACATGAGATATGTGTTTCTTAAACATGATTCACAATCTTATTGTGATGAACATGGCATCAGTCCTTCCAATAATATTTAGGGTTGATTTCCTTTAGGACTGACTGGTTCGATCTCCTTGCAGTCCAAGGGATTCTCAGGTGGTTAGATAGCATCACTGACTCAATGGACATGAATTTGAGCAAATTCCAGGTGATAGCGGAGGACAGAGGAGCCTGGTGTGCTGCAGTCCATGGGCTCACAGAGTGGGACACTACTTAGCGAAAGAACAACAACTTAGCATTCACTAAGTCCCTCATTCAGGTTTGTACGTGTGGCCTATGTACTTTGCCCAGTCATTCTCAAAACCTCAGTATAACTTCAGCAACAAGATGACAGATTTGCTTGCTTTAGCAATTTTATGCCAGATGGTGATGACTAATGCTGAATATGGAGAGAAATATTATTTCCTGAGCTATCCATATTTGTTTTTTGTAAATAATTCTTTCATCCAATCACTGCAAATCCCTTTGTGGCTATTAAGCACTTTTGCAATCTTCCAGGGACTGCTTAAGGTAGAATAGAGCCACAGAGGCGCGGCATAGAAATCACTCAACACCTTAGACTTGATATGATCTGGTGCGGCTACTTAACTTGCAGTCTGCATTTTGAGCATCTTCACTATTTACGCGCCATGCACACCTTTGGAATTTTTATAAAATACATGGGTTCCTTTTCTGAATAGAGTTCTAAAATGCATAAAATAAATATATAGGATTAAAACAAAAACATTAATACCAAAGTTCAGTTAAAAGTGTATTAGAAACTAAAATCCTGGTATGCTTTGTTAACAACAAATTAGCTAAGATAATATCTAGGATTGGGTTCTCTTGAGTACCTAGATCACAAAGTAGAAATGAGTTTAAATGCTATATGAGTGCAACTACCATAATGCTATATAATATAACACAGAAGGGTAGCAATACTACCGTGTATGCTGTTTAAATTTACATTTGACAGAAGTGCTAAGTATAAATGAGATTTTGGGGAAAATGAAATTGTAATTTTACTTACAGCCAAGTTTCCAGACACTAGATTATTATTGAAATCTCTGATTCCTGGGAGTTATATGCTCTAAGCCCAACTGTTCTCTGCCCAGGGAAGCTGTGGAGACAGAGCATTCTGGTAGCTTTCCTAGGGTTCATCCAGGTGCCTTGAAAAAGCCTAGGTTTTAAGTGTAATTTAATAAAGGTGCTTCTTTGTTTATAGGATGACAAGATGACTTGCCTGGTTGCCCATTTTTTTGCTCATCTGGCTGGTTCATCGACAACGGTGAGTGTTAAACTGAGTTGCCATCTAAAATGCTTTCAGATATATTCTGTATTTCTGACAAAATTATCATTGCTTTTGTTGAGTCTCCCAGTTGTGTTCAACTCTTTATGACCCCATGCACTGCAGCACGCCAGGGCTCCCAGAACCTCACCATCTCCCAGAGTTAACCTTCACATTCACGTGCCCTAGTTTGCATTCATTGCATTGGTGGTACTGTCCAGCCATCTCATCCTCCAATGCCCTCTTCTCCTTCTGTCCTCAATCTTTCCCAGCATCAGGGACTTTTCCAATGAGTCATCTGTTCGTATCAGATGACGAAAATACTGGAGCTTCAGCTTCAGTATCAGTCCTTCCAGTGAATATTCAGGGTTGATCTCCCTTGAGATTGACTGGTTTGATCTCCCTGCTGTCGAAGGGACTTTCAGGAGTCTTCTCCAGTACCACAATTTGAAGGCATCAATTCTTCTGCCTTTTTAAGGTCCAGCTCTCACAACCGTACATGACCCATGGGAACACCATAGCTTTGACTATAGGGATCTTTGTCGGCAGAGTAATGTCTCTGCTTTTCAATGCACTGTCTAGGTTTGTCATCGCTTTCCTGTTAAGTAGTAATCATTTTCTGATATTATGGCTGCAGTCACCTTCAAGGATCACTACCTTGTCATGGCGAAGGGGCTTGCACAACTCAATGAAGCTATGGGCCATGATGAGCAGGGCCACCCAAGATGGATGGGTCGCAGCACAGAGTTCTGACAAAACGCGATCTGCTGGAGGAGGGAATGGCAAACCACCCCAGTGTACTTGCCATGAGAACCTCATGAACTGTATAAAAGGCCAAAAGTATCATAGAGCACACATAGAGTGAGTTAGGTAATCTTCACTAATTTCCTAAAGTTACAGGATCCACAGTGTTTACTGCTTTAAATCTCCTTCTATGTCCCTTTAGGATGGGACAAGAAGCCTAGTGCTTTCTTTAACTACATAAAGTACCACCATTTTTCAGATTAACACTGATTCTAATAACTGATTAAATGAATAATAACTGAAATAAAAGCACTTTCGTCTCTATTGAAATTGCTATTAATGCAACATGAAAAAATAACTGTATGGAACTCTGTCAGCAAGTCAGATGATCCATCAGGGATAGGAGGAGTAGGTCTTTGAAGTGGATGTGGAATTTCTCTGAAAGTTACTTATTTAGAGCACGTGATGACTTTGTGTTAATTGTATAAATGTCTATTGTTCAAAAGAAAAACAAGAAATAAATTCACTAACAAAACAATAGACCTATTATTCTATTTAGGTTATTAATCTTTAATGTATATACTACTGTATACATCTGACATACAAATATTAACATATAAACATATATGATTTATATCCATATCTGAGTCATTCATATATTAGTTAAAGAGACTAACTTATAATTATGGGCTTCACTGGTAGCTCAGACAGTAAAGAGTGCACGTGCAATGCAGCAGACCTGGGGGTAGGGAAGGTCCCCTGGACAAGGGTATGGCAATTCCAGTATTCTTGCCTAGAGAATCCCATGGACAGAGAAGCCTTGTAGGCTATGGTCCATGGGGTCGCATAGAGTCAGACACAACTGAGCAACTAACACACACATACAACTTATAACAAAAATAAAACAATCTAAAGATATATAGATCATTTTTATTATATATGAATTAATTTCTATTTATGCTGTTTCAGATATGATTTATTAGCTATTAAAACTATTCTAGATGGGAATATAAGATTATTTTGGCTTATGTTTAATATACAGAATATTAATATATATGCAGAAAGGCTGAATTTATTTCTAGCAGAGTGGTAATTTTAATCAGGATACTTGTTAACATTTAGCTGTAGTTGTTGATTTATCCTAATGATCTAACATTCTACACTTTCAAATGGTTGGGGAAAATTGGACAGATTATTTACAGTCACTTATTGAATATGTACTTATTTTTGAAAAAGTCTGGAAAATATACTTTGGCTTTAATTAGCATGTTAGATACCTAAAATAAGTCACAAGTAATTAAATTGACTTTCCAATTAATATTACTCTATTTAAAGGACATAATGCTTTTAAATCCATTTTTTTTGCAAATATAGAATAATGGACTGAAAAGATAATTTATGAAAGGAATATAGAATTAGTAAAAAAAAAAAAAAAAAAACATGAAATAACTTAAATAAAAAGCATGAGGGTAACATTTGTTTTTCCAAATAAAGGAACTAACTTTATTGTATATTAACAAATATTATTTTAATGTTTAAATAACATAATCTTCTACAAACAATATTTTTAAACTATTAATATATAGTTACATAAAATATTTAAATACAATTTTCATAAATATTTTAAACAATATACTTCTAGTCCTTCAGTGACTATAAAGCCACTGGTAGTACTATCTTGGGCCTTTATTTAACTGTGCATTCTTCGTCTGCTTAATGGATAATCAATTTTGATTCTATTTTTGTATTTGATATGTAAAATCTTTAGACCTTTTCCATATTATTTGAAAAAAGGTCTTAACTGAGGTGAAGTCTAGGCAGCTGAGGTGAGATATGGTTTCAGTATTTCATTACCTTGCCTTTTCAAGGCCTTAGGTTTAGTGATGGTGATACTGTCCAGAGAGTTTCTACATGAACTCGTAGATGGAGAAGGCTTAGGGAGACCCTGTATGACCCATGCAGTCGAATCTATTGTTTAGATTTGGTGAAATTTAGTGACACTGGAGATAGATAAAGATATTCAATTTTCTTCCCTCTTTATTTTTCTTATTCTAGCTCATGTCTTCCAATTCCTTAATTTTCCCTGATATTCTACTTTTCAAAAAGTTGCTCATTTTTCTTCCATTTGGACTTCGGCACTTGGTTGTACAAAAAAGAGTGACTTAGCTCAGTTTCTGATATTAAGAGCTAAATTGTTTCTTGCTCTAATATTAAGGGTATGTTTCTTTTTTCTCTTTTACTTAAAAAACAGTCCTTATTTCTAGTAAGAGCTGAAGGCCTCTTTGGCAAGAAAGCCAAACCTGTTGAAATGTAATTTATAGAATGGATGCCAGGCACTGGTGGGAGTGAGGCTGACCACGAGTGTTCCTGCACTGTGCTTTTCACATTGGCTTCCAGTAGCTTAGTGTATTGATTTTACAATTTATGGCTTTCAAAGCCGTTTGCAGCACTGATTCTTCATATAGTTCCAATTTGCTTATGTCAGTCAAGAGCACTGAAATTGTTCTGTGGTAGTGTGTTTCCTTTGTAGCTTAGATTTTTTAATAGTTCAATTCATTTAAATTGGGATTGAAAGTTAACATTGATTTTACTTTTTAATGTCTAGCATTCCTCAAGTTCCAGCCCCATATATTTAGAGCTTATATATATGTTTAAAAGGACAGCATTGGTAGTAGCATTTTACAGTTTCCTTTTGCATTGTTTCAATTACTGTAACTGATTCACATAATTTGTGAGTTAGCCAAACTAGAAAAAAGAAGTGGGCCAGTCACAGAAAGAAGCCTGCTATTTCTCACCACTCAGCATGGACATTTTCACTCATTTTATTTGTGTTCATTTCAAAGCTCTACCTCCATCTGGAGTCCATGAATCTACCTAATGGTACTCTGATTCCACTTTGTGGCATGGAAACCTCTGAATCCTAATACCCTTGTTGGCTGGCTAACTCCTCCCCATTTTAACTTGTAATCAATCAGTCTTACCTTACCTTTCCACCTTCAGAAGAATTTGGTACCTGCAATTCTTGAGTGTTTTTTTCTAGAGTTCTGCAACATTAATCACCTCATACCCTCTTGGCTTCCTTCTGAAGCCTTAGGTTTCATGTTTTATGGTCTGTTAACTATCATTCCTCTCTTCCACTCTTGAATTTCCAAAATCTCTATGATATTTCTCATTCATCATTGTTCTTCATATTCTCTTTGACTTCTCTAGTTTTGTGCCTTTTTATTTTATATTATTAAAACCATGGTAGGCCTCCTTGATGGGGGGAAGAGTTAAACACATATCTTCCATTAATAACAAACATATCTAATGTTTTTTTTGCAAAAAAAGCTTTACCCTAGAAATACATTTCAAAGGTTGTGTTGATAACATTCAAACATATTAGGTATAGTTTTCATTTTCATTACCATATAGCTTATAATTATTTAGCTTTTCACAAATTATTATGTTAATATAAATATACATCAAAATACTCATGGGTGAATGAATTCTAATCATTCAGATCTGTTCATTTCATTCACTTATGCATTTAAATTATTTTGAACACATCATGTATGTTACGGGCTGTAAATAAGCAGTGAGGGCTTCTCAGGTGGTACAGTGGTCAAGAATCCATCTGCAGTGTGGGAGATGTGTATTCCATCCTTGGGTCAGGAAGATCCCCTGAAGAAGGAAATGGCAACCCACTCCAGGATTCTTGACCGGAAAATTCCATGGACAGAAGAGCCTGGTGGGCTTCAGTCCATGGGGTCACAAAAAATTGGACACGACTGAATGACTGAGCACTCATACACACAAGAAGCAGTGGACAACACAAACAAGGTCCCTCCTCTTGTGTAGCTTATTTTCTAGAGAACGGAGATGGAAAATACAAAAATAAAGGAACAGCGTGTAGTCATACCAAATGCTAGGAAGAACACCATGAGGGATCTTCAGGTGATTATTTTACAAAAAACGGAATAGACAGTATCTTTGATGAGGTGGCAATTGTTATCAATTTTCTTTTCTATATTTCCTACTTGATTAAAAAAACTGTCTAGTGTCTTCTGCATATAGAGTACATCTTTTGTCCATAGGAAATCCAGTCAAGGCAAGTCTGCTGTGAAACACCTTAAGGTCACTCTTCTGTCTGAGCAAATCAAGGACTACTTTTCTCCTCTTTTGTGCTTTATGAAAAGCTATGGTCACATGTCATTGTCCAGATTCCTATTCAGGAACCATATTTCCATTTCTACACTTTGATATTTCATGTTGCCATGGAGTCAACTCCTTGGCATTATTAGAAGGGACAACGGAGATTTTGTTACTCTAGGATAATTAACCCTGGGCATTTTAGGATTTGAGATTTAGATGAAAGTTTTATAGGGTAGAGAAATAACATCCAAAATACAACCTCAGTAATTTCATCATTAATATAATACTAAACACACCAGTTATTGTAATAAATGTTAATGGGTACAAGTATTACATGAAATGAAAGATTATTTTCTATTTCATCCAAAACAAAAACACAAAACCTAAAAGCATAAACTTTAGAAGTTTTCACAATGTTTACTAAAATGCCTCCAAAACATTTTAAATTTGTTTTAATTTTTCTTTATACATATATGTATAGAGTTTCCCTGGTGGCTCAGCTGGCAAAGAATCCACCTGGGCAGGAAACCCAGGTTCGATCCCTGGGTTTGAAAGATTTGCTGGAGAAGGGAATGGCAACCCACTCCACTCTCTTTGGGGAGAACCCCATAGACAGAGGACTCTGGCTGGTTAGTACCCATGGGGTCACAAAGAGTCAGACGTGACTGAGTGACTAACACACATATATGTACATGAAAATGTGTGTGTTTATATATACACATAGAATATAGGTAGGCCTGGATCTTAGAAATAGGGTGTATAATTCATTCATTCAATAATGTGTATAATTCATTTTACTATGAAGAAAAAAGTACCCAGAGGTATAAAACTCTCATATTGCTAGCTTTTATCAAAACTATAAAATTTTGACAAGTTTGTAAAATAAAATGGTCATATAAATACTAGATTCCATCTTTTAATTGGAGATCCTGCAAGAACTTTATATTATACATATTATATGTTATCTAAAAGAAATTTTTAAAAAACACTTAAAATGAAAAAAGTATTAAAAGTATAATAAGCAATTTCAACTGGTAATGTTGAAAATGACCATTTTAATTTTAGGGAAAAAAAGTATTTGTTGGAATGTATTTCAGCAGAAATGCATTCCATATTAGAAATTTGTTGCTTTTTAGAGACGTATACGTCTCCTCTTATGTAATAAACTACATTGCTATGCTATGCTATGCTAAGTCGCTTCAGTCATGTCCGACTCTGTGCGACCCCATAGACGGCAGCCCACCAGGCTCCGCCATCCCTGGGATTCTCCAGGCAAGAATACTGGAGTGGGTTGTCATTTCCTTCTCCAATGCATGAAAGAGAAAAGTGAAAGTGAAGTTGCTCAGTCGTGTCCGACTTTTAGCGACCCCATGGACTGCAGCCTACCAGGCTCCTCCGTCCATGGGATTTTCCAGGCAAGAGTACTGGAGTGGGGTGCCATTGCCTTCTCCAAAACTACATTATGTATCTGCATAAAATAAAGCAGGTGTGAATCCTTTATAGAATTATGGAAATTAATTCCACAATTGGTGGCCTCAAGAGGACAAGGGACAGCTGACCATCTCCCTGAAGTCGTAAGATAGGTATAAGACCTTTCCAAATCTAGAAGCAGAAATGAAGGATTAACTGATAACAAAATCTCAAAAAGAAATCAAGATTTATAATAGTCACATCAGAGTGTCCTTTGTCTACACTAGCCTTGCCCTCACTTCCATATCCAAGAATTACCTTGCACCTCATAAATACTTAGTCTTTTTTTTATCTTCACATTAAAACTTTTTTTCAGTTTCTTATTATCGTTTTTAATTGGAGGAAAACTGCTTTACAATGTTTCTGCCATACAACAAAGCAAATCAACCATGATTATATGTATACGACCTCCCTTTTGAGCCTCCCTCCTCTCTCTCCCACCTCTCTCATCACAGAGCACCAAGTTGGGCTCCCTGTGTTATTCAGACACTTTTCCAGAGAAGACATACAGATCACCAATGAATACAGGAAAAGATGCTCAATGTCACTAATTATTGGAGCAATGCAAATCAGAACTGCAAAGAGGTATTACTTCACACCAGTCAGAATGCCCATCATCAAACAGCTACAAACAATAAACGCTGGGGAGGATGTGGATAAAAAGGAACCTTCTTGTACATTACAACATTTTAAACATTTTTTCAGCTATCACATTTTAAATTTTCCATGCTAAAAAATTATCAAAAAAAAAACCCCTAAAAAACAAACAAACAAACAAAAATAAAAAATAAAAAATTATCAAAACAAAATATAACCTTAACAACAAAAGCATCTTCTCTGGATTCTTCTTCCCACTCAGAGACCTGATCATACCCATTCTTCCATTTTATCAAACTTCTAGAAACAATATTCTACACCTGTTGTGTTTGATTATTTAACTAAATTTACTCATCAGTAACAATCATTTGCTAGACTGAAATTCCTTTCTTCAAGGTTACAGATATCTAATTTTCAACTTTTGAATTCCAGCCCTACTGAATGTATCTATAACATTTTCTACCACTGTTTCTTTCTTTCACTATTTCTCTCCTTGGCTAATTTGACACTGCAAGTTCATAACTGTAGTCCTCTCATGTCTCTGAATCTTCTCAGTTACCATTGCTACCTTCTTTATTTCCCTTTCTCTAAATGTAGATGTTTTCAAGAACTCTTCACTAGTGTTCATTTCTTTCAGCTTTCTACTATTCCTTTCAGATAATCCCAGATATTTCTACTGAAAATATCATTTTTAAGCAAATGACTCTCTGACCTGTATGTCTGGCATTGACTTTTTAAAAAAACTGAAGGATCCAGATTCATATTTCAGTTGCCTGCTGGTTATGTCCTCCTCTGTCATTCTGGCATCTCAAACTCAATCTGCACAAATTCTAAATCATCACATTTCCTTTTCTTGTATTTTTTTCTCTCCTCAATATTCCCCTTGCTGAAAGCCACATACTTTTCAAGATCTGATGCAAATACTACAGTCTTCTTAAAGTCTCTGATCATGTAAGTAAAATAGGTTAATGAAAGGTTTTTTTAATGTCAGTTTTTAAATAAAATATAAAGCCTTTACTTTGAAAATCCCTACAGCACAATGTTGAAGAAACTAAACTTTCAAGTTAGATATCCCTGGGTTTGCATCTCAGCTATACCTCATAGTAATGCTGTGAACTTTCTCAAACCACTTAACCTTCCAAAGCCTTGGTTTTCTCACATGTTAAATGAAGATAATAACATAAGAATTGCAATTATTATTAATATAACTAAATTAATAATAATTTAGGTAATGTTCATTATAAGTAATTATCACTGTTAACCATGGCAATTTATCACTGTTCTCAGAACACACTCAATAAATGCCAGTAATTATTATTATTAAAAATTCAACGCAGTCACTAGAGTATAGGGTATGCTCCCAAATGGCAGTTTGAGTTAGAGAACATCATCTATCTTTAGAGAAGCATTGAAATAATACAGAGAAAGGTATGTTTTCTCTCTTCAAAAGTTTTCCTGAAAGTTGCCTAACTTTTGTTTCTCAAACTATAGCTGTAAGAGAGCCTGTGAAATAGCTTCTTTAGTTCAATGGAGGACTACTGTGAATAAGGTAAGGAGAAAAAAGAGTAGAGCTTCAGATAAGCAACTAAACATCACTGCCCCAAGACTATGGTAGTTTCAAGTTTAGCAAGATTAGCCAAATAGACTTGATTATATCAACTGTGTGGCTTAATGCAATTAAGTTATCCAGTGATTATTCCTAAGACAATAAGTTTATATGGGCTCCCTTGATAGCTGAGTTGGTAAAGAACCTGCCTGCAATGCAGGAGACCCCAGTTTGATTCCTGGGTTGGGAAGATCTGCTGGAGAAGGGATAGGCTACTCACTCCAGTATATCTGGGCTTCTCTTGTGGCTCAGCTGGTTAAAGAGTCTGCCTGCAGTGCCGGAGACCTGGGTTTGATCCCCAGGCTGGTAAGATCCCCTGGAGAAGGGGAAGGCTTCTCACTGCAGTATGCTGACCTAGAGAAGTCCATGGACTATATGGGGTCGCAAAGAGTAAGACACAACTGAGTGACTTTCACTTTCACACTTTCTTATAGGTTACACCCAAGAAATATGATGAGAGTATTATTTCAATGTTCCTTAGATTCACATTTAGAACTAATGTGAGTAATGTATGAACTGCAAATTTACATGCTATTTGAAATGGGAAAAAAATGAAAATGTGAAAAAAGTCAATTTGGCCTTTAAATGTAAGAAGAGCGGGGAAATAGGCCCACAAAGGAGGGGATTTATAATTATGGCTGATTCATGTTATTGTATGGCAGAAACCAATACAATGTTGCAAAGCAATTATCTTCCAATTTTAAAAAAATTAAGAAGAAAAGATTTTAATTTACAGATTTTTAAGAGTTTTCTGGACATGCTTTTTTAGATGTCCAAAAAATGCCACAAAGAGTTTATTTTAATGACCAAAAAGAACTCAAGACATATTTTCTCCATGTATTTCTAAAGTTAGAAATGTTAAAGTTAGCACAGAGATAAGAGAATTAAATCTGATTTCAAAAATGACAAATGCTTACATAATACAAATTTATGACTTTTCATAGTCAAAAAGATATTTTTAATAAACTTCTTGAATATATTAACCATAGAAATGTAGAGATAAAAATAAGCCAAATTCTCATAAAATCATCAAACAGATTCAACAGTTTTCATGATTTTGCCCCATTCACTTTACTCTCTCTATAATTTTCCTGAGGTATTTTAAAACAAATTCCTATAGCATATCATATTACTAAAATGATATCAATAGCTTTTAAAAATAGTATGCAATCATTAATTGACAATGTGTCTCTACCATGTGTCTTCTAGGGGTTTTGTCAACGTATTTGTAAAGTTTTCAAATGATGTATTTATCAAAAAGGAAAAACACTCTGCAAATGGTTTGTAATTTCTATTATGTATTTTTCTTGTATAGCAGTCATCTACAGATCTTAAGTGTTAAAACATCCTCCTTCTGAATGGTGAAAGAAAATTTAGCATATGCACAGACCTAATTATAAGTAATAGTAAATGTAATCCTTTAATTACCACATGAAAACTGATCAAATAAAAAAATAGTCAACAATAAGATATGGTAATATTATCAGTTTGAACCTTAAAGTCTTTTTATGAATACAATTCTTGACAATTGAGCACAGAAATTTATGTTTTGGGCAGATATCAGCCTTCATCACCATGCCAACACTACCATGTAATAATGGTTTATATATCCCTTCTGTATTTGAGTACTATATTCCGATTCTTTCTTTTTTTACAATGGTGTTTATGAAAATCAAATAGAAAATTCAAACAGAATTATCAGAATAAACATTTTAGAAAGCCCTTGAAAAAAATCAGAATATTAAAAAAAATTTTTTTTGAAATAACTCATATATAAAGTAATTTTTTGAAAATAATGATATATGTTTTGAGGATCATTATGGTTTGCTTTAGGTGGTAAAAAATCATTTGTAGTTAAATATGTTTTTCCTAGTTCTTTTGTAACTCTATATACTTGTACTTCTTTCTTGTCTTTAAAGTTCACAAATTCACTAAATTAAAAGTATTTCAAAATCAAGCTGAAGAGAATACCATTTTATGCGTGAGTTGATAAAAAATATATTTGAATGATTTATAATATATCTCTTAAAAATATTAGGATATTTTATTACACAAAAAAGCTGAAATTTTATGAACATCTAGTATAATTTTTATCTTAACGTATTGTCATACAGGTATATATGATAGATATTCTACTAGAATACATTTAATGGTAAATCTGAGTAGATAAGAGTGATTTACTAAATCTATAATTAATATTGAAATACTGCTTTAACTCTACGTTCTACATGTGAAATGAAAACAAACAAATGTGTAACATACATTTAAATTTTTTCTAATAAACAAATACCAATACAGCTGCACATGAAAAGAATGTATTTAAGTTTCCTAGGAAAAAATTCATGAGGTTTTGCTCTTCTTTTGTCTCTTGTTGATGAAATTGTATGCATGAAGCCTCACAACACATCTGGAACACTACAACCTTGAATTTTAACTTGATATTGCCTGTAGTCAAGTGTGAGTCATGAATTTCAATACATTTGTTTCAATTGTTCCCTACAGCAAAAATTCAGAAAATACTTATTTCCCTGGTTAGCATCAAATTCAAATGAATATTATCATTTGAATCAAGACTCCTCTAAGGTACTATCCTTCCTATAAAAATGCATAATGAGGGAGAAAAATATTAATGGTTTAATATTTAATACATTATTAAATAAGAGAGGCTCAAGTTTCTTTTTTAGTTGGATATAATTATAAAATCCTCATATGGTTATTTTCCTGGATTGTCTAAAAAAGGGATAAAATATCCTGTTTCTGGAGTCTGGTAGAAAACATTATAGCCAGAGGCCAGTAAAAGAAATTGTTATAGAGTTGGAAATATAAATTGTTAGTAGGGCTTTTAATCCAATTCAATTTTTTCTTAGAGCTATAATTATACTATTTAAAAATATTTAAGCAAACCTTTGCCTAGATCACCAGATATTTAAATTTAAGTTCTTTATTTTTCATATTACGTCAGGAAAGAGACATCTTTTTTCATGATTCATTACGCAAGTTAAGGATAAATAATTTCCACTTTTCCATGGGCTTCTGGCATAAATAAAAAATGAAAACAGTAACAAAACTTGGTTCCAGTCACATCCCTATAGTAAACTGAAAATGTTACTTCTTTGACAAGTTTTTCTTTTTCCTTGTGTAAAAATGAGTAGAACTTATTGTTGATACCATCCCCAAGAAAAAGAAATGCAAAAAGGCAAATGGTTGTCTGAGGAGGCCTTACAAATAGCTGTGAAAAGAAGAGAAGCTAAAGGCAAAGGAGAAAAGGAAAGATAAACCCATTTGAATGCAGAGTTCCAAAGAACAGCAAGGAGAGATAAGAAAGCATTCCTCAGTGATCAGTGCAAAGAAATAGAGGCAAATAATAGAATGGGAAAGACTGGAGATCTTTTCAAGAAAATTAGAGATACCAAGGGAACATTTCATGCAAAGATGAGCACAATAAACAAAAGAAATGGTATTGGCCTAACAGAAGCAGAAGATCTTAAGAAGAGGTGCAAGAATACCAAGAACTATACAAAAAAGATCTTCACAACCCAGATAATCATGATGGTGTGATCACTCACCTGGAGCCAGATATCCTGGAATGTGGAGTCAAGTGGGCCTTAGGAAGCATCACTATGAACAAAGCTAGTGGAGGTGATGGAATTCCAGTTGAGCTATTTCAAATCCTAAAAGATGATGCTGTGAAAGTGCTGCACTCAGTATGCCAGCAAATCTGGAAAACTCAGCAGTAGCCACAGGAATGAAAAGTTTTCATTCCAAACCAAAGAAAGGCAATGCCAAAGAATGTTCAAACTACCGCACAATCACATTCATCTCACATGCTAGCAAAGTAATGCTCGAAGTTTTACAAGCCAGGCTTCGACAATACGTGAACTTCCAGATGTTTAAACTGGATTTAGAAAAGGCAGAGGAACCAGAGATCAAACTGCCAACATCTGCTGGATCATCGAAAAAGCAAGATAGTTCCAGAAAAACTTCTACTTTTGCCTTATTGACTAACTCAAAGCCTTTGACTGTGTGGATCACAACAAACTGCTGAAAATTCTTTAAAAGATGGGAATACCAGACCACCTGACCTGCCTCCTGAGAAATCTGTATGCAGGTCAAGAAGCAACAGTTAGAACTGGATATGGAACAACAGACTGGTTCCAAATCAGCAAAGGAGTTCGTCAAGACTGTTTATTGTAACCCTGCTTATTTAACTTATATGCAGAGTACATCATGCAAAATGCAGAGCTGGATAAAGCAAAAGCTGGAATCAAGATCACCGGCAGAAATATCAATAACCTCAGGTACGCAGATGACACCGCCCTTATGAAGAAAATGAAAAACAACTAAAGAGCCTCTCGATGAAAGTGAAAGAGGAGAGTGAAAAAGTTGGCTTAAAACTCAATATTCAGAAAACGAAGATCATGGCATCTGGTCCCATCACTTCATGGCAAATAGATGGGGAAACAGAGGAAACAGTGACAGACTTTATTTTGGGGGCTCCAAAATCACTGCAGATGGTGACTGCAGCCATGAAATTAAAAGATGCTTTCTCCCTGAAAGAAAAGCTATGACCAACCTAGATAGCATATTAAAAAGCAGAGACATTACTTTATCAACAAAGGTCCGTCTAGTCAAAGCTTTGGTTTTACCTGTAGTCAAGTATGGATGTGACAGTTGGACTATAAAGAAAGCTGGGCACCAAACAATTGATGCTTTTGAACTGTTGTGTTGGAGAAGACTCTTGAGCATCCCTTGGATGGCAAGGAGATCCAATCAGTCCATCCTAAAGGAAATCAGTCCTGAATATTCATTGGAAGGACTGATGCTGAAGCTGAAACTCCAATTGTTGGCCACCTGATGTGAAGAACCGACCAATTGGAAAAGACCCTGATTCTGGGAATGATTGAAGGCAGGAGGGGAAGGGGACGACAGAGTATGAGATGGTTGGATGGCATCACCGACGTGATGGATGTGAGTTTGAGTAGGCTCAGGGAGTTGGTGATAGGCAGGGTAGCCTGGTGTACTGCTGCCCATGGGGTCGCAAAGAGTCAGACATGACTGAGTGACTGAACTGATTGTTGATATCAGTTGTGTTGCTAGAATGACTAAGTGACAATTTACAGATGATGTAAGGCAAATTTCAATATATGACATAGTGAAAATTTATAATTGATAAAAGCACACTTTAAAAGTATCATATTTAATATGATACCACAGTATCTTTTATACTAGTAGTATGTTTTAACACATTCATTGGAGGCTCAGTGGTAAAGAATCCACCTGCAATGCAGGAGACATGGGTGTGATCCCTGGATCACGAAGATTCTCTGCAGAAGGAAATGGCAATCCTAACAGCACAGCAATTATAAATGTAACAGACTTTATAAAGTTTATTTCTTGTTATTTTTGCTACAAATTTTTGATGAATTAATCTGTAATAATTGTTGATGAATTCATGTGTAATGCATGACAAATAAATGTAAAATAATTATTATAATAAACAGCATTATATTCTTAGCATTCATTTCAAGGGATAGATTCCACTCTGAACATTTTGAAGAGAAAAGCTAGCGATGAGAGATCAATGGAGATAACAGTGACCAGAATTTTTTAAAAAAGCAATTCTTACTATTAGTTTTGACTTCAAGCTATGTGTCTTCTAATAATTAAAGATACTTATGCGGATCTCACCCTACAAGTGTGGAACCCAAATAAGGAGTATCCAACAAGGTTTCTAAAATATTCTGTAGGCCCTATATTATTCTAATTTGGTCAGCTCTAAATAAATGCCATCCCAATGTGTCCAGCACGCTTGCCTGCAGTGCCTTATTCAGACCTACCTCCTTAGTACATTTCCATGCAATTCTTTCTCTAAACAAATTCAAGCTATCATGTAGCTACTCTCTCACATATCGGTATCTTAACATTTATACACTGATGTTAGGACAGAGGGAGAAATAAGCTGGTGTTATGGAACAATCTAACTACTACTCAAAAATGTCCTGTGTAATGGCTACTCACTTACCACTTTAGCCATGAAATGAGGCTAGCCCTGCTGGATGGCATTTGTAAAATTTAAGGGCTGTACAAATGTTGAGGCCATTGTGATGCTCAAATAGCAATGGCTTGTATGGTTTAGCTATTTCTTTCTTTTCCTTTTACTGAACGAAATTTTCCTCCTGTTTTATCACATTGTATTGTTCTCTAACATCAGTCGGCACAAATTTCTTTTGAAAAGAGAAAGAGTATAATAGATATTTTGAAAGGAGAAGTAAGGATGCGATTAGTAAGGTTATGTATAAAAGCCTTATTTCCTAGTGCTTTTATACTTAAACTTCCTACCTCACCCTCCCCACCCAGACACACATGCACACACCATATACCAGAAAAACGACAATTCAATGTGCGGAAGAGCAGGTCAAATCTAAAGTGCTAATAGACTTAAAGCATTCATGGTAGGAAACAATGGCATGGGCTGATCAGCTTCACATTGTCTACAGTGCCTATTTGATTAAATAAAATTGTTCAATTAATTGACATAAATATTAAAGTATATTTCTAGGTTAAGTACTGTTATAGACACTGGAATTACAGTAGTAAAGAAAACAGACTAGAATTTCTGCTTTCAAGAGCTTATAGTTTAGTACAGCTCTGTGCCAGGCACTGTTAAAGTTGGCTTATGTCTTTTAAATCTCATGACAACCTCATCAGATGCTGCTGCTAAGTCCCGTCAGTCGTGTCCGACTCTGTGTGACCCCATGGACGGCAGCCCACCAGGCTCCCCTGTCGCGGGGATTCTCCAGGCAAGAACACTGGAGTGGGTTGCCATTTCCTTCTCCAATGCATGAAAGTGAAAAGTGAAAGTGAAGTCGTTCAGTCGTGTCCGACTCTTAGCGACCCCATGGACTGTGGTCCACCAGGCTCCTTCGTCCATGGGCTTTTCCAGGCAAGAGTGCTGGAGTGGGGTGCCATTGCCTTCTCCGATAGGAACTATTAACACAGATGAGATAATTTCTCCCTAGGTTGTATGCACTCAACGACATATAGCTGAGGCCTCACAGAAATAAAGATTAACATTCATAAAGCAACTGTTTTCGGAAAACTACATTCTTTTCTAGTGGAATTAAGGAGCATTTCTTAGGATGATAAATGTTCACCTTTGAAAACTTATTGCATTTTGCATCCTCCTAAAACCATTTAATGGCATTTATCAGTGTATGGTTTGAGGTAACAGAATTTGATTTCGTGGGAACTCTATAATATTTTGTCTCTTCTGTCCTTAATTTTAACCAAATTTAAGTAAATTGGTCAGATATGTACTAAGATTAGCATTCGGCAACATTATTGCCACAATACTACACAACTTAGATAAAAAATGAAAGTGAAAAGTGAAAGTTGCTCAGTCGTCTCCGACTCTTTGTGACCCCATGGACTACACAGTTCATGGAATTCTCCAGGCCAGGATACTGGAGTGGATAGCCTTTCCCTTCTGCAGGGGATAAAGTTGAGGGTTCAAACCCTCAACCCAGGGATTGAACTCAGGTCTCCCACATTGCAGGCAGATTCTTTAATGGCACATTAAACATTCCATCACTTACTCTAATGCTATAAGAACACGAAGAAGCTTGGAAGAGAAGGGCAAGATGACATTCCCTCCTTGCAATTTATTTCTCATCCACCATGCTCTGTTATTTGACATTGGAACCAGCCATTTAAATTCTGGGAACCTCAGCTTCTACTTCTAAAACAGATCTACCAACAAGCTTCTTCCACACCAACAGGGCTACTGTGAGGATCTCATAGGGAAATGTAAATTAAAAGGCTTTGACATTTTTAAAAGTTATTCAAATTTTCAGATACAAATAAAATTTTAAAGGGATATAACATGTAGCCTATTCCATAGCAAGCAGTATGTGAAATCTTTATGCAGACTCTACTTAAGGGAAGAGGAAATGACAGAGCAGCACCCTGGGTGTAATTGAAGAAAATAGAAATGTAATTACCTCTTGCTTCTTAAGGGCATGAAAGTGAAAGTGAAGTCGTTCAGTCGTGTCCGACTCTTTGCGACCCTATGGACTGTAGCCTACCAGGCTTCTCCGTCCATGGGATTCTCCAGGCAAGAATACTGGAGTGGGTTGCCATTTCCTTCTCCATCTTAAGGGCATAATATTTAGAAACTTACATAAATACATAGGAATATATTCTAGTGTATCAGGGGAACAGATAAACTAACATTTGTCAAGGGACTGATACACTCAGGGTGCTGCTCTGTCATTTCCTCTTCCCTTAAGTAGAGTCTGTATAAAGATCTCACATACTGCTTGCTATGGAATAGGCTGCATGTTCTTAAGAGCATAATATTTAGAAACTCTTAATCCCTTTTAGTCCCACCTTTGCCTTTCTGCACCTAAGACTTTTCTGAGCAAAAACGTCAACAAGGAATTGGCATTTCTTATAGCAATAGTTCTCAAAGAATGAAATGTACAGTGCTCAGTTAGGGTAGCTAAAGCCAGGTCCTTTATGATCAAAAGTGAAAGCCCAGAGGTGAGCAGATGACAGAGGTCCTGATTGACAAGGGCTAGAATGAGACTATGTATAGAGAAGCGTATGATCTTAACTTCCCCACCCTCTTTCCCTGGAGAAACCACATAAAGATCACCAATGTTGGGGTGGGGAGACAGTGGTTAGGGGTGTCAGACAGCTTGGGGAGCAGCAAGGGCACAGAGCTCTCTTGTTTCTATTCCTCATTAAGGACTTTGAAGAGAAGCCACCCTCAAATGACCCCCAGTGCACTCTGATGCCCTCATGTGAACTTGGCAGAGTAGAACAGTCAGGCACAGGGAGACCTCCATTCCCATATGGCATCCATAGCACCCACCTAGAAGCAATGGCCAGTGAATCTGTGGGTGGAGGACACCACGAAAAATAGCTGGGACAGTGGCTTCATAGAAAGAACTGGGCATCACCCAAGCTAGGGTTAACAACAAGATGCAACAAAACCATGGAGTGCCATAGTGAAGGGACCACTGAGATGAGTGGGTCATGGCAAAGAGCATCATTAAGCCACATCACTAGTTACGTGACTACAGCTTTCAGTCAAGTGTAAATACAGGATGGGCATCAACTTGTCAAATAAAGAATAATACCTTGAGGTCCCAAAGACCTGAGGACTCCTTCTGGGAATACTGAATCTTCCTTCTCATGATATGGTCACAAAGCCTCCTCCTTCCCCCAATATACCCAGGGATAGGGAAGGGAAGCAGAGTTAGGGAAAATTAGTTGAAGACTGGGCACTTCTAGCCATAAAAGCTGAATATCCCTCCACATTGTTAAAATTACTAAATTCAAAAAATATTTTTGGTTAGATTAAAAGTTTTTTTTTTTTTTTTTTAAATTAACCACTGCATAGGTTAAGCATAAAGGAAGCTAGGTTAATTATGGAGAAGGCAATGGCAACCCACTCCAGCATTCTTGCCTGGAAAATCCCCTGGAGGGAGGAGGAGCCTGGTAGGCTGCAGTCCATGGGGTCACGAAGAGTTGGCCACGACTGAGCAACTTCACTTTAACTTTTCACTTTCATGCATTGGAGAAGGAAATGGCAACCCACTCCAGTGTTCTTGCCTGGAGAATGCCATGGACAGGGGAGCCTGGTGGGCTGCCGTCTATGGGGTCACAAAGTCGGACACGACTGAAGCGACATAGCAGCAGGTTAATTATGACATAAACAGAAATTACATTACTTCTAAGCATGAGTTGGTATTGAGTGACATTTGCTATCCTGACACAAAAATAACTGAGCGTGGAGGAAGAACTATTATGTATACTGGTCACAGGAGGCCCTTAAAAGAAGATGGCACTGGAGCAGCAAGCTGAGTGGTTAGAAACACTCAGCCGAAGCATCATGGTGGAGAGTCTCTTTCAGTCAGAGAAACTGCAGCTCCCCTGCATCATGAAACTGACATGAATGCCTTCCAAAAATGATGCTTTTCATTGCTGTCAACAGATATATTATTCCCCATAAGAGCAGCCACGGAAGGCTCAGTCCTTTAAATTAAGCACAACCCATTGTTGCTTGGGCTTCCCTTGTGGCTCAGCTGGTAAAGAATCCACCTGCAATGTGGGATACCTGGGTTAGATCCCTGGGTTGGGAAGATCCGCTGGAGAAGAGAAAGGCTACCCACTCCAGTATTCTGGCTTGGAGAATTCCATGGACTGTATATATAGTCCATGGGGTCCCAAAGAGTCGGACGCAACTGAGCGACCTTCACTTCACTTGATTGTTGCTTAGGATTGCATTCTATGAACCACCAGCTCCATCACATGCTCCATACCCAGGTCTCACATGTACCTCAGAGCCCAGTTTCCTCCATCCCTGGGTGCTCTCATCTGAACCTCAGCACTGCTTCCATGCAAACCTGGGGGCTGCATGCTGGCCTCATGCAGGCTGGACTCCAGGCTGATTGTGATTGGAAGGCTTTCCGGGTCAGGATCCAGCCATCCTTGCTATCAGGGAACTCCTAACTATCATCATCTACATTTTCACATATGGATTTCTCTTGGGTTTTGATTTTTAGTTTTATTAAAAATCCTTCATCAACTCTTACAAAGGATTTTGTAATTTCAACCTTGTGGATTTCAGCCTTATGTTGATTCCCAGGTTCACAGCTGTAGCTTTTTCTGAGTGTCTTTCCTGCATCACCATTTGTCTTCACAAACAATATGATTATAAAATTAGAGCCAGTTTTGGATTTCCCATTGTTCACAGCATTCTGTATCCTTGTGATTCCTAAGTTTTAGGAGTCTAGTTTGCAGAGTCTAGTTATGGTTGTTCTAAAGCTTGAACTTTTCAATAGATTCCAAGCTTCCTCCATGAAGTTAAGGAAAAAAAAAATCAAATAAACAAATAAAAAACAAACTGTGTGTGTCTGTCAGTACCAGTGTCTGTGTGAGTCTCTCCATATATGTATTTCAAGCTTCACAATAATCCTATGAGAAATATGTTATTATTGCTATTTTACAAGAACTTGAGTCCTGATAAAATAAATTGCCCATGATCACAAGCTGATGACAGGGATTTGCTACAAGCACAGTGTTATTGTAAAATCCAGGTACTTTCCACTGTGACTCAATGGACTCTTTTACTCCAGGTACTCTCTCTTCTGAGAGGCCTTTTTCCCTGGCCTGCTTTCCACTCATCCCTGAGGTCACACTATACTGACACACTCCTTTTAGCAAGACCTCCCACCCACTTGCCACCCGGCAGCACTACAATCTCATGTAAATTATATCACCTATCTGAATTTAGTTTTCCTTATTTCTAAAATAGGGTAATAAATATAGTAATATAGTGAGGGTTAACTGAGGAAATACTCGGCACACGACACATATTTATTCTTCTAGTCTAACTGTTGCTTTGTTGAAGATTTTACCATTGTGATTGTCCACCCTGGTGAAGGTATGTGATTTCTTTCCCTACACTTTGTTTTACTGAATATTACCATATTACTACAACTCGCTCTAACACTTTACTCATTTTAAAAAGTATTGCAAAGAATATTTGACATGGGCTCTGATATTTTATAATTGAGAGCAAAATTCAGGATCCTATCCAATAGGGTTAACTTTTGAAAGACTAATGTTATCTTGTCATCGTTAGTCTCCTCATGACATAGTCCCTGAGGATGGTGATTGTGAGGTCATAGTGAATTAAAGTCTCAGAGAGATTAAATAGCTTGACTCTGAATGAAGTGGACAGATGGTGACAGCAAAGAGCTCAAATTTCTGGACACTCATTATTAGAATGCTACCCAAGTCAAAAAAGGTGTACCTTGCAGTATCCAAGTGATTCCATTTCTGTGGTGTCAATATATTCCAAGCATGTATTTTCTATTTAGGCTTAATTTGAAGATTTCTAAAAATAATTTTTTCCTCCAATTAAACATTTGGAGGAATGTATATTCCCAGTCAAGATAACAATACATTATTATTATTTGTACATCTGCCCAGTGATTTATCTTTATTTTGAGGATTTATAATATGAGAAAAAGAATGATATCTTTAATTTGAGGATAGGTTAATAGTGAGGCTAAAAAGATACTAACTTCCTAGTAGATTCTCAAGGAGTACTGCTAACAGATGAAGAAACATAGTCTTTCCTATCATATTAAAATATAGCAGCACAATCAAAAAGTCTTTCCTATCATATTAAAATATAGCAGCACAATCAAAAACTACTTTATTCACATGATTGATATATAATGTGTATATATACATGTACATATACAGAATCATCAACTCTAAACTCGCTAGGCTGTGGAAGGGAAGTAAAGGTCATCGAGGTGCTTCTCATTTCTATTTACCATTATTCTGAAAGCAAAAGCAAACAACCAACAACATCACCAAGAACAACCACACTCTCTATTTTAAGTTCATGGAAATTTGATGAGACATGTGAAAGGAATAGCCTATGATGGAAAGAATAGCCTTCGCATGGTTAAATTTGACAAAATTATGTTAAATTATTAGGTTTTTAGAGCTAGGATATAAACCTTCTTAATCTGTATTTTAAAAGTTGGCATTAGCTTACCTAGAGAAAAGACAGATTGGCAGGGCACATGGAATGCACTTACATTAAAGTGCGTGTTAGTTAAGTGGAAAAGGAAGTTGGAGACTTCAGGGATAAATGTCCCAGACTTCTGGATATTCTTAGTTAGCTAAAATTTAACTCACTTAACAATGCAAATAACATTTTAATCTCTTTCTTTTGAGTAGATATAGCTGACAGTGGTAATGGTAAAATGGTGCAAAGCAAGGTCTGAGCTTTATTATTTTGTGATTGCATGAGTGTTTCTTAGGAAGAGAAGTACTATGTACACCAATTATCATACACAATTATGGAAGGAGTATCAATCTTGTTATTTATTAAAAGGTAACCATTTCAGATAGTAAGTCACTCTAGGGATCTAAAGCTCAATAGTCAGCATATGAAGTGAAACTTTACAATATCCTCTATCATCAAGGATAAGTGACTGGTCATAATTTCAGATTTCAGAGCAATTCTCAACCAATATTCTTAATCTGTATAATGAACCAAAATGCCAAGTGTGATGTTTTTATACTAGTAATAGGACCTAAAAATTCAGTGTTGTTACCTTCTGGTTTTTATGAACCAGAATATAGATTTTCAGCCTCTGATTTAAGTAATACCAACACTGGCATCATGCAGTTATTTTGGTAGTTTTCAGTTTAGCACACTCATATCAGATTTATAATTGTTTTTATCAGAAAAATACAAACAATTGGTCTAACAGAGAAGAGGGGAGACATTTGTGCTGATCTATATTTCACCCCAGTTCATGGAGACAGTCCAGGGCTGCTAATTTGGTTTTTGACTCTGTCATAGTCCACTGAACCTTTCTGGGGAAATATCCTATGCATCTGGCAGTTAAAAACAGACAGAAACGGAAATGGGACTTGAGTTCCCAATCCTCTTCTGCTGAAAGGGCACTGACTAATGATGATTTCCCTAACAATATTAGTGTTGTTAGACTCTCCCATATCCCTTTGTTGAAGTTTTCTGGCACCAGGGAGCTAAGAATGAACACGCAGGACATATTTAATGCTAAAAAGCTAAGCATCAACTAAAGACGTTTAAAATTCTAAAATGAAATTATATGTAGCACTTCACTGTGAACAGAATTTAAATATGCCACTCATGGATGAAAACAGGAATTCCATTTTACCTTCAAATACACATCTTTATAAGATTATATTCAGCTAATAACTAAACCTATTCCATTATAGGTATGACAAAGATGAAGTGCCGAGCTTCACAAATGAGAGAATCCAATTCATCTCTGTTTTGTGAATTACTCAGGCTTGGCATTTGAGGAATTTATACCAATAAAATGCATAATGGATCAAAAGTTAGTAAGTTTTCAATTTAGTTTTCAAATATAGGGACCTAAGGTGGGGAGGGGAACTTTGAAGATAAGAGGCACATTTTGTGTGTGTGTATGTGCGTGTGTATCTATACATGCCATGAACATAAAGATTTTTCCAGAATTTGTCATTATCATCCAGGGGCCACATTTCCCAAGTGGGCTCTAATATGCAAACAAGTAAGATTTCATGGTCAGCTGTATTCTAGCTTTCAGTCAGGGATCAATGAAGAATAAGCCTGAAGCTGGGCCTATATCCTGTGCAATCTCATTATGACAGGTTTCTAGGAAATCAATCTGTCTGCTGTTTATTGCTCATTTCTCAGGCAGATCACATTGAAATTCAGCCCTAAAGTTCTTCAACTCTCATCCTGTAGAAAACAGCAACACTGGAACCAATTCAATGTTAAAAAGTACATAAATATGTAAATAAAGTTGTAGCATATAGATAGACTTGTTGTGGCTGTGACCTTTTAAATATCCATAAAAGAATACAATTTCTATAAATATCTACAGAAAATTAAGTTTTTATGTAGAAGTCACTTGATTTTTTTTTTTTCCAAAAAGGAAGGTTATGAGTATAAATTGGGGAGTTTCCATGAAAATAATCAGTGGAAAGAGCCATTATTACAGTACTGTCTGAGGGATGTTACAGATGCATATTACAGATAAGGTAATGACATTAAGAAGGACACTTCTTAAACAGTGTTCAGACAAGGCCATCTTCATTTTCCTATCTGCTTTAGAGAAAATCATATTACAGCAAGGAGACTCCATTTGTTATTTACTTTAAAGCTGCAAATAAATCACTAATTGTCTTTCTCTTATTCATCTAGCTGTGAAATGAGAATGTAAGAGAGAATTAAGTAAAGTACTTAGTTAATATTTGTGAGGAATTTAAATGGAAAACAAGGAGAAAAGTCCTAATAGACAAATGCTGTTTTCTGCACTTAGATGGAATTAAAATGTTTCACACCCCGGTTACTAAACCAGCTGCATGCATTCTCCCGGAGACCAATTAGTTTAGAACACACTCTTTATTTAACAGAGGCCCAACGCTTCCAGATCCCACCTTGATGAATGCAAGTTTATACATACATGCATAATTGTCATTTATCAACACTAACGCTAACAGTGAACTTCATAAGTGGCCATTAAAAACTCTCAGTAAGGCCTGATTTTTCATTACAAAAATACTACAGAAGTACCTTCATGGATTTATGTTCCAGATGGTAGTACCATCTGGGAGCTAAGTTTCATTGTCTAATGGTTTTTTGCTACATTTACATGTATTAGGCATCAACACCCACTTCTGGTTACAATCGTTCCCTTTCCAGAGTCAGTGCTTAGTAGAAGGTGTTCTGTGTAGCTTATTATGAAAATGATCTCAGGTGACAAGAGGAAGTAAACAGATTGAAAATTTCATATTGCTAATGATAGAAGGCACAGCCATAATGCAACCTCCATTGACCATCTCAGATCAGTAGCATTTGGGCCCTAACACATTTGCATGGAATGTGTATCCTAAGCAGGTTGGGTCTGCCACCCAGCTTCCTTGGGAATGTAGACTTGCAGATGGTTCTGATGAAACTTCATTTTCTTGAGAGGCTGCATTTAAAAAATACCTGATGGCCTCCAAATGCACCAGAAGCTAAACTGCTAAATTTTCTAGTAGATTGATAAAAATGAGAATGAAATGGAGTGAACATTAGCTACCACCATGGATTTATTACCCCTTCCTTTAGGGCATGGGTTCTATTCTGGAACAATCTTGGGAGTCAAGCAACAGATGGATAGGCTGATCTCTTTTATTTCACATATCATGATCAAGGTTTGATTTACTTTCAGAGAAAATATAATTCTTCCTCCTCCATTCCCTGTATCTAACCTACAGTAATTCTTATCATAGCTTCACAGTCTTTCTTTCACTAAAGAGTAGGACCACCCAAATATGTCCACATCTTAACACTTGGCAACTCTTAGTATGTTACCTTACATGGCAAAAAGGAATTTGGAGGTGTGATAAAGTTAAAGACCTTGAGATGAGAAGATTATCCTAGATTATCTACTTGGACCCAGTGTAATCACAAAGATCCTTCTAAGACAGAGGAACAAAAGTCAAAGTCATAAGAGATGGGATGATGGAAGCAGAGGTTGAAGTGATGCACTTTAAAGACAGACAAGGGATCATGAGCCAAGAGATGTAGGCCTACTCTGGAAGCTGGAAAAGACAAGGGAACAAATTGTGCCCTAGAGCCTTCAGAAGAGCACAGCACATTGATTTTAACCGCATATTGCTCATTTCAGACTTTAGGCCTTGAAAACTGTAAGAAAGTAAATTTGCATTGTTTTAAACACTAAATTCAGAGAAGGCAATGGCAGCCCACTCCAGTAATTTTGCCTGGAAAATCCCTTGGACGGAGGAGCCTGGTAGGCTGTAGTCCATGGGGTCGCTAAGAGTCGGACATGACTGAGCGGCTTCACTTTCACTTTTCACTTTCATGCATTGGAGAAGGAAATGGCAACCCACTCCAGTGTTCTTGCCTTGAGAATCCGAGGGACGTGGAAGCCTGGTGGGCTGCCATCTATGGGGTCGCACAGAATCGGACACAACTGAAGCGACTTAGCAGTAGCAGCAAACACTAAATTTGGGGTAATTTGTTACAGCAGCAATAAGAAAGTAACGCACATTACCTTTTGTGTCTGTGAGTTCAAGAGCTTTTTTCACAGAATCTTGAATTATTTTTATTACAGAAATAATCCATAGAGAGGGACAATTTGTTGCTGAGGAAGAGTAAGAGAGTATTGCTAAAGCAATGATCTCAAGGAAGTGAGAACAATGGGAATCCAGGACTCAAGTGGGAGAACTGTCTTCAGCTAGCAACAGAGACAATTGTTTTCATTAAAAAAATATCTGATAATGAGAATATCACAGGCTATGATATCATTGGCTGGCAGCTTCTTTCAGTTTTCCTCCAAATCCTGTAAACAGTGTTACTCTCCAAATTTTCCTCCATCTTTAAATGTTTGTATTCCCAACGATCCCATCAACAGACTGTTTTTCTTTCCCCAATGGATCTCTTAATATTCAATCTCATCCTCTTCTAATTGCATTTATACTTACTGATTGCTTATTTTAAACGAATGCCTTCTAAAGCAATGGTTCTCAACTGGGGATAAATTTGCCCTCAAAGGTATTTGGCAATGCTTGGAGATATTCTGATTGTCACGAGATATTCTGATCGTCGCAAATATGCTGCTGGCATCCAGTGGGCAGAGCTCAGGGATGGCTGTTAAATATCTTACAATGCACAGAACAGCCCCCCATAACAAAGTTATGCCTCCCCAAATGTCTACTGGCTGTTGAGAAAGCCCTGTTTGAGAAGATACATCATTCTTTAATATTATAGCGCGTATTTTCCTCTAAGCCAAGCTTCTTGAAAGAGTAGCCCCCACTCATATTTTCTACTCTATCACTTCCCATTAATCCTTTACTACAGTGCGTTGATTTTGACTCCTATACCTGTACGTTCTCCTTTGGGATGACTCTTTCAAACCCCTGACTTTAAATACTACCAATATACAAGTGACGCTCATATCTTTATATTTAGCCAGTACTACCTCCAAACTTCAGACAAAGAAGTCTAAGTGACTGCTGCTGCTGCTGCTGCTGCTAAGTCGCTTCAGTCATGTCCGACTCTGTGCGACCCCATGGACTGCAGCCTACCAGGCTCCTCCGTCCATGGGATTTTCCAGGCAAGAGTACTGCAGTGGGGTGCCATTGCCGGCATCTCTATTCATTTCAAACACCTCCAATTGAACATATACAAACTGATCTCCTCAGTTTAATATTGAAACATATTCTTTCTTATGCACATACCACTTTCTTCCCTCTTTGATATTTTGGTTTTTTCTTCATGGTCCATTCATTATCGCCACCCACTTACCTGGAAAATAGGCCTATTTTTAAAAACTCAGTTCAAGTTTCTTCATGGAAATCTTTCTGAATACCTCCATCTGCTGAGAGTTGAGTAAGATGCCCCTTTTCTGTGCTCATTCTCTATGTCTTATTGTATCCTTCTCTTGATACATCTATTACACAGTCTGCCATATGGTATTTGCACTTAGCTGCACAGGAATCAAAATCTATAAAACTGCACAATATTACCCCATAAGAATCCAAGATGAGTATCACCTGACTTTTTTGATACAAGCACACTCGACTTTCCCAGTTGTCTTCACAATATGACCTAAACTTTAATGTCCCGTTGTCTCTGTCCTTCCTCTCTCAAATGCTGGGTTCAACCTTAGATCTATAAAAAGACTTCTTGAACTTAGTGTGCAGAATTCTAGAATGGCCCACATGACCTTTGCCTCCAATGATTATGTTACTTTAAGTGGCCAAAGGGATTTTGCCCTTATAATTAAGATTACTAATCAGTTCATTTTAAAATAAGAGATCATGTAGGTAGGTTTAATCTAATTATATGAGCTCTTAAAAAGTAATGAGTTTTTCTGCTGCTGCTGCTGCTGCTAAGTCACTTCAGTCATGTCCTACTCTGTGTTACCCCATGGACTGCAGCCCACCAGGCTCCCTGTCGCGGGGATTCTCCAGGCAAGAACACTGGAGTGGGTTGCCATTTCCTTCTCCAATGCATGAAAGTGAAAAGTGAAAGTGAAGTCGCTCAGTCGTGCCCGATGAGTTCTTCTGGCTGGTAGCAAAAGGGAAAAGTCAGAGATGTAAGTAGCATAAGGACTTTAAATGCCATTGCCAGATTTGAAGATGAAGGAGACCCAATGATAAAGAAGGCAGATGGCCTCTGGAGCAATCAGTGGCCCCCAGGCTGACAGCCAGCCAGGAAACTAGGAGCTTAGACCTATGACCACAGAGAACTGGGTTCAGCCAACAACCTGAGTTGGCATGGAAGCAGATCCTTCTTCCTCAGATCCATCAGATAAGAGCTGAACTTAGATGACATCTTGATGCCAGCCTTGTGAGACCCAGAACATGAAATCCAGGCAAACCCACTGGAATGTCAAGCCCAGAGAACTGTGAAATAATGAATGGTTATTGTTTTAACCTGCTAATTTCCTGTGACATGCTAGGCAGCAATAAACAAAACTAATATCCTAAGCAAGCTCCAGCTTGTCTCAATGAATGAATCACTCCTATTCTATACTATAGTTCAAACAGCTATTATGATTCTTACATGTATCATGGAGAAGGAAGTGGCAACCCATTCCAGTATTCTGTCCAGTCCCCATGGACAGAGGAGCCTGATAAGATATAGTCCTAGGGGTCACAAGGGTGGGACATGACTTAGCTACTAAACCACCACTACATGTATCTACTCCCTCAACCAGTAGCTTTGAAGTCTCCTAAAGGTAGGCATTGTGTATTATTCATGTAATATCTAAGGAATAAATAAGCAAATGAGATAAAAATTTTCATGTGACAAATAGTCATACTATTGGTTTGGCTCTGTGGAAATGGACGTTTTATAACCTTAACTAGGCAAATCAAACTATCCAACTAGCTTGCAAGACTCAGCCAGAGCCAGGACCTCTGACAACTCAATTTGATATAGCACTGTAGTCTAATTGACAGCTAAGGGAAAACCAGGCAGTGCTGATATGCTTGGAGGTGGCTCTGTACATGCTCTTCTTGAAAAAACAGGCTCAACTGCAAGAGAAAGAAATGAAAAACCTTTGCAACATCCAGATGAATTTGGTCAGGATATTCTATTACAATATTTATGCCTCAATCCTTCCTTACCTTTCAAGAATAGAAAGGCATTATTTTCTATATGCAAAGATTTCATGTGTTTGGTGAAAAAGTTCAACTCATGACCAGCGGTCCCTTTCTTGGAGTAATATAATCAGCAATGTCACCTTCAATTTTGATAAACCAAGATATAAATGGTAAAAGAGGTTGCAATCAAAGAGGCCTCCTTTGTTTCTTTCTGTAAATCAAATACTGTGACTCCTGGTAAATTCAACCTGTAATTTACAACCCAAAAGTAAAGAGAGAAGACTGATAGCTGAATGATTTTGTTTAAACTGTACAGATTAGCCACTTTAAAGAATGTGTCTCTCATTTTAGACTAGGTCATATCAAAATGGGAAGGAATCAGACAGAGTGACCCAAAATCACAGAGGAATTCTGCTTATCACACTGTGCTCTTTGTAATACTCTGCAATACAAAGTAATTTGAAGAATAAAAAGAAATACTAACTGCTTGTTTATACACCTATGGATCTGACTTTATAGAGATTACAAATATAAAAAATAAAATCCTAAAATAACTTTTAAAAAGAGGCCTTTAATAATATTATCAGTTGCATTTACTCTGAGAGATGTAATTAATACAATCTTTCAAATTATATCATTACAGTTGAAAAGACAGAATTCCTCTGTCTTGAAGGGTACAATATATTGTCAAAATTTAAAATTAAATCATGATTTAATTATATGAGCCTATATGGGAAAGATTCTATTTAAAAAGTAGATACAAGAAAAAACTAGTAAGTTATATGCTTTCACTGAACTTCAAAAGACTTCACAGGATAACAAATAAGATTGTGTTGTGCTAAATTTTGAGATTTTGTGATTTGTAACTAGTAGCAGCACGATCTATCTTAGTTTGTCATACAGATGGTAAGAAAATAAATATGGGTGAAT
This sequence comes from Bos indicus, assembly GCF_029378745.1. Taxonomy (NCBI): domain Eukaryota; kingdom Metazoa; phylum Chordata; class Mammalia; order Artiodactyla; family Bovidae; genus Bos; species Bos indicus. The sequence goes on along the minus strand of NC_091763.1, from coordinate 85,251,644 downwards.
ACATAAACAAAAAACAGGATTAAAGCAGAGCAAGAAACAACTAGTATACTCATTTATTTTTACTTTCAATATTTGTACACTCCACTGGAAACATGAAAATCAATTACAGTGGTATGGTTTTATATTGTGGTGCTCATTTGAAAAGTTTGGTTTTTTCCTTTCTTATACCTTTCTATTGGTTATATCCTTGTTATTTCTTTTCATGGAAAAGAGCTGCACATTGTCTGATGAAATAGGGATTGTTATTACTTAATACAGAATAAAGTAAAAAGGTAGATGATTATTTAAGCCAACAAGAGAAAGAAGTCAAGGTAGAAAGTGTATACTCTTTTATTTAAGTGAGTGACACATTTGCAAAAGCATTTTAGGAGTTTACATAATCATTAAGTATTATTCTACTACAACGGCACTATTAGAAATGGTGATATTTCTCCCCAGCCAGAGACTCATTACACTTAAGAGTTTTCACTATTTAAGCTCTAAAATGCTCAGTTACCAGCAAATTTATTCTCAACAAAGCAAAGCTGAATGAATCTCAGAATCTAGACTCCATACCAGAGTTGAGTGGTGAGTATTCATGTTGGACTTTCCTCTTTTCAAAAGTTGATACTCTGTTTGTGTTAATTTTATCAGGTTTAAAATCTTTGTTTATAGGATTTCATTTCAGATAACAAATTTTAAGTTATCTGCTAAAGACTTTAACTCTGTAGACCACTGCATACCAAACTAAAAAAAAAAAATCCATTTTTCTTGGGATTTTTTTTTTCTTGTACAATACATTTTGAAATCTGCTAAGGAAACAGCATTAGTGAAATTATTTGTAGAAAGATGAATCAATACTAAAAATTTATCAGAACTTTCTTACATATTCCATTCAACTGTTGTTTAGCTGCTAAGTCATGTCTGATTCTTTTGCGACACCATGGACTGTAGCCTGCCAGGCTCCTCTGTCCATTGGATTCTCCAGGCAGGAATACTGGAGTGGGTTGCCAGTTTCTTCTCCCATTCCACTGTAAGAAGAACTTAATCTTACCATTTTATTTCTGAAATTTTTAATATCCTAAGTGCCTTAATTTCCATTTAGATGGATGAAAATAATCATCTTTTTGATTATTTTTAAAAAGGAAAGTGTGTAAGGAACCAACTTTCTTGAGTACATTTAAAAATTTCATGAATTTACTAAGCATACTCACTATTTGTTAAATTTGCAATGGAAAACTACAAGTACTGCAGTGGGAAGATTATGATTTTAGAAAGGTAAACAAAAGATGAATTAAATGAGGGCAGAAATCTTTATTTTTTCGAAAAAACAAAAAATAGCATTCTATATTACAAAAATAACACAATCTCCATTAATCTACATACATATTTATAGTCTTCTTTGAAAAAGTATCCTGCATCTCTTAGAAAACTCTGACAGTTAGTAAAGTCTCTGTCAATTATATAACTTCAAACAGCAGCTCAAATATTTAGTAACCTTCTGAAATACCTAGAACCATACATGTGTTGAAAAGAATAACATGAATGATAAGGAAAGAGTCAAGCAGGTTTTAAGAGAGCATTGATGAAAGCATCTGTGTGTCTGAAAAATGAACCAGGAGGGGTGGGAAAGGGTAAGGCACAGTAGCTGTATATCTGAAATATCCAGCAGCTTGAAGGTAACAGCAGTGATGGAAGAAATGTTATTATTGTTTTAATGTGAGAAAAAACATAATTAGAATTTACACTAGGAGTCATAGTGAAAAAGGCACCTGCTTTTGTGAATATTTTCCACAAAGAGGACAGAAGTGAGTGACCTCAGTGGCATCTGATAAACCACCAAAGCTAATTAGCTGCTATTCTGTCAATGGTACGAATCCTTGTAGGAGCTGCAGGAGTTCTTTAAATAGGGGCGCCTGGAGCAGAAGGTGCTAATGACACCATAACCTCCAGCAAGGAGGCTTGGGGCAGTACATTGTCTCCTAAGTATTCTGGCATCCAGGAACAGGGAAAGTGCTGGGTGTCTGCAGAACAAAAGTCAGATGTTAGGTTTAACAATAAAGCATGGAGTAGAACGTTTTTTTCCCCCAAGTCATGTATCAAAGCAGTAAAACAAACATGTCTCAACTCTCCAGGAAGGTATTAATTTTTTCTGATAGTCTATAAGAAAAAGAATTACTTGTCTTGGTTGAATTTGTAAAGAAGAGTGTCAAGCCTCTTAAATCTTTTTTTTTTTTTTGTATTCTTTGTGCTGCTTTTTGTTTGGAATGAAAGAAAGTGGTCAAAGGCATGCTGAACCCTCAAATTACGGTGATTGTTTCTAGTGTCTTGTTAGCGTACTGTATCAGCGCGCTAACAATCAGCATCAGTATATAAATGCCTCTGATACTTCCACAGGCTGTTTTTAGCTTTTTTGGTAACTTACCTCCCTTCATGGATTCAAAATGGATAACTGCTTCTGTGGTTTATATTCCAGATTCTAATTACAAATGTTAAAATGAAAGAAAAAAAAGAAAAAAACAAGGTCCTGGTGATGAAACAAATTCTCTTAAGCTCTTTAGTAACTTAAAGATGTCTTTGGGGACTGAGAATAAAACTGGAATGATGAAAGAGGAGACACTTGATGAAAGAAGAGATAATTGCAATTATAGGAAACACAAAGAAATATTTGCAAAGAGAAGGCAATGGCACCCCACTCCAGTACTCTTGCCTGGAAAATCCCGTGGATGGAGGAGCCTGGTAGGCTGCAGTCCATGGGGTCGCTAAGAGTCAGACACGACTGAGCAACTTCCCTTTCACTTTTCACTTTCATGCACTGGAGAAGGAAATGGCAACCCACTGCAGTGTTCTTGCCTGGAGAATCCCAAGGCCGGGGGAGCCTGGTGGGCTTCCGTCCATGGGGTCGCACAAAGTCGGACACGACTGAAGCAACTTAGCAGTAGCAGCAGCAGAAAAAGAATCATTGCTGGAGTCAGGATGATGTGAGTGGATGTAAGCTCCATCACTAGATAGCTGACTGTAGGCACGCTGCCTATTTTTGTCCAATTTCATTTTTCTAAACTGTAGTATGGTGGTAAGAATTTACAGCCCTAATATTGTTATTGGAATTAAACTACATAACACCTTTAAAAGCTCCTAAAGGGTGCCTGGTCTATAGTTTTCATTTAATAAAATTTTCTAAGGAGAGCTCAACTAAGTGTGCTGCAGAAACTGTTGCAGGAAGGGGAACCCCTTCCAGGGCCTGAAAATGGGCTCTTGTCTAACACTTGGAAATGAATTGTCCAAGGAGACACATATGCTGACAAAGCAAGAGATTTTATTGGGAAAGGGCACCCAGGTGGAGAGCAGCAGGGTAAGGGAACCCTGGAGAACTGCTCTGCAACATGGCTCGCAGTCTCCAGTTTTATGGTGATGGGATTAGTTTCCAGGTTGTCTTTAGCCAATTATTCTGACTCAGAGTCCTTCCTGGTGGTGCACGCCTTATTCAGCCAAGACGGAAGACAGAGAGAAGGATTCTGGGAGGTGGTCAGACATGTGGTGTCTCCTTTTGACCTTTCCCGAACTCTTCCAGTTGTTGGTGGCTTATTAGTTCCGTATTCCTTACCAGGACCTCCTGTCGTAAAACAACTCATGCAAATTATTACTATGGTGCCTGGCCAGGGTGGGCGGTTTCAATCAGTGTGCTTCCCCTAACAAAACCAGTATTCTTGAGAAACCAAACACCACACTTGGAGAGCTGGAGAACTTAGGTTTATTATGCCTGTGGGCCCAGAGGAGTTAACACTCCAAGATTTGAACCCCGAACAAAGGGGTTACACAGTTTTTTATACACAGACAGGCATGATAAAGCAGGTTTGTGGGTTTGCAGGGGCTAGGGTGATTGCAAAGAGCAGGACAAGGGTGAGTGAGTTAAGCTGCAGTTCCAAGTATTGTGAGTTCCCACTTTCTGAGACCTACGTGATCTAGACTTTGCAAGGAGCAAGCTGGGTTACAGAGGCAGAAGGAGCAGGAGCTTATGTAAAATTTTAACTGTTCCTCTTCAAGTATACACAGAGATAGTAATGTTACACTTAGCTATAGAGGAAGTTGGTGGCCTAGGACACACTTAGGAAAAGAATTTCCCTTACCCAAGTTTGAACAAGGAAACATTCTCTTCTGCCTAGATTAAGTTCTTGGATGAGAATTATTATCAGAGAGAGGCAAAAGGAAGGAGGCATTGAAAAAGAAACAAGTAGAAGATGCAGCCTGTTTATTAAGTACACTATTTCCTAAATCTTTTATCTCTGTTATCTGGAGGACAAGAAATGATGGTATTTATTTGGGACACAAGGAAGATTCTTGGACTATGAGTTCACAAGGGTGGAGATGGAAATATACTCAAATAAAAGATTCTAAAGTTAAATTACTAGGAAAATAAATTAAAAGACACAAGGAGAAAAAGTATGGCACAAAGGGAAATCTGTCTGTGTTTCTATCCTTCAACTGGGATCTTTAGTCAATCACGTATTTGAAAAATATCTGTGAGTGTTTACCATATGCCAGGGTTTCCCAGGTGGGGCTAATGGTAAAAAACTTGCATACCAATACAGGATCAATCCCTGGGTTGGGATGGTCCCCTAGAGGAGGGCATGTCAACCCACTCCAGTATTCTGGCCTGAGAATCCCATGGACAGTGGAGCCTAGTGGGCTACAGTCCATGGGGTTGCAAAGAGTCAGACAACTGAGCACAAAGTTCTATCTGTTGTAGTTTAGATAATTTCAGATATAGATATTATCTGAACAGTTCACAAAACAGAGAGAGTACTGAAAATGATTCTCTTGATTCATCAGTACACACAGGCCTCACTTATGACCTACTATTTGGAAAATTCTTCTAAGCCACTGAGATTTATAGGAGTCTAAGTGGCAACTAATCATAGGAAATCAAGAGTTTAGACCCATCTGGGGTTATGACAGCATGAAGACGGCAAATGTATTCAATGTCTCTGTATCAGTGCATATTGATTATGTTGTGATTGATCAGCAAAATCTGAAATGGTATTGGAAGGGGAAATGACATCACCTTTGCCATGAGCTTAGCTGTTTCATATAAATCTTCTTATGTTATTCATTTGAACTTTACCAGTCTATAGAAACATTATAATAATGCAGTCATTATTATTTAGTATTAGTCATTATTATTATTAGGAGTTTGTCAATCTATAGTTTGAAGTTATAGGGAATAATTGATATAAAAATATATAACACATGGTACAGCACTTGGCCTATAATAATATAATCATCAATGATACCTATTATTATTTTTATTATTTAATTTTTGTAAGAAACACCTAAATAAGCTAAAAAAACTTTTACTGATATCTTACACAAAAGTGCCTGTCACTTAAATTTCCGATTCTGTCCACAGACTTTGTCTAAACATACTTTTTTCTTGAGAGCTGATGCTCCCTAGGACTTAGTGCTTTATTGAACACTAATGTAAGCCAAGTAGTTGACCTGTTTCCTCCTATAGATTCCAAACAACTGTGAGCAGACACTGAGAGCCACATGACAATCTGATACAGCACTGGCTTTGCTATTGTTACATACAACAATAGAAAACAGCCTCCTACCTCAAACCAAATGGTCTCTGGAAAAGTTCTGAGATACACACAAATAGGAAGCAAAGGGGGAGGGAAAATGCACTGTTGAGAAAAACGCAAGAGAGAGAAGCAAAGAGGGAATGAGAAGGAAGAGGAGAGAATGAGAAGGAAGAGAATTACAGAGGATTGCTTTCAACTTTTAGTTAAAGGAAATTTTACCCATTCTTGGGGCATGGCCCAATGCATGTTAGGTCCTCAGTCTCACCTGCAAGTAAATCCTTCCATCTCCTCTCTAGGCAAGGCTAAGTAGGAAGAGGTATCAGAAACCTTCACTTTAATATCTTCTCTCCTAGTGGATGGGAAGTCTTAACCTCTTTATGAAAATATGAGATGAAGGAAATGTCCTCTAGCTCAAATATGACCTCGAGCCTGTAACTTTAGGTGATTTTATACTCAATCTCAGACCAATTTTGCTTCCTCTGTCTCTTCTCCTGGTATGTAAAAATCAGATCATGCATTCGTATCAGCCAACTTTTATTGAAATCCTATTACATACTTAGGTGGAGAATGGTAGTTTCTTCACTTAAATTGAACACATGTATTTAAGCAATACATGCAATGGAATCTTTAGAGGATACTATTATGACAGCCCACTGTAGGAATCCTGATTTGTTTTTTTCAAAATTTCATATTATAGAGAGTGGTTGCAGTGATATATCTAAACCTGAGTCTTGCTCAATGATCTTATTCGCAAACGGCTGAAAATGGCACTTTTTCATTACAGATGCAGATTTGAAATGAGCCCAACAAGCTGTGGTGTTATGTACTCTGACATCATAGTTGTCAGGCACTACAGGTAAATTACAGAGTAAACTGCAGGCTTCTCTAAGCTCTTTTTTTTGCTTCTTTCAGTTGAAATACTCCCTAAGGAATAATTTTTTTTTTTCTTAATGGTTTACAACATTTTGAATCTACTTCTATTAATGCTAATAAATCTGTCTTCACACCCTAACTTATCACAATAAAATTAAACTCTTAAATAAAGATGTATTTTTCAAATATCAAAAATGTTTAACTGTTAATGAATCAATGTTTTCTAAAAACAAGCAAAAAAAATTAAAGCAAACTGAGACTATATTACCTTCTTTTATAGATAATCTAAAATCTTTTAAAATGGTGATTAATTCTTACTTTCAATCTGATCAGAGAGAGGCAGTGAGGCAAAGTGGACATGTATGGTATCCTTTGAAAACCAAATTTTTAAATCTGAAGGAAAGATATTTCTTCCTGTCTGATTGATTGTTTAGGTGAGAGGGGCCTGGGGAAGTTCATATGACAGAGGCTAACATAACACAAGTTTAAGTTCAACTTAAATATAAAGAAGGAAATGAAACTGAATTATACTTTCATTTTGCTAACTATTACTATTATATGATATGAAAAAAGTCAAATAATTCAAATGAATCCACAGTTTAAAAATTAAAGTTTTCTTTGTCAAATTTGTCAGTGGAATTTAAAACATGTTTTCAAGCTAGTAATTCGTGAATCAAGCTGGTGATCGAATTTTAGAATTAGTAAAAAGTAAACTGGAAAAAATAAAATTATTGCATTTGTTTCATATTTGGCCAAGAATAAAAAATTGGTATATAAAGGAAAAAAAGTCTTACAAATACAATCATACCTATATGAAAACCTGAAAGAACATAAGATGCTCATAAATACTCATATGGGAATACTAATCTTGCTGATTAGAAGTAAAATGTCATATTTTATGACAAGATCTAAGAGTGGAATAAATCAGCAATTTATACTTTCATCACTAGGATGATATGAACTGTAGCTAACAATATTCAACAAAAAGTAGCTTTAGCAAAAAAAAAGAAGAATTACTACTCTCACAGTATAAGCTATTCATAAGGAAGGAGGTCCAGGGTTAGTACACAAGCCTAGATATGTACAACCACAGAGTGACACTGTAATTCTCTTGACCTTCTTTTCAGTTGCGAGATGGCTACAGAAGCTCTAAGCATTACATCCTCACACATCAATATCTAAAATTAGGGAAGAAACTGGGCCTCTTTTAACACGTCTTTTTATTTTTTTGCCAGTGTAGAAAATTAAAGACCCAGAAGGCATTTCTTCTAATCCTGTTGGCCAGAACTAGGTTACATAATCCATCCTTGCCTTCAGGGAGATCAAGAAAGTAACTATCACACAGAAAGGGTCTCAGAAAGGATCTGGGGGGCAGAGGCTTTGTGTAGGCAACCTACGGGGTCTGCCAGCAATATGGCAAGGTAGTTATAACATTGGCTCTGGGGCCAAAATTCCTAGGTTCGAATTCTGGTTCATCCATTTCCAAACTGTGATTTTGACTATTATTTAACCTCTTGCAGTTTCGGACCTCCCTGGTGGCTCAGACAGTAAAGAGTCTGCCTGCAATGTGGGACACCTGGGTCCAGTCCTTGGGTTGAGAAGAACCCCTGGAGGAGGACATGGCAAACCACTCCAGTATTCTTGCTTAGAGAATCCCTGGACAGAGGAGTCTGGTGGGCAATTCAATTTCTTCACCTATATTTATGGGGATAAAATAGTGTCTACCTTAATTAATTTAGTTATTGCTTATAAAACATTTGCTTACACTTTATATAGTGAAACACTGCATTATTTGATTAGCTGCATTATAATTTTGAATCTTTACAGATTTAGAACTAGGTACATCAAATTTTGAGAGATGCAGAACAAATTAGAATGGCCTGTGAAATTACATTAATTCAATGTTAAGGGTGTCTATAACTGATTAATAGCTGTATTAGACTCAGAGTAAAGTTTAAAGTATTTTATTTGCTATCCTGCATCTCCCATAGTAGCAGAAGTTGAATACATACAGGGCCAACTCGTCATTGGCCCATGGGTAAAAGGGAAATACATATTCATTTAGTGTCCCTGAGTTAGAAGCTAGAATCTTTCCTTAACTCCTCTACTTCATATGATAATATATTTGTGTGTATTTATAAACATATCAGAGAAGGCAATGGCACCCCACTCCAGTACTCTTGCCTGGAAAATCTCATGGACAGAGGAGCCTGGGGGGGTCTATGGGGTCGCACAGAGTCAGACATGACTGAGTGACTTCACTTTCACTTTTCACTTTCATGCATTGGAGAAGGAAATGGCAACCCATTCCAGTGTTCTTGCCTGGAGAATCCCAAGGACAGGGGAGCCTGGTGGGCTGCCATCTATGGGGTCGCACAGAGTCGGACATGACTGAAGCGACTTAGCAGCAGCAGCAGCAGCAGTAGCATAAATGTATAATACACAAATGCAATATTGCAACTCTTCCTTTAAGATTGGAAGAATTACACTCTAATGAAACTATAAGATGTCACAAAAAAGTATCATATTCATCTCTGCTCTTAAATTGCATATGATCTAGTTGAAGAGTCAAATTTACCATGAAACTAAATAAACAGGGCTAAATACTGTTGTACTGAATATGGTTGTGAGTGTTAAGGAGACAGAGACTAGGGTGAACTGCTGCTGCTGCTAAGTCGCTTCAGTCGTGTCCGACTCTGTGCGACCCCAGAGACAGCAGCCCACCAGGCTCTGCCGTCCCTGGGATTCTCCGGGCAAGAACACTGGAGTGGGTTGCCATTTCCTTCTCCAATGCATGAAAGTGAAAAGTGAAAGTGAAGTCACTCAGTCCTGTCCAACTCTTCACGACCCCATGAACTGCAGCCTACCAGGCTCCTCCGGCTGCAGTCCATGGGATTTTCCAGGCAAGAGTACTGGAGTGGGTTGCCAGTGCCTTCTCCAGGGTGTACTAAGAGCAGTATATAGGAATCAGGAGGTGATGGAGCTCAAATGGCTCCTCTGATGGAAAAGATTAAAGATGAAAAGCCCCAGGCCATGATAAAGGATGGTTGGGTGAACTGGCTAGTTGGATAAATGTACAAATAAAGTGGAATATTTATCTTGAAAAGAATTGGATTAATATTTACTGAATGCTGACTATGTGCTAAGCCAGAGTTACATGATAAAAATGAAGAATCCAGTAAGAAATGTCCCTATACTCAGGCAATTGGATCGAATAGCTATGTTGGATTAAGAGAGGCAGAAAGAGATAAAAAATAGTATTTGGATTAGTCAATAAGTCCCATTCTTTGTTATTCACTGACTGTTAGGAATTAAGAGTCCTCTAAAATCATTATTCATATAGCATGTTTACATTGATATCCTTTTCCCTAATATAGAGTAAAATAGAATAATCACATCAAATATATTTTAAAAGAGCATAAAAATAAAAGAAATATGAGAATTTATCTTGTTTTTTCCAATATAATATGTTTCATATTTATGATAATAATATCGATAATGAACATTTACTGGCCATCCCCAGGAGCTAAGTGCTTTAAAGGTATTAATTCATTTTAACTTCATGATCTTAAGAGGTAGGAATTCTAATACTTTCAATTAATCAGTAAGGAAACTGAGACCCAGAAATGTTACATAATTTATCTAAGATGACAGAGCTGATTATCAGTAGAATCAGTCTGTGAACAGTTTGGTTTCAGAGACTGTCCTTTTAACCACTATTCCATAATTGATTTATGAAAAATTTTAAAATGAACATAGAATCAAAGTTTTGAAACTTTTCCAATATATCATTAATCCTAAAACTTTACAGTCAGACAATTAATATATTGTTGTCTCATTGTTCTTCAATAATGAATTTTCTTCTTTGTTCACAAAAAACTTTGTTTTTAAATTTTCAAATTCCTATTTTCCAAGTATGACTAAAATGTGTGTCCAAATTCTGATTTTCAAAGGTGAGTATATATTAAGGAATACTGTGGCTTTTGCTTTTTATTTAGTGTTATCAAGGATAACAGAATCAGTTTTATTGTAAATACAATGTGTGAAGAAAGATGTTCAACATCAATGCTCCAGTCATTCAGCCTGACATTTCTCTGTGAAGTGGGCAGAAAATTAAATTGCCTCAAATTAGAGGAGAAAATCACACACCACAAAAAGTAACATGTCCAGTGACAGTTGAGGTCATGCTTCCACTGCAATATGTGTGAATTTTACCATATTAGTTTCATTGATGGTAATGGAAATTGTGCAGTCGCCCCTTTTAATGTGCTCTGAATTGTTACCCATTAACATCCTCAAAATATCAAATTTTTCCTGGCATTTTATGTTGGTTTTAGAGTATTACATTGCTATTATGTATTCGTTTGAAAAGGTAAGCTAATTTCATTATGTTTCTTTAGTTTTAATTTTTTCAGCTGTTTTCACCCAATCTTCCTCATCCCAGACCAATGATCAGATATCCTGGATTTTGACTCTTTTGAACTTCCCTGGGTTATAAAATAAACACTGGAAATTGGAATTCATTAGTCATTTTTTTAGAGTCCAGATTTTTATAGCAAGCATTTTTATGAGACTGTTTTGAGATCCCAGTGTACTCTGCTGGGATCCTTACAGAGGGTAAGATATGAAAATGGCAAGTCTAGGCAAGAACTAAGTCAATATATTGCCTTTATGAAAATTAATAAATGGTGTTTCATATCTAGGATAGAAACTGCTGAATGTTAGACGTCTAAAAAGATTAGAGAGCTTAGATTTAAGCTCTAACTTGCCCTCTGGTGAGAAGAAGATGGAAGAGGTAGGAGGGATGGCCTTTGTGAAGTAAGTTTCAATATCACTCACTGTGAACCAGGAAGGACAAAATTAAGGGGAAATAATGCATATAAAGCAAGTAGCAAGACTGCCTGGCATGTGTAGGCATTCAATGAATATGAATTGCCTTGGGAATTCAAAAGGAAGGTGAAATCTCTTTGAACTAAGAATTGAGGTGATTTCATTAAGGCATCATGAGTTAGCTATGAAGACATTTCAAACCAAGGCAACAGCATGAATAAGGAATGAAGGCAAGTGAAGTTCAAGAGCATATCTCATCTTGAAGGATAGTAAAGCTCTCTTACTGAAGGTTCACAAATAGGTGAGGCATTTTTGTTTGTCACTATGACTTGAGAGGTGATGTTGGTGTTAACAGCACTAAAGCTAAGCAGGTGTGTGTGTGTGTGTGTATGTGTGTGTGTATATATATATATATATATATATAGTTGCTCAATCATGTCTGACTTTTTGTGATCCCAAGGACTTTAGCCTGCCACGCTCTTCTGTCCATGAGGATTCCCTGGGCAAGAATACTGGCATGGGTTGCCATGCCCTCCTTCAAAGGATCTTCCCAACCCAGCGATTGAACTCAGGTCTCCTGCATTGCAGGTGGATTCTTTACCCTCTGAGGCACCAGTGAAGCCCATGAATACTGGAGTGGGTACCCTATCCCTTCTCCAGGGCATCTTCCCAACCCAGGAGTCGAACCAGGGTCTCCTGCATTGCAGGCAGATTCTTTACCAGCTGAGCTACCAGGGAAGCCCAAGGAGGTTAAAAGCCCAAGGAGGTTAAAGGCTATTTAATTAGTGCTCCACAACAAAACACTCCTACAAGAATACCAAAGCAATCTATCTGAGAAAAGCTGAAGGATACAGTCTATGAAAATAAGCAACAAAAGACAAAATTGGAAAGTGGGTTCCAACATCACACTGGACACCAAATGCCATGGAAATAAGTGTGCCTCAATTGGTAGACAATGGGATGTTTTTAAAAGCTTTGTAATGGAGGAAAGATACGATGAGTCTTTGTAAGTACTGAGAATAATATTGGATTACTGGAGTGGATAGCCGTTCCCTTATCCAGAGGATTTTCCCAACCCAGGGATAGAACCCAGGTCTCCCTCATTGCAGATGGATTCTTTACCAGCAGAGCCACTGGGGAAGCCCACTGAGAATAAGGAATACCACAATTCAACAAGAAGACTTTGGCCCTTATTGGCGAGGTGAGTTGGGGAAAAATTGCCCATGGGCAGGTGTTAGGTAGAGTTTATAGGCAGTGAGAAGGGATAGGAGAGAAGTGATGCAAAGCCAGTTTCTCCAAGGAAAGAGGCTATGGTTCTAATCTTACTCATATCCCTTTCCTCCATAGGAAATCTCTTTTTTTTCCCATTTGGAAATCGTTAACCAGTGAGATATTCAAGTTTTTCTGAGTGCTTAGGACCTGAAAGGGGAGGAAAATTCTATCAATCTTTCAAAGCCAGAATTTCTTCTCCCCTACTCTTTGGTCTGTCACAATAACATTGCCTTGAGGGAGATAGTGGGAAAGAAAGCGTCAAAAATGCAATTTCAGCAGCACACCTTACCCTGATTAGCAGTTAAAAGCAAGTACAGGAGCTGCTGCTCTGGGGCTACACACCTGAGGTTGTCTGTTAGACCTAACACAGTTCCCGTGCTTCATGACTAAGAGCCACTCGCCCAGAAAAACTTGGATATGACAGAGTGAGTCACATAAACACACAAGCATGCACATCTCTGCATATATACTCTTGTACACACTACTTCTTTCCCAGAACAAAATAATGGCAACCAGTTAATAATCATGAAAACATTTATAGACCTTAAATTACTTCTTTTACTTTGTCTTTAAAAATTCACATAGCTTAAGATGGTTTGCTCCTGTCTGTTTTGACACAAAAGGTGGAAATGATGGGCAAGCATGGCCAACCACACCAGCCGGCACTGTACAGAGGAACTGCTGGCTATGTACAGTCTGCTGCTGGAACCAGTCACAAAGCCGTTTTGTGTTCTTGAAAATGTTCTGCGACTTCTTAGATGAATCTCTATAAAAATTACTTGATGTGTGTCATGTTAAAAACACCCAGCAATTAATCCTTTCCAACTATATAAACCATGATGTTCAATAGGTTAATTACATGTTGCTTCAAAATGGATTTGCTAGTTTCTTCTTTCACTCTGCTGACTTTTAGGTTCCCACTTTTTTTTTTTTTTGGCATAGCATTTGGTATTTTAGATTCTGTAATGTCTCCACTTATTACTTTCCTTCTCAATTAAAGAAAGTTTTAATTATTTAATGCAATAAAAGAAGGAGTTGAGTTTGTAACTCTTGGTTCTGTATCAAGAGTTGCAAAGACAAATCCACAAATTTAAGATAACAGGTTTCAGAATGGACTGCAGTTGACTAGGAAGAGCACACCAGCCTACAGGCATTCACATTCAATGTTATTAACCATGACCATGCTGGAGGTACACAGTGTAAATGCTGGCTGCATTAAACTCAAGGACTCCCTTCCTTCAATTCTTTTAGTTCTAATGGGGGCTCCACATAGTACAGTGCGTGGAAGAGTCTCTTTGTTGATAGGCAGTGTCCCTTGACACTGGAACTTCTGAACTTCCTCTGTGGAATCAAGAGAAGAGCTGTGGTATGCAGTCTCTGTTTGGATCAGAAGAAAGTATATGCCAGGGTCTGTGGTACTTTTTTACCAGAATTGGGCCTTGTCCTTGATTCTAAATGGGTTTCCCATTCAGTGAACCAAAGGGAAAAGATAAGAAGTGGAAAATAGGAAGAACTTGCTTGGATATCATCTGACTGCCAACCTGCTGGAGCGTGTGTGCATGCTTAGTTGCTAAGTGCAACTCTTTGTGACCATGAACCCCCACCAGGCTCCTCTGTCCATGGGATTTCCCAGCAAGAATACTGGACTGGGTTTCCATTTCCTTCTCCAGGGTATCTTCCTGACCCAGGGTTCGAACCCAAGTCTCCTGGCAGGTGGATCTTTACCATGAGCCACCAAGGAAGCCCCAACTTGCTGGCAGTTTACACAAATTTACATCAATAGCCGGAAAGAAATTTATAGCCATGGGCAGAGTATGGTAACCATAAATTTTGAGCACATATATTTTCTGATGAGCTTATTCCTTGAAGCACCATGGTATTTCCCTAGTTGATTTTAGTTCTGTAACTAGTCATTTGTTAAACTCACTAAACTCACTTAGCAATTAATTGTTGTCTAACTAAGATAACAGGTTGCAGTCAAAGATGGAGAAGTTTCATTTTCCAACTAGGTGTAGGAAAATCATCTAGGTCCCCAGCTTTTTTTGCACCAGGGACTGATTTCATGGAAGACAATTTTTCCATGGACTGGGGGTGGGGGGTAGGTTTCGGGATAATTCAAGTACATAACATTTGTTGTGCATTTTATTTCTAATCTAATGCCATTGCTATTGGGACTGGAGGTACTGGTCTGCAGCCTGGAGGTTGAAGACCCCTGGCAGGATAATTACATGTTGTATAAAAGACAATTTTTCTGTTCCATTTTCTCTGGGTTTCCTGTTAGATACCCATTTATTTTTACAAGTAATTTATTGTCTTACAGACTATTATAGAGTTCATGTTCACTCTACATAAAGGAAAAGTAAACAAAGCTCATCCTGCCATTTGTTCACAGAATTAAAAGTCAACCCCTACTTCAATAAACAAGCCTCAAAACCAAAGAGCTATTTCCTGAAGAACAAAGTGAATAGGATGTGCCCACTTGTTGTGCAACAAATAAAATAAATATGTATTAAGTTTTTACCATGTGCCACATACATACCTTTGATGTTAATCACATTATTAAATTTCACACTAATTTCATTCTAACAGGTTTTAGGCATATTTTATTAAAATAGGTGAGTAATCTGTGTAACAGAAAAGTTTAATAGCTTGGACACAATTTCACACAATTTCAAAGAAAAGACTCAAGGATTCACATGCAGAAACATTGTTTAATTTCAAAATATCTATAAAATTATCCTTTCCCTCATGAACTAATCCTGTCTTTCCAAAACTAGTTTGATGTACCAAATGGTTTGATGTACCTTGTCTTCCATGAAATCACTAGCTGTAGTATAATGTGAGGTGCTCCTGTATTATTTTATTTCCATGCAGCCATCAGTGTGGGTATTGGAAGATGAATCAATAGCATAAATGTTCTACCTACTTTTCACTGAACTGAAGGATTACTATAGTCACAGGAAAAGGATACCCTCAACATTTGAGCACTTTTGGTTACCTGTTTATTGAAAATCTGTCCTTCATTAAGATATTTCTTTTTTTTTGCAAAGACAGAATAATTAGACATATCTTCAGAGAAGAAAAATCCAAAAAAGATGTAACCCAGAAATATATTAAAGCTAATTGGGATTACAGAAACTCTGAGATTCAACAAATATTTCCTCATTTCAGGAGGAGGCTTATATGAGCACAATTCAGTGTGTCAGAAGTCAGGTAGGGATCTGGTTATACAGGGAACTCTGGAAGTGCCCCTCTCTGGGAAAAATACGAATGAAAATAAGTGAGAGGTAGAAATGCAAAGTACACATTTTAGGTTAACTACTCTCCTTTCAAAATATTTTGTTAGTATTTTGTTACCTGTTTTTATTCACTCAGTTTCTATACAGCAAAGTGAATTCAGAAACCTACAAGTAACTAAAGAAAACCTTATTTTCTACCTGGATGAATAAAATGAAATAAATTCTTGCATTTCTGAAAAGTGTTCATCATCTCTTATCTGAAATCACTAGCCATTTGTTTTAATTTTGTAAACAGCCTCATCTAAAAGTCAAAGATTAAATTATATTGTATTCCTGTTATTCTTCCTTCCCTGGAACATGAGTATGAAGTTTAATCTTTGTTTTCAACAATTTTTTAAGGAGGAATGACCAAAATCACAGAACTAGCTTAAGAATTTCTTTTTCTATACTCGATGAATATAATTCTATATTGAAAGTAAATAGGATTTCAGGAATCCTAGAATTCAATTACACTTTGGTATGATTTATCTGGTGACATATCAAATGGAATTCCTCACTATCCAACACTCAGTACATCTACAGGAGATTTAAAAATAATGTTTCATAATGATGAAGGCATCACTATAAAACCCCTATGCCTTCTGAACCTTCAAAGATTGGATTATATTTAAAAGAGTTTGAATTATGAATGTTATTTGTGCCATTCTAACTTCTGGATTCAGTAGAGATTCCAAGAGGGAACAAAAACACCCTGACATCACACACACATTCCTTCTTGGCATGGCAGCAAGCAAGACAGAACACAGAAGAGGCTATGCAGGAACTAAGTACATTCAAATCTCATGAGAAGGTTTATGTTTTCCCTAAAAATTAGTATATAGGAAATACCTGGTGAACCAATGAGGAAGGTAAATTTTTATGGTATAATTTCAGGAGAGAGCTTGTGGGGAACACAGACGCATATAAAAACCAAGATTATAAGTTCTGAAGAGGAGGCCTTGTCATTAATTTTGTACCCAGGTCTACCATGCTGACCAACCCAGAACGGGGATTCAATTAATATTTAGTATTTACCTGGTAACGATGTGTAAATGATTATTGAACTGATGCTGAAGAATGGCAAATCGAGTATTTCTTAGAATTCACATTAATGTATCTATTTACTTTTATAGAGTGAAGATGCAGCTAAATTTGGAACTCAATTATTCTTCTGAAAACTACTATTTTGATTACATATTTCAAAATAAAACACTATCTGAAGATCCTCTGACTCAAAACCAATTTAAATCCTATTGTAACTGGTTGACTCTAGATTCTGAGAAAAATCTATTTCAGTTATTTCCTTAAATATGGCACCTACAACATATATTTGAAGAACAGTACACCCTAATTTTCCCTAAAAGGCAATTCAAAGTTCAGTGTTTTTCAAAACATTATGTTTGCTTTCTTAATTAAGTGGAGACTTGATTCTCTCAGCCCAACAGTTCATATACAGAACAAAGCAGCATCAGGCATGGCTATTCCACCACTGACCTTCTTGAACTAAGACCCAGACACCCTGAACAAGATTTAAATTTCTAGATCAAGGTTCTGACCTGAATAAGAAGGTTAATAAATATCTGTGAATTGAATATTGCATGAATATTATGGGGGGAAATCTCCTTAAAACAATATAATACGGTTTATAATTTCAGTAACTGTATATAAATAAACTGAAAATGAATAAAAACAATTTATGTCAGGTTACATGTACACAATAAAATCTGATTTTTAATGATACACATATCAAGGCAGACAGAGAGATGTCCTACAAGATCACTTTTTAGTCTCAAAATATATTTTTTAATGTAGGACTTTACAATTTCAAGGTATTTGAGATTTAATTGGACTTAAGTAATTCTTAAAATGCATCTTACATGGTTTTATTACTATTTTGATCATGAAGTGGCCGTGATAAAAATAAACTGCTCTTAGTACTTATTAAATTCTTCACTAAAGATATAAATATTCATCTACATTCATCCACACCCCTTCTTTCCTTTCCTTCCTACCTTCTTTTGTCCTCCATGACTTCCTTTCTTCCTTCTCCTGTCTTTTATTTCTTGCCTTCCTCCCTTATCTATCTATATTATGTAAATATTATACCTTATGTTAATGTCTTTATCTTTGACAAACATTATTTGAATTGATCTATATGAAAGATTTTATTTAAAGCCGAATAAACCAAAAATAATGCCCAGTTGTGGATGTGACTGGTGATGGAAGTAAAGTCTGATGCTGTAAAGAACAATATTGCATAGGAACTTGGAATGTTAGGTCCACGAATCAAGGTAAATTGGAAGTGGTCCAAGAGGAGATGGCAAGAGTAAACATCCACATTTTAGGAATCAGTGAACTAAAATGGACCAGAATGGGCGAATTTAATTCAGATGACCATTATCTCTGTTACTGTGGGCAAGAATCCCTTAGAAGAAATCAAGTAGCCCTCATAGTCAATGAGAGAGTCTGAAATGCACTACTTGGGTACAGTCTCAAATACAACAAAATGATCTCTGTTCATTTCCAAGACCAACAATTCAAAATCAGTAATTCAAGTCTAGGCCCCAATCACTAAAGCTGAAGAAGCTGAAGTCAAACAGTTCTATGAAAACCTAAAAGAACTTCTAGAACTAACACCAAAAAAAGATATCCTTTTCATCAAAAGGGACGGGAATGTAAAAGTAGGAGGTCAAGAGATATCTGGAGTAACAGGGGAGTTTGGCCTTGGAGTACAAAATGAAGCAGAGCAAAGGCTAACAGAGTTTTGCCAAGAGAACACACTAGTCAAAGCAAACACCCTCTTCCAACAATACAATAGGTGATGCTACACATGGACATCACTAGATGGTCAATACTAGAATCAGACTGATTATATTCTTTGCAGCTGACGATGGAGAAGCTCTATACAGTCAGCAAAAATAAGGTCAGAGGTGACTGCGGCCCATATCATGAACTCCTTCTTGCAAAATTCATATTTAAATTGAAGAAAGAATAGAAAACCACTAACCATTCAGGTATGACCTAAATCAAATCCCTTCCAATTATACAGAGGAAGTGATAAATACATTCAAGGAATGTGACCTGATAGAGTGCCTGAAGAACTATCGACAGAAGTTCATACACTGTACAGGAGGCCATGATCAAAACTATCCCTAAGAAGAAGAAATGCAAAAAGGTAAAATGGTTGTCTGAGGAGGCCTTACAAACAGCTGAGAAAAGAAGAGAAGCAAAAGGCAAAAGAGAAAAGGAAAGATACACCCATCTGAATGCAGAGTTCCAAAGAATAGCAAAGAGAGTTAAGAAAGCCTTCCTAAGTGATCAATGCAAAGAAATAGAGGAAAACAACAGAATGGGAAAGATTAGAGATTTCTTCAAGAAAATTAGAGATATCAAGGGAACATTTCATGCAAAGATGGGCACAATAAAGGACAGAAATGGTATGAACCTAACAGAAGCAGAAGATACTAAGAAGAGGTGGAAGGAATACACAGAAAAACTATACAAAAAAGATCTTCATGACCCAGATTACAAGGATGGTGTAATCACTTATCTAGAGCCAGACATCCTGGAGTGTGAAGTCAAATGGACCTTAAGAACAAAGAACACTAAGAATCACTAAGAACAAAGCTATTGGAGGTAATGGAATTTCAGCTGAGTTATTTCAAATTCTAAAAGATGATCCTGTTAAAGTGCTGTATTTAATATGCCAGCAAATTTGGAAAATTCAGAAGTGGCCACAGGACTGAAAAAAATCAGTTTTCATTCCAATCCCAAAGAAAGGCAATGTTCAAACTGCCACACAGTTGCACTCATCTCACACTCTAGCAAAGTAATGCTCAAATTCTCCAAGCTAGGCTTCAACAGTACATGAACCATGAAATTCCAGATGTTCAAGGTGGATTTACAAAAGGCACAGAAACCAGATATCAAACTGCCAACATCTGTTGGATCATTAAAAAAAAAAGGTAATTCCAGAAAAACATCTACTTCTTCTTCATTGACTACGCTAAAGTCTTTGACAGTGTGGATCACAACAAACTGTGGAAAATTCTTCAAGAGATGGGAAGACCAGACCACCTTACCTGCCTCCTGAGAAATCTGTATGCAAGTCAAGAAGCAACAGTTAGAACCGGACATGGAACAATGAACTGGCTCCAAATTGGGAAAGAAGTACATCAAGACTATATTGTTACCCTGCTTATTTAATTTATATGCAGAGTATATCATTGGAAGGACTGATGCAGAAGCTGAAACTCCAATACTTTGGCCACCTGATGCGAAGAACTGACTCAATGGAAAAGATTTTGATGCTGGGAAAGATTGAAGGCAGGAAGAGAAGGGGACAAGAGAGGATGAGATGCTTGGATGGCATCACGGACTTGATAGACATGCATTTGAGCAAGCTTTGGGAGTTGGTGATAGACAGGAAAGCCTGGTGTGCTACAGTCCATGGGGTCACAAAGAGTTGGACATGACTGAGCAACTGAACTGAATTGAACTCAACATTATGTAAAATGCCAGGCTGGATGAACCACAGGCTGGAATCAAGATTGCTGGGAGAAAATCAATAACCTCAGATATACAGATGACACTACTCTTACAGTAGAAAACGATGAAGAACTAAAAAGCCTCTTGATGAAAGTGAAAGAGGAGAGTGAAAAAACTAGCTTAAAACTCAACATTCAAAAAACAAAGATCATGGCATCTGGTCCCATCACTTCATGGCAAATAGATGGGGAAACAATGGAAACAGTGACAGACTTTGTTTTTGGGGGCTCCAAGATAACTGCAGATGGTGACAGCAGCCATGAAATGAAAAGACACTTGCTCTTTGGAAGAAAAGCTATGACAAACCAAGACAGCATATTAAAAAGCAGAGACATTACTTTACCAGCAAAGGTCCATATAGTCAAAGGTATGGTCTTTCAAGTAGTTATGTATGGATGTGAGAGTTGGACCTTAAGGAAAGTTGAGTGCCAAAGAATTAATGCTTTTGAACTGTCGTGTTGGAGAAGACTCTTGAGAGTCCCTTAGACAGCAAGGAGATTAAACCAGTCAATCCTAAAAGAAACCAGTCCTGAATATTCATTGGAAGGACTGATGCTGAAGCTGAAGCTCCAATACTTTGGCCACCTGATGTGAAGAACTGACTCATTGGAAAAGACCCTGATGCTAGTGTTTGAAGATTGAAGACAGAAGAAGAGGATGACAGAGGATGAGATGGTTGGATGGCATCACTGACTTGATGGACATGAGGCTGAGCAAGCTCCTGGAGTTGGTGATGGACAGGGAAACCTGGCGTGCTTCAGTCTGTGGGATTGCAAATATTCATACATGACTGAGCAACTGAACTGACTGAAATTGAACACATTGTTATCAAGTGGATACACTAAGAATACTAACAATGAGCATAAGATGTTCCAGGAGAGCATAAGGAAATTGTTCCACCACTATGACCAACTCATGATAACATCTAGATTGAATTTTTCACTTATTACTAATATCTACAAGATTGTGGGTACTAAATTAAGCACTTGACCCCTACTGCCACAAATCCTAAATTGTTCCTGGAAAAAATGAGGCTGCCTATGGACACTTTTGATTGGAGGTGGACTGGTCCTCTATAAAGTCCCTTCAGCTTCATAATAAGTTGCCAAGCTGCTCATCTGACTTCCAAAATAAATACCTTACCTTTCATGATCATTAAAAGTCAAATCTTCCAGACTTTCACCATGTAGCACAATCCATAATCACTTCTCTTTAAATTCTAATTCATCAAGTCAGAGAAGTGATTTTTAGGAAATATTACCTAAGAGGTATGTATCCCTAAAGGCACTCCAAACTTTATTACTGGATAAAGTTGGGTCACATTTGTTAGCCATTCAGAATCTGACAACACAGACCTGCAGTCTAATGTGATGGCTTCAGTTTGTTTCCAATGGTTAGTACAGAAAACCAATAGTTTCAAATCTAGAAACATATTCTCTGTATTGTTCAGTATCTGATAAGAAACAGGTGAAATGAATTACCATACTGTTCTGTAGCATATATGTAAATACATAATACAGGTTTAATTAATTTTATCTGATTACTTGAAAATTAGCTCTAGAAGGTTAGAATATTATCATATTACCAACGTGACTTCTCTTTTTGGTACTTTTTTTTTTTTTTTTTATCTTATGCTCCTTCCCCTAATTCAGGTAGTTAGAATATTTCATTCTCATTGTATCAATTAGTGACCAACATGCTAGAAATAAAATGAGATAAAATATAGCCATAGGATTTTGAGTTTCAAAACCCAAACAATTTGGAAGAATGCAGAAAGTGTAGATAAAAGCTGTTTTCCTATGTTAGCTCCCTCTCCACGGCAAAATTCCATAGGCTAGGAAGAAAAAGAAAGTGAGAGGCAAAAAAGAAGAGTCTAGCTATCACTGAGACATTGCTGAGAAACGATGATTGCTTTATCAATGTCCACGGAATAAACCCAGTGTTGGGAGAATAATGACAAAAACTTCAAATGAATCAGGACTCTCTAAAGGCAAGACTTGAGTAGGCATGTAGGCTAAGAGCAGCTCACAGAGTTGTCTTTAGCCTAGGGCAGGACAGGAGAAGCAAAATTTCTCCAGCAAAAAATGCAGAGAGAGCCAGCAGACTGAATGTGTCCTTGGAATGAGGACAAGGAGGCTGCAGTGGCAACCTGCAAGGACCAGTGACCACAGACCAGACTGAAAGAAGGACGTCTCAGCGGGTGCCAGCAGGGACAGTTGATGACACGGAGGGCCAGATGGCCCCCCACCTGGCAATTTGTAGACACAGTCCTGGAGGAGAGTCGGGGAAAGCTGATTGAGATTGAGTTTCTGCCACTTGATGGAACTGGGGCCCAGAATACAAATTAAGTTCAGCTAGAGAAAAATATAGAAAACTGTTTCTTGCATACTTGAACACCTGAGCTTATACACTGAAATTTCTTTCTGTTACAAGTTTGTAAATGACTCATAGGACAACTCTTATTAATCAAATACTGCATTCTAATTATTGTATTAACATAATCTACTTAATTATTTTATTTATCTCCTACTCTATATTTCTTAACTAAACTACATATCATCATTATTTTATTTATAGACTACCCTTCATTCCTAAATCACTGTACATATTAATATCAACCATGAGAATATTTGTCTACTCTACCCTGGGTTTCCTCTCTACTTTTTTTTTTTTTTGTACTCCCCTTAAACTTGTCAACAATGATGACAGCTAATTTTGACTGGAAATAATGTAATCTTTTTATATATAACAACAATAGTTTATCCATCTCAGAAGTATAATAAAATCTGACGGTCTTCCCTTTTTTTTATTGTTTGTGTGTCTCTTTTCCTTTTAAGCTCTGTACTTCTCAAGTCTGTAGTCATATTTTAAATTATTATGATCAACATTTCAGCCCTCATACTCTAAGTGTAATTTCCTAACATTTCCATCTAGTTAGACCAAGTATCACATGGCTGCAGATCTAAATTCTGGATCTTAATTTTCCTTAATATAGCACACAGCACCTTCATGGGGCAGCAAAGTCTGCTAAAGAAAGCTGAGAAAACACTTCCATTGCCCAAATATGGAACCAACATACTTGACTGAGAAAGGGAAAAAAGGGAAAGGGTAGAGATGATGGATTCCATTGAGGCCAGCCATAGTGTATACACAAGTGTTATATATTCCAGAAGGAACTATAGTTCAATTTAATTATTTAGATTTCTCCTGAATTCTGTTGTTGTTATTAATATTATTATTACTAATGTTCAGTCTAAGGTTAGATTGGTTCTAAATTGTATGAATGCACAATTCATTTTTTACCAAGCTTCTCCATTTGTGACACCCATCATTACCTTGTGCTTTATACTATTTTCTGTAAAAATGAGATGCTGTCCTTCCTGTATATCCAGTTACTTTCAAAGTTTAAGAAACACAAGCTTTTGAAAACATAATGCAAACTATAAGGAATGGGAAGGTAGACAGTCTAAAATTTATTGTCTATATATATGTATTTTAATATTCAGTACATTATTCATGTTTTCTTCCTAAAGATTTGATGTCAATAGTTTCCTATGATGCAAATACATCTCATTTCTTTTTTCTTAAATTCTGCCACTCCTGTGAGTCTTAAGTAGAAGACAATGTGTCCTCTGACATCTACTAATGGACAATGATCGCAGATGAACACAGGTGGGAAATGCTATTTCAGGGTAATAGCTCACACCTGGAAAGGTCTATTTTTTCCTCTAAGATCTTTCTACACAGCAGTGAAAATAAACTAATTAGGTCAAAGCATCACATTGGGACCCATGAGCTTTAACAATCTCTATAGTTTGTGTCCCCACAAGAGGCCACTGTCCAAAGGCAAACAAGCAATAAACTCCAAACCAGAATAGGAGCTCTTGGCTTAACCATTTCTCTCTTTAGTACAGTTTCTTCTTCAGTTCACTGCATATGAATTCCTGCATGATTCACAGAGGAGAAAATTGGGATAGAAAAATAAGTAAAATGCAAGAAAGGAAAGAAAAATAAGAAGAAATGGTGTTTCCTAGAACCATAGCCTGTGCTCAGACCCAAGTGCTACAAGGTCCTGCTTACGAGAGAAAGGGCTAACAACCGCAGCTCAGGAGTGTGATTTGTCAGCCTCCCTGGGCTTCAGTGAAAACTCTACACTGATAGCACTGAAAGAGATTAATTCCAGGCATGGACACTCCTGCTTTTTTTCCTTTTGGTAGTTTTACCTACTGCACAAAAGGAGAAAAGGAAAAAAGTAAAACTAATAAGAACTTGCTATCTTTTCTCTGGTAGATCCCTCCTGTGGTTTAGTTAAACTCTCCTAGGAAGCTTGACCTCATCACCACCTTTAGGACACAGGTCCGGGATCTGAGGGAGTTGGACCTCCAACAGCACTGGACCCATTTTTAATTGTTTCACCAGTGCTTCTTCTAAATGCGACTGAAGCAAGTCTAGCTTTGATTCACTTGAATCCCTTAACAAATACTTTCTAGCTATTTTTCCCTTACCTAAACCTTTGGGCACTTAAATTTTCCATTTGTTTAACAAACAGTTGTTGATCATCTATAACACACCTGAATAACGAAAATGTAAGGAGATGTAAAGACATAACATTCTAGGCCCTCAACAGTAAGCAAATGGTATGACACATGCCTACCCTGTATATTGTCACCCCGCTTATTTAACTTCTATGCAGAGTACATCATGAGAAATGCTGGGCTGGAAGAAACACAAGCTGGAATCAAGATTGCTGGGAGAAATATCAGCAACCTCAGATATGCAGATGACACCACCCTTATGGCAGAAAGTGAAGAGGAACTCAAAAGCCTCTTGATGAAAGTGAAAGTGGAGAGTGAAAAAGTTGGCTTAAAGCTCAACATTCAGAAAACAAAGATCATGGCATCTGGTCCCATCACTTCATGGGAAATAGATGGGGAAACAGTGGAAACAGTGTCAGACTTTATTTTGGGGGGCTCCAAAATCACTGCAGATGGTGACTGCAGCCACGAAATTAAAAGACGCTTACTCCTTGGAAGGAAAGTTATGACCAACCTAGACAGCATATTCAAAAGCAGAGACATTACTTTGCCAACAACGGTCCCTCTAGTCAAGGCTATGGTTTTTCCTGTGGTCATGTATGGATGTGAGAGTTGGACTGTGAAGAAAGCTGAGTGCTGAAGAATTTATGCTTTTGAACTGTGGTGTTGGAGAAGACTCTTGAGAGTCCCTTGGACTGCAAGGACATCCAACCAGTCCATTCTAAAGGAGATAAGTCCTGGGTGTTCTTTGGAAGGACTGATGCTAAAGCTGAAACTCCAGTACTTTGGCCACCTCATGCGAAGAGTAGACTCTTTGGAAAAGACTCTGATGCTGGGAGGGATTGGGGGCAGGAGGAGAAGGGGATGACAGAGGATGAGATGGCTGGATGGCATCACCGACTCGATGGACATGAGTCTGAGTCAACTCAGGGAGTTGGTGATGGACAGGGAGGCCTGGCGTGCTGTGGTTCACGGGGTCTCAAAGAGTTGGACATGACTGAGCGACTGAACTGAACTGAACCCTGTATTTAAAAATGAAAGTGTTAGTCGCTCAGTCACGTCCAACTCTTTATGATCCCATGGACTGTACCCTGACAGGCTCCTCTGTCCATGGAATTCTCCAGGCAAGGATACTGGAGTGGCCTGCCATTCCCTTCTCCAGGAGATCCTCCCAACCCAGGATCAAACCCAGATCTCCCACATTGCAGGCAGATTCTTTACCATCTGAGCCACCAGGGAAACCCCCCCTGTATTTAACCAAAACTTAAAAATGCATTTCTTTTAAAAATATTAAGTTAAAAGAACATAATTTCTCAATTATAAAATTATCATAATCTCATCACTTATCTTAACATTTCATGCTTTTTTCAAACTTTGTCTACTTGCATAAACCATCTTATGTTTTAATCCTGTTGTTATACTACAAGTAGTACTGCATGTTTGCTCATGGTCTCAATACTGAACTAATTTTGATGATTATAAAATGTCATATTACTTCTACCATTGAGTATTAGTCTATATATATATTTAAATTCATCATCATTTCATCCAATACTCATTTTTCGAGCATTTACTATAAGCCGGGTAATAGTGCTGGCTATCAGGAATACAATGTGTTTTCTATGCTCCAGAGGTAACAAAGTGGGAGACAGACTTATTTATAAACAAGGGATTAAATGCAGTGAGAGATGTGCTCAGAGATCTGCTAGTAGATTGAACCATATTACACTGAGTGTCCTGAGGGCTAAAAATGACCAAATAATAGCTGTCTGATATAGCTCAAATGAATACAATGTGTATGGAACCCCTGGTGATAGAAGACAGACAGAGCTTCAGTGAAAAGGTATATTTGAACAGAATTCTGAAGAGATTTGGATTTTACACGGCACACAGACAGGGAGAGCAGTGCTGCTCCATCTTTTATCTATTTTAATTCAACCAAAGGACATGACACTCTCTGTTCACAATGGCTTAACACTGCCACGACGCTCAACAAGGGGTCCCCACCTCTGGTTGGGGGATATGAGTATTTCTGAGAAATGGGAGAGGGACCTCTACAGTTTGAAAAACTTTCAGATAATACTGATTATGATCCTCTTCTCACCCTCCTCAAGTCACCTTCCTGCATCCTCTAAAAGGTCAGAGCTGGAGGTATAAGACCCACCCACCCACCGTATGACTGAAGCCTGGAGGGGTAGATGGGAGTAGGAGATGGATATGGAAACAGGCAGGATCCAGACTGTGAAAGGCCATGGAAATCGAGTTAGGAAATTTGACTTTGCAATTGATGGGGAACCACTGGAGGGTTTTGAAGTAGAAAGGTGAAATGACTAAATTGGGACTTAGAATAACATGTCTGGGAATGAAGCAGTAGACAGACTAACAAGGAAGAGACTGCAGATGAAACGAACAATTCTCCAGGACAGAGACAAAGATGTTCAAGCTCAGGCAATGGCAGAGGGGTTATCCTTTTTAAAATTATCCCTATAAAATCAATTATCAGGAATGGTGTTACTTGGCAAAATGTTACAACTATTTTCATTTCTCTTAAAAGCTATTTTGAAATTGTTCTCTAAAAATGCTAAGTATGCACATATACAAGTATATGTATATTATATTCACACACACACGCACATATATATATATATATATATATATAAGGTATGAATGGTATTCCATTTTATATGTCTCTACAAAACATCATCCTTGTCTAGCATGGCATTATCCTTGCCACACTAGACAAGTAAATGTACATTTATGATGTTTCTTTAAATTATTAAAAAAAACTGTAGTTTCTATGTCAAGAGGTGTAATAGTTCCAATGTACATGTATAATTGTAAACACACCTGAAGAAATACAGAATGCAATCTGAGCAATCTTCATAGAGGCATTAACATACCAAGATATGTCTTGAGGGAAGCTATCAGGATGAATGCAGTAATACAAATCTTGTCAAATGAGAACTGCTTGAAAGAATTGGTGATATTTACATTGAAGAACAAAATACTAAAAGGATAAGAAATGACTGTCTTTAAATATTTGAAGATCTGTCATAGTGAAAATATTAATGTTTTGATTGATTCAGGAGATGTCTTCTAGGATTCATCTAGGATGAATGAGCATACATTTAGTGGCATTAAATGTAGATTCATCCTGAGGCCATGGGCTTTAGGAATTAGAACTGATCAACAGGGATTTATGTTGTTGAATGAAGTAATAACCCTCCTACCACTGCATCCTAATCTAAGGTCTCAGGAACAGTTGTGAATGGAGGATTGTGTGTGCTTGTGTGTGTGTGTGTGTTTATGAAAGACAGAGAGAGAGAGGGAGCGGTGATTAAAGTGAGAGAAACGTAGGGTGATAGGCACCAAACACTAATGATGAGGCTGATTAACCCAGAAACTTTCCTTCCCTCAAAGACTGGACAGTCCTCCTTTCTCATCTGAGAGAGGACTGGATGATGACCCATTTTCTGAATGCTAAAAAGGCAGAATCCTCAGGGTGTTGTAACCATTCCATTCCCACTAACTCTGCTTTCAACAAGCACACCACGACCAACCCCCTTGACTCCATGGGGAGTACTGTTTTGTCCTTAGCTAAATGTATTCTCTGCAGTAATCAATACTCACCTCTCCCTCCTAAAACCTCTCCTGGCCCCTCTCCCCCCAAAATTTCCCCCCCTTTTTCCATTGAACTGTAAGCTCAGTGGAAGCATGGACCACATTTGTTTTGCTTATTTCAGTGTACCTAGATCTCAGTATAGCACCTCACAAAATGTAGGTCTTCCTTTCATTCTTTACCAGCTCATTCTTCTCTACCTGACCTTTAAATACAAGTATTTCTCAGGCAAATATATATATATATATATATATATGTATATATATATATATTTTTTTTAAATCAGTTGCCGATTTCTTCTAACTTGTTCTTTGACTTTGATGAATCATCTTCAGGGTAACCACAAGTTATAAAGTCTCATAGCTAACATCTGTGCTGATATTCTAAAGCTGTAGATGTTAAACCTTTAGGTCCAAATAACCCTTCAGACACTTAGAAAGTAATGAGGACCCAAAACAGCTTTTGTTTATGTGCATTGTGGTTACAGATATTAATCATGCTAGATATTAAGATAAAAAGTATTGATGCATTAAAAATAATAGAAAAAATTCCATTGGATATTTATAGAGCATGTTTTTATGATAAATGTCTTTAAAAGTAAACAATCAGTGGGAGAGAGGCATTGTTGTACATTTTGCAAATGTGTGGCTTAATATAGGCAGCTGGATATATGCGTTCAATCTCTTATACTCTGTTTTGTTTAAAGTATGTGAAGAAAATCTGGCTTCACAAAAATATATATTTGAAAAAGGGAATAATAGTTCAACAGCTTTATCAGATAATTATGGATATGCTTCAGTACTAGACCAAAACTTGGGAAGTGGTAGATGCTTAAAAGTTGATTTCAATATGGAATCCAAAAACAGATTGTTATAAACTGAATCATGTCCCTCCAAATTTATGTTTGAAGCACTAACCCCAGTGTGATTGTTTTTGGACATAGAGCTTTCAAAGAAGCAACTAAGATTAGACGGGGTTTTAAGTGTGAAGCTCTGCTATAAAGTGAATAGTAACCTTATAAAAAGGAGAGAGATAACAGGGATGAAAAAGTCCCTATGAGGATGCAGCAAGAGGATGGCCATCTGCCAGTCAAGGAAAGAAGGCTCAGGAGAAATCAAATCTGCTGGTACCTTGATCTTGGCTGGACAAACAATGGTTGGAACTTTGAGAAAACAAATTCCTGTGGCTTAAGCCATCCTGTTTGTGATATTATGTTATGGCGGCCCTAGCAAATAAACACACCCATCAGTGAGATGGACTCTGTAACATTAAAATCCATTGGTTCAGCTTTCACTTTGAATGGATCTGTTATCTACACATAAGTTTGTGAAATCATATCTAGGTCATTTGGAAAACATTAATTCATTGAGACAGATTTTCCAAATGTTGACATATTTCATTATACTAAATAAAAAAGTCATACTTAAAAAATATTCCAGTCCCATCAAGAATGTCTTTATTAGATGCCAATCGTATAGTGACAGACACGAATTTTCCAACTTTCTGATTTTCACTAGAAAATGTGAATTTTATTATTGGTAACAAATATTGTCAGTAGTTTTTCTTTACATGAAGGGTTCATTTTATTCATTTTTTGATATGTCAGCCAGACAACCAAATCTGAACAATCACAAGTTTGTCTGTCTTGCTCTTTCAGGTAACGATGAAGCTCAAAGGAAAAATTGTCTAGTTCAGCTCACAACTGAAGACAAGCACATGAAGTTTTTTTTCCCTTCTACCTCCCCTCCCTGAGACAGTTTATATGGAGTGCAAGTTCTTCTTGCACTTCTCCCCTTTGGTCACAAGATTATTAAAAAGATGAGTACCCAAGGGTTGAAATTACTAATTAAATTACTAATTATTAAAATTAGTAATTTACTGGCTTTTAAAGGTTTCTTTTGCAAGTGAGGAATATAATGACCACAAGTGACTATAACAAAACTATCAAGGGTTTTACAAACATTGCTTTTGCATCATTAGTAAAAAGACCAACACAGTAGGGAAAAAATAACATCTTAATAATATGAAATTAGATTTGATCTTGTGAATTCCCAGAAATGTCCTGGGGGAACCCTAGAGGTCAATGAACCTCACTTTGAGTTTGGTTGTGTTGGAGAATCATAAGGAATAGAGGTTACAAATTTAGAAGCACACAGAGGACTTTTAAGAAATGTTTCAGGTGTGTCTGTGCTCTTTTTATAGTCTACATTTAAAGGTAAGAAATCAAGTTATAAATTAATTTCAATTTTTTTCTTTTGATTGAAAATCCATCACCAATGCTCTTATTTAGTTCGGAAAACACCTCTCAATCAAATTATTTCAATATGCACCTGAATGTTATGCACTGCACCAATCTCCTTCCAATTTACTCCTCCTAGAGCCAGAGTTAATTCACTTATAGTTCTTTAGTAGTTCTCCATTGCCCTCAATATAAAGTCCCAAATGCTTTCTCATAGTTTGATTCTTCCTAATTGGACCCTCTTAACCTTTTCCTCTTTTGTCATTTACCACAGCTACATCAAACTTCATGATAAAGTTAAGCATATCTTCAGTTTCTTAAATATCATATTTTTTCTCTCCAGACTCCTAGTCATCACATATGTTATCCTTTTTGAATGAAATTCTTTCTTTTCTCATGATATTCACTTTCTGTTCCTGCCGTTTAATGCTATTGTTTCGACACTTCATCATTGTTCAATTCTGCTTCAGTAGCATCTGTACCTCTTCTATCATAGCATTTATTACAGTATATTGGAATCGATTGCTCCACAGAATGTAGCCCCTGTTAGCTATTAAGCAGCATACTGTTAGTAGTTGTCACACAATCAACTAAGGCAGTTACCTGTTGACTTGGTTTTATAGAATTTTAATTGTAGAGATGTTTAAAGAATGGGTTGATACCCATATTAGAATATGATAAATGCATTTTGTTTAAATGCCCTATGTTCCAGTATGTATATCATTCAAATTGAAAAATATAGCTCTGAGAATTTCATAGGTATTGCTTTATATTTTTACTGTTTCCATTCCCAACATTTTCAAATAAGATGTAAACCAACTGAAGTACCTAGAGCTTGCCAGATTTACCTTATAATTCAGCTCATTGTTATACAAAATGGAAACAGGGGTGACTGTATGATCATATAGAAGGATACATGTTACAAAAATGTACAATTTTGAAAGATTTTCAGACATGTCAAAGACTAAAAAGAGAGAGAGAGATGGGCATCTTTTTCAATTATTAGATAACTGGTATCTCTATAAATATGATAAAATATATACATATATATATTTCTCTATAACTATGTGAGAAAAGAGACACACCACCAATGAAGTAAAAATTATTCTAGCAGCAAACAAAAAAAGAATCTGAATTTTTTAATTAAAATGTATCAGTATTATCTTTTTAACAGATTCAAAGAATTCTTTCATACAAAGGTTCTTACAAAAATGGATAAAGATTTTCTCACACATTTTCCTATTCTTAGACTCTCATATTTGTTTCACATGTGAAAAATACACATTCATTGCCAGCTTTTAATAATTCGTTCACAATTTACTATCCTTAATACTGGAGCCTTGGCATTGCTAGGGTAGCACATGGCATTGCTTAGAATAGTGGGTGAAATGTTGATTTGCCCAGCTCAGTCTTTCCCATTTGTGGATGTTAATGGTCTGAAGAGTTTTCTCATCTGGAGACAAAAAGTGGTCAGTCTAAGGTTCAGACTAAAATTCATCAAGACTTCTGGTCCTCTGAATGATGTTTGAGTGTGCAGTGCAGCCCACGGGGCAGAGTGACAAGGCTCTGCTTACAACAGGACATTCCTGAACTGTGGCAGAATATGTGGGAAAAGGGCTGAGAGAATATGTGCTATACTCTAGGAACTTGGGGTCCTTATGTAATTTAAATATGTGTGAAATATTAGCAGATGCTGGTTTATGATCAAAACCATCCAATGACACTGACTTAGGTAAAATAAACATGAAACAAACTGTGACAAAGGCACTGGGAGACACCGGGGGATTTGCTCAGAGGCCACTCTCTACATCAAAGCAAACGAGAGAACATGACTAGCTTAAAATGCCAAACTGGGATTTTTCTGTATTCATCATGTACTCTTGACAATGAAGGTATCTCCCATGGAGCTTTTTCCACTTGAAGTAATATTATAAATGCAAGGGAGACCTGTAAACAAACAGTACACTGCCCCTTACAATATTTTCCAAAGAGAGTAGTGTATTCTACGGCTGCAGGAAAGATGATTACAACATTTAAATTTAGCTTGGTAATTTCAGTTTTAAGAGTCAAGCCCAAAATTAAATCGATCATCAGCATCTTGAAAATGCTAACATGTAAATCAATTTTCAGTGTTATAGAAGTTTTGTAGAACATGAAGAATTTCTAAATTCTTTCTTCCATTTGATTTTTACTAAATGAATACCCTTGTCTTTAAGACATACAAGTGTTATGAAAATGAAATTTGGATAGGATTTTATATTTTGGGTAGGTTGACATGTAGAGAATATATTTCAGTTTAAGTAAATATTATAAGAAATAGAGTTTAATTTTTATTTTTTTCTTCCCTTCATTCACTGAAGCATTATGATTGAATACAAACCTAATTATGTGTTCTTTTCATTTTAGACCTAGGAGATACTTTCTTATTAATTTTAAAACTACAATCCATTATTGATACACCTAAGATAACTTACATATAAATAGATAAGTCAGTTTTTCCAGTAATCATGAATGGATGTGAGACAAGAACCATAAAGAAGGCTGAACGCTGATGAATTGATTCTTTCAAACTGTGGTGCTGGAGAAAACTCTTGAGAGTCCTTTGGACAGCAAGGAGATCAAACCAGTCAATTCTAAAGGAAATCAACCCTGATTAGTCATTGGAAAGACTGATGCTGAAGCTGAAGCTCCAATACTTTGGCCACCTGATGCGAAGAACTAACTCATTGGAAAAGACTCTGACTGAGGGCAGAAGGAGAAGTGGGTGACAGAGAATGAGATAGTTGGATGACATCACTGACTCAATGGACTTGAGTTTGAGCAACCTCTGGGAGATAGTGAAGGACAGGGAAGCCTGGCATGCTGCAGTCCATGGAGTTGCAAAGAGTCAGACACGACTGAGTGACTGAACAAAAGTCAGTACTATATGCAGGTCATTCTCTTACTTCCAAAATAAAATTGACAAGTTATAAAAAATGAAAATGAAACAGGAAGGGAGGAAGACTATAAGGGAGAGACAGAAGAATGTAAAAGAAGTTTACTGAAATTTAGTAGGGAATTTAAAAAGGAATAAAAAAGAATGGTGTAGCAGATGAAGTGATTGAGAAAAATCACTTCATTTTGCCTGCTCCTCACAAGCCAGGGGGAAACATGATACAGCCAGGCAATAGGGTCAGGGTTAATGTGCTTCCAGTATATCTCTGAAAACGACGGTGTGACTTGGGGGAATGGTGCAGTATAGAATCACGGGATGGGGCTCTGCAGCACACTCACAGTGAGATTTTGCTGTGCTAAATAACAAAGAGAGAATCTTAGGAGAGTTAAGTTACTGAGACAGTACTGTGACAGAAAATAGAAAATGTCTTCAGTATAAAAGTAGCTAGAACATATAGCAGTGGTAGGTGCAAATTAAATAGGTGATGTTGGCCCTGGGGTCAACATGAAGGTAGAATTCAAGTGTTTGCTTCAACTCTTTCATCACTGTATGCCATATTCCTTTGGATATTAACTACCCCACAGATAGTTGTTTATTGAATAGATGCTGAGAAACATTGCCTCCTGCAAGAATTACAAATCTGTGGCCTTGAGAATGCTGTCTGTGTGCATGTATGTGTGTATTTTCATTCCAATATCCCTTTGCAAAGTTGCAAAATGTTCTTTATAATGAGAGTGAATAGGGCAAGATAAATTTCTAGCAACCTAGATGGAGGGGCTGAGCCAAGATATTATTGTTTATTACTGTGT
Source organism: Bos indicus (assembly GCF_029378745.1). Classification (NCBI taxonomy): domain Eukaryota; kingdom Metazoa; phylum Chordata; class Mammalia; order Artiodactyla; family Bovidae; genus Bos; species Bos indicus. The sequence continues at coordinate 85,217,145 of NC_091763.1, read as the reverse complement.
TTTTCCCTCCATTATATGCTCAGTTTGCACCTGTTACATAAATATAAACATAGCAGAGAAGAGCATAAAGAAGAGGAAACAATATACAAATATGCCATACAAATAAAACTAATTATATCCATCCTTGAAAAACAATAAGGAGAGAGAAACAATTGTGAAGTTTTACTAGAAAAATTGAATCAAATTGTCCCCACTTTGAGTAAACTTTGTCTTGCAATGTTTTCTTTTTTTCAAGACAAATCTGTGATAGCAGCAGATATTAACTGTGGAAGTACACTAGCAAGATGCATGCCACACTAAAGGACAAAATAGTTAGCTCAGCCTTAAAGATGTGGAGAAAAAAAACTGTCCTTCACTTATTTGCCTTTAGATTAAGTGGTAGATTAAACCTGACTTCACAAATATTGCCAAGTAAGCTGATAATTTATTTTTAATTCCATTTACTTTGATACTTCCAATTATTTTCTTTAGTAGCTGGGTTCAGATTTCCTATATGGGGCTGATTTCTGGTCTCTGCTTATGAAATGAAAGATGAGGTCAAATCCATCTGTAGGGATGGATTGTTTATTAAAGAGGGGACCTAGTTCCAGAGACATTACAAAAAAAAAAAAAGCCTCCAGATCAAATGCATCTTTCTTCCTATGGCATCCGTTCTTAGCTTTCAGGGTTAGGCGTCACCACCATTAACAGAAGAGATTATGACCAAAATATCCCACCACTTTAATTACTTGTGATTGATTTGCAAGGCAATGTGATAGCATCATCTTAATTAGTTGCTCTGAATTGTATCTGACAAACCACTGGATAACATATTCACTCTTTTCCTATAGGTCTTATGTTGAACCAGACTCTTCATATGTTTTATCTCATGTGGGCTTCATTCAGTTTCGTCAAGAGGTTAATACCATCTACAATTTGGAAATGACAACTTTAGAGACATTATTAACATGCACAGAGTTACAAACCCAATGGTGGCTGTGCTAGGGCTTGAATTCCCAAGGTTCTGATCCCAAAGCTGCATAGTTACAATGCTCCACTGACTTGAGAGTCAAGTTTCCATTGAAATAACATTAACTTTGGCATCGATATCAACAGAAGACATTACAGTTTGTCAATGGCATAGATACCGTGAGAACTTCAGAAACACAGAGTAATTAACCATTTTCTCAGAAGCCTATAGGATAACCTACCACTTAAATGGGCTTCCCAGGTGGCTTCCCTAGTAGCACAGATGTAAAGAGTCTGCCTGCGATACAGGAGACCAGGATTCTATTCCTAGGTTGGGAAGATCCCTGGAGAAGAGAATGGCTACCCACTCCATTATTATTGCCTAGAGATATTCCATGGACAGACCATGGGGTTGCAAAGAGTCGGACATGGCTGAGCACTAAGCAAACCCAGGTGGCTCAGTGGGTAAAGAATCTGCCTCTAATGCAGGAGACGCAGGTGATTTGGGTTTGATTCCTGGGTCAGGAAGATCCCCTGAAATAGAATGGCATCACACTCCAGTGTTCTTACCTGGGAAATCCCAAGGACAAAGGAGCCTGGTGGGCTATAATTCAGGGGGTCACAAAGACTCAGACATGACTGAGCACAAACACAGCATTTAAATATTTTTATCCATGAGAAGAATTAAGAAAAGTGCCTTATAGTTAAGCTTAGTGTGAAACAAGCAAGTTTATCTTAAAAGAATGTGGGAATTAATATATCCAAAATTATTATATTTTATTGTGTTCAAGTAGAGTTCAAATACTCTGATAGAAAATAAAGAGCAAAATCACTATAAGAAGCAGTTTGCTTTTGATAGAAAGCCAAAATTTAAAATGCCAGCGGTATGTACCAGAACAGGAAGGGTTAGTAAACAAGGTGATAAAATGTATCATTTTGTTATAAAAGCCAGCCAACATGGTAATAGGTTCTTTGAGAGTGAGAAATATTTCCTGTCTGTCAAGGAGGGTAAAGGAAGACAAGTTAGTTCAGTTTCAACTATCTTCCATCTTAGATGGGGGTTCTTGTGCTTAGAACATATGGAGACTCTGTAAGCGGCTTTCTGGGAGAAAAACAAACAACAAACTCAAATATCAATTTAGGTGTGATCTGTAAGACTGATATTTAAGACAGCAGGATGCTCTTACTTTAGGGGTTAAGTTGAAGGTGTAGTCTGACAATGGACTTCTGATATCTCCAAAGAACTGCCTCCCTCAGAGTCTAGGGAAATCTTTTAAACAGTATTGAGCTAATGAATAAATCCTATTTGCCAAAAACCCTTCCAAATGTATGGTCTCAGGTTAGAAAGAAGGGCCCACACTACTTTCAGACGAGGCAACAAGACTAACAGGAAGACTTCTGTGAAAGAGGACATCAAGGAACTGAGTGCCCTCTGGTCTAGGGGAGGTAGCTGGAGGCAGAGAAGTCAATTAAGGGTCTCCATTTAAAAGCTATAAGGTGGTGAAGACTAACCAGATGAGTTTGGGAAAATCCCGGGGCAAAAGATTTGTATCTTTTTCTAAAGGTGTAACCCACAATGATTGCAGGCTTCTGAGAGAAGTCCTGTATACAGCAGACCACAAGATACATACATAGCAACAATTCAGAAATGTCTGTGGGAAGCATCAACAAAGAATCAGTCCTAGGACAGAATGCCTTCAGTGTGCTCTTCCAAACATCCCTGAGCAGTGGGTCTTGAAGTCTAGGACAAATTTTTGGTCAAGTTGTTTCCACTGAAAAGTACTGGTTTGAAAAACCAATAATTTAGAATGGCTACACACAAAATAAATGGTTCACAAATTTTCCTTCTGAAGATTTTGTGATACATTGTTATCATTAACCAGTCCTTTACTATTAAAATTCAATAGCCAATTGAGACAAACTGTTCTGAGCCTGTTCTTCCACCTCTGATTGAGACTGGGTGGCAGATACTGGGGATAATGACATCCCTGAGCAGTGAGGTGAATTGACTCTGATATACTGTCTTGGGGCTTCCCAGGTGGCATGGTGGTAAAGAATCTGCCTGCCTACAAAAGAGATGCAGGTTCCATCCTGGGTCAGGAAGATCCCCTGGAAGAGGAAACGGCAACCCACTCCAGTATTCTTGCCTAGAAAATTCCATGGACAGAGGAGCCTGGTGGGCTACAGTCCATGATGCTGCGAAGAGTCAGACATGACTGAACAACTAAGCATTCCATGTTGACTCCTGGAGTAGAAAAAATTTCCCAAATCTCACAGGGTCCCAATGGGTACAGGGAGGGAGAAACTGAGTCGAAGATTAGAGGGTTGCCCAGTAGCTACATTCACAGCAAGCAGAGTAACCAAGGACCTAAAGCTACAGACTAGGGAACCCAAAACAGGAGCCTGGATGGAGGAAGGATCTTAGCCTCAGGTTTATAGCATTAGTTAAAGAAGCAGAGTCCAGAGAACCAGCTTGGAAGAATGAGAACATTATGGTTATCCTCATTGGATAGTTTTAGCGTTAGAGGCTACTAACAGGTAACATATGAAAAGCAAAGAGGGACAGAAATGCCTCAGCAGTCACCAAGGCCAGAGAAGGGCACCCCAACAACATGATTCACCATAACACATGAGGGTAGAACCAGTCCAAACTCAGAAGTTAGCCCTAGGAAAACAGATCCTTTTTCCAGTCTCATAAAGATAACTGCACTGATGAAGGAGGGAGAAAAGGGAAAAACAGCATTGAGTGGGATTTTTTGGATTTGAATTGATCCCATATTTTCTTGAGACTGTTTCGAAATGTTTTGAAGAACAACAACAAAAGGTTTTAAATAAGGAAAGCTTGAGAACCTTGTATTTATTTTCAACCAGCCAGAATGGCAAGGCTCATGAGGATATTTAGATCACTTTAGAACATAAAGAGGGAACAGATTTTGGCATATCTGTATTAGAGTATGCAAAACTCCAACCATGCTACATATGCCAAGCCCAGATGAGAGGATCCACCCCTTCACTCTTTTTCTACATTTAGCACTTTGAACTTAGTAATTTTCCTAAAGATTGTGCAGGGAGGATGTACTGAACAGCCTTCTACCACACAGTCATCCTGCTGCTTCTCTACACTGAATCTCCCAGAAGCCGCTTCTGACAGGTGGTGCCCTCACCGTGACAACTCCTTAAAAAGTGAGGGCAAGTCCAGAGCTCCCACCCCTTTTCTGGGGAGAAGCATTTGTGCTGGGCTGGCTGGTTCCAAGATTGTGCATGGAGGAGTTCTACCTTGCTATCTAGGCTATAATTAGACCAGCCTAGCAATTCAAAGTGTGGTACCTCCATAATGAGGGAGCAGCCTGAAATGATGACTGGTATTCATATGGTCCTAACTAAAAACAGGAATTCTTTGTAAACTAAGATCAAGGTGGTTCATGTCAGGTTCTCATCAAACAGCATTTATAAACAGTAAGCTCTAAACCTGGCTGAAAATGAACAATCATCAGTGGAGTTTTGGAAAAAGGCTCTTAGTGTCACCAAGGTCAGACCCAATAATATATGGTAAATGTTTTAAACACTTTCATATTGCTTTCCTTACAAATCAGTGCTGTGATGAACATGTCCAGTTCTTCTATATTCAAAATAGAAACCTGATTTTCAGCAGGGATGTCATGTGGGCAGTCATTTGACAGGAAAGGCTAAAGTTTCCTGGCCACAGACAAGAGACAAGGTCTTTGCCCTGGACTTCTATGCAAAATAAATTGTCTAAGCTCTCTGACCCAAAGTTTCATCATCTCTAACAGAGAGATAATTATCTATATTTACAATTATTATGACAATATGATCGCAGTGCTCAATTCACACATAAAGGACACTGACATTATTGTTGTTGGCTAAGCATCACCCCTCCATTAGCCACACCTGTCACTAACTAAAGTGGCAAATCCTTGAAGTGCACATACTACGATTAGGAAATCTAATAGTGTCAAGTACAATCTCATAACTGAATATGTGTCAGTCATATCTCATTCTTCCATATGTTAGTCATATCTCATTCTTACCATTATGTATTTTATTGATATATTTTATTTTTATAGGATCAAATACCTGTCACTAAATTAACCATAATTACAATAATAGTACAATATATTGTTATTGCTGTAACAAAATCACTCAGCACTTGAATTTGTTCTCTTATACATTTCTGTCTCACAAAGCTCATGATTTTATATATGTCAAATTATACAATGAATGCTTGATTCCTATGTTAATAGTTTTCAATGGCATATACATGTCAGAAATCATTTTGAGGACAGTGTTCTCTTCCTTTGGTCTTCATAATATTTTTTTTTTGACATTATTTTTTCCTTCTTATCTATACTCAGAAAATGAAAGTGTATCCCACCTCCTTAGTCATCAAAAGACAGATGACAAGATTATGGATTTTGTTTCACTGTCTACTTGCAGGCTGATCAAATGTCTTTTGAGACACTTCTCTCTCCACTCCAGATGGATACACATCTCTTCTACTGAAGTTGTCCTTGACTACTGAGCATGCAGTGTATGTATGATTGGCTTGCAACTAGTTAAGTGAAGCTCATCTCATTAAGTGCCTGGGAAACTGCTCTTTTGAGATACACCATTGCCCAAGTCTTCCTTTTTCCTTCCCATCCTATCAAGACCTATTTTCATCAATTCTACAAATAATTCTTGAGCCCTTTAAACCAACCACGCAATCTTATAATAAGTCTCCTCTACTAACCTCCTAACTGCAAAGAGGTACTGTGTTCCAATAAATTCTTTGTTTCTGTTTTCTGTAATTTTAAATCTCTGAATATTATAAAAGTAAAATTGGTATAATGTCTACTTATGAAAATATCTTTCTTGCAGTGCAATATTTATCATTACTAATCACAGAGAAATTATTCTATGCAAGGCACTAACTATAGGCTTTAAATGCATTAATTGTATAGTATTCATAACAACCCTAACGTAAATTTTAAAAAAGAAACTTAAATTAGAAAATTCCTTAAGGCCAAGCTGCAAGAAACTGACAAAGCCAGAACTCAAATTCAGAGAACTGTATTTTTACCATTATGCAAAACTAATGACCTTAACTTCCTGATTCTTTGCTCAGGGTCTAGTTAGTAGGGGTTAGGGAAGGGGAGAGAAAAAGTATCTTTCTAAAATTTTTTTTCTGGCAGGGAAGTTTACTTAGGCCAGCCATGTTTATTTTTTCTAAATCAGTCAAAACACTGATGATTAATGGAATTCACTCTGAGATCCCGACTATAAGTTGTAGCCATCAATTTTTTACAGTATTTTTAACTTTTTCTATATCCTTAAATACACGTGCGTGTGTGGCGGGAGAGTGTGTGTGTGTGTGTGTGTGTGTGTGTGTATCTTAGGTAGTCAGTAGAAAAAAGGTGAGTCCAAAATGATGGTTAAGAAAGCCCTGGAGAAAGAGAACATAGGAAAAATTCCAGGACTAGAGTGGTAACTTCTGGGAAAAAAACACATCCCTGATTGATGGCAAGTATGAGCCCTATCTTCATAACACAGAACCAATCAGGCTCCAGTGGGAGGAGACAGAAAGTAAGAAAAAGGGAAGCCCAGTAGTGTTGAGGCCGCTTCTTTGGGTCAGCCAGCCCTCCCCTCTTTGTGGTGTAATGTTTGCTGTCTGCTTAATAAAACCTTGAGATGTAACTGAACCACTGGTCCATTATTTCAGATCTTTGCTGTGAGGAGACCACACTGAGGGAAAAGAACACACCACCTGACATACACACACACACACACACACACGCATGCACACGCACACACATTTACAGTTGACCTTTGAACAATGAAGGGTTTAGGGGAGCCGTCCCCTGCACAGAGGAAGATCCATGTGCTGTGCTTCCTCTGTAACTGAGGTTCAGCCCTGAGATTCAACCAGTGGCAGACATGTAGCACTGTTGTGTTTACTGTTTAAAAAGAACCCTCCCATTAATGGACTCATGCAGTTCAAACCCATGTTGTTCCAGGGTCAATTGCATGTATAAAACCTCCTACCACTGCCATTTCCTGCCTTGTCAATTAAGGTGCTCCAATAGCCAAGAACATATTTTGGCTCAGCTCCAAGAGAGGCTTCATATTAGATCCTATTGCTTAGTCAATTGCATTAAAAGGAGAATCCTTTGTATATACAAATGCCTGTAACATGTTGCCAGGACAAATGGGATTCATCTGCATTCTAAATATGCTGAAATTTAACAGACATCACTTACAAATAAAGGGCTTTTTTTTTTTTTTTCTTTGACCAGTCATTTTAATTTTGCTTCCTAAAAATGCAGAAGCTATGAGAAATTCATTAGCAGCCCCTTCAGCAATGCATAGCAGATGGGAATTTGAAGCTTTAAGAGCTGCAGGAGGAAAAAGTTGCCCCTCCCTGGTAGTAGCCCTTTTATTTCAGGATAGACAGTGATCCAGGTTTAAAAATGACTTGTGGGTGATATATATAGGAAGTACAATATGTTCCAATTTGACAACAGGAACAAGACTTTTTAGAGGAAAATATAATGCAGGGAGTCACTCATATTCACTTATATATTTTAAAAAGGCAGAAGGATTCAGTGATACAATGATAAATTATTTCACCAACACAGGATTTAGGGAAGGCCAATCGACTGAATTTTCAGCAGAGAGAAAGTGTCAATTAGCTAAGCAAGTGATTTAACTCATGATTTCTTTTTTCACCGAATGACCTGCCTGCCTGAATAATTTAATGCCTATTTTAGCAATGGTTAGGATAGTAAAGCAATGGATTCGTTTGGTGGAACAATTAAATGAAAAAAAGAGTCCAACCCCTTATGGGTGGGAGGCTAGATAGCATTCTCAGAGTTTCAGTTACTCAAAGTTGTTTCTTTAGCCTGAATGCTGCTGCTCAATTGAGAGTAGTGAGTTGAGGTCAAGCGAAGCCAGTGATTCTCAAGCCTAGATGAACAGAAGCATCACGTGGTAAACTAATCAAAGATTACCCATGTCAGGGTCCCATTCAGTATCATTTCAGTTGCTCAGTTGTGTCTGACTCTTTGTGACCCCATGGACTGCAGCACACCAGGCTTCCTTGTCCATCACCAACTCTTGGAGCTTGCTCAAACTCATGTTCATTGAGCGGATGATGCCATCCAATCATCTCATCCTCTGTTGTCCCATTCTCTTCCTGCCTTTAATTTTTCCCAGAGTCTCATTAGAAACCAATTTCATTAGAATCTCTGCATGTCAGGCATCTGGGGAATGGGTATTTCTAAAAGCCACCCCTTTCCTGTACAGGGTGATTCCTGTACAGGGTGATAAGCTCTATGGGTTGAGAGATCAGTTGGTGTTTTGGATACAAATTAAATCCAGTTCAAGGCAGACTTTGGTTGCTGAAAGTAGTCTGTTCTTGAGGTGTATCTTTTTATCACAAGATAAATTCTCCTTAACTTTTCTTGCTTATTGGGTTGGGAAAATAATAAAAGGTGCTTTATAAATCTTAACCAAACACTACACTTTGTGATATCATTGTAATTTATGTATGAGCCCCTTTCTTCGTTATCACAATGTGAATATAACCTTCTGAAAGGCATCCTTGTTTATATCTAGATAAATGCTTGCCAAGATCTTGGCATTAAGATGATAAAGTCAAGCTTCTAAGATCTCTTAATAGGATTTAGAAAGAAAAGGAGAGATTAATATCACAACTGAGGTAGAAAGTAGAATTGACCTTTTGTATTAGAGGAAAGACAATCTTAAAAAAAAAAAGGTGTTCTATCTTAAAACAAGTAAAACACTTCATAATCCAACTGAAATCTTTTCTTGGATCAGCTTTTACCAAGTGGCTATTTAGTGGTTTCTTTTAACTGAACATTTATTACATATATTTCTGAAATTTATAAAAGGCCAGTAAAAGAAGTCTTAGAACGCCCAGTGTTAAATCTACACAGCAGGGCCTGGATACCTGGTTCAAAGAAATTAAGTTTATATCCACCATAAGCCAGATCTTCTTTCTTTAAACTTTGGATTCTGTGTTGTGCTGTTCTCACTGAGACACTGTAAATTAAAGGATAAAATGTGACTTTCCACTCTGCTTCCCGTAATGATGTATTCTTAGTTGAGCTTAGGTGAGAAATTTGAATGTTTCAGAAAACCAGATTGCTTTTTTCCTGCCTCAGGGACTAAAGTGGCACAACACAGGATCGTATATCATTCCAAAAAATTTATACTTGCTTACATATTAGATTTTGTTTTAGCCTTTTATTTCTTCTCAACAGATTTTTCATAGCCACAATACTGGAGGCTGTTTCTGAAAACTGCTAATTTTTAAAAATAGACCAGTCAACCAAATTAGCAGGATGACTGAGGGAGAACTTTATTAGGGAATGAACAGCCGGAAGGTCTCAATAAATCTTTTCAGTCATCTGAAAAAATGAAAAACTTGGAAGGATGAGGGGGATGGGCTATGATTAGCTCAGATTTATTCCAACAACCAAGAAAAGCAAATGCATGACTTTGTATAAGTCCCTCTGCGATTTCATTCTCACAGACTTAACTTTTTCTTGCCTGGGGGAATGGGGCATGGGGAGAGGGGCCACAATCATTTCCTATGATTTGCATGGATTTAGGTACTAGATATCCTATTAGGAAGGTATTTAAAATACTTATCAGCATGTTCAACCTTTCCCTTATCAGAAAGCTTTCTTAACATCTGCATGATATATAGCTTACTATCATTTTTAAAACCATTTTCCCTCCTAGTCTAAGTCCCTTTAGTGCCAGGTTGTGTTTTTCTTTTGTGCCTGGCGGAAGCTACAAAGGAAACATTCATTCAATCAAAAGAAGGGCTGTATGATTCTTTGAAAGTACTGTTTTGCTTAATTTTAAAAATGTGTGTGATTTCTCTGATTATGAGATTTTTAAGAGCACAGACCCAAGTAGTGTTAAAGTAGACACTAAGAAATCTTTTGATGAATTGAACTGATTGTCATGAAATTGACTGTTATTTTAATACATACTTAGAGTTATTAAGCCAGATTTTATGGGAAATGATTATAAGTTATTGTGAAAGTCAATGGCAAGAAATTAATATTATCTAGAGTGTCAAGGAGATTTCTATGAAGTGATATTTGAGCCAAGAGCATAAAACAAGTAGGCAAAGGTGGGGGGTGGGGTGGGGGAGAAAAGTGGGATAGGGAGGGGGTACCTTTGAAATAGAGGCAAGAGTATTTGCAAAGGCCCTGAGGCAGACAAAGGGTTGACACATGAAATAAACTGATAAAAGCCAATGCAGATGTAGCACAAAATGGGGTAGAACAGTTTTAAGAAAGATTAATAATTCAAACAATTTCTGGCTGTTACAGAAAAAATGATAGACACCTAAGAAAAGACATGGGCAGGCCAGACAGGATACTACTGAAGCAATCCAGGCAAGAGAAGACGTACCTGGGTGTGCCAATGTGGGTGATGTTCAGAAAGGGAGTGACTCAAACATATTTGACAAGGCTTGCTAATGATTTGAATAAAGACTGAAAGAAATAAAGATGTTCAGAATGACTCTCCAGATTCTAATTTTCTAGTTTTGTAAATAGGAAGAGGACTGTCCATTCCATTAAGGGATGGAACACAGAAGGAGCACAGGGGTGTAATACTGTATAATCTGGAACACGCTGAATGTGATGTGCTTTTGAACATCTAACAGGTGATATCTAGAAGAGATCTGATACACTCCTCTGGAGGTCAGGAGAGGAATGAGTTAGAAATATAATCAGAGTCATTGGCATGAACAACTGGTTTTGAGCTGAAGCCATTCACTGGGTTCACTGGCCTACAATGAAATATAGAATGGAAAGGAAAGGCAGGCCTTAGACTAAGCCTATAAATTTAGATTTAATTTGTATAGAATAGAGCAGGCTTGAAGTAATATTTTCAGAAGGTAGGAGCAAAAAAATATAGTAGGATTTTATGACAATAATAGTCCAGTTGAGTTAATTCACATAAACTACATATCATGTGTGTAAGTAATGTATGCACTAATTTGACATGTATTGTTATTGTATCTGGCTGAGCCCAGATGTACAGACACAGGCCACATAAAACGAATAGTTGCCTTCATCAGGGGTTTGTGATTTTTATGATCAGAAGGTTAAAGCCAGTGGGGCAATGGAATTTGGGATAGTGACATTATGATCCATGCAATTCAAGCTGGTTAAGAAGAAAAATGAAAATAGAAGGAAAGAGTGGGAGCAGGTAATCAATAAGGAGAGATATCTGATAGTGATAAGAAGGTACTGGATGTCCTGATAGGGTGGAAGAATGATGAAGTGAGGGTGCTTCAACAACCAAGCTGATGAATGAAGAAAGGACAATTACAGTAGCACTAAGGAAACTGAAGTAATGATGAAGTGGAAAATCATCATACGGAGGTTGCTGCTGCTGCTAAGTTGAGTCAGTCGTGTCCGACACTGTGCGACCCCATATACGGCAGCCCGCCAGGCTCCTCTGTCCCTGGGATTCTCCAGGCAGAATACTGGAGTGGGTTGCCATTTCCTTCTCCACATATGGAGGTTAAATGGAGGTTATTTCAATAATTAAAGGTATACTTCCAAAGTAAAATGCTTAAATTAGTGGAGGTGATACGGTTCTGAGGGATAAATATAGAGCACAGCTGTGAGACTGATTGCCTGAATCATGGCAGAAAAGTTTGTGGGAGATGAAGAGGTCAAAATGAGGCAATAGACTCTACCAAATAGGGTATCGTGAGGGTAACTCACACCAATCTGCACCATCACTGCAGGAACTGGGTTGCAGAAGAAAACGGAAGTAAATGGACTCAATAAATTTAATTAAATGATCCACAGTGATGAAATACTCAAATGGAGGTAATGGTAACTAGAAAACTGGTAATTATTGGAAGAAAATTTTTTGGAAAAACCCTAAATGGCTTGTGATCTAGCTGAAAGTAGAATAATCTGTTTAAACTACTTTAAAATACAATGTCTTGGTTTCTGCCTCTGGAACCATATTTTTGATATAAATGAACTATTAGAATGAAACTTGGTTATTGTTATTTTTAAAGCTTGGCATGATTAGACTGTTCCCAATATGAAATTTAAAAAATTATTAAGAATGATAAAGGATAAAGCTTTCCAAATAGAGGATTTCACCCTATATTGCCTTTTTTTTTTTTTTAAGCAGGAGATTTTTTTCCCTAGCAGGAGAGAATTATAACATCATCAGATTTAGTACAAGAGGAAAAAATTGAACTTCAGTCTAATAGATTAACTCACTGTACATGTTCAGAAAAAAAGGAAATTGCCTTAGGAAATATCTGAAACATAATAAATCAGTTTAAGGAATAAAACAGTACTATATATTATAATGCCAAAAAATCATCCTGGAAGCATTGATTTATCTAAGTCTTCCACAGAGAAAAACCCCTAGCTAGCTAATGTTAATCACCTAACATGAAGCATTTATTTAAAATATTCAGAGAGAAAATGCCAACTAACAGGCAGTAACATGAATTTCTCTTTTCCTATTAAGTTGAAGAACTTTTTCTTGATGTTTTATTATAAACTGTAGTACAATGCTTCTTCAGAATTTCAAGGATAACTTACATGAAAAGGATCAAATTGCTACTGAAATATAATTTCATTATGTTGTACTGAATAGTTTGAGATTATTCTCTCTCTAGATATATGAGTGTATATGTATACATGTGTATATAAATACACATGAACGATTATTGATATTATATATCAAAGAAATGTCAAAAATTAACCACATATTTTTCTAATAAATTGCAAATGTAGACATATCTGGACAAACCTATAAAAAACTATGGTTTGTTTAGCACCTTAAAATTCTTCTACTTCTAGTTATTTCCTAGTTGAAAAACTGTTGGTGCTGCAGATAATGTTCCAGTCTTCAATAACTCTTCAAACTTTTACTTTACTCAAAGAGCATGTTACCATTTCACTGGATTGTTCAGCAGATTTCTATAAACTAGCCACTATCAACATGGTCCCTATTGATGTGAATGTTAAGTCTTCCTTTAAATGTTTTTCTTCTTAAATAAACATTCTTCTTCATTACTGAATTGGGAGGATGGTGCCAGTAGTCACAATTATCACTCTTTGGAGAAGGAAATGGCAATCCACTCCAGCACTCTTGCCTGGAAAATCCCATGGATGGAGGAGCCTGATAGGCTACAGTCCATGGGGTCGCAGAGTCGGACACGACTGAGCAACTTAACTTTCACTTTCTATATCATATCAAGAAATTTCCAAGATTTTTCATAGGTTAGGATTTCAACAGAACTAACTGAAAGCAGGGAATTTATATTGAACACGTGAATGAAAAACACATGATCTGGTGTAAAGAAGTATTTCCAAAATGAATGCATTGTCTTAGAAAAGGCTAGCAACATAAAAAGATCCTTGGTTATGACACAGAGTGGTGAGCTCAGAATAGAGTGACATCAGCCACAGTTATTTTCAGGCTCAGAAAAGAAAAACAGAAATTACAGAAAAGGAAACTATGTAGGAGACCACAAGTAGCGGTTTAGTGTAGGTACTAAACATGAATTTTCAAAAGGAATAGGAAAAGTGAATCCAACTAAAAAAGTCTTGGTAACAGGTGAGTCACAAACCTAGTAAAGTGTAGTAAGATTCTTAAGCTCTCCCTACAATACATATAAGGAAGTGATACATCAAGACTTTGAATACACAGGAGCAGAACTGAGAACAACCCAATCAAAAGACCACCATCACTGATTACCTAGACAGAGGTAGGATATTAAAACTATGTTCATGCCAATTCAATAATTCTGAATTTAATTTTTATTTATTTGCATGATTTAAATGTGTAACTTCTCAGTGACTCAGTTCTAAAGTCTACTAATAATGAATTAAATAATTATAAATCAATCCATTTTTACTTGACTCCTGACTAAGCAATGATAAAGAAACCTTGTTTTTAATATTCTTTTGGAACAGGGAAAACATAAATAAAAAATAAAATGTAGTATGATAGTGTTAGAAGTAAAACACATTAATCCAGTTGTACCTACTGATCACTGGCTGCTAGATAGTATTCAGGCAGAAATAATTATCTATATATAACTCTTGAAAGATGCAATTAGTTACACAAGTTGCCAAAGTCCTAACTAGGTAACCTGAGAGGAAAATAGAACAATCCAGAGAGACAGGATTCACAAGGCCCAGGTGCTGCTGCATCATTTGCTACTACTTTTTCTATAGTTCTGAGAATGGCACATATTTCCAATCTTCAATTTCTTCTTTTGTAAATAATAAGTAATATAACCTGTACATTATGTAACACTTAATCGTGCACTATGAAAATACAGAAGTAAAAAACATTGTTTGTTTGTTTGTTTTTAACTAGTTAACATATAACCAGGTATAAAGTAAAGTAACAGTAAAAAGATGTGTGCTTTTCCCCACACGTACTGTCTCAACATTCTTCAAGGATGATAGACAAGTAAAAACTTAAAGTTAAAAATGCCACTTATAGTCATATCTAAAAGCATGAAATACACAGGAATAAACTTATAAAAAATATGCTCAGGATATTTACATTGAAAACTATAGAACACTGCTGAGAGAAAGTAAAAGAGACATAAGTAAGTGCTGGGATGTACCATGTTCATGAAATAGATGACACAATATTATTAAGATGCATATTTGCCAAATTAATTTACACATTTAATGAAATATCAATCAAAATTTCAGAAGGAATTTTTGTAAACAGTGACAAAATTAATCTAAACTTACATGGAATTACTAAGGGCCTTTCATAGCCAAAAGCATTCTAATGAACATATTTGGAGGAATTACACTATTTCATTTAAAGACTCAGTATAATGCTATTGTGTGGTGCTATAGAAACAAACATAATACTAGGATGAAGGTATATTCATTAATGGAATGGAATAGAATATAGTGTCTAAAAATTGACTCTTACACATGTGGTCTGACGATTTTCAGCAACAAGCAAGGTAATTCAATGAGAAAGGACAGTTGTCTCAACAAACAGCACTGTAACAATTACAGTATCATTCAAATAAAGAAAGAAGGGGAAAAAAGAAAGCAATCTGTATCTGAATATAAAGTGAAGTCGTTCAGTCATGTCTGACTCTTTGTGACCCCTTGGATTGTAGCCTACCAGGCTCCCCTGTCCATGGAATTTTCCAGGCAAAAGTACTGGAGTGGGTTGCCTTTTCCTTCTCCAGGGGATCTTCCCAACCCAGAGATCAAACCTAGGTCTCCTACCTCGCAGGCAGATGCTTTACCATCTGAGCCACCAGGGAAGCCCTGTATCCGAGCATGCTCCTCAGTGAATAAGAACATCAAACTCTGTATGTGTGTGCATGTGTGTGTAGGTAGAGAGGGCACTGATCACAACTAACTGATGAAATAATGAGGAAGTCTGGTTTTGAACTGAACAGCAGTAGACTATAAAATAATTTCTAATACCATGTTTGGGTAATTCTAGTCTTAATCTCTTTTTTTCTCAGATGATATCCTTGGTGATCCTTCAGTCTTCACTATTGTTCTGCTGTGTTCTCATCACCTCCCATGTCTTCACATGTGTTACAGCATGCAGTGATTTGCAAATCTTTATCTCTAAATTAGATTTCCTTCCTATTAGAATCCATATTTGGGTTCCAGAAATGTAAGTTTGATTATCTCATTGATAGATTTCTCTGGCTATACTACCGGGACCACAAACCCAACATCCACCACAGATATATCTCACTGTTTGTCTCCTTGCATTATTTCTCTTTCATCCCATTCAGCTCTTCTTTTGTTCCCTGAATTGATTACTGATACTGCTTTTCACTCAATCTCCAGAGTTACAAGTTCAACATTCATTCTTAACTCCTTTGTAACCTTCCTATTCAGGAGTTTAAGATTATATTCCTTAAATATTTTTGAACTGACCTTTTTTGTCCATTTCTGCTTCTATTTCCTTGGTTCAGATCCCCCTTACTTAAATAAGCAATTATAGGAATCTCTTGGCTTGTTACCAGGATGACCGTTCAAAAGTATAAATCTGAATATGATAATCTTCCTATAACCTTCCCTTGACTCCCCATCACCTACATAATCAAGAACTTGGATGATCAAGTGAAAACTCTTCAGTATAACTTTCTAGCCTCACCCTTCACCTTTATGTCTTCATATAGTACTGTTCAATAATATCAAATTCTTTTAAGTTTCTAGCATATCTGAAGGTGTATCCTCATAGTTTCACAATGCACATTAATATACTAAGGGCTATATGAATATCGGTTGTATGGAAAGTTGCTTACTTTATTTTTAATTGAGAAGTTCCCAAACACATTGAACTTCTAAGCTTCATTCCTATCTTTATTCCTTCCCCAGGAGTAACAATCACATATCATAAAACTGTTTGATGACTATGATCTGGAAAATACTTATTTGAAGGATAAAATCAAAACCACTTAACCAGACATTCAAAAGATATTATTCTCTGACTCTAAGCTAATTTTCTAGCCTTTCCATTCCATATAGAAGCTCTTCATATATCCATGCTCACTCTTATCTAAAAAGACATGTTACTTTCTCATCTCTCTGCCTAAGCTCTGGGCATTTTTTCTGACAAGAAGGCCTCTCTGGCCCTGACCCCATCCTTCATTTCTCAGCTCAGTTCCTACCTGTGGTTAAATGTGCGGCTCACCTCCTCAATGAAGTGATCTTTTCCTGTGAACTCCTTGGCAATTATTGCCTAAGTCATAACTTTTGCAATTAACATGCACTACTTTGTCACATATTTCTGCTGTTGACTAGAAGTTATTTAAATGTTTACCATGCGTAAGTTTGCTTTTCAAAAAATTTCTTTAAACACTTTGACCTATACCTGGATTCTCTTCCTATTCACTCAGGGCAAGTATGACTCATCTTTTGTTGCTGCTTCTAAACCAGCAGAAGGGATTTACTAAAATCATAAGCTTTTATATTAATGCAGTGAAAGAGAATTTCAAATGATGGGGAATTTACATATTTTATGTTGTGCAAACTAGGCTGACTTTAAGATTCCTAGAAGAAATAATGCATATCTTAAAGCTAGAGCTCTGAATTTTATTTGAAATAATTATTCTTTGACAGGGAAAAATAACTGTATTCAAGAAGTAAAGGCAAATTTCATCCATTACGACTATGACTAACTATTGATGCGTCATAGTTACTTCACCAGATATTTTATATCTCTCCGGTTCCACTGGAGAACAAATAGATTACATTAAGATATTTTTATGTGATTAGAACTGAATTCTAAAGTAGCACCTTTCTGCCTCTGCAAGACAAATACATCTACCAGAGAGCACACAACTGAAAAATGAAAGCTACAAACAAATGAATTTCCCTTCACTTTCATCACTAACCAATACCTACCATACCATGGCAGAAACCAATAAACTCTCAATGCAATTTATAGCCACACTAGCATATGGTATTTCCCCAGGAGTTTTCTGAGGTCTAAACCACTACCTTGAAAAGTACTGAATACTCCTACCTTCATTCTACATTTAATATCTGTCATGATTCTGCCTTTAGAAAGACAAATTAGTCATATGATGACAGGTAGTTCAGTAACTACCTGACAAATCAGACTTTTAAAAAAGCCTGTTGTTCTCTTAATTTTGATTTGAAGGTGACATTTATTGTTATAAATTTGGCAGATAGAACCTTATAATGGTATGCATGTAACCGATATATTTTAGTGCTTGTTTACTCCTTTTACTTGAAACATTTATGTAAATATACATAGAATGTGTTTTTTCTTTAACTGCAAATTAAAAATTATTCTGCATTTTTAGCAAGTCATCAGAATAAGATGCCATCTTTGAGTAAGATGTATTTTACATCACTCTTGTTTCTAATCCTTGCTTATATTCATATTAATCTGCTCCACTCAGCCTACTGGACCTGCCCAACTACAAATCACCCTTGAGGAAATATCAGAAGATAGTCAGGATCCCCTGGGATTTGCCACACGAGGTATCAGCAGTGATAGACTTTTGAAGTAGCACATGGTAAATGTCAACTTTAGAAGTACAAGTAACAAATAATGTACAGGACTTACTTTTTTATTTTTTTAATTTTATTTTATTTTTAAACTTTACAATATTGTATTGGTTTTGCCAAATATCGAAATGAATCCACCACAGGTATACATGTGTTCCCCATCCTGAACCCTCCTCCCTCCTCCCTCCCCATACCATCCCTCTGGGTCATCCCAGTGCACCAACCCCAAGCATCCAGTATCGTGCATCGAACCTGGACTGGTGACTCGTTCCGTATATGATATTATACGTATTTCAATGCCATTCTCCCAAATCATCCCACCCTCTCCCTCTCCCACAGAGTCCAAAAGACTGTTCTATACATCAGTGTCTCTTTTGTTGTCTCATATACAGGGTTATTGTTACCATCTTTCTAAATTCCATATATATGCGTTAGTATACTGTATTGGTGTTTTTCTTTCTGGCTTACTTCACTCTGTATAATAGGCTCCTGTTTCATCCACCTCATTAGAACTGATTCAAATGTATTCTTTTTAATGGCTGAGTAATACTCCATTGTGTATATGTACCACAGCTTTCTTATCCATTCATCTGCTGATGGACATCTAGGTTGCTTCCATGTCCTGGCTATTATAAACAGTGCTGCGATGAACATTGGGGTACACGTGTCTCTTTCCCTTCTGGTTTCCTCAGTATGTATGCCCAGCAGTGGGATTGCTGGATCATAAGGCAGTTCTATTTCCCGTTTTTTAAGGAATCTCCACACTGTTCTCCATAGTGGCTGTACTAGTTTGCATTCCCACCAACAGTTACTTTTGCACAATTTTTATAAAATGCTTTGGTCTTTAAAATACTAAAGCTATACTAGATATTTTTATTTCTGATCCTTTTGAAAAAACATGGATCCTTTGCTTTCTCCTGTTAACTTATGAAATTCAGGTGGAGGCATTTAAATCACAAATCCATTACCTTCTCTCTATCATCTTTTTAACCACAAATAAACAGCATTAAAACTTTGTTAAATTCATTCCCCAAAGAGTTTTTATACAGTCAAATATGAATTCGGAGCTGAATGAATCCACTGACGTATCACAATATTATCTTTACACCTATACAATGAAGTCCCTGATTTTACCTGTGGTGCCTATCACCATGCCTGACACTTGTTATTTGATTTATCAATGGAGAGAGAGGGATACTAGAAAAAACATTCAGAAAAAGCCCTAAAAAAAAAAAGTCAGGTGTAATAATAAAAGATTCATATAACTCTTTTCCTATATCCTAGATCAAAAAAGTATCTAAGAGAAGTTAAGAGAAACGTTATTTTTGGCAGAGCTGGGTCTCGAATCCTAGCCTGAATCACCCGCTCTTGCCCCTATCGTATGCTGCCTCACCAGGACAGAAGAACTGACAGGAAACAAGCACTTCTTCCCATTCAGTGTATTAGCATACTTATTTTTCACAAAATCTATCGATTTTTCTCATTTTCCTTGCTGTACACCATTTAATCATCTTTAAAACATGTTTAGAAAATTTAACAAGCTATAAATGGTATTTTTTATTAAGAGATGTGACATTAAGACGTGTCACAAATGTAGAGATACGCAGTGTTTGCTGTATCCTACCAGCAATGCTGTAAAGGTTAGAAAAATGACATGTACTAATAAGTGATCAGACCCATGGCACTAATGAGAGGCTCTGGTGCCACATGGTATCTTAAAACCCTCCCCAGTGTTCATTACTATGCCACGTTGATCATGTCATTTTTAGTAAATTCAAGAATGATTCATTCCTGGCTGACAGGTAAGTGCAGATACCGTTATGTTACTTCTAAAGCTCTGTCAGTGAACTTGTCAGAAAATAAAGCAGAGTTTCCTTACTAAGAAAACATAAATGTCCCAACTTCCCAGGTTTTTGTCTTAATACATTGAAATTTCCTTCTTTGCTCTCTGCTGAAACATTAATTTTCAAGCATGGTCTGACCAAACAAGCTTTACAGAAAGAAAAAAATCAACATCGTAGCTTCACACAAAGGTTATATTATCCTTTTTTATCTTAGAAATAGATTTCTGTTTTCACATGAGTTTGAACACTGAGCAAAAACCCTTAGAAATTCTTTTCAAATATCTTAATATTTTTATTTCTTTGTATGCAGAAGAAAATTAAATTTCTATTTCCCTAACAGAAAACATTTTTTTGTATCTAGGCAAAACTGCCTTTAAAATGTCTCTTTGATTAAATAAACTGTGAAATGAGTGCTGATACATAATTATTCTAATGTGTGTTTTTCCCAAAGAGGACATGTTCATATTTTAATTGCTTTCATACAATTAAAATTCTGCATGAGGAATTGTTTTCAATCATAAACGTTATATTTAAAAATAGAGAATTTATTCTGCATTGGTGACCAGGTAATTTGGGTAAGTTTCTGAATTGATCTGTGGCTGTCATCTCTGGGGCATCTTCTTACCGGGCAGTGAGAAGTGTTTGTCACACATGTGTGGTCACAAATGTAGAGTTTGGTTTGGATTAATCTCCTAAAAGGAGAACTTACAAACTCTTGGGAGCTTTGGCTCACCATCCTGACATGAGGACAGTGCATGAGAGAAAGCCAGACAGCTGGAAAAAAGAAACTCAAGAAGATGTGGAGGAGATGGAGACAAAAGCAGGATGCCTGACCACTTCCCAATTCTTGCATGCAATCCTGAGGTCATTCTGCCTGTTTTGATTTTCTGAGATACTTGATATTTTATCAGTTCCCCATTTTTGTCTTGCTTTGCTTTGCATTGCTTTTCTACTTAAGCTCTCTCTATTTGGTTTCTGTTACTTGTAAATAGTCTTATTTGTTATCCTGGTCTCAACTATTGGTTGTGGTCTCTGTGTGAAAATGAGATGAGGATAGATAGCTTTTTAAAAATAAATTGGACGGCAAGATGCATAGTTCTGGTAGAATGGGACAAACTACAGATCAACAGGATGAAAAAATTATAGGTATCCATCAGGCTGGCTCAGTTGGGGAAGATGCCTCCAGAAGTCAATGAGTAAAATCTAGCAAGGTAGAATATTTTATCAGAGAGATTTTACACAAACATGGTTCATGTGCAGAGAGGAGGGATGGAGAATACTGTAGCTGAGAATATGATTTTCATGGTGACTGAGATTCAGGTATTGGGGCCAGTGTGAGGAAAGCAGGAGAGACTCCATCTTGAAGCTGTCATCCATCTTAAAGGCAGGATGTGAACTGGGCCTGAACCCTGCCCCAGAGGGAGAAAACCATTGCTAGTGAAAGCCCAGTCTCCTGGAGATTTCCCTCCCTACAGATGGCAAACGGAGACTGTAGTTGAGGTCAGGCTGCTCCTGTTAGATTTACCATTGAGACATCCCCCCCTTGATGTATAATCATTGTTCCCCTCCTTTAATCTTAATTGTTTGTTCTCCTAGCACCTACTTGTTGTAAAAGTCAATCATATACAACAAAGAGGTTGCTAACATGTAACCAGTCACATAGTGGAGGGGAGGTGGTATAAAACAGCCTCTCAGGAACATCAGGGTCCTTGTTGGGAACTGATTCCCTTTGGACCTGCTGGCATAATAAACTGTACTTGACTGTCTTGAGTGTCCTCTGAGGTGTGTTTTGCGACTCCATATTCCACAACACAGGGAGAATACAATATTTAAATTTGGGGCTGTCCATTTCTGGCTATAAATACAGGTACCTAGAAAGCTGCTGTTAAGACAAAGCCCAACTACTGAAGTGGAGTCTCATTGCAGAAAACAAGGTTAATGGCTCAAGAACTGCAAGCCCATGGTTCTCAATCAGAGGTGGTGATGCCCCTTGGGGATAGCTAGCAACATCTGGAAACCATGGTGGCTGTTAGAACCAGAGTAAGGGTTTATTTTTGGTACAGTGGTAAAGAATCCACCTGCCAATGCAGGCAACAAAAGAGACTTAGGTTTGATCCCTGGATCAGGAAGATCCCCTGGAGAAGGAAATGGCAACCCACTCCAGGATTCTTGCCTGGAGAATTCCAGGGACAGAGGAGACTGGTGGACTACAGTCCATGAGGTAGCAAAGAGTTGGACATGATTGAGTCCCTTGGACTGCAAGGAGATCCAACCAGTCCATTCTGAAGGAGATCAGCCCTGGGATTTCTTTGGAAGGAATGATGCTAAAGCTGAAACTCCAGTACTTTGGCCACCTCATGTGAAGAGCTGACTCATTGGAAAAGACTCTGATGCTGGGAGGGATTGGGGGCAGGAGGAGAAGGGGGCGACAGAGGATGAGATGGCTGGATGGCATCACTGACTCGATGGACGTGAGTCTGAGTGAACTCCGGGAGTTGGTGATGGACAGGGAGGCCTGGTGTGCTGTGATTCATGGGCTCGCAAAGAGTCGGACAGGACTGAGCAACTGAACTGAACTGAGCGACTGACACAGGGGTTCATTAGTGACATCTAGTGGGCAGAGGCCATGGATATTCTTAACATCCTTGACTTCCCAGGACAGCCCCCCAACAATAATTATCTGACTCGGATTTCAGTAGGACTAAGGTTGAAAAACCTTGCTTAACCAATATATAGACTCAAAGTGGAATCTTTAGATACTTCAGGGTGAATCTCCAAACTCCAGGTTCAGAGTTCTCCTGGTTCTCATCTGTGGAGATAAATTAGTTTTGGGATATTAAAGAAGGGTTGTGGGGAGAGGAGCTTATCCTTAACTGAGTCAAGGTCTACTTCCCAACTGGCATATTTAGTCACTGCAGTTGTTTTTAAATATTATTTTTTTCTCAGCCTATGGCTAGCCTGCATTTGTAGATCCAACTTAATTGTACCTTGGTTGTTTCAAAGCCTTGTCCTTACTGTAGTCCTTGAAGGCTTAAAGCATTTCCATCCTGACACGGTAAGCCACAACACAGAGTTGGCAGCGTGGCCTGTTTTATTACATGCCAGAACCCACTCCAGTACTCGTGCCTGGAAAATCCCATGGATGGAGGAGCCTGGTAGGCTGCAGTCCATGGGGTCGCTAAGAGTTGGGCACGACTGACGGACTTCACTTTCACTTTTTACTTTCCTGCATTGGAGAAGGAAATGGCAACCCACTCCAGTATTCTTGCCTGGAGAATCCCAGGGATGGGGGAGCCTGGTGGACTGCCATCTATGGGGTCGCACAGAGTCAAACACGACTGAAGCGACTTAGCAGCAGCAGCAGCAGAACAGAAACACTAAGCTAGGTGACTATACTATTTCATAACAGGAATATTACAGGAAGAGAGTGTTTACAAGACTTCTAACTTGATGTCTAGTAACTTGAAAAGTCAACATGAGCGGAAATAAGATGAATTTCTACAATTTTACTTTTAAAAAGAAATATAGGAAAATATTGATGTGTCAGTGCAGCGGTCGTTCATCTACCCTGTCTCTGCATTAGGCCTCAACATGTGTAGCTATTTGCGCTATACAAAGATTCTGAACAAGGCAATATTTCAGAAAGGTACCCTTACACACAATCACCAAGATACGGGAATTCAGCAATTTTGGTTGACTGACTCTCCATGAAACATCATGAGAATGCTCCTATCTTTGACTCCAGTACTCTGTTTTAACAGCTTCCTATTGCCGCTGTAACAAATTACCTAAGCCTGTAGGCTTAAGGGCTTTCTGGATGGCTCAGTAGTAAAGAATCTGCCTGCTGATGCAGGAGATGCAGGTTCAGTTCCTGGGTTGGGAAGATCCCCTGGAAGAGGAAATGGCAACTTACCCCAGTATTTCTGTCTGGAAAATTTCATGGGCAGAGGAGCCTGGGAGGCTACAGTCCATGTGGTTGCAAAGAGTGGGACACGACTAAGCACACACACACAAATGGCTTAAAACAACACAAATTTATCATCTTACACTTTTGGAGGTCAGAAACCGAAAATGGGTCTCACTGGGCGATATTGCTTTGTGGGGCTCTAGGAAAGAAACCATTTTCTTTCACTTTCAGGTTCTGGAGACTCCCACTATTCTTTGGGCCATGACTCCCTTCTAGCATCAAAACCAGCAATGATTTGAGCCTTTCTCAGGACCCCCTCTCTAGTTCTGACTCTACTGACTCTCTCTTCCTTTTGTAAGGACCCTTGGCCCAGCAGGATAATACGGATAACCTACTTATGCTAAGGTCAGTGCTTTGTCATGTAACACAACATACACATAGATTCTGAGGATCAGAATATAGGCATCTTTGCGGGGACCATAACTATTGCTACCGCATTCACTAAAACCTCATTTTGCAAACAAGTAGATAGAGCTTCGGAGAAGGCAATGGCACCCCACTCCAGTACTCTTGCCTAGAAAATCCCATGGTCAGAGGGGCCTGGTGGGCTGCAGGCCATGGGGTCGCTAGGAATCGGACACGACTGAGCGACTTCACTTTCACTTTTCACTTTCATGCATTGGAGAAGGAAATGGCAACCCACTCCAGTGTTCTTGCCTGGAGAATCCCAGGGACGAGGGAACCTGGTGGGCTGCCGTCTATGGGGTCGCAGAGTCGGACACAACTGATGAGACTTAGCAGCAGCAGCAGCAGATATAGCTTACTAAGTTGTATTAGTCACAGAATCAAGCTTTGGCATTTGAAATAAAATAATTACATCAGACATTTAAACAAAGATAGCAAGCAAAACCTTGAGGCTTTAAAAGAATTTCATGAATCTTGTAGAAAATTCATTTTTTAAAACGATCTAACTCCTGGAATGTTCAAAAAACAAATGTAATTTAGGAATGAAAAAATTTCAGGGTAAAATGACATTATCAAGTAGTTATTAATTTTCTTATTGCCATACTATTAAGTATAGAATTTCTAATCTTATTAACTTTTCAATATGTCACAAAAATTCTGCAAATACTCCAGCTCTCCACTCTTAAAAATATAATTTTCTATCAAAAACTACAGAAGTTAAAAATACTTCTCCTTTTTACACTGGAAATAAAATCAAAGCAAGTGCTATAGAAGATAGGGTGAATACTGCGGTGTTGTAGGTGATCTTACACATTGGTGATGAGGAACTATGAGATGACATTTCAAAGATACTGACAAACTAAGAATCATTGATACCAATAATAAAGTTGATAGCTTTCTACAGAATGAAATTACCCCTTGGAAGGAGTATGCTTTAGCCTTTGATTCACTTATTAATTTAGTAGTCATTTAGTAGAAAAGGCACAGGAAATCACGTAACTGCCTCATACATTTTTAGTTGAAAAAATAAAAATGACATAAAGGTAGATCAATAATGCATTTTTCCAGGAAACCAAGAGATTTCCATCATATCCACTCAACAGTGACAATTTTACTTTGAAATGATCACAAACCAAGATGCACATAATGACACCTCTAAACAGAAAAAAAAAAAAAAAAGAAAAAAAAAACCCTCGATTTATTCTTTTTTAAGACATCAAGGAAATAAACAGTGCACTTAAAAATGCTTACATCCTATAATAACAAAATGATAATGAGGAATAAAATGAACACTTTAGCATTTAATAGATTTTTGCTTTATCCACAATACCTAAGTTGTTATAGAAAACAAATACAAAAAAACCAAGCAAATGCATCTTCTCTGAGGTACAAAAGTTCATGAATTTAAATAACTATTTAAAGCTACAGAATAGGAGAGCCTAAAAGATATAAATAATTGTCAGCTGAGTTGTATGAAAAATAAGGAGTGTGAGATGTGTGTTTCTGAAAACAAAAGCATATAGCTTACCTATCCTTTTATCTATCTATCCCTCAAATGCATTTTGAGGTCCTGGAAGGTTGAGAACATGTCTCCTTTTCTTATAGCCCATATGATGTCCAGCAATAACTTGACCTTAGTAAGGAACATTGTTTTTTTGCTATGCATTCTACAGTACTGAATACTGACATCATCAGATATAATAGAGTGATTAAATGACAAAGAGCTTTAATATAACATTTTAACTGCAAATCCATTGTTATCTACATTAAGTATATTCTATACTTCAAGACTGAAGGCAGGAGGAGAAAGGGATGACAGAGGATGAGATGGTTAGATCGCATCACTGACATGAGTTTGAGCAAGCTGCAGGAGTTGGTGATGGACAGGGAAACCTGGTGTGCTGCAGTCCATGGTGGGGTCACAAAGAGTTGGACATGACTGAACAACTGAGCTCAACTGATATTTCAAGCAATCTTTTCCAATTGTATGTATCACACTGACCTAATTAGACACCCTTTGCCCTGAGTAGTAAGTACTATCTCCATAACTCAACTATAATACCAAGAGAAGGTTTTACAAAGCACTTCATTAACATTAAAACATCATCCACTACAAACTCAACGGTCTAATAATTTAAAATATGTAGATTGTAAAAGTAAACTATGCAAAAAAGATAATCTGTATATAATTTTTTAAATTATAAGTTCATTTTAAGTTCCCAGGAATGTAGAAAAAAATTATGCTGGAATTTATTTATCAAAATTTTCCCTGTTAAGCAACAAAATGAAGCATCTTTGGATGGTAATGCAAGTTTTCACTCTCAGGTACTACAGTACATGACTAATAACCTTAAAATAGAAACCAGCTTGCAATAACTGAAGAAACTACTGTGACATTAATCCACACAATGTAATTGATTTGATATTGCCTTTTCTGATCTCTCTCATATCTTTAGATAAAACCCACTATACCACATTCCAATTAAGAAAAACAGTATTTATTAAAAAAAAAAAAAAGCAATTGTTAGTACATAGAAAAGAAGCATCTATGGCTCTCAAAAGCTAGACTACACTAGGTTGCTAAGATCACTATACTGTGCTTGCTGTTCCTTGCTTTCTGTATTCCAGTCAGCATCCATTTTGTGAGAAAGGGATGCACACAGGAAGCTGCCTTAATTTAGTTCCTTTCATCTGAAGATTTCAAAAGCTTTGCTGATGGTCATTATTTACAGTTGCTGAATAAATGGGAGCACAGACTCAATGGGAGGCCATAACCATTCTATAAATGAATTACAAAGAGTAGAATCTTGTTAAAACAAGTCGGAGTATAAAACATCTTAGATGTCCTGCTTAAATTCTGAACTTATTTTCCATTTTCTAAGCAACTTTTCCTATTTTGTAACTTTATTCTTACATTTTAAGGTTAATAATGACCTTGCTCACTTGTTCACACAGAGTCACTGGCCCCTGATTATTTTTAGAAATGTAAGTCAGCTAATGTGCTACCTATGTGCGTATGCATGAAAAAATGGAAGGGGGAAGAGTACATGACATTATGACATGTAATTTGAAAGTGCTTTAGGATATAAATTGTGCAGAGGAAATAAAAGGAAAGAAAAATAAATTTTTAGACTGAAAATTGCTAGAAAAGGAAGAGAGGAAATTATTATTATGGTTAGAAGGTTAGAAAGAATGACTCATGACAAAGTAATTTTGAACAGAAGACTCCTAAGAGCCAGATAAGGAGAGGAGTTGTGTGCAAGAGGCAGAAATATGTGGTTAAAGATGGGGGCAGAGAGATATGACTCCTAATAGATACAATAAATTTTCTTCACTAATGAAATGCCTATGGAGGCTTTTCAAAGTAATGGCTCTCACACCAGGCCAACCATCTGAACCAACCACCTAAAGAACGCTCAGAAGCTAACTCCTACTGTGTGCTCCCCAGAGATGCTGATGTATCAGTTGTGACTCACTGTCCAAGGATTTGAGCAATATTTTTCAAAGATTCTGATGAATTGATAGTATAAACACTTAGACAATCTATCCTTCCACCATGGCCAATACCTAAGAAGTATACTCAGTGCTGGGAGCAGCAGATACTTTGCTAGCTCCCATCAGGTAACACTGAGAAAGTGAACTTAAAACAGCAACTGAGGAAGAAAGGGTCTGTTTAGGAATCAGAAGTCATACTCAGAGTTTCCTGGTCTCAATATCCTTGTATGATCTATATCTTGAGATGAGATGCTTGTCGGTTATCTGGCCTAGATTTTGTTCCTTGCTTATTTCTTGGCTTGAACCATTGGATAGTGACCCCAATGCAGCTCAACTGGAAGACTAGACTTTGTCTGGATACTTAAGATGTCCTGAAGTCTGCCCACACTCTCAAGTTTGTCTTTGGCTTTACTTCCTATTCATTCAAATCCCACAAATCTAACAGACATAGAATTGGGGAAAGTTTGAGCAAAGGCTTTCACCATTGTGCCCAATGAGCCCTTCGGGCCTTTTCTTACACTATATTCAATCCTCACTCACTGTGACCCTCTCAATCAGTGAACAAGGCCCAGTGATTTTGCTAAAACTTACCTGAATCAGGAAGAGTTCTTAATCAGGTGAATGATATTCTATCAATGTTTTCAAAGGCTGATCCTTGCTCCTGAGTCAGAAACACTGGTGACCTTGTTAAAATGCACTCTTTTAGGCTATATAACATATAGAATTAGAATCCATGTGTGCAGAAGTTATCAAATTACACTTTAAAACTAAATTTGCAGATAATTTTTATCCACACTGAAAGTCTGAAAATCCTTGGAAAGCACAGACATCCTTTAATTAATTAAATAATTATTTACTTCATTAATTGAAGCCATAAACAACAATTGCCTTCCATGTGCCAGGTACTAGGTAGGCTCTGGGAGTGTAAAGATGGTTTGAAAAGGATGAAATGTCTTCCAGAGGGAAAGTCAATAAAAGACAGAAACAGAGCATTACAGGTTCTGTGATAAATAAGCACAGAGCCCTCTAAGTATGTGGAAGGTTTAGATGTTCTGGAATGTTGCTGTTTGACAGCTGCATGTGTTCATAACATGAATTTCCTTTATTTGGGTGCCAGTTGTTTTCCTTCTACTTTACACACTTAAAAAAATGATAAAATGTTTCCTTAATTTTTTTCCAATGACATCACTGTGTTTTTCCTTTTGTATAGCCCTGATGCATTTAGATATTTTTCAAAGGCATCACTGTTAATATAAAAAACAGTTGTATTCAGCTGTAACTTAAAAAAAATCAAAACAGAAGCACCACATTAAGACAACCAAAATGCCTTGACCTCTGTTTTTGCTCCTACTCAGTGAGGTGCTTAATAATGCTCTGAGATAATATGATTGAGTTGTTAGTGTTTCATAGACACAGCCTCCCTGAAATTTTAATTTACATAATCAGTTTAGGCTCAAATTACCTATTAGAAAGATATATGCAAAAATTGTTATGGGAAGAATGACAGTATAAAAAAACACGTTTGACAAATCTATACATTATTTGTTAATAGGTTTTTCCAGATGTTTGAGTTACATGAGGTTCTAAAAAATATGGGATATTTTAATATAACACTTACAAGGCTATATAAAGATTTAAGGTTTTCTATCATATCACATAAGTGAAAGGGCATCTAATATTTATTTTTTAAATAATGAAAGCAAGACCCAATTTTTTTCAAGGGCAAGAAGCCCATGATCTAACTTTTTTCCTTCTAACACACTGTAAGCATGATGAATATACAATAGATTCTGCCCACAGAACCCACTGTGTGAAAGGGAGACTATATAGTATTACAAGTGCTCTGATAGTTTCCGCTGAACCACATACACTGTGAAAATATTAAGTATTGTGTTATATATAAAATATTTAAATTTTGTGTCTCTACTCTGTATGATAGCCAACACTAAAGAGGATACAAGATAAATAAAGCTCTAATATCCAATATACTGGATGAGACAAAGACATATATATTATCATCTCAGTAAAAGAATGGTGGATATTAAGAGAAAATATAAGCAAGGAGCTCAGAAAGGGTGAGGTTGGCTTTAGAGGAAATGATAAACGAAGACTTTATGGAGGGGAAAGAACTGAGATGAGTTTTAGTACGGTTGTTTATTAAATGCAATGATAATAACAAATGTTTATTATTGCTATCACTTACTGAATGCCTCCAAATCAGGAAAGAAGTATTGTCACCTTGTTTATTTAACTTACATGCAGAGTACATCATGCAAAATGGTGGGCTGGATGAAGCACAAGCTGGAATCAAGATTGCCAGGAGAAATATCAATAACCTCAGATACTCAGATGACACCACCCTTATGGCAGAAAGTGAAAAACTAAAGAGCTTCTTGATGAAAGTGAAAGAGGAGAGTGAAAAAGTTGGCTTAAAGCTCAACGTTCAGAAAACTAAGATCATGGCATCCAGTCCCATTACTTCATGGCAAATAGATGGGGAAGCAATGGAAACAGTGAGAGACTTTATTTTCTTGGGGCCCAAATCACTGCAGATGGTGACTGTAGCCATGAAATTAAAAGATGCTTGCTCCTTGGAAGAAAAGTTATGACCAACCTGGACAGCATATTAAAATGCAGAGACATTACTTTGCCAACAAAGGTCCATCTAGTCAAAACTATGGTTTTTCCAGTAGTCATGTATGGATGAGAGCGTTGGACTGAAAAGAAAGCTGAGCACCAAAGAATTGATGCTTTTGAACTGTGGTGTTGGAGAAGACTCTTGAGAGTCTCTTGGATGGCAAAGAGATCCAATCAATCAATCCTAAAGGAAATCAGTCCTGAATATTCATTGGAAGGACTGATGTTGAAGCTGAAGCTCCAATACTTTGGCCACCTGATGCGAAGAACTGACTTGCTGGAAAAGACCCTGATGCTAGAAAAGATTGAAGGTAGGAGGAGAAGGGGACAACAGAGGATGAGATGGTTGGCTGGCATCACTGACTCAATGGACATGATTTTGAGTAGATGACAGACAGGGAAGCCTGGCATGTTGTAGTCCATGGGGTCACAAGGAGTCAGACACGACTGAGAAGCTTAACTGAACTATCTGAACTTAACTGAACTTAACTGAACTAACCAGCATAATACAGAAGAATATTTTATCATATGGGAAAGTGTTTATTATATAGTTAGGTGGACAATGAATTACAAAACAGTGTAGATACTAGCTTGAAAGACATTTGTGTAAAATATACACTGTGGAGTACAGGAAGACATTTAAGAGAAAATGCTGGAGAATGAATTTAAAAAGAAAAAATTAAATTTTTAAAGTTATAATATATCAAATAATTAAAATGGTAAGTATTAAATAGCATTCATGCTTGATAATAAAATCAGTTTTCCATCAAAGTAGATGTTATGTTGCAAGGATCTTCAGAAGTGTAAGACCTACTACATAATTTCTACTAAATAAAATGCTCTTAGAAATCAGGTCACACTTCACGTTTTCCCTGATCACAAATGAATAATTTAGTAGAAGAAAAAACATGAAGGGTAAAAGAATGATTGTATCCCTTCCGATGCATCCTATTTTAAGGTCAAAAATACTTAGCTCTTTGTAAATGGAAGTACTATGGCAAATATTTAGGAAACATTATAAAGAGAATTCTTACTGAGAAGGTGTTAAAGTGGCCCCCATTCTTGCCAAAATATGTTTCTTCATATATTGGAAAGCAAATCATATCTTTTAATGTAAGAGATTAAAAATTGGTTATTATTTTCCCAAGCACTATAGAATGTGTATGTGTATATAACTTTAATAAAAATATGCCCCACATGCCATAAAATAATTATAGATGTATGATAAATGCTAACTTTAACAAGAGCCCCCAGGTAACTTTAAATTATTAATAAACATACAATGAATGCAGGAGACCTGGTTTGATTCCTGGGTTGGGAAGATCTGCTGGAGAAGGGATAGGCTACCCTTTCCAGCATTCTTGGGCTTCCCCTGTGGCTCAGCTGGTAAAGAATCTGCCTGCATTGTGGGAGAGCTGGGTTCAATCCCTGGGTTGGGAAGATCTCCTGGAGAAGGGAAAGGCTATCCACTTCAGTATTCTGGCCTGGAGAATTCCATGGACTATATAGGCCATGGGGTCACAAAGAGCTGGATATGACTGAGTGACTTCCACATACCATATTATTCCTTCCTTCATTCTTTTCATTTATTCATTAAATAACCTATGGTTAAGAGTCCAATAGGTGTTAATACTGTGCTAATTTCACAATGACCAAGATGTTTTACTTCCCCCACATATTCCAAATTCTAGCCACTAAGCAGTGCCTAAGAACAAACATATGTATTTACAAGGTAGTATGGAAATATAAATGGCAACCCACTCCAGTGGAGAATCCCAGGGACGGGGGAGCCTGGTGGGCTGCCATCTCTGGGGTTGCACAGAGTCGGACACGACTGAAGTGACTTAGCAGCAGCAGTGGAAATGTAGGGAAGTAGTAGGGGAAAGGGCTTCCCTGGTAGCTCAGTTGGTAAAGAATCTGCCTGCAACACAAGAGATCCTAGTTCAATTCCTGGGTATGGAAGATCTCCTGAAGAAGGGATAGCTTACCCACTCCAGTGTTCTTGGGCTTACCCAGTGACTCAGATGGTAAAGAATCTGTTTGCAATGCGGGAGACCTGGGTTTGATCCCTGGGTTGGGAAGATCTCCTGGAGATGGGAATGGCTACCCACTCCAGTATTCTGGCCTGGAGAATTCCATCAGAGGAGGCAATGGCACCCCACTCCAGTACTCTTGCCTGGAAAATCCCATGGGCAGAAGAGCCTGGTAGGCTGCAGTCCATGGGGTCTCGAAGAGTCAGAAACAACTAAGTGACTTCAATTTCACTTTTCACTTTCATGCATTGGAGAAGGAAATGGCAACCCACTCCAGTGTTCTTGTCTGGAGAATCCCAGGGACAGCGGGAGCCTGGTGGGCTGCCGTCTATGGAGTCACACAGAGTCGGACACGACTGAAGTGACTTAGCAGCAACAGCAGTATAGTCCTTGGGGTCACAAAGAGTTGGACATGACTGAGCAACTTTCACTTCACTTCACTCCAGGTGGCACAAGTGGTAAAGACCTGCCTTCTATAGCAGGAGAGAGAATGAGACACAGGTTTGACCCCTGGGTCAGGAAGGTCCCTTGGAGGAGGGCATGGCAAACCACTCCAGTATTCTTGCCTTGAGAATCCCCACGGACAGAGGAGCCTCTCAGGCTACAGTCCATGGGGTTGCAAAGAGTTGGACATGACTAAGGACAGCACAGGAGGGGAAAGGGTCAGAGAACTGAGATGAATTGGACTTTAAATTGAATTAGGCTGAGCTGATGGCAAAGGAAACCAAAAGAAGCTGCAAAAGCAGAGGCGCTGGAGGCACAGCAGAGTCCGTGGGCGGAAGGAGTGAAGAGTCCTTTGCATTTGGTTTTGTATTGACCCTAAGAACTACATGAGATAATTGTGGAAAAGAAAAATGAGCAAAACGGAACAAAACACACTATCGAATTTTCATTTCATCCTGTATAATAAAGAGCTAGAGACTGTTTTCACTTGTTAGTTTGTTTCCCATAGAACATTTTTATTTGTTGTTTGCTTATACAAGAGGCAGTAGATAAGAAGATAGATAGGTTGGTTTCCTGGGTGGTTGTCTGGTTGGTTGGTGGTTCTATTAGGGAAGTAAAACAATCAGAAATATAGAAGGATGAACCACAGCAATGAAGCCAAAGTGGTCAAAACTACCATGCAAATCACTATGAACATCAATTAAATACATAGATAATAATGTTTATTTTTTCTTCTTTGCCCATCTGGAATATACTGAAGACTGTGGGTGTCATATCAATTGCCATGATTATTTGAACACACTATTATGATATTTGCTATGCATGTCTTTTTCTGCCAATAAATTTTCCCTTTGTAGAAAGTTTTCACACTCAGTTTTAATAATAGAGTTGCCTCTACTATTGAAATTGGTTATTATTTTATCCTTAATGACCTCTGTGCCTTCAAAGCAGTTTTTAAATGACTGAGTCTATATGTCTTTCTCTGTTTCTATTTTTCCATAAATGACCTTGATTTGCTCATATAGAGTTAAAATAAACAAAAAAAGAAGCAATAGCTAAGAGCACCTTATACTCATTTCAAACTCTAACAGATACAAATTACCAGGACAGTAGGATTATTTAAGTAAACCCATCCAACAGAAATGCTAAAACTACAACTTGAATATTCATTCCATTGCCTTTCATTAGAGGTTTGACCTCAGTCACCAAGTAAACAGATTAACCAAAGTTAGGATTTCATTGTTAACTAGCACATTTTAAAGAAAATGAGGACCACTGTTAAACTTGACAAACGTAGAGACTTTTTATAGCACTACCACTGAGAACTTTAAAGTCCATCACCCAACAGGACCATGATACAAGAGAAAGAAACACATATGTTAGAATGTTCTAACTTTGTATTGTATTGTATTTGTATTATAGTTGTAGTCAAAAAACCTTACATGTAACAGTGGAATAAGGGAAAGAAGTACCAAATACTGACTGAATAAGTGGGGAATCTGTTAAAAATATCTAGTCTTACATACCAGGGTCTTTAGCAATATTCTTGGGTATGTTTTGAATCTTATTAAAATGATTTTTTCTACTTTGGTGAATGACTTTAATAAGAAGACTCCAAATTGAACTTGAGTTTAGATAATTTTAGCTGTTAAAATAGCACTTTTATATTGACTGCTATATCACCTTTCAACAAAGTAAAGTCAAATGGAGAATAAAATGCATACATAGACACAGGGTCTTCATTCCTAGCAACCTGTAGATAAACTAAGGAAGAAAATCAGATAAGTAACACAGGAATAGCTCAGAAAGATTAACTTAAAGAAAATGAAAAATAATTAAATGTGGATAGCTTGACTTTCCAGAGCCTAGAGGACATGCTAACTACTAATAAAATAGAATAGTGAAATCATTTAGCAAGACAGGTCATTCAGTAAAATAACGATAACAAAATCCCATTAATGTCTGGTCTGTTTTATAACATGGTCATGGTATTCCATAGGGTGTCAGAGATGGATCTGAAAGTTTCTTGCTCTTGCCACTGAATCACCCTATGACTAATGGCTCACACTTGTTAAACACACAAAAATTATTTAGAGTGTTATATTAAGACACACACACACACAAAACCTAAATTAAACTCAGGAATACTGAATACTTACCGTCTAATTAACTGAGTTGGCTGGAAGGTACACCATTTCCTGGTGTTAATAAAAACTCACAAATAATAATCTAGTTAGTTAAAAATATAAACTCAGTGAAAAATATAAATTCAAGTTAGATGACTAATTTTCTATTGAAAAATAAATCATATAATAAAGTCTTATTATGGATGCTAAAATATGACTGGTATAGCCATCCCAACGGAGAAGGCAATGGCACCCCACTCCAGTACTCTTGCCTAGAAAATCCATGGACCAAGGAGCCTGGTGGGCTGCAGTCCATGGGGTCGTGACTGAGAGACTTTACTTTCACTTTCATGCATCGGAGAAGGAAATGGCAACCCACTCCAGTGTTCTTGCCTGGAGAATCCCAGGGACGGGGGAGCCTGGTTGGCTGCCGTCTATGAGGTCACACAGAGTCGAACACGACTGAAACGACTTAGCAGCAGCAGCAGCAGCAGCAGCCATCCCAAAGAGTAAATCATTTGGAATTGTTCCAGGCTAAGTCAGCAGAGTGTCACGGACATTTAACATAAAAAACACTTCTTGACCCTGAGGATATAAATCAGGAAACTATTAGCTGAGGCATACCAATCGACTCTGTGAAGCCCTAAACAGAGCTTCACATAATATCCTCAACAATAAGGAGGAAAACCAATTGATCTTATAATTAATTTGACCAATACAGAATGTACATTTAGGTCAAAGAGTAAATATTGGGTTTGACACTGACCAACTTAGCTATGTACATGGATCAAATTAAACAAGTAATTGCTTGCATGTGGCCAGATCAGACTATGGACTTGAACCTATTAATCTGACTATATTTGGAAGTTCAGCTATTAAATCTGGGTAAACTATTTACCTCAATGTATGGCTGAACTTCTGGAACTTGCTCTGTTGGAAGTTGTAAGTGAACATAAAAAGTACACCCAAGTAAAATAGGCAACTTACATACATAGAGTACAAATTCTGTGCAACTGTGGTTAGGGAGGAAAAAAAAATACAATTTCTATGTCACTGGAAAATCTAATTATTTAATAATCCAAGCCAATGTTAAGTTTCTACCTTAAATATTAAATGAGAAGTCAAAGAACTG
Source organism: Bos indicus (assembly GCF_029378745.1). Taxonomy (NCBI): domain Eukaryota; kingdom Metazoa; phylum Chordata; class Mammalia; order Artiodactyla; family Bovidae; genus Bos; species Bos indicus. The sequence goes on along the minus strand of NC_091763.1, from coordinate 85,181,036 downwards.
GAGCCATTTTACTAGTTAACATTTACTTATATTGAGTAACCTTGAGTTTGAAATTAAATATTAGAACAGTTACTGAAAACTGTCTCAAATATGTTTGCCCTGTACAATGTAAAACTGTAACTAAAGAATGCGGAATAATTTTTTTGAGTTCACCATACATTAAAGATTTTTAAAAAAAACAAACAAAGCCAAATTCTTGCAGAAATAATGTGACCTTGCAGTAATATATGAAACTAGAAATCTTTAGGATAAAATCCCACATAGCTAAGCACCAAAGTTTGAGGACTTAGAAGTAAGAGAGTTTCATTAATGGAGAATATAAACAGCATCCTTAATTTGAATGACATAAGACAGCATATTTCTGACAATCAAGTAGCCAAAGAAGAATCTATCTGCTTCCAATAAAGCTAAAAGAAACTACTTTCCTTCTCATTCAGTCAAAGGCAGGTCAAAGCAACATTAATCGTAAGACATATATGAACATTTCATTTGATTTAGATGGTTTAAGTGGTGAGTTGACAGCAGGAAGATCTAACAGATAGTCACTAGAGTCTCTTTCATTCCTGGTTATTTTTCCTCCTACAAATTCATTATAGCATATACTTAGAATGATTATTTATGTCCTAAAACAGAATATATTATCTGCCTATATTAATTTATCATATTTGTTTCCCTTATGAAATCATACATTTTTACAAGTAACGTGAAAAGTTGCTTCCCTTCCAGAAATTTCACCATTTGAAGTTTATGGTGATTGGAGAATTTTGGAAATTTTTGGTATAATCTGTGGATTACTAAACACAGTGGAGTTGTAAGAAATTCTAAGAATAAATTGCATGCATTAAAAATAGAAAAGAATACACCTTAATCACCCTGTGATTTAATGGCTTTATCTGGAGATATTTCAATGAGGTGCTGACAAAATCATCACATGAAAAAAAAATTTAAGTAACTTAAGTACCAAAACAAAGTAATTGGTCTGAAATATCAAAATCTTATATTCTCACAAATTTCCATAATCAAATCTCATAGGATATGTGATGTTTAAACAAACTACAGGTCATCAGGGTTATACTGATACAAAATAAAGAGGAAAGAAAGTACATTAAACATTGCAAACATTAGGTAAAACTTTGAACAGTACATGTGTGCATTTTACCTGCTTAAAGAGAAGTGAAAGTCAATTTCTAGATGATACTAAGAAATCTCTCCTTGTGACAGTATCTAAGATTAAAAGTAAATAATTTTAAATGATTTTTTCAGTACTTATTAGGTAAAAGTAACTAATATTCACAGTCTCTATGAGCCTGGTATTATGGCAGGCAATTAACATACTGGTAAGTAAGTAAGTGAAGTCGCTCAGTTGTGTCCGACTCTTTGTGACCCCGTGGATTGTAGCCTACCAGGCTTCTCCATCCATGGGATTCTCCAGGCAAGAATACTGGAGTGGGAGAAGGAAATGGTAACATACTGGTATCTGATTTAATTCTCTCAAGTCTGATAGTTATGTACTCTTATCTCCCATTTTTTATATATATGTATCCTAGGGCACAAAGAAATTAAATCTTTTTCAGGGTCACATAGTTTCATTAGATGGGAAATTAATTCAAAGTCCATTAATTCAAAAAGTCTGGGTACTGTGGACAGTTCAGAAAACAAAATAAGAGAAATTGAGACTATCAAACTTCACCCTATTAACTCATTTTTCATACTGAGTATCAAACATCTCCATTACAGTTTGGAAGAAAAAACTGAATGAAACACAGTATGGTAATAAACATAAATTTAATATAAAAATGATATTTGCTTTAAATATGTATTCTTACCACTGGAATCCACATAGGACAGATTGGCAAATAGTTTAGGTTTAATAAAACATCTCTAAATTCTATGATATTTGTATACATCAATTTTAGTATTCTATATCCAGTAGTTAAAGAGCTTCACTAGTGGCTCACTGGTAAAGAATCCACCTGCCAATGAAGGAGATACGAGTTCAATCCCTAGGTAGGGAGAATCCCCAGGAGAAGGAAATGACAACCCACTCCAGTATTCTTGCCTGGGAAATTCCATGAACAGAGAGGAGACTGGTGGGCTATAGTCCATGGGGTTGCAAGAGAGTCAGACACAACTTAGCAACTAAACCATAACAAATACAGTAGTTATGTGAAATGACAACATCACCTCTGACCTATAAACTAATATTAACATAAACATTACAAGAGAAGTAATGGTACTTTTGACAGTTCTGGAGGAGCAATTCTAGAATTGCAAAAGAAATCATCCCAGAAAGAAAATCATTCTCAAAGTCATTATCACTGGCTTTGTTGTGATAAATACCTTTTTACATAAAAAAGCCTGGAGAACAAATTAAATATAAGGAAAAAATTACTCATAATATCCACATAGTAAATCTGGAAAATATTAATAGGTCTAACTTTAAGAAATATCCTCTTTTAAAACATTCTAAAAACCAAGTTTTTTATATTTGATATTGGCAATATCATCCACTTCCAATCTATGCAAATTTTAAATGTGAATTACCCAGGGAATAATGAATGACAAATAGGCTTCATTTGTATCTATTACTGAACAAGTAAAAAATTATGAACAAAGCCATATTCATTGATACACAAAATGAAGAAAACTAAAAGTCATAACTATCTTCTAGTTACTTATCTTTACATTATTATATTATTTAATACTGGATCTTAAACATAAAGATGCTTTAATATAACTTTTGAGGGGAATTATATAGCTTAGGGATTAAATTGAATCCCATCCAGTTCCACTTTGCAAAAACTGTGTGCCCTTAGCTCAATTATCTAAGCTCTGAAAGACTCAGTTTTCTTATCTATAAGACAGGAATGATAACTATGTCTTTGTCATGAGGCTACCATGGGGATTAAACTAGGTAAAATATAGAAGCACTGATTATATAACATAAACCACACCACTAGTAGGTGGTAAATTCCCCTTAAGCTATAGCAACCATCATCATTGTGATCAGAATGATCATCGCAAGGAATGTATCCCTAGAAACAAGGAATATGCCATTTTTAGAAACTCTGTATCATATATTTTTATATTTTAATTAGTACATAGTATAACACCTTATATTTATGAAATCAAATCAAAGAAAAGTAATGTAGAAAGTATGGTTGGGAGGAGGGATAAATTGGGAAATTGGGATTGACACATACACATACTACTATACACAACATAGACAACTAATAAGGACCTACTGTGAAGAACAGGGAACTCTACTTAATTCCCTGTAATAACCTATATGGGAATAGAATCTAAAAGAGAGGCGATGCATGTGTGTATATAACTGAATCACTCTGCTGTATACCTGAAACCAACACAACATTGTAGATGAACTATACATCAATAAAAAATATATATCTGGTTTGAGAAATTGCTAATGTGCTCATTTTTACCTTATTAGTTAATGCCAACTTAAATATTATAATAGGAAATAAACATTTGATCCATTTATCAAATAATATATAATGAGATAATATTAATATATATTGTGAATTTTATAATGAGATTAAAATTCCAAACCAGCTCTCTCTCCTTAATAGCTGACTGAAGAAATTTCTCATGACTCCACTTCTCAAACTGAAACTTGAAAAATACCTTTATTTTAATGCTTCAACAACCCAGGAGAAGTTTGTTTCTATACTGCACAACTATATAAATATAAATCTATGTTAAACAATCCTTCTGCTTATAATTGTCATAAGCTTAAAATAACTAAAATGCTACAATTTAAAAACAAAACTGTGAAACCAACACAAATACAAGTTAATTCTAAATGAAATTAACAAGTTAGGTTAAAGGATGATTTTTAAACTGAATAATTTTTAGCACATGGCAAATTAAGTAACTGCTATCTTATATACCTTTTGAATCGACTGTGTGTGCTAAGTCACTTCCGTTGTGTCCAACTCTTTGAGACCCTATGGACTGAAGCCCGCCAGGCTTCCTGTCCATGGAACTCTCCAGGCAAGAACACTGGAGTGGGTTGCCACTCCTTCTCCAGGGGATCTTCCTGACCCAGGGATCTAACCTGTGCCTCCTGTGTCCCTTGCACTGCAGGCAGATTCTTTACTACTGAGCTACCAGGGAAGCCCTTTGAATCCACTAAACCTTTGAATCCACTAAGCCCACCCTATTGAACATATTATGTGAAGATCATTGTCCTCTTACTTTCCTTAATGGACACTGTAAATTCTTACTTCTACTGTGTGGGTTAAGGTCATTGGCCTCTCTTTACTGAAAATGCATTATTTATGTGTTGTCTACTTGTATTCTTTTCTCAGTAGCCCTAGATAATTAAATAGAACAACATGGAAGCAATATTTTGTACATAAAAATTATAAAGCAAGGAGTGAAGTCTAATAAACTCTAGAATATATATACATATATATTCATCAAGAAATAGGCTTATATTTATTTATTTTAGATGATTAGAAAGAAATATCACTCATTCAAAAACAGAATTACTGTAGAGCAAACTCACATCTCTGAGAACACACCCATGGAAGCCCATATAAACAGCTTTGCTCTAGTCCACCTGGACTGACGTCTATAGCAGAACCTTCACTGGGGTGGTTTTTGTTCTCAATCAGCTCCCATGGATTTAAAGTTTTCCAATTGTCCTTTTATTCCCAAATTTCCTGGCTTCGGCTTTAATTTTGGTTCCCTTAGGTCCCCTCCCTAAAACTACAAACAGGTCTTACCTTCCACCTTTATCACAGCCCTTTCTTACCACAATCTGAGTCACGGACCCAGGCCTCTATCTTACTGAGGAAAGGAGATTTATGCACACACTCATTCATTCATTCAGCATATACTTATTGGGCACCTACTTTGCATACTAATGCCTCATGTTGGCACTGAGGCATAGGCGATGGATTATACTGATGATGTTAGGCCAAAATATTTCTTCCTACACTCTCATTTGCATCAGCAGGTGTATTTTACTGATCCTAGAAAACTCTACACAGTTGAATTTAAAAGTTGGCTTTTATTCAATTATATAAAGATGCTTTTCCCAGGGGCAGGGGTTAATTTCTGTATCACCATAAAAGTTTCTACTTTATCAATAATTTGAAATAGATACTGGGTGCTTTAAACTTCCATTTATCCTAGAATAATTAGTAAACACTTAAAAGATAACCTGTTCAATTAAAAAAGTTAAATATATCAAAACTTTAAAAATCTAAACACATTTACAATAATCGAGTTCTATGGAAAACAGGTAATGGCCAACTAACACTAATTTCGTTGAGAATTTTACTTGAGAACTTTAGCCTAAAGTGAAAGTGACAGTCGCCCAGTCGTGTCTGACTCTTTGTGACTCCATGGAAAATACTATCCATGGAATTCTCCAGGCAGTAGGTAGCCTTTCTCTTCTCCAGGGGATCTTCCCAACCCAGGGATTGAACTCAGGTCTCCAGCATTGCAGGTGGATTCTTTACCAGCTGAGCCACAAGACAAGCCCAGTTTTAGCCTAAGAATCTCATATATTTTCTTTGATTATATAAATGTATGTTGATGACTGTTATTCATCTGTAATGATGATCAAAAACATCACAAAATTATCATTCGTGATAGTAATAATAATAATTGCAAAAATAATAATCTATTATCACTAGTATCCTATTAAGAAAAGACAGTAATTCAGGGAGAGGTTTATAATGTTAAAACAAAGAGAAGTTTCAAAGCTTACTGAAAAAGGAAATCTTCAACTGTTAAAGGATACAAGTTAAAAGAGAATATTCATTTTCTCCAAACTTCTTGTGATCAAGGTCTCCCTATCTTTGTCATTCACAAAAGGACATTTTGAAGAATTATTTTCCTAATCAATTTATAAAATAAAACTTGGATTTCATGTTGCTATCTTAATAGATTGCATAATGAAAAGACTCAGGGGAGGGGGCTATAGCTATAAGGAGAACCATGTGCTTAGATTTAGTGCAAAAGTCCCCATTTGGCTTATGCAATGACCTACAGGCAAAAAAATAAGTTACTCAAATGTAAAGATAATTACAAATATTAAAACTCTTCATTAAATTGCCCATTAGAAAATAAAACAATTATAATTTCTATTATTTTTGGCAATTTTCCCATGTCATCATCTTTACTTCAAGAGTCAAACTAAAGTAACATAAATGTCAATAATACCAAAATTCTTTGACAATAAATTGGAAAATCTTATAAATAACATGGAATTTTTAGTAAAAATAATATACATATTTATTCAACATGTCATTCAATTATTCATATAACAACTATTTATTGAGAGTCTGCTATGTGGCATACACTGCTTTAGCTGTTGGGAATCTAGCCAATAGTCAAGAAAGACCAAAAGTCACTACTTTCAAGGAGCTTATGTTCTAGTGGGGGAAGGGAGATGTCAAACAAGACAACAAATAAAGTATATAGTGTGTTAGACAGTGACATGTGCTCAGAAGAAAAATAAAGCCTATAGTAATGGGCATAGTAATTTAGTTTAGTTAGAATGGCCTCCCTGGAAAAATTACATTGAATAAAGAACTGAAGTTGGTAAGGACAGAAATACACTTTAATTACTGTCATACTTTGATTGAGGATTATGGAAATGTTAAGTAGAATATAATTTCTCAATATCTTCCTCTCCATTTCCTTCAAAGAAATATCTGGAAAGCAAGCAGCTTAATACAAGCAATGTTAAGATAATGTTAAGAATGTTAAGGCACACTTCTTTATGGGGAGGTAAGGGTGATCAGCCGTTTTGTTCAACAGTGAAATTTCTGGAAATGTCAGCATTTGTCAGTAGACTATAAATGTAAATGGTTTGCATTTCTTAGATTTAAAAACATTCTAAATCCCACAAAGATTTCAGAATTCCTAAATATAAAAGAAAGGGATGCCTTAATTTTAACTCTTTTGCCTTTTTAAGAAGAATTCCTAAGTACCAAGGAATATTTGGATCTGTATTTACTCTTTCTACTTGAGCTCTTCTCATGGAACTCCTTGGGGTCATCTGTGGTTTTCAGTCAACCCTGAAATACTGGAAGAATCTTAGATCATTCTGTGCTCTGAAGAGCCACTGAGGAGGGAGAGGCAAGAAGGCAGCCAGGGCCAGAGGAGAAAGGTGTTGGCAAGAGAAACTATTAACCTGTGATACATTAATTACATGTGACCATATAAAACATCTCACAAATGGATGTGGAACAAACATAAAAATAAATATGCTTAACTCTTCAGAAATACTTCTATATCCTGAACTATTCTAGAGTCATCTTCCAAGTTGAAATCTGAGTGCAGCAACTCCTGGCATAAACAATGTACAAATGCTTCTGACTTTGTGCTACTGTCAAACCTACATTTTAATGGCTATGTCATTCTGACAGACTCCTGAGGCTAGACAAAAAAAAAAAAAAAAAAAGGAAAGTCTTGCACTGAATTCTTAGAATCAATACAAAGCAGTGTCAAACCAAAAATAACGTGTGCTCCATCTTGGAATACAAAGAAGGCTAGATGGAAGCGGTATCATCAGGTGGTCACTGCACTCATTTCCAGGTGAGACTGAAAATAACTATGAGCTAGAATGAAAATAGCTCAATGCAGAACGACTGGAAACCAGTGCACCAGCCAACTGAGCTATAATTGTAAAGGAAAGGAGAAACATATGAAAATACTGGTACAGGACCAATGAAACTGTGTATATCAAGACAACTTTTCTCTCCTCAAAACCTTTAATGTTGTCTTTGGCTAGGCATTGCTCACAGTTCAGCTATTTCTAGAACAGTAATGAGTCTACATACGAAAACATCAAATCCCTTGGAACTGGGCATTTTTTTTTCTGCCAGAGTTACTGGCTTTGATAGCTGTTTTTTTACTGACTAAGAATTTGGAAGAATTGAGTAGTCTTTCTTCTATTCCAAATTAGAAGTTAAATTTGCCCCTTTTCAGTATTCATCTATATACTAAGTCTCCTTACTTTGGGAGTAAAAAAATATAATTGGTGATAATGTGGATGTTTTGAAAGCTGGAAAATTCAGCCATTTAACTAATGTTTATTAAGCAACCACTTTTTTTTTTTTCTTTCAAGGCATAGATCTAGGCATGGGATATTCAGAGATACATAGGGAATTTCTGTATTAGAAAAACTCATCCTTACAAAATGGTAGGATCCATGCTTTAAGTGAAATTATGTACAAATATCTTTGCTTACTTTATATAAACAAAAGAAAGAGTAATTAGTCTGGGAATTTATGAAAGACTGCTAGTTTTCACTAAAAATTCATTCTTTCTTGTACAAGAATAGAGTTCTGGCTAGGCATAAGGACTCCCTGCTCAAGACTACACTACCAGCCTTGTCTGGTAGATATGGCCATGTTATTAAGCTAGATATGGCCATGTTATTAAGATTTGACTGCCTGAATATGAGTAGCAGTGATATGAACCAGTTCTGAATTTTGCTCTCAGAATGGCTAGGAGTGTTATTTTTAAGCAAAGATTCACTTAGCCTGTTACCTATATTGTGCCTAATACCTTCCAGGCAGGAAAATCAAAGTTCTTAAAAGATTTTGTATGTCTGTGTGAAAGAGATTTAGGTCAAGTCAACTAGTGGAGTCGGACACGACTGAGCGACTTCACTTTCACTTTCATGCATTGGAGAAGGAAATGGCAACCCACTCCAGTGTTCTTGCCTGGAGAATCCCAGGGATGGGGGAGCCTGGTGGGCTGCTGTCTATGGGGTCACACAGAGTCGGACACGACTGAAGCAATTTAGCAGCAGCAGCAGCAGCAACTAGTGGACAGTTTCCAGTGGTATGCAGTACTCTGTATACTTGAACCAGCCCAAGAATCACATGAATGCATCATCTTGGACATGGCTCCTTCAGCCCCCTCCTTCAGTGCAGATGCCCTAGGTGAGCACCATGGCATAGACCAGCTGTTAACTGCTGAATCCTGCCTGAAGAGCAGACCCATGAGCAAAATGAGTGACTTGTTGTTTTGAGTGATGAAGTTTTGGGGGTGGTTCATTATGCAGCAATAGATAGTTGACACACATGTCCAATTTCAAAAAATAGTATCACTAAAATTTATTGTAAAACTATAGAGCATGTTATACAGGCACAGGAGTATCAGATACATACTGAAATTATGCGTATGGATGGAGGGAAGGGGAGCAATTTGTACTGAGACCTAGCAGCAACTACTACTGTACCACTATCTAAATATTAACTTGTTGACAGTCTTTTGCTCCCTGTTTATATAAGATTTATAAAACTTATCAATAGATACATAACTGAGAAGCAGAATGCAATACAGATGGTCCCTGACTTATGATGGTTTAACTTGGAAATTTTCAACTTTATGATGGTGTGAAAGCAAGTAGGTAGAAACCGTACTTCAAATTTTGAATTTTGATCTTTTCCCAGGCTAGCAATATGTGGTATGATACTCTCATGAGGCAAGGCAGCAACAGTGAGCTGCAGCTCCAAGTCAGCTAGGCAATCATAATGATAAACAACGGATGCACTCACAACCATTCTATATCCAGAAAACCATTCTGTTTTTCACATTCAGAACAGTATTCAATAAATTACATGAGATATTCAACACTCTATTATGAATCATCCTTTGTGTTAAATGATTTTGCCCAATTGTAGGCTATATAAATGTTCTGAGCACTTTCAAGGCAGGCTAGGCTAAGCTATGATGTTCAGGTTAGGTGTATTAAAATGCATTTTCTACTTATATTTTTCAACTTACAGTGAGTTTATTGAGTATTAACTCCAACATACTTGTACAACATACAAGTAGATTCCCAGGTGGCTCTGGTGGTAAAGTACCCGCCTGCCAATGTAGGAGACATAAGGGATGCATGAGGGTTCGATTCCTGGGTGGGGAAGATCCCCTAGAGGAAGGCATGGCAACCCACTGCAGTATTCTGCCTGGAGAATCCCCGTGGACAGATAAGTGTGGCAGCTACAGTCCACAGGGTTGCAAAGAGCCCAACACAACTGAAGCAACTTTCATTAGCATAATTCCAACATAAGTTGAAGAAGATCTGTATATACAAACTTTGTTACATTTAGCCTCATGTAATTTAATCATATTGGTAATGTAGATAGATCTAGTTTTACTAATATGGTTTAATTTACATATAAGCCAGCATATATGATGATCTGGAATATAAGATGAAAAGGTAAAATGCTGTCTTCTTAATAATTAAAGGTTATTTAATACTGCCAGAGAATGTCTCTTTAATTAAGCTTTGCGTTGTTAGTTTTTCTTCTGAGATTAGACATACGAGGGTAATATGGTACACACATCTGTGTGTATGTGTGTGTATGTACATATATTTATACATTTTCTATACTGACACATCAAATGTGGGACCAAAGGTTGCTTGTCTGTTTTTACATATTCAATGATGTTTTGCTAAAGTCAAGTCCTGTCCCTTATTTTGCCATCATATGTCAACAAATACATGATTTCTGACTAAACTGTAGAGCATTTAGTGCTTAATACATGAAACACTATTTGGTTTCATATATATACTTAATAGCCTCTAATAGTTTAAATAATCACTCTTTGATAATCAAAAAAGAAAAAAATTTAATATTTTCACATTTATCAAGTAAACTGTTCCAAAAAATAACCATAATGTGCTGAAAAGTTCTTTATTTATTCAGTAAGGAATAAATGTGAGTATAAAAGCAAACTTTGCATATTAGATCTGTTGGCTGACACAGAGTAACAAGATAAAAATAAAATCTTGATAAAAAAACAAGGAAAAAAGGAAAAGAAAATGAAGTATAAGCTTTAAATAATGCATTAAGAATTCAAGGGAAAATGATTTTACTGAAAAAAAAAGTGGTAGGATATTATTCAAAATAAATTTCAGGACAATTCTATGACATCTGAACCTTTACACCCTTAAAATATTTTCTTCAAGAGAAACAAAACCACATGTATGCCTTAGAATCACGCAGGTCAGAGCCGTAAACTGAGATATGACTTCATGTAAGTCTGCTCAAAGCAATGTGGGAGCCTGGATGGGAGGGGAGTCTGGGGGAGAACGGATGTATGTATATGCACGGCTAACTCCCTTCACTGTTTACCTTAAACCATCACAACACTGTTAATAGGCTATGCTCCAAAGTTCAAAAATTAAAAAAAATACAAAACCTAGATGTGACTAGTGGGCAGATGGGTGATGTCATTTGAGACGATGGCCATGGTGTGGCTGGCAAACACATCCATTGAGTGACTCTGCTAATATGAAAACTCTGAGTATGAGGGAAAAAAGAAAGATTATGTATAATATACACTATTTATTAAAACCAAATATTCTTGAGGAACCTAGAAAGATGATCTAAAACATAACTCAAGAGTAATCCTTGGAATGCTTCCATAGGGGTTTTTTTAGTAATATCCCCAAAGTCTTAATACTACAATATACTTCAATTTGACTATTACTTAGCCACTACTTTCTGGTTACATGAAAGTCAGGATGAATGATAACTAGACTTACCGTGGTGATCATTTTGCAATGTACAGAAATTTCAAATCACTATGTTGTGTACAAAGAACTAACATAGTGTTGTAGGTCAATTATACTTCAAAAACAAATGAACACACAATCTCATAAAAAAGAGATCAAATTTGTAGTTATCAGAGGCCAGTGTGTGGGGATGAGAGTGGGGAGAGTGGATGAAGGTAGTTGAAAGGTACAAACTTCCAGTTATAAGATAAATAAGTACCAGAGCTGTAATACACAACAGTGATAAATAGTAATACAATGAACACTGCTGTAAGTTATACTATATGAAAATTGAGAATAAATCCTAAAAGTTCTCATCACAAGGAGGTAGGTTTTTATTTCTTTGATTTTATATCTATATGAGATGGTGAATGTTGATGAATCATATAATCACTTCATGATATTTGTAAGTTAAATCATATACACTTTAAACTTATGAAATGAAGTGAAGTGAAAGTCGCTCAGTCGTGGCCGACTCTTTGCGACCCCATGGACTATACTGTCCATGGAATTCTCCAGGCCAGGATACTGGAGTGGGTAGCCTTTCCCTTCTCTAGGGGATCTTCCCAACCCAGAGATTGAACCCAGGTATCCTGCAATGCAGGCGGATTCTTTGCCAGTTGAGCCACAAGGGAAGCCCAAGAATACTGGAGTGGGTAACCTATCCCTTCTCCAGCAGATCGTCCCAACCCAGGAATAAAACCGGGGTCTCTTGCATCGCAGGTGGATTCTTTACCAACTGAGCTATGAGGGACGCCCCATTTAAATTTATACTATATGTCCATTATATCTCATATGAAATGCTATATGTCCATTATATCTCAATAAAAGTAGAAGAAGAAAAAAAGAAAGGATGAGAAAATATACTCATGGAAAGATACTCATGTATATCTGCATATTAATTTTAGTCATTAACTCAGAGTAGCAAAAAGTAATAAGTTTACAGGAATAACAGAGCAGATATTTCTGTTCCACAGTGAAATTTCAACAACATGTGGCAGTTAGACTTTAAAAAATTACCAAGTTATTACATTTGTATTTGAATTCTATTAGTGGTAAACATTGTTATTTCATCTGGGACAAAAAAATGCATTATAAATATTCTAAAATAGATAGAATGCTTTTCTATGCTTGCAGTCTTCCAGTAGCTTAACAAATTTACCATGTTTTTGTACCCAGCATGGAAATTTAGCTATATAAAATTTTAATTTGTGCTCTTAAATGACCTAATCAATATTTAACCAATTAGGGTCTTGGACTCACATTCAGATAATGAGATTATCTGGGGAAAGTAATATTGGATATTTTTAGATCTTAAAATATTTCCCTATTTTCTTGAATTATAATAGAAAGGAAAAAAACTTTCTCCTAGTTGGAATATGCTTCATAATTAGCTATACATATTCTTCAAACTACTTAAGGAAAAATAAAATATGTTCAGCATGACAAAGTTGATTGGATTCTAGGCAAACTATAAAGTCAAGTAAGTAAATCACATAAAACCACTGACTATAGTCTTATTTCTATAAGTATTAAACTTATGCATTAGACTTTTATCATTGTTTAGTTTTAGGGAAACCAAACAAGAAAGTACTAATTTCTTCTTTTTTCTTCCTTAAAATTTTATGGCATAGTCATATTTACATATAATTTTTAAACATACCTAAGAATTCTTTCTACCAGAAAGAAAATTTCAATCTAATCAAACCTTACAATTATACATCATAGAAACCATTTACTCATAATTTTGCCGTGACCACCTTCAGGGGATCGTCCTGACCCAGGGATTGAACACATGTCTCTTAGGTCTCCTGCATTGGCAGGATTGTTCTTTACCACTAGCGCCACCTGGGAAGCCCAATTCTTGCCTATATTTCTGGCTAATATTTGGGAGGATCTTATTTCTGAGGACAATTGAATCTTCCTCAGATATATCTGAAACTATAAACATTTCTAAGTATTATTCCATCATCACTAATTTACTACTTACTTTTCCATCTAACACTTAAAAAAAGGCTTTCTTTTATCCCTCCCATTATATCAAACTAAAATGATAATAAAGAATTTGGCAGAATGTAGCCACAAATAAATCTGACATGTTTTATTTTCATTGTGTATCATATTATTAACAATGAAACTTGAAATCATTTCCCATGAGCAAAAACCAATTATAGTATATAATTACCTTCAAGAAATAAGAATTGTATTATGTGTAATATTTTGTTACCTGATTTCTTTAGCAATATATTCTGGGAATTTTTCATATCTTCAAACTTTCTTTAACACCTTTAAATCTTTGGTGCTTTTGAGAATTCCTTGAGAAATCATTTTGCAATTTAATCCATTTAATTAAACCACTATTGTTGGTAAATCAGTGCTTTTGAGATAACTGCATCTAAAACTGGAGAAGGCAATGGCACCCCACTCCAGTACTCTTGCCTGGAAAATCCCATGGACAGAGGAGCCTGGTAGGCTGCAGTCCAGGGGGTCGCTAGGAGTTGGACACGACTGAGCGACTTCACTTTCACTTTTCACTTTCATGCATTGGAAAAGGAAATGGCAGCCCACTCCAGTGTTCTTGCCTGGAGAATCCCAGGGATGGGGGAGCCTGGAGGGCTGCCGTCTATGGGGTCGCACAGAGTCGGACACGACTGAAGCGACTTAGCAGCAGCAGCATCTAAAACAATTTTAATAATGTATATTTCCTTCTCCAAACAATGTATATACACATACATAAATCTGCAAATCTGGTTATATGTTGTAGGCCACAATGCTGTCTCAGTTTAGATTTGGGGAATGGACTTATACTATTTTTCTTTATCAGCTTTTTATATATACCGTGGCCATGATTCATCTCTAAAGTAGTCAGTGCCAATATAAAACTGGGTATTTTCTTTACAAAAATATTTAGTGTAATATCAGTAGTAAGTCTGTAGCTCTAAAATCCTGTGTTATACTCTTCAGCTTTTTTTTAAAATTATTTCCCAAAGTTATATGACTAAGGAATCTGTGCTGCACCAGAAGCCACACCAGGCCTTAAGCTGTCAGGCACCAATTTATCATCCCCACATTCCCCTGACCTAAAGGTCCTCTACTCACCTTAGAACAAATACAGTACTTTATAAATGAGTAGAGGAAAGACATATACGAATAACAAAGACAGCACTGTCCCACAATACACAGATTAGTCACATGATTACATGTGACTTATTGGTCCTGTTTATAGTACTGTATATGATGATGTTGGTAAAGCAATTCTAGTAAGGATTTTATAATATTCCCATATAAAATAGTTATGACCACTGATGTCCTTTTCTGTGTGCAATAATTATTTCTAAAAGCTATCTACAATTTGAACTGGCATTATGATGTTTATCATCTTGTTCTTTTCTCATAAATTCATATTTTCACATAGTAAACACATTTATTGCAGTTATCCTATATCATATTTCCTTCAGAAAATAAGATATATGTCAGGATAGTATAGATTATGTTCTGGGAACAAACAAACACCCCTCCCCCCAACCAAAGCTCAGTATCATAACATCATAATTAGTGTCAATGAAAAATTTATATTTGATTGATATAGAGTTGATGTCTGCAGTAGGACTACTGTGCCTGTGACACATGAGGTCAACTTGACTTTGTGCATCCCCCATTTGGACAAGAGGCTCGGCTAGTAGTGTTTTCTGCCCCTGCCCACACATCACACATATTTCCCCCAATTACATTTTATTGGGCAGAATATCATATAATCTAACTCAAGACATTTGGAAAGTTCACTTTCATGTGTACTCAACAAGGAGGAATAAGAAACAAATCTTTTAGAAAGACTTCTAGGCCAAGACAGTAATGGATTATGTGTCCAGGTATTTTAAGGATGATTTCAAGAAAGGCCAATTTAAAATTTCTTTGGAAGTCACCCAAAGACTTTTGAATATATTTTATTTCATTGAAATAAACAACATTTAACGTATCATTTTTGAAAGCAGTATAGACGATTGGCAAGGAAGCTAGGGTCATGAAACTTAAGCTAAAATTGATCAATTGTGACTTTATAGTATGACACCTTATCTAATTTTTCTGTGCCACTATTTCATCAACAAAATAAGAGTAATAATAATAATTCAGCAATCATTTTTATTTCCCTGACACAGGTTATTATATATGGGTGAAGGCCTTCTTCCATGGCTGCATGCCAAAAACCAAAATATTATCAGTGGCATTTTCAAACTCAATTACATTACTGACATTGGAAATTCTATGGTTCATAGAAAATACACTGTCTTGCTTTCCTTGACTATGCTATATGTCAGAATCATCTTTCTTCCTCCATCCTTAGGAAAGAGTTAACCTTGAAGAAAAAGCACACTAAACTTTTCTAATATCAAAAATATGCATTGGTAGAGATCTACCTTCTTTTAAATAACTATTAAAATTTCCTGGCCACTTATTTCCATTTTATTATATTTGCAGTTAACAAATGAGTTCTCCTCTTAAACATGGATATAAATTTCCTGCCTAGATTACAGAAGATATGAGCCATTTGCTACTGAGAAAAGCAATATTACAACTAAGATTTTATCATTCTTGTAATGATTCTTAGAATAGTTCTAGTATATGACATTACATATTCTTTATGAAATAAGAATCAAACAACAAAAAAAAGCAAAACATTCAAGGAAACTTTCTATATTTCTTGCTACATTTTTTAGATGTTTGAGTTTTTGAACTATTACTTAATAGTGAGCTCTTACAGTTATGTGAAAGCAGATTATACCAAAAGATTTATAGGGTTAGGTAATGCAGTAAAAAAATCAAATTTCTATAAACCTGCTTTGCATGTAGTTTTTTCCTAATAAAAACATCTATTATTTCAAGCAACTTTTACAGTTAATGCAAGACTTATACAATTATTATACTGCATCATATTGTACTCAGTTAAGTTACTGTATTTACTTAAAAGGGCTTCCCTGGGGGCTCAGACGGTAAATAATCCATCTGCAATATAGGAGACCCAGGTTCAATCTCTGGGTCAGGAAGATATCCTGGAGAAGGGAATAGATACCCATTCCAGTGTTCTTCCTGGGAAAATCCCATGAACAGAGCAGCCTGGCGTTCACAGGGTCACAACGAGTCAGACATGACTGAGTGACTAACTCTCTCTCTTTTTCTCTCTCTCTCTCACACACACACACACACACACTTACTTAAGATCTATATTTGTGACAATAGAGGGCCACTAAAGAAATTTCTGATATAGATGTACCATTTATTGAGATACCTTAATTAAAAGGCAGTTTATTCCTAATTCCCACAAAATATTCCATGGGGAAAAAACTTTCATTTCAGCTGGTATTAGTTTAATCAAAGGAGATATACAAACTTGTGATTGCTGGTCTAAAGTTTCTATTCCAAATATCTTTGTCAAAATTCGTACTTATTGAAAAAAAGCAATATAATATGTGTTTTTTGATGTATTTCTGAACTTTTAACTAGCCTTCTTTTTATTCCTAAAAATGGAAATCATGGCATGTAGTAATCATAAGATATATTTTTAACTATTGCATATATAAATGCTTTTAAAGTCTTATTTTAAAATTCAAATTATATATATATATATACACACACACACACACATATATATACACACAGATACAGAATATATTAGATGTTTCTTATATTCATTCATTTACTAAGTAATTATCTAGTACTTTCTATGCATCATTCTCTTTCTTCTAAAAGTATACAGTCTGGTTGGGAAAAGGGTAAGCAAAAAATGAAAGAAAAATGAACCAATAATAACAGCTCTAGAGGGGTGACATTTCATATGTAGGGTAGCATATGGAGAGGGACACCTAAGCTGTCTGACTGCATTACAGAAGGCAAACTGAGGACACCACACCTTCTGAGATAAAATGGAAAGGATATACAGAGGTTTTCTAGGTGGACAGATCGGGTAAGATCATTCCAGACAGGATAGTATAGGCAAAGCCATGGAAATAGAATAGAATACTATAAAGTCCTAAAATATGTGCCATTTAAAAAATAATACAAAACAAATATACTGGCCCCCACTCATAAATACAAATAAGACAGGAGTTTAAGAATCTTAGTGGCAAGCCTGAATATAAACTTATGTTTGACCCCTTAATACACTGCCTTGACCCTATACATTCCTTCCTTTATTAAGGTCAGAGAGTAGGGAATGCCAGGTATACAAAATTGGTATTTTTAAAAACTGTCATATCTAGGAAAACTACTAACATATTGCTCACTGATTTTGGAAATTAAAAAGGATAAAGAGCTAGTCAAGGGATGGGAAAAATCAAACTTTACCAATCCTAACATAAACTCCTCCTGGCTTTATAATCTTGAGTCCATCAACCTGCAGTTGTTTGCCTTCTCTGGATGTACTTTCTATGCACCAAATTAAGGAATGAACTGTAACATTCTATGACAAATACTTCATCTACATATAATTTGCTTTAAAAATTAAACCTATACCCCATATTTCTCTGATCCTTCTAAAACCTCTCAGGGGGAATTAAGTTAAGATGATTACTTTCAGATTTAGGAGGACAAAGTTAACTTTTACACAAGGTAAGTGATCTGTCTAAAAACACAGCTGATGTATGACCTGAGCTAGAATTTGAACCCAAGTTTTCAGAGTTCAGTTTCCTCAATACCACATCTGATGTTAGACAAAAAATCTAACTGTAATTTGAAAACATCCTCACTTCAACTTAAGTCAAAATATTAAGAGACACTGTGAATAGAAGCTGCTAAGTTGCTTCAGTCGTGTCCGACTCTGTGCAACCCCATAGATGGCAGCCCACCAGGCTCCCCCGTCCCTGGGATTCTCCAGGCAAGAACACTGGAGTGGGTTGCCATTTCCTTCTCCAATGCATGAAAGTGAAAAGTGAAAGTGAAGTCGCTCAGTCGTGTCAGACTCTTAGCGACCCCATGGACTGCAGCCTACCAGGCTCCTCCATCCATGGGATTTTCCAGGCAAGAGTACTGGAGTGGGGTGCCACTGCCTTCTCCACTGAATAGAAGACATACACTAAAAAGCCCATCTCCTGTGTGAGAGAGAATACCTGAGCTATAGTTTCTACCCATACTACCAGAAAAGCTGGACAAAAATAAAAAATTTAGTAAGTCATCAAAGTCATTTAAAAGGAACAATAAACATGTACAAATCTCTTAAAAACTTAGTATTGGTGAATTTTTTAATGCTGTCATTTTAGCATCCAGTTAAGCTAAAATTGATAGAGACCAATGTTTTTCATGATTCTTGAAAGGCAGACAGAATTAGCTAATGAACTGATATAAATGGTGTCAATAGGCTCAAACTCAATATTTCAGAGTTCCTGATATTTCTGGTCTAGTGATTCTAATAGAATGCATATATCAATATATATACAAATTATAACAACTTCTTTTATATTTATATCCCTGTTATAAATTATTTTGTATTTAACTATGTTTATTTTTATATAAAAATATGAGAAATATTTAAAAATAACAATAGGGAGATGCCAATTATCATTCAATGAATATAAATGAGGTTTTTCAATAACATACTCTCTTAATAAGGCAAAGAAAATCTGGCATTTCCTCAAAAGCTGATAGAAGATTTTTGCAAAGATTATTTATTTGTAACTGGGTTCCTAGCTCACACGTTGTGTGACCTTCCCCCTACTCAACAGCCTTTTTTTGATACTTGAAATTCATCTAAAATTAATGGAATTTCAAAAGGAGGCAATGGAATATATATAAAAGTCACCGAGAATATTGCTTGATACTTTAAAAGACAGTTTCTTATTTGAGAGACAAGAAAGGCATATCAAATGATGTAATTCGACCTATAGTCATATATACCAAGGGTATGGCAGTGTGCATGCTTGGTTGAGACTGATTAAAAGTAGAAAAAACAAAATATGTTTTAAGGCAAATATTCACATTTAAGTAAGAAATATTTGCTAAGACAATTAATATTCCTCATAGGATTATTTTTCCCTTAAAGCCCTATATAACTTAGTTTGATTAAATATAACTTGGTTACTTTTTTTAGGTCATGCCAGCCTTTGTTGGGGGCAGAAAGGGGTTATTTTATAATGTTGAAAAATAAGTTCATGATTGTTGCAACAACCACACAGACTTAATTCATTTATAAACTTGAGCTTCATCAGGAAAACTCTATGATAACTGGCTTTTCAAATGCCAGAGAATGGTTCATTAATTTTAACTGTAATATTATGATGACAATTTATGTAATAGAGTGGAGAACTATATCTTTTTATCTACATAAAAATAATGCAGTCTCTGATGAATTCAGGATTTCTGACAGTTCAGTTATCAAGCCTTGGTATAAATTCATGTACCATATTGAAAAGGCATATCTCCATTGCTATGGTACATTTAAACTGACAAGGAATAGAACTGAACAATGAGTCTTTCTTCTAAAAAGACTTTGCATGGTATGTGATAAGCAATGTGCCACACAGCTTTTACATATAGGAGACAGAAGGAATCTGAATTGCCAAGGATATTCTGATTAGAATTGGTATGGACAGAAGTCCTCAATTAATAATTCTTACTTAGCTGTTATTGTTAATAGTGTTTGGTGAAGAAAATATAGCTGTTTTACTTATTCCTTCAAAAATGTATGTTCCACTGGAAACAAAGAGTATTTACACAAATCATAAATACTATAGTCTAAGAGACTTTCAAGATTTTAATTCAGAGTTTGTGGAATACTCATCAAACAACTAAATAAAAAATGAAAACAAAACAAAACCATGTGTCGTGCATCTAATAGGTTCCCAGCCCTCTGCCACTGTCAGATGTGAGGCAAGTGACTGCTCATCTGAATAAGCTTAGGTTCTGATGTGAGAAATGATTAAAAGGCAGGAATACGTTTCTTTTTCAGAAAGGTGCAAGGTCTTCAAATCCTGAAAAGAGCTAGTACTTTGGCCTGAATAGATAAGGATTGGTGAAGATCATCAGAACAAATACAGTGGAGGGAAGAATTGGCTCCTAGATCCCCATGCTGTATTCTAGGACCCCAGAGATACCAAAATTCATGGATGCTCCACTCCCTGATATAAAGTGGCACAGTACAGCTGGCCCTACTTATATGTGGGTTTCACGTTTGGGGATATGGAAGACAGACTCAACTAGCAGACTTATATCTTAAAGGACTGTTAAAATACAGTAGGGTAGTTGAAGGGGGAGATGTTCATCCAGACAAAAGAAACACAAAGTCTAACGGTATGGAAATACCAAAGGGCAAAGTGCTTTTAGGAGAAGTGCTTTAGTAATTCAGAAGATGTGTTACAGGCCTTGAGGATGAAAGAAAAACAGAGGCTATATAAGAAAGAACACAGGTTGCCCATTACACAGTCTAAATTCTATCTGAAAAGCAATGTGTGATCTTTAAAGAAAGTCTCTTAATTAAGATCAAAGTATATATTAAGAAGCTTAACTTCTTGGCAATTTGGAAGATGAAATTGACACAGGGCAGAGAGAGAACTATATGGAGGAACTTGCAGTAATTCAACTAAGGAACATCTTAAAACAGTAACAGGGGATATAATTAATATCTTAACCTTTAGTCTAAATCTGCTTTCTTTCTCACCCCACACACTAAACTGTACACACACTAAACTGTATTGTATAAGGAAGTAAACCAGGTCATAATCAAATCAGAATCATAAAATGCTCATTTACAGTACACCATCTTTGGTCACAAATACTTTACCTTTTAGTTCCCTCTAAAATTTTGTTTAAATATTTGTTACCTGAATAAACTAAGGAGTACCCACTGAAGTAATAATAAACAAATATACAGGTCAAACAACTATATGATAATGATGAAGAATTGCTAAAAATTACATTTAATAAAAAAAAATGTAATCCCAGGCTAAAACAGACAGGCTTCTCCTCCGGGATAGATGGAAAAAGGAAAGAAAAAAACCTACTCAAAAAGGCAATTGTAGACAATTTTTAAAAATACTTTCAATCTGCTCTTTCAACAAAACTATGCTAATTATGAAAACTTTTTTAACCACAAATAAGCTAGTAGTAGAATGAACTATTTCAACTGTTGTATATTTCTGGCCTTATTACACTAGTCAGAAAATTTAGAACTATAGAATATAAAATCAGTCTATATTTCATTTTCATGAGATTTCAAATCTCTCTGAAAATTTCATAATTGAGGCAGAGAAACTACAGAATTGTTTAATTTGAATGGCACTGCCTTAATTCTTCAATGCTGTGAAAAGTGTTAAGTCATTCAGTTGTGTCCGACTCTTTATGACCCGATGGACTGTAGCTCGCCAGGCTCCTCTGTCCATGGAATTCTCTAGGCAAGAGTACTGGAGTGGATTCCCATTCCCTTCTCCAGGGGATCCTCCTGCCCCAGGGATTGAACCTGGGTCTCCCACACTGCAGATAGATTCTTAACCATCTGAGCCACCAGCAAATTCCTCAATAGTGAACAGGAAAACTTGTCATCAAATTTTCCATGGTATTTTTCTGAGCTGAAACTTGACACTGAAGGGGAGCAGAATTTGTTACCTCAAAATATATCTCTTTGGCATAGGGATTATCTTGAGCTGGTCATTTATTTTTTAAGAAAGAGAAGACACAGGATACCAAGTAAAAGTTACCCTTTTGCAAAAGACATTTACATTTATAAGGAAAATTTCCATGTGTAAGGGTGTCTTCCCTTCTAGACCAGAAGACTAAGATGGCTAAATCTCCAGAAACTCTTATCAATGGAGAAGGTATAGACTTAAATCTAAATAACAATCATACCTTTGTTTACTGTGCTATTGCCTGAAAACCTCCCATAACTGGCTCTCTGCCCCACAACATCCTCTCTTGTCTTTAGTTGGAGAAAGTATCTTAGAGCTAAGGGTTTGGTCTTAGCCAAGAACCTAGAAGAGTAGAGAGATAATTATTTTTCCTTCCCAACAATACCCACACAAATAAATGTTTAAAGAAAAAGTCAGTAAAATAAGTTTTGTTAACATATAGGATTTTAAATTTTGTGTATTACTGAATCTATCAATAGATGTAAAGTTTAAAATTAAGAAGGTATTGGTGGCTCAGTTGGTAAAGCGTCTGCCTACAATGTGGGAGACTCAGGTTCAATCCCTGGTTTGGGAAGATCCCCTGGAGAAGGAAATGGCAACCCACTCCAGTATTCTTGCCTGGAAAATCCCATGGACGGAGGAGCCTGGTAGGCTACAATCCATGGGGTTGCAAAAAGTTGGACACAACTGAGTGACTTCACTTTCACTTATTTAAAGCTTGAAGTGTTTATACTCATGAACATTTCTTCCCAGTGTGGAGATAGCTCTTGATGAAACCCAGAAACTGTGAAAGGTCCCTCCTTACAGTAGCACCAACAGGCCTAAAGAACAATTAAGTGCATTATGACTTTCAAAAATGAAGAAGCAAGTGAAAGCTAAGTCAATTATAAGGAGGTGGTAAAGAGCTTTTACATTTCATTATGAATCACTTCTTATAGAAGAATCTCCTGCTTTCGAATTTGAGATGATACATGTACACTGGTTATTCTGGATTGCAATGTGCCAATTAACACCAGTCAGAAATGAGACCAGGGCCGAGGTGTGAGTTCTGTTCTCCACCTAGCAAAAGGATCAGATCATTGTATTTTTCTACCTTCTTTATAGGAGAAAAAGGAAGTAAAGTAAATCAATGTTATATTTTAAAAAACCTAGTATGAGATAAGAGGAAGGCAAAAATAAGATGGAAAACTGCCAGGGTAGAAACAACCTCTATAAAAATCGAGTAAATTACTGCCTGAATTTAATAATTAACTAGGGGAAGGAAAGAGTGCCAGAGCACTGGCAACTAATTTGAAAATTCCAACAGGACTCAGGCACAAGTCACTGAAAGGTATCAATTTTTTCAGAGAACATTCTAGTGAAGTCACAGGATCCCTGAGGGGAAATGAAGCTAAGGGCACCTAACTAGAGTAAAACTTTATAAAGGGAATTCAATTGACAGACTTCTAACTTGTGTCCCAAAAGTCCAAGTTCATAAAGGCTTAAAGCTGAAAGGCTGGTGGCAGCTATTCCATTTTGGAGACTGAGCAGAGGGCTTTGATTCCAGAGTATTTGACAGTGCCAAACTTAGCAGTCCTGTTCTTCTATGGAAAAGGACACCTATCACAAAAGAAGTTTATCAGTGAAAGAAAAAGATAAATTCCCACTCAAAGTTTGGACTATTTGGGCAAAAGTTCTGGAATTAAAATTTAAAAAAAGGAAAAGAAATGAGAGGTGTTACAAAATGGGTTTACAGTTCAATAAGTGAGTTTTTTCTTTGTAAAAAGTAGAAGATCATTCCAAATGTTGTGTCTTTTTCTCCTGGATCTACAAACTAGGAGGATATTTTCATCTGGAAAAAAAAAAAAAAGAAAGAGAAACAATGTAGTTCATATACATATATATACACATATACATAGGTATATAGAAGTAAATTATTTTACAAAAAGGAATTCAGATGTTTAAATATTAACCTTTATTCATTGCATTGTAGAATAGTAAATAGTGATATTAAATTTTCAAAGTAACTGTTCATGAGAAAACTCCAAATTTCCACTATTCAGATCAATTTGATTTATAGCAATTCTAGATTCATAAGAAATGAGAGGATAGGAAGCATGATGTTTGAAGAAAAATTAGTAGAATATTTAAACACTGGAGAATCTTTAGCAAAACAATTAATTCAAGAAATAAACAGGGTAAATTACTCTTTTAAAAATATCTTAAAATTATCCTAACTCTCAAGAAAATTTCTATCACACAGCTTATAACTGATATCTAAAATAATACCAGAGACTCAGAAAGGACAAAACAAAACTAACCAACAAAAAAACACATGTTCTCTGATATATAGAACACATTTTTTATGACATTCTAGAGTGGCTACGTCCCCTTGAGCAGTCCCATTCCTAAGAAAGACCTTCTAGTGCACAGTTCAACTTTGTGGAGGAAAATCAATCGTATAGATCCATTCATGATTTCCTGGAGAGGCCATCTGCACGTCCTCTTTGGAAAAAATGTCTATTCAGTTCTCCTTCTCATTTTTTAATTGTATTGTTTGCTTGATGTTGAGTTGTATGTTCAATATCACTAACTATCAGGGAAATGAAAATCAAAACCACAATGAGATATCACCTCACACCTGTCAGAATGGTGATCATCAAAAGGAACACAGATGACAAATGTTGATGAGGAAGTTGAGAAAATGGAACCCTCTTCCACAGTTGGTGAGAATGTAAACTGGTGCAACCCCCGTGGAAAATGGTATGGAAGTTTCTCAGAAAAACTAAAACCAGAACTCCCATATGACCCAGCAATTCTACACCTTGGTATACATCCAAAAATACCAAAAACATGAATTCTAAAAGATACATGCAGCCCGACATACATAACAGCACTATCGGCAATTGCCAAGATACGGAGACAACCTAAGTGTCCATCAACACATGAGTGAATAAAGAACATGTGGCATATCTATATATATATAGATATATATGCATTTTTCCATTTGCAGCAATGTGGATAGACTTGAAAGGCATTATACTAAGTGTAGAGACAGAGAAAGACAAATACCATAATCACTTACATGTGAAATCTAAAAAATACTACAAACTAGTGAATAAACCAAAGACAGAAGCAGACTCACAGATACAGAGAGCAAACTAGTGGTTACAAGTGAAGAGAAGGAAGGCAGGAGGGGCAGCACAGGGATAGGGTAAAAAGGTGTATTATAAAATTATATGAAATCCATGTATGAAATTTTTGAAAATTGTAAAGTACCACAGAAGTTAAAGAATCTTGCATTCTATAAAAAAAATCTTAGAAAGATTCTATGAAGTGAAGCATCAAAAGCAAAAATTAAATTATTAGAACCATTGGCATATCACTTGCTTTTAGGACAACCTTGATCAAATAAAGTCACCTGGCTTCAAGTTAGTCATTTCATTCATTCATTCACTTCTTCATTTCATGAATTCTGACTGACTACCAAGGCTTTGTTTTTAGGAGCAAACATTTCATGGAAGAAATGTGCAAATTGATACATTATGATACTACATGTATCTTCTAATGAAAGCAGAAGATAAGATAGTGAATAAAAGTTTATTTTAGGTCCAACTAATTCTCTCCCTTCATGAGATATATACAGCTGGATGCAACTCAGATTACCTGTCTCCCAACCTTTTAGAGTATGCTATTTTTATTTTCCTTAGAAGAAACTGATTTCATGGAATCTTACAATCCACTTGCTGAGAAAAATCCAGAAGAACACGTCTCCCATCCTTTCCCCCACTGAGCCCTGATCAGGAAAACTTCCGCTCTTCTTCACAATGGTTTTCTGCCTAGGCACTGATTTAAATAGACTAAGAGATCTCCTAACCCAAGGAATCCATTAGTTGTGCTGTGTACTACTTTATATATAGGTTGGTCCAGCCTTAGAAAATGCCAGCAGGTTAGCAGCTACAAAGTATGTAAGCATGATTCAAATAAGTCAGTGCCACTGTGGTAGATTACAATCTCCTCACTATTTCTTGTCACATTCTATGGGACCTGTTCCTGTGGGATGTGTATATAGCACAGCTCTGTTGAGCTCAGGAGTGGTGATGTGACTTGCAATGGCCAATGAAAGGTGGGCAGAGGCCATGTGTGTCTGTTACCTAACAGACTTAAGAGGCAGCCTATGGCCTGGCATATTCTCTTTGCCATTATTTATAACACAGACATGTCCCAAATGAGGGCCGTTCCTTATCGTTCCTTAGAATGATAATAGTAAGGAGTAAAACTGCTGCAGGCTCTTGAGATTTATAACACCAGACTTGTCCCCACAACACAGACATAAGATATTACTATCTTTAGTAATATAATTACTCCTCTTCAGCCCTGTCAATACTTCTCAGCTTTGTAATTTTTTCCTTGTAAAGAAGCAAAATAAGATTCATTCTTTTTTTGTGTGTGCTTTTCTTTTTTTCTTTTTATTTTTAAACTTTACAAATTGTATTAGTTTTGCCAAATATCAAAATGAATCCGCCACAGGTACACGTGTTCCCCATCCTGAACCCTCAATAAGATTCATTCTACACTCAGAGCTATTCATTGTTTTTCTTCAGTTCCTAAGTTGTGTCCAACTCTTTGCAACCCCACAGACTGCATCACTTCAATCTCCTCTGTCCTCCACTGTCTGCTGCTGCTGCTGCTGCTAAGTCGCATCAGTAATGTCCGACTCTGTGCGACCCCATAGACGGCATCCCACCAGGCTCCCCTGTCCCTGGGATTCTCCAGGCAAGAACACTGGAGTGGGTTGCCATTTCCTACTCCAATGCATGAAAGTGAAAGTGAAGTCGCTCCACAGTCATGTCCAACTCTTAGCGACCCCATGGACTGCAGCCTTCCAGGCTCCTCTTTCCATGGGATTTTCTAGGCAAGAGTACTGGAGTGGATTGCCATTGCCCTCTCCACTACTGTCTCCTAGAGTTTGCTTAAATTCATGTCCATTGAGTCGATGAGGCCATCTAACCATCTTGTCCTCTGCCATCCCTTTCTCCCTCTGCTTCAATCTTTCCGGCATTAGGGTCTTTTCCCTGATGAGTCACCTCTTCGCATCAGGTGGCCTAAGTATTGGAACTTCAGCTTCAGCAACAGTCTTTCCAATGAATATTCAAAGTTGCCTTCCTTTTGGATCAGCTAGCTTGACGTCTTTGCTGTCCCAGGGACTCTCAAGAGTCTTCTCCAGCCACAATTTGAAAGCATTCATTTACCTTTTCCTATTTGGGGCTTCTCCTATAAATAATCTTTGCATCAACACATAAGAAGTTCAGGTTATGAGCAAGGCATTCTGTAATGCTGGATTTAAATTCAACTTCGTCCCTTTTTGGCTCTGTGATCTTGGGTAAGGAACTTAATTTTCTATGCCTCACATTCTTTTCTATAAAATGAGAATAACAGTTTACACCCAAAAGAGAGTTGTGAAAATTTATGGCATTTGCACATGTAAAACAGAGGAAGTATCTGACATAGAGCAATGCTTTGTATATTAATATTTACTATGACTATAGCTATTACTATTATTATTTGCTATCAATATTATTTACCAAGATACCTGTGGTTTTCACAGGTAAAACATATAAGTGTGCATATTTTTGAACTCAATTCTAATCAAGTAGAAATTCCTCTTGACTCAATTTCTGGACAGTATCCACAATCCAAATAAATCAGATGACATCACTCTGTGCTCAAAACGTGGCAGTAGCTTCTCATTTTTCTCAGAGCTCCTCTCATGACCAATTATGCCCAGGATCTGCACAGGTCCACAGCCCTCTGGCCCCTGTCTAATCTCATCTCCTGAGACCACTCCCTGGTTTACTCTACTATAGCCAGACTGTCTTCTGCTGCTCCTTAAACACTCCAGGAAAAGCTTTTGCTCTTGAGTCTTTGTTCCAGCTTCTCTCTCTGCCTGGAATGTTCTTCCTCAAAAGTATTCTCACTGCTAAGGTCGTCACTTCCTTCAAGTCTTTGTCCAAAGGTCACCTGCCTAATAAGGCAAACAGATCATCCGTTTTAAAATGCAACTCTCTGTTCCATCCCCACATGCACTTGGCACTCATGACTCCACTTACTCGCCTGCATCTTCTTTTTTATTATTGCCACAGCACTTATCGCCTTCTAACACACCATGTAATTTGCTTATGATGCACGATTAATATTCATGTATTTTATCTTCCATAAAAATGTAAGTTTCATGAGGGTAGGGTCCTTTGTTTTGTTCACTGATTCCAAGCAATTCCAATAGTGACTGGCACGGTAAATGCTTGTTACGTTTGTTACTCATTCAGTCATGTCCAACTCTTTGTGACCCTATGGACTGGAGCCCACCAGGCTTCTCTGTTCATGGGACTCTCCAGGCAAGAATACTGGAATGGGTTGCCATTTCCTTCTCCAGGGGATCTTCCCGACCTAGAGATCGCACCTGGGTCTCCTGCATTGCAGGCAGGTTCTTTATCATCTGAGCCACTAGGGAAGCCCAGAATAGGCAGTAAATAAATATTGTTAGCTGAATGAAACAACATCAAAATGAGCATAATGTGAAACCTTCCTTTTTATAAACAAAATCTTTATTTAGCAGTTAACTATGCCATCATGGAAAGTAAACTTTTTAAGAAACTGTGCCTACAAAAAGGTAAATAAAGGCCAAATGATGAGGTAGAGACAGAATAAGGATTTCATATACATGCAGATTTTACATTTAGATTGAGAAAGGTCAGTTATTTCAGGCTAATAAGAAAATCATGCTCTCAGAAGCCCTGAGACTGGAGCACTGTTTAGATCTCTACTTTAATATTTAATTTCATACATTTCCTGAAGGAAACTGATTAATAATTGCAACCAGTGAAGCATATACTTTAAAAGATTGACCCCCGCAAGCTGTTGTGTTTTGAAGATTAAAATAGTGCCTTTTTTCTTATAAAACAAGTCATTGGTGTGACATCTTTCTAACTTCACAGAGCTGAAAATAAACTGAAGCAAAATATGAGATAACTAATTAGCCACATGCTTTGCAAGTTGTTTGTGGATTTTTCCTTTTTTTTGAAGCAACAACAAAGTGGGTTGGTACACATTTGGATAGTTTGAACTGATCCTAATGAAATATTAACTTGAAGTTATATTTTTCAAAATTCCTTTCTGCTTTAACCAATTTACCTCAACCTCCAAAGTACTGTTGACTCTCAAGCTCTAGCTCAAGTACATGGATCAAAGAAGGAGCAAAAATAATAAAACCAGCACCAAATATGGCCTCTGCTGCAGTGCCTGTCAACATACTTAAGTGTGTCCAGTCAGGAACTCCAGTTTTATTGGGAAATGAGCAGCTGTAGGTTGTCCTCAGTGTAACCTTTTAAGGACAATGAATAACTGAAATCTGATGAAGTAAAAATATTTGAGGCTTCCCTGGTGGCTCAGTGGTAAAGGACACGTGCCTGCTAATGCAGGAGTATTGTGTTTGATCCCTGGGCTGAGAAGATACCCTGGAGAAGGAAATGGCAACCCACTCTTGTATTCTTGCCTAGAGAATCCCATGGACAGAGGAGCCTGGCAGGCTGTAGTTCAGGGAGTTGCAAAAGACTGACACAACTTAGCAACTAAATAACAACAAAAATAGTTCAGGAGAAACTTAGTGGTTCAATTTCTCTGCAATGCCTTCTTTAATTTAGTTCTGTCCTTCATCTTCTAGGAAAGTATTCTCTGTCTCCATTATAGTTTTCTCCCCTTTCAGGTTTCAATGGAAATTAATAATTACATCTAAGAGATCTGACTTGCAGTCAAATTTCCTATAAACACCTTCATATTACTAACAAAACAAAAGTGATAAAGGAGAATTAGTAAAAATGATTGCTTTTGAAAATTCAAATGGAGTGCATAGAGATTTTATATACTTTGGGATAAATTTGTACATTTTATTAGAAATAAAAATGCTATCAAATATTCCTAAGTTACAATCAGAATTCCTCTAGTAGACAAAATTAACCTTTAGAATAACAAAGATAATTGGTCATTTTCACATTTACTGAGAAGCACTTTAAGTAGACTTTTAAAATTTACATCAAGGATACATGATTCGGTTTCTTTCAGTGTAGTTAACTAGGCTTCCACATAAAAAAATACTTAAACTGTCAAACAATACCTTGATACCCAATGAAGTTTCATTAAAAATAAAAATTCTTTACCCTATTCTCAACTAACAATTAGCAGTTTCACCACTAACAATGAAAAATAATCTCTGGATCTGCAAGAAGAACCTGAAGAGTAATATAATCAAATTATTAAAGGTTAAGAAATCTTTAACCTTTACATTCTGGAGATTTCTTGCACTGGGGCCAGTGAAAGGCAAAAGCTAAAGCTGAAATGCTTTGGATCAAATGAACCTGGACATAGTACTACAATCCAAGCCCAATCACGGCGGGAGATGAGCAGTGTGTTCAGACATTTGGATGTGACACGCCTGGTTATGGCTTGCCCAGCTGAATTAGTATCAGATAAAACAACTATCCCAGGTCTTTTTACATTCTGGCAACAAAGATCCCAAAGGAACTTCAACCTTTAAAGCAGGTATTTGTCAGGATTGATGGGACCCTTCCCTGGTCACCTTGACAGGACAATGAAAGAGAAAGATTTAGCTGTTAACAGCTGTGTCCTCGTTGCTATGTGTTCCTTTGAAAATTATTATGAAAATAATTGATCACTATTTTCTGAAATGAACTGACCCTTACAAGCTGAGTCTCTGGGCTTTCTTCGGAAAAACAAACCCACAGCTATTTAGTAATCAGAATGACACTTCTAAAATTTTGCAAGGTCTCTCCCCACGCTCTGCTTTTTAAAAAATGCTTTAAACCACTGAATAGACATTCTCATTGCAAGGAAGGTCTGTTTGAATCATCTGTGGGGCTTTTAAAAATTATTCATGTCCTGAAATTCCCCATCGAGGTACTTCCTTAACACTGACTTTAGAACAATTATTAAAACTTCAGGATCCTCGTGATGAGATACTGCAGTAATGCTAATATCATCAGGAAAAAGAAACACCATTTCCAAAATTATCTCCCAGCTCTACCCCAGAGAAGAAGCTATTCAGACCCCCTTTATCTTTTTTTTCAAAGAAAACAGAAGAGTAGCCATTATATTCTGTCAGAATAGAACAGGAAAGCCCCAGCTGCCTTGAGCCCTTTGGTTCACCTCATGAATCTGCTTCTCTAAAAACCACAGGAAACAAGTTTGGCAGAATGACATCAGGCACACCAGGGTACGAATCCTAAATTCTGCTATTTATGCTTTGACCTTAAATATATCCCTTTACTTCCATGGATCCCAGATAGCAAAAATACAATAACCACCATGTATGAAACAGTATTTATAAACTATATATCATAATATGAAATATTATAAACAGATGCATTATAAACACAAAATATATGCTTGCCACATAACACGCATTCAATAGCTGTTAACCTATCTTCTCCTAGAAACCGAAATCATGCCTTGAGGTTATATACCAGTTTGAATTCTTTTTTTTAATTTTTTTTTAAACTGGCTGCACCACTTAGCATGCAGAATCTTAGTTCCCTAATCAGGGATCGAACCCATGCCTCCTGCATTGGGAGCACTAAATCTCAACCACTGGACCACCAGGGAAGTCCTCCACATTTTGAATTCTTAAAGTGCTTTCCTGTGTATTGTCTCATTCACTTCTTAGGATAAAGAAAGAAAGAAGGAAAAAAGGGAAGGAGGGAGAGATGAGTGAGGCTAACAACTATTATTCCACTTAATTGAACAGAAGACGAAACAGACAAAAAAGTTGATAAACTACCCAAGGTCACTCCTATTTAAATTAGTACAAAGTGCTATGTTTTATTTTTTCAACTATATTTACAAGGTTTCTTTAACTTGGTCTTTTTTTATTGGAGCAAAATATGCATAGCATAAAATTTCCGAGTTCGAGCAAGCTCCGGGAGTTGGTGATAGACAGGAAAGCCTGGCGTGCTGTAGTCCATGGGGTCGCAGAGAGTCAGACACGACTGAGCGACTGAACTGAACTGAACCATGTTTAAGTGTACAGTTCAATGGCATTTTAAGAACATCCACAGTGTTGTGCAATTACCACCACCATCACCGGAACTTTTTTCATCCTTCCAGCTGACAGGGTTTGGTATTAACCCTGGCTCCAGAGAGTCCCATGATATTCCTGTGTCTCCATTTCCTTCTTCTGCACAGTGGTCTTGCTATCAGATGCCCTCTCCACTTGGGCAGTTTTTCTGCTGCTCTTTTTTGTTATTTTCTGGTTTAATTCTCTACTTCACTCTTCTGGGCTGTGCTCTGCTAAGCCATTTATACAGCACCACATACATTTCTCCCAAAGGTTCTATACAGCAGTTATTATCACCCACTCTTTCTAAATGAGGGAGTAGCAACACAGACATAACATACCCAAGGTCATAGTAATTTCAGAGCCAGGATTTGATTCTGGACTCTCTGATTGTACTCACTTATCTAGTTCGGAATGTCATACAAAATTTAGTACAGCCTGCCCTGACTATTACATTAGTGTCTGCTCCAGAAGGTTTCTAGAATCTTCATGGATTTGGGAATGTATTCTATGAACCATCTTCCACTAGAATCCTCAACTGGAGACTTTAGCCAAAAAGAATTTTCTTGAAAATGGCTTAATTACATGCCCTAGATAAACTGCTAATGGAATTTATCAAACTGCTAAATTAAGCTTTTCATCTAATTACACATCTACTAGAAAAGTGTGAGCCTGGCTTTGGCCATGGCTCCAGGAAGAGAGATGGCAAATCTTCCCTAGCCAGGAGAAAACTAGCCACCCTATCATTTCTTGCTCTTGATCGTTATTGGTTATGCTTTTCCCTGCCCTCCTGGTGTCTTGCTGTACTTGGTTCTACATTTACTAAGGACAAGGTAATGTATTCCTATGGTGTGATTGTCCTGGCCACAAATATGGCTGAGTGTATTAACCATTTCTCCAGCAGGCATTCTTTCTAGCATTTTTATCTTTTGTGCTGTCTCTGGTGCATTTCTTGTTGCTTTTCATTTCCCTCTCTGTCGACTGCCCTGGCTCCTGCTGTGTCGCCCCATACTCAGATTTCAGGGAGTTGTCTTTGCTCAGAACTCGAGAGTTCTGGCTTTGGTAGACATAACTTAACTCCCAGAATGAGTCAGCTGAAGCAGCAGCCAGGCACCCAATGACGTTCACGTGGGCTCCATGAACAATAAGATAATTTACTGCCATGTGCCAGGCTCAGTTTCGAATCTAAGACTTACCATCCCCACTTTACAGATGAAGAAACTGAGGCTCAGGGCGGTTAAGTGATCTGAGTTCACACCTTGAGTTCTGGTGTAGACACCTACATCACAGACACCTCAGCCTGCTGTTGATTCCTCTGCACCAGATTGGCTCTCCACGAAGGGCTGACCCTGGGGGTAGTGGGGAGGTCTGCTTGATAACAAAGCTTTGTTAACACACCTGTAAAACAGGAGGTGAATCCACTGACCCCACACAAGTAAGGAGCCCCAGGCACAGGCGGGTCAGAGGTACAGGGGTGGGGATCGCCTATTTAAGAGTCTGCTATAGAACTTCCTTTTAAGGAATGTCATTTTAACACACTGAACCACAGCTTGAGTCAGAAACAAAGACACAAAAAAGAACTGCTAAGTGAAATGAATATTAATGAAAAAAAATTACTAGGCCTCCATTATGCAATCACACATTGCAAACTAAAAATATATTTTTTTAAACACATAAGTTTACTGGAGTTAGAATAAAAAGCTCTAATTTGTACTGAATAGCAATCACTTCATCCCACAAACCACATCTGAATTTTCTGACACATGAGGGACTAAATCAATGTGGCATTTTTGAATGTTAATGCCAAATCCCAAAATACTCCTCAAAACATAAACAAAAGAGGCCAACAGTCAACAGATGTTTAATGAGCACCTACGATGTGCAGTGTGTTATACTAGGAGGAAAAACAATGGCCTTAATAATTGTTTTGAAAGCATATGTGACTCTTGCCAAAGTAGTGGGACAGACTCCCACTATATATATAAATATATATATATATATATATATATATGAGATTCACTATATATATAATGAATATATAGAAAGAAAGAGCTATTAATAAGTGGGAAAGAGCTATTAATAAGTGGGGCTTCAAGGTAGAATGCAGTTGATAGGCCAAGGCAGGAAGCCCTAGGAGGAAGGTTGCATGAGGGTTCCTTCTGTCCATCTCAATAAAGTGTCTGACAACCAGTTTGCATGGAAATTAAACTCATGAAGCTCTGCCCAGGCACTAATATGTGCCTTAAACCTACCGATATGTCTAAGGGTTACCCCCTCCACCTGTTGGCCCTCACTCAGTTTAGAATCTGAAAGATGTGAGAGACCAGGAGGTGATTCTGGACTCTGATTCTTCCTTTTTCATGGAGTCACAATGTCGTATCAAACCCAGCACAGGGGCCCTGCCTGGGTACACAATTGTTTACTATGGGAAGTTTCTAGAATCTGCATGTATTTATGGACTATGTTCCACTAGTCTGAGAATGGTGTTCAGAATCTGCAGAGTGGTGTGGGTCTGCAGAGTGGAAGCAGGTGGAGCCACCCTCAGTGACTCATTCTCTTCAACTCAAAGTTACCCACCAGGAAAATCGACCAAACCAGCCTGAGGGGAGAAGCCCAGGTGGTAACTCTTGTAACAACAGGCCCACTGCTGAATTCTCTCAGATCTGCTGCTTGATTTCTTTTCAGCTGTGGGTGTAGAGGGGCTCCCCAGGTGGCTCAGTGGGTAAAAAATATGCCTGCAATTTAAGAGACGGAGGAAATGCAGGTTCTATCCCTGGGCAGGGATGATCCCCTGGAGGAGGGTATGGCAGCCCACTCCAGTATTCTTGCCTGGAGAATCCCAGGACAGAGGAGCCTGGGGGGTTACAGTCCACGGGGTAGCATACGGTTGGACACAACTGAGCATGTATGCACACACACACTGATTATAGAGACAAAGGCAGCTTTTTGCAGTTTACCAGTTTACCATGTCCAAGGCTCAGTAACAGTGGTTGCTTCCGTCCTTTCTGGCCCTGTTTGCTCAGATTCCTGACTTGTCACTCACCATGCCACCATGTCATGCTCCGTCTGCTGTCTGCAAAGTCTCCCAGGCTGGGCTGTCCCAGAGGTCCTTGAGAAGGAGAGGTTAACCAGCACTGTGAGGATCCCCATGGCTGCCTTATTTATAATTGTCTTTAACACAAATGATTCACCTAAACACGTGTTTTCCCTACATACAGAAATGTATATTAATAATGTACACAGAGCTTCTGTTTAGAACATGTGCACCCAGTTTGAAAAAAAAAAAACAACTCATTTTTTTCTTTTCTTGCAGGTGGCATTTTCCATTTCCTTCTTTTACTACAGCCTTAACCAAGGGCATAAAAAGTAGTAACTGCACAATTGACATGTCAGTAGTTTTCTCATCACTGCATTCATCCCCTACAGGCCCAGCACCTCGGCCCTTACCTTTCTCAGATGAAGACAGGATTGTCAAGGGTACTGACCAAACCCAGGACAAACACACACCTGCATTTTCTGCACTAAGTAGAGACAGAAGAAAGGAACAAGATCTCTAACTGACACACTGACTTCCGGCCTGTGCAGTACAGGGCCTTTCAGTTTTCTTTGTCCTTGGAGTCCTGATCACTATGATCCGATACAATACCCAGTCCTCACTTGTCTACCTAGCCTTGAACTCTTCTTGCTCCCCAAGTTGAAAAGTGATTCCTTGGTTCAGGACACATCTCAAAAGCCGGCCATGTCAGTTAGTACTCTTGATTTAGCACCTCCTTTCCTTCCTTCCCTCCTTCCTGGCTTGCTATCTCAAAGCTAAATACAAAGAGATGAGTAACAGCTGTGAATTTTACCTTAGCTTTGTCATAATATCACCATCTTGTTACATCTTTAAATGCCTCTTTTTTTTTTTCCTTTGTTGACAATATCAACTATGTTTTCCAATATGTTCTTTGTGTACTTTGTACCTTTTCTATTTTGCTTCTTACAATCTCTGTTATCCTCCTATCATCATCTCAGCTTTTCCTAGCCTTAAGGTGTGTCTCCTAGTCTGAGGATGGTTTTATTTTGAAAGTTGATCTACTCTTTTCCTCGCTGTGTTTCTCCAGAGAAACCTGAGTATCAAAAAGGCCTCCATTTACTAAACTAAGCTTTTTTCTTCTGGAGAACACTTAGTACATAGCTGTGGATGGCACTTTGGGCAATGGTGAAGTGCCCCACCCCCCACCAAGAGAATTAGGCAAAACAAAGTACAGAGCTGATGTCAGGGTTCGATTTATAAACTAGGCACACCATGGATGTGGATGAGATTAGCAACTAAGATGGTAAGACAAATTGCAGTGGTAGAAGTACAGCAGTTAAGATTAATACATCAACACACATTTCCCGAGTACCTTATTCTATGCCAGGACCTGTTCTATCAATAGATGGTTCAGGATGCATCAGTGAACAAACCAAACTGAGGGGCAGGATTCAATAACACAATAATGCAGAATCTTAAAGGAGGTGATACAGTTAGCATTTGGGGAAAAGTGTTCCAGTCAAAGGAGTAGTGAGTGTTAATGCAAAGGTCCCTCATGTTCTCCAGGAATAAGAAACGCAGTAAGAAGGCCAATGAGGCTGGGGCAGACCGATCAAGAGCAACAGCTTGCAGAGACATACCAGAAAGGCAGAAAAGCAAAGAGATGTCAGGAAAAACTGTCAGAATGGGAGAAGATCATGTAGGGCTGTGGTAACTGTTATACGGACTTTGGGTTTTACTCTGCTTCAAATGGGAAGCTACAGTACATCTCTGAAACAAAACTCAGGTTTTGACAAGAGAACTCTGGCCACTGAAAATGGGGCAAGGGTTGAGCAGAGATTCTGGTTAAGTGGCTGGTGTGATGATGGAGATAAATGATGACAATGGCTCTGACCAGTGTGGTAGCAATGTGAA
Source organism: Bos indicus (assembly GCF_029378745.1). Lineage (NCBI taxonomy): Eukaryota > Metazoa > Chordata > Mammalia > Artiodactyla > Bovidae > Bos > Bos indicus. Next base: position 85,143,837 of record NC_091763.1, on the reverse strand, counting down.
GTGGTTGTTTTCTGGATACATTTAGAACAAAAAGTCATAGATAACCGGTGGGATGTGAGAAAGCTTGGAATCAAGGATGCCTCCAAGATGTTTCACCTGGAAATTGGAAGGATGTGATATCTATCACCTGAGATAGCTAAGATGCAACTAAAGGAGATTTTGTGTAGAATATCAGAAGTTTCAGTTTGGGCATATGCAGTTAAAGAAATTTACTAGGCACTCAAGGATTTATACCAGAGTCACCCTAAAAGACAACTCTCTTCCCTCCTTTCACCCCTCCCCACTATGTCCCAATTAATAATTTATTGGGAAAATATTCCACTCAGATGTTTCCTGATTCTGTACACCATTGGTCCAACTTATGGAAGTACTCAATCAAAAGGCAGAAAATATAGTGTGCAGTTTTCAAAGATAAGATGTATTTCCTTGTTGAACTGGTCCTGATAGGAAGCCATAATATATATAGCCTATGTCAGAGAATTAAAGACCTTTAGGAAACTTACGCAGAATCTACAGCAACCTCTTATTTTATACTTGAGGAAGCTGAAGCCCAGGGAGGATAAATGACTTTCAAAAGGTCAGCCATCTAGTTATTACGGAGTTAGAGATAGAACCCAGAGATCCTGTAAGCTATTAGAGCACACAGCTTCTCCGTTGTTTTCCTGCTTTTGCCATTATTCATATGCTGCAACATTCACAGTCGATTTACATATTTTTATTTGGAAATATAATTAAATACCAGACCATTAGCATAGGGTCACCACTTTGCTGGCCTTGAAAACAAAACTTTTTCTTTTCCTTCCTTTTCTAATTAAATGCCTTTTGAGACCTTCAGTTAACCTCAAGATGAACAGTGTGATGGATTGTAAACCATCAAGCAAATAAATGGTTTATACTAGTAGGATGGTCTCAGATTGAAACCAGGAAAAAATAAGTAACTTTTAACTTTTAAAGACATTTAAATGAGTAGAGTTGGGCTATATAAAGACCATGACATTACAATAGTTCCAAAAAAATTATTTATGGAGCAAGTGCTGGACGATCATAATCTAGAAAAAAAAAAAATTTCTTAAGAACTTAAATTCCTTAAGAAAGCAGCAACTTTCTTCTAGTACACATTTAGTTATAATTTCATCGGGAAGGATTTAGGATCAATTGAAAATAAATGATATCTTAAATACCACCCAGGGAGACAACACTGTGTAGCTTTAGTTATAAATTCCTATAGTTATAGAAGGGCTTCCCAGGCGGTGCTACTGGTAAAGAACACGTTTGCCAGTGCAAGCGAGGTAAGAGAGGCGGGTTCAATCTCTGGGTCCGGAAGATCCCTTGGAGGAGGGCATGGCAACCCACTCCAGTATTTTTGCCTGGAGAATCCCATGGACAGAGGAGCCTGGGGGGTTACAGTCCATAGAGTCACAAAGAGTCAGACACAACTGAAGCAACTTTGCATGTACAGACACAGTTACATAAAATGGAAGGCTATTGGTGAGGTTATCATTTTGCTGCTGTACTTCCCATATCACTTTTAGGAAACCCTCATACAGCCATAATGTTTATGGAATTCACAAAGAAAGTACTAGATTTTTCAGGAACTGTACATCCTTCTACATAGTTCTGATGGTATAGAAATAAACTAGACTTCTTCAAGGTAATTGAACAGCCACACAAAAATCTTTAATATAGAATTAGAACTTACTTTGACATTTCCTTTCAACCAGATTCTCTCATTACATTAATGAGCCAAATAAGGATTAATGAGATTATAGCAAATCAGTATGTACAAATGTTGAAGCTGTGTTTTCCAGCACTTCTGATTCTGCCTTTCTGCTTTTCGGTCTTCGATCATGGCTCTCTGCTTTTCACACACATACTTAACATTCAGCTCACTCACTGTGCAGTGGTCTTTCTCATTCTTATCTGTCCTGAACGCCTCAAATCCCAAGTCTCCAGCCCCGAATCAATGGCTTTTACAAATTGTCCTTTTAAGCACAGGAAGGTGATTTATTGAAAACTTAATGTAGGCAGATAATCTACTGAGAAATTAACTTATGTTTTATTTCTAAGCTATATTCATTAAGAAAAAAAAAAGAGAAGCGGTCTCATCTTTAGAATGCAATAAGAAATTAATTCTAGGGCCTGAGCTCTGCTCATGCCAAGGGGTGAAAAAGATTTTTTTATTCCATTTTCCAGAGTGAGATAGGAAAATTTTTAGGATAGGGTGGCCTAAAGGCAACTCATTAAGCAGCCCTTAGTTTCATGGTTTAATTCAGGTGTTCAGTGTACACTTGGGTTACATGGGAACTTTCAACCTGTAGGGATAAAGGTTACTGTGCCAGTCAAAACAGAGGGACCACTCTGGAGATTATGTAAGCACCACCAAAGCTGTATGTAGTCACACAGACAAGCATGGATTTTCCTGCCACAATGAATGTCCAATAGTGAAAGGCCTACCAATAAATGTGTGTCAATAGAAAGAGAGTGGGTATTTGAGCTGAACTTAATTCATTTAGGAGAAGGCAATGGCACCCCACTCCAGTACTCTTGCCTGGAAAATCCCATGGACTGAGAAGCCTGGTGGGCTGCAGTCCATGGGGTCACTAAGAGTCGGACATGACTGAGTGACTTCACTTTCACTTTTCACTTTCACGCACTGGAGAAGGAAATGGCAACCCACTCCAGTGTTCTTGCCTGGAGAATCCCAGGGACGGGAGAGCCTGGTGGGCTGCCGTCTATGGGGTCGCACAGAGTTGGACACGACTGAAGCGACTTAGCAGTAGCAGTAGCAGTAATTCATTTAAGCTACCCCTCTCCCAAGGTCGGGGCGGCGGCCGAGAAGAGCTACCCCAGGTCCGAGGTCAAACAAAGATATATGATATTGTCTGCACAAATGTTTTAAACAAATCTTACCTGTTGCTTACACAGATTAGGCTCAAAAATAACACAAAGTGGAAAAAGAAAAAGCAAAATGAACACATTGTTTTAAGTCTTCGATGAAGTAAAATGGATAAAAAGCGATTTCCATTTTTTGAAAATTGTGAATTTACTTAAATGCCCCATTCATTGTTTCCTTGTATCCAAAATGTAAGTCTTGTTAAATTGAAATATATGCAATGACAGCATCAATATTTAGTGTAAGCACCAAATCACATTTCCTTTAATGAAGAAAGGACATGGGGAAAAAAGAGTTAATGAGACAGGGAAAAGAAATTAAGCTTCAGGCTGTCCCAAATTATCTAAATCAGATTCTTAATTAAAAATTTATTTAGAGCCACTCAGTCTACTTTCAAAGTGAATGTCAAATAAAGCTAAATAATATTAGTACAAAGGCATCATCTTTTAACAGAGCTTGGGTATACTCTGTTAAATTTCTGTAACATTTAAGTTGATAGCCTTCCAAAGCTTCCATATCAGAGATTAAAGTATGATATGATGTGACAAGAGTGTAGAACATATAGTAAAATAAAGGGTGGGTGGAGAAGACTTTGATAAACTTTATCTCTACTAGAATGTCTTTGGAAATCTTTTTTCAGAAAAATTATTAGACTAAAGACAACCTTATATAGTTTCTTGAAATCAAGACAGGTACCCCTTTGTCCTCTCCCTGTAAGACCTATCAGAGATCTAATACATAATAAAGGTCAGTAAAATATATTGTATTGAACTGACACAGGGAAATGAGCTAGCTGGTGTGAGAAATCATTACCATCTTCCTCAGTAGCCTAAACCAGAATTCTGCATGGGGAGTTATACTGCCCCCAAAGGAAAAGGCCATATTAACATAATTTCCACACTTACATTCTCTGGTTAAAATCTTTTCTGAGCAGAACTTGTTCCCAAATTAAGCACTTTCATTATCAAAGGAGAAGTTCTTAAAGTCTGCTTCCCTTATTTATCAGTTCAGTAAGTCGCTCAGTCATGTCTGACTCTTTGTGATCCCATGGACTGGAGCACACCAGCCTTCCTAGTCCATAACCGACTCCCAGAGCTTGCTCAGCCTCGTGTCCATCAAGTCAGTGATGCCATCCAAACATCTCATCCTCTGTCATTCCCTTCTTCTGTCTTCAATCTTTCCTAGCATCAGTCTCTTCCAATGAGTCCATTCTTTGCATCAGGTGGCCAAAGTATTGGAGTTTCAGCTTCAACATCAGTCCTTCCAATGAATATTCAGGACTGATTTCCTTTAGGATGGACTGGTTGGATCTCTTTGGAGTCCAATGGACTCTTGAGAGTCTTCTCCAGCACCACAGTTCAAAAACATTAATTTTTTGGTGCTCAGCTTTCTTTATAAGTCCAACTCTCACATCCACACATGACTACTGGAAAAAACCACAGTTTTGACTAGACGGATGTTTGTTGACAAAGTAATGTCTCTGCTTTAATATGCTGTCTAGGTTGGTTCCTTATTTATACTGGCCATTATTTTTATGGAAAAGACAAGGGAAACAATGAGAATGAAAATTTACCTTGCCATTTATACAAAATAGATGTAACATTATATAGTTTTTAATTGTACAGGTACTCAACATTGTGAAGATCTTAAAATATCATGAAGTCTTACAATATCTGAAATGCTTAGAGACGTCCAACATTCCGTGGCCTACACTGATTATTGTATAAGCCCTGCTGTGTTTAAAAGGTCACCAGAGAGGTGAATATAAAACAATTTCCCATCCTCTCATATACTGTCGGATAACTTTACTTGTACAGAATGTGTTGTTACAAAGAGAGGAGAGGCACCTTTATTGGCAGAAAATTCATGAAACTATTTAAGCACAGCGTACAAAATCTTTTCCAAAGTTGCTATTTATAACGTAGGCTTCGGACAGAGCTCAATCTGTTCCTTTATAGAAAGCGCTGAGTATCATAACCTGATTTATTCCAGTTTGTAAAATACCACTACCATCCCTTATGACACACAATGGGAAAGATGAAACACTAAAGAACAATGAATGAATGCCACCTGTGACTAGTGAGGATCACTTTCTCTCTCTTTTTAATTACCTATGCCACAGAATAGCTCCTGCTGTTGTAGCAAAAAGGGTTACAATGTATTTAAAGGGGTAATTAAAGTTAAATGAAGTCAAAGGGTAGGTCTCTAATCCTAGAACTGGTGTTCTTTTAAGAGCAAGAGACACCAGGAGTACACACACAGAGGAAAGGCCAAATGAGGGTAGGGCAGGGAGCCAGTTGTCTGCACCTGAGGGGAGAAGCCTCAAGAGAAACCAACCTGCAAACACCTTGATCCTGGATGACAGTTTACAGAACTGTGAGAGGGAATTTCTTTTATTTAATACATCCAGTTTGGGATATTTTGTTATGGCAGCCCTGGAAAATTAACATACTACTTGTACTTACTGAATACTTTTCATATCTCCCTTATTTGACTTTGATGCTCTCCAGGGCAGAAAATAAAATTATCCAATTTTTAAAAAAATCTCTTATATTGCTCAGGGTATTTGATTCATTGCAATAATACTAGATGATTAGATGTTTATATGCACAAATGAGTGAATTTCAGATTCTTACAGAGGAAAGTTCTCTTTAAGGAAGATTTAAACTATTGCTAGACCAGGAGTGTTAAAATCACTTAAGAATCCCAGTATAAAACAGGGAGAGTGCACTGTAATGGAAATGATTTTGATTTGGGAGTCATAAAACCCTGACTTTGAATCCTGGCTCCTCTAGTTAACAACTGTGTAGGTGGTCTTCAATTTAATCATTTAAAAATTGGATAATAACACTTAACTTTCAACTATTGTTAGAATTAAAAGAAATTGTTAAGCACTGACTCTAATTTCTGATGACACTTGCTTAATAAATGTTGGCTATTTTGACAATTTTACATAGTACAGTTAGAAAAAGAATAAATTAGGGAAAGAATAAAGATGACAAAAGGCAGTAAATGTATTATGAGAAGTCTGATAGATGTTGAGAGACAACAACAATAAATAAATAAAGAGCTTACTAGGGGCAAAGCAGTACTGAAAAGCACAATGTGGTCTGTTACCCTAACTTTTTATAGATATCTATCCACAGGAGCATGTAATTCTTTCCAGCAATGCTAACTAGCCTGGAAATAAAAGAGAATGACTGGATTCACATGGAGCTTGAGAGCAGTCTGGAGAAAGTGGCCAAAATAAAAGAAGACACAGAGACAGTGAGAGTACTGTGAAATATTAGATTCTTAGTCTATGCTGGAGAAGAAAATATGACAAGCCAAAAAGGAGCCGATAGCAAGGGAGGAGGAGGAAACGAAAATCGTGAATTTTTTTCCTCCTTCCATTTTAGTTATTTCTTGATTTTACCAACATTCCACACTTGGTTATACCCAAACAGTGAGGCAAACTGGGGTCCTCTATTTTGATCAACTATTTTCAACTAAATCATGGCAACAGAATTTCAATTTTACAATCATCTCATTTCTTACCTATTGTCATTATTCACTACTGTAGGACTTGTGGTCATTGAAACTATTTATCTATGATATAGAATTTCCATTACAGTGTATTAAGATTTTATAAAGAAAGAGCTTACTATTTGCTCTTATCCTTAAAGCAGCTACTCTCAGCAGTGTAATTATAGTTTGTATGATATTAATGGCATACCTCTGGGAGCACACATTATTTCATGGCTTTATAAAAAAATGTTATAATTATATAATCACCAGGGATGGCATTCTATCTGCTCAGGGAGCATATAACATCTCAGTAGTTTTCCATTAGAGTATCACTGATTTGGAGTTGGCATATAGAATTAGGCGCCCTCCCTCAGTTCAAGGTTAACACATAGGAATTACAGAATTCATATTCCCATTGAGACGAATTTGTCCTTTCTTATAACTTTTCCTCATCTAAATGAGTTATTTGATATATAGCAGCTCTTACCTCTAAAATGTAACATTTTAAAAGCTCCTTACTATAATAATTTAAAAAACAAAAACAAGTTCTCCAAGTACTTAAGTACAAATTAATTATGCAGATTTTCTCAAGCAATAAGAAATATTTTCATTTATTATAAGAAAATTTTCATGGAGGATTTAGAAATATTATCAAGTATGTTTCTCAAAATTATAAATAACTATATAAATTGATAAAGCTATGGCTTCTGCTGTATGAATTTCTTATTAGAAGACACATGTGAGCTTCCATACACAATGAAGCAAAGAAGATGTTGTTTAGATGGATAAGGTTTAAGAAGAATGATTAAATTTATCAGGATACTGACTTGAAGAATTCTTTATTTCTTTCAAAAATATGGCTCAATATTATTCATTTGAATATATTTTAGATACATGCTGCTGCTAAGTCGCATCAGTCATGTCCGACTCTGTGTGACCCCATAGACGGCAGCCCACCAGGCTCCCCCATCCCTGGGATTCTCCAGGCAAGAACACTGGAGTGGGGTGCCATTGCCTTCTCCTTTGGATACATATATAAGCTAAAGAGTATTGCAGTTTACAAAATTTATATCTAATATATAAAATGTTATGAGTTCTGTCTACAATATATTTAATTAAAGTTACCAAAGCAAAATAAAAATTCCCTTAAAGTATATGTGTCTATATCAAATAAGCATCTCCTTAGTCACATGATTTTTATGTGTATGGACACATTTCTGCAATGGAAGTCATATGCAAAGGGACACAAGATTATCTAAAAGAAACCTCAGGGAATGGCGAGTGGCTGAGCTATATCTTTTCTGTTAGAACTGAGAGTGAAACCACTTCTAAATCAACCAATACACTCTAACTTTTTAATTTAAACTTTTTATTACTTTAAAAAAGCAATAATAAACTCATTATCTGCTCACATAAATAACATCTTTATCATTAAAAATAACTATACTTTCTCAAATAAATTAAAAGAGTGGCTCTTTGTTTTTCATTCTGGCAAATCTCTTTACTGACTAGATTAACAGAAGAGAGCTGGATTTTCCTGTCTGCTTTTGTATTCAATCTATTAATATGTTCTCTTGGTTGAAATATATGAAGACAATTCTGCCTAAAAAAAGATATTTATTTGGGAAAAGGTGGTATATTTTAATAGCATCCTTAGATAATTGTGGATATTCTTTTTTGATACCATACCAAATCGTGACAAGTGCAGTTTCTTAAAGTAGTTCCAAGGTGGAATTGGAAAACCCATCAATGAACTTTTGATATTCTTTTACATTAAAATCCATTCCTATACTTTGTGCTTTAAATTCACCTTTTGCCCATGCATAATTTTGTAACATCCTGCACTGGACATTTGTCATTTGTAAAACACAGTTCCCTGAGTTATATTCATTTTTCAAGTGTTGTCACATTTCATTATACACCAAATATAAAAAAAAAAAAACAACCCACAAGTCAACATCACCACCAACACTATCATAAAAGTCTCTTATGTATTAGAAAGCTGGAATATTAATGGTAGTGATTATGACAGGCTCACTTCACTCTTTTCTGAAGAAATATCTGCCAAATACACACATCTCAGTAATCACAGGAGGCATAGCAATTGTTCTTTCAAAAAAACCCAATGGTATCGCATGAAAAAAGTGGCTATTTCAGTCTGCCACCTGAGCACATGCACTATTTCTTCTCAAGACAAGCAGACTATTTTGTTTGAAGCATAAGTGCTCTGTGAATATTTACCATTTAATCACACAAAATATTTAAATATTAAAAATCTCAAAGGTTGAAATTTACTAAGATTAATATTGCTAATTACTGCTTCCACATTCCTAAGTGAAACTGGCTCTTTATTTTTAAGCAGTGAAAATATGGCATGAAGAATGTGAAAGTTTGATGTCCCTGCCTTCATTTGTGCTAAGGCACCTCTATTCATTACTATTATTGCAGCATCGATGCAAATATCAAGACAGTGAAAAAAGACATAGACTTAAGACATTATTTAGAGTGTCAGACCCCATTGATTCCCTGAGTGATCTTAGAGACCCCCTAGGTGGCTGTGGAGCATAATTTGAGGGCCCTACACAAGTTCAAAACCCTTTCTTGAGCTCCTAACCCGTATGTTCAAGGGTCCACTAGATGTCTTATGGGTACTGCTATTTCAAGAATCTTAATTGATTACTGGTCATATTTCTTCTTTGTTCCTCATGCTATTCATCTTTTATTTCCTATCTCTGACACCATCATTACACAAGTCACTCAAGCTAAAAACCTGGTAGTCACTCTTGATTTTTTTCTCCTTAACTGATTTCATATTGGAGAAGGAAACAGAAACCCACTCCAATATTCTTGCCTGGAAAATTCCATGGACAGAGGAGAGTGGTGGGCTACAGTCCATGAGGTCACAATGAGTTAGACACAACTGAGTGACTAACACTTTCACTGTTTATATACAAAATCAAGTCCAATGTCTTATATAATCATTTCTAACACTATCAAGATGGAGTTAGTTCAAGCCTTCAGTATCTCAAAAAAAAAAAAACTGCCCTAAAACTAGTTTTCTTCCCCTAATCTCCTTCTATTCAACCTCTACTTTCCTACTGAAGTTACAAATTTTGATGATGCAATATTGAGAAATAGAGGCTCTGTGTCAACAAATCAAGCTCAATTCCTTCCTCTGCCACCTCCTAGCTGAGTGACCTTGGCAAATTACTCAGGCTCTTTTTGTTATACTTTTGCCTTTCTGAAAGACTTCTCTGGTGGTTCAGGAGGTAAAGCATCTGCCTACAATGCAGGAGACCTGAGTTCAATCCCTGGGTGGGGACGATCCTCTGGAGAAGGAAATGGCAACCTACTCCAGTATTCTTGTTTGGAAAATCCCATGGACAGAGGAGCCTGATAGGCTACAGTCCATGGGGTCACAAAGAGTTGAACATGACTGAGCAACTTCACTTTTGCCTTTATGAAAGACGAAATTAGTAAAAGTATTTATCACACATGGTTGCCAAGACAGAAGGAGATAATTCCCATAGAGTGTTATCTAAGTAAGTTCACAGAGAGCATTATCACACAGCCTGACATCTAGTGAGTTTCTAATAAATGATAAGGATGATTATTTTGTCAATTTCCTCCTTAAAATCCTTCCTTTACTGTAAACATTACCTGACATGTCTTTCTCACTCCTAGATTATGATTTCCTTGAAGTTAGAAACTTTATCTTCACTTATCCGAGGGTGTAGAACTGCATTTGAAACATGAAGAATGTGTGCATCCATGCTCAGTCCTATCTGACTCTTTGCAAACCCATGGACTGTAACCTGCCAGAGTCCTTCATCCATGGAATTTTCCAAGCAAGAACACTGGAGTGGTTGCCATTTCCTTCTCCAGGGGATCTTCCTGAGTCAGGGATTGAACGTGAATCTCCTGCATTGGAAGGCGGATTCTTTACCACTGCACCACCTGGGAAGCCCCTGAAACATCAGTTCAGTTCAGTTCAGTTCAATCACTCAGTCATGTCCGATTCTTTGCAACCCCATGGACTGTAGCACACCAGGCCTCCCTGTCCATCACCAACCAACACCTGGAGTTTACTCAAACCTATGTCCATCGAGTCAGTGATGCCATCCAACCATCTCATCCCCTGTCGTCCCCTTCTGCTCCCGCCTTCAATCTTTTCCAGCATCAGAGTCTTTTCAAATGAGTCAGTTCTTCACATCAGGTGGCCAAAGTATTGGAGTTTCAGCTTCAACATCAGTCCTTTCAGAGAATATTCAGAACTGATTTCCTTTAGGATGGACTGGTTGGATCTCCTTGCTGTCCAAGGGACTCTTTGCTTAATAATTATCAGTAATGATTGCAAAGTGTTCTCTGAATTATCTACAAATGTAGACTTTGAATTTGAATTTTTTGTCATATGTCTCAATTCTTGAAGATTCTACCTAATTACTGGATATAAATATACTGTAATATATAAACATATACAAGTTAAATTATATACTAGGATTAACCTGCTGACAGATTGCCCCAACTGAAAAAATCCAAACATATTCCTTCTAAAAACTTGTAAAAGCAAGTCATCACATGTCCACTGATTGGCTTGAGGAAGGGTAGAGTGGATGTATAAAACTCATTAAGTTATATATATATGTCATTTTCACTGGATAGCATGTATGGAAAGAATGTCTATTGCTTTCTTCATGTCCTCAAAAGAGGCCTGTGATCCAGATAAGGTTAATAACCATTGTTACAGAAGATGACAGAGAATATGGAACCAGGAATTAGCTGTGTTCATGGCAGACAGGTGGAGATATATTTTTCAGCATAAAATTTTTGGAATATGCCAAATCAAACAATAAAGACAACTGCCTACCAGATCTATATTTATCTGAACTTTGAAAATAAAAATGAAATCCACAAACCTGAAGCCAAGCACCTGAACTCTGAACAAGAATCAATAAATAAAAACATGAAATCACATTGTCAATTTTTCTTTACAATATACTTTGTGTTTGCTTGTTGCCAACACTGCTGGGCACCTAGAAAGAGTCCTTGACGATCATAATCTTGGATTTTGTGTGTGTGTGTGTGCATTCTCTGATTTTTTTAGGTGGTCCCACTTAAACCAATGAGTAAATTTTTAAAAATATAACTATGATACATAATATACATAACATAGGACACAGTAAGCCATGAATATACACTATATAACAACATAGGTAACATAAAATACAAACTGTAATATGCAATACAAAATAAAGCTTATACCATATGTAATGCATAACGCATAGAAATGCTTTCTAAAAAACTATGGCTTTTCCATCATAATAGAATAATTTGCATACTTAATGTAGATAATTCACAAGAATTTTATAAAAAATATCATTTGATTGATAATTAAAAGCCATTTTTATTTTAATAACTACATTCAAATAACTTTATGACAACATTTTGTAGGAATATACCAGCTTAAGGTAGCTATTTGTTTGGATTCAATTTTACGTTGTTGAAGTTTATAAGTGATTGAACAATTAAATATACATAGTGGAACTGAATGTATGTTGCTTAAATCAGTACCTGTCAAATTGAAAGCATGAATGGAACGCCAATTTAGGACTTGACAATTAATTTTACTTGCAATATAGAACAGGTATTCGGCTACAGGCTATCAGGTGAATTGAAATCTGTCTCTAAGTTGAAATTTTCTAAGAAACCAAGGTGGAACTATCATGGACATGTTATAAGCATAAGCATTCTGAAATCAAACACACTGATTAAAAATTCACAGGGTTGTCTCTAAATTATCTAATAAAATAGTCATCAGGCTGAAATAATCATGATCAACTTTTCAACCTTTATTATCTGTTCTTGTCTGCTTCATAAAAATTAGAAAATTAAATGCAAAATCTTTCCATTAGGGCACTGATAAAGCTGTAAATTTAAAAACAAATTGGAGAATGTGAAAGTTTAGATCCTCCTAGTAAAATTAACTTGTCCAACATTGATTATATATAATTCCGGTACTGCTGGTTAGTGTTCTAAATGTACAATTTATTATAAGGCTTAAGAAATATAAGGAAATTAATGCTGTTATTAAAACTCTAACTTTTCATTTTATTGAAGGTTGAAATCTGTAATCTTAACACTGTATTAGCATGAGATTCTGGAATTTAAATAAAATAAACTGGTTGAGAAAATGAACTATGCTAACAATAAAAATGATGCCTGTTTTCTTGTATGGAACACTTAGAGAACCTCACTTGATGGTAACAGATGAAAACTTTAATAATTTAGTAGTTTTTATAAACACTGATAAAATTACATCATAAATAGTATTATTTTATATACCTGCAAAATCTGTAAAAATCTTATCTATATAATGTTATATCAGGTTATAAAAACTTTTCATCCATTAACTAACAGAGACACAATTATATACAATATAGTGTATCTACCTGTCATATATATAATTAATTCAATTACTGTCTATTGCATTTTTAAAGGCACTAAAAAAGCACTTGATGGAAAGAATAATATATAACATTAAGATCTCATTGTTTTTATGATGTGTATAATGAACTACAGCCTAAAAACAGTAAAAGATAGAGAAACAATAACATAACTGATAAACAAAATTTAAAATTAAATCCCCAATACGGTCAGTCTTTGCAGGGTGTTTGCTCAGTGATAAAGTATACAGAACAGTATCTGGGCTATAATTGCTGTTCAAAAACATTTGTCGAATAAATTAATTTGCATGGTATCTTCAATAATATAGAAATTTAAAAGCTCCCCTTTATAGACAGTAAAGTTCCATGAAAAGGATTTAGTGACAGGGCAAATTTGCATAACCAGGATAGCAACTATGCACTCCAGAAAAAAAAAAAAAAGACCATAAAAATCAAGTTATTTCCACAATGAACATCCATCCAAAGATATTACCTGAGACGAGTGGCTGCACTTTTGGCTATTTTACTCATATTTACTTCTCTGGCCTAAACACTGAAGGTAGGTGGATTAAATTTAGAAAGACACCATTAAAATGTTCACATTTCCTAGGAAAGCATCATGTATGTGAGTGTGTGTGTGTGCACATGTGTGTGGATAGGGTGTAGATCATACATGATGGTTAAGTGGTGTTGGTGATGGTGATTGTGGTACTGATGGTGGTCGTGATGGTGGTGGTGATGGTGATGGTCTTGTATTTCACACACAGTGTGAGATATTCATCTAATTAATCCATGAGAGATTTCAGGAAAGCATGGTGAGTCGTCTTCAGGTGGATGTAGAAGAACAAAATTGAATTTCTTAAGAAAATTGAGAAATAGGTTATGGCATACTTGCCATAAATGGGACACATGGTGAGATGTTAGCAGAGTGGAATGATGCCAATTCTAGAGTGGGTCAATTAAAATTATTCTTTGGAACCTATAACACAAATATATATGCCAACATGTTTACTCACATTTTCAACAAATATTTATCAAGTGTTTGGTATATTATTATGGACTCTCTAGGTAGGTTATTTATGTTCAAGTCCTACTCTACCACCAGTGATATACTGATGAGTAAGGCATGACATCCGTCTCTGTAAGGACACTCTACTAAACTATAGGAACTAAGAAACAACAGTTTAATAAATACACAAAAACTCAGAAATATACAGTCTTATATCCAAAAAATAAAGATACGGTTAATCCCTAAACATACCTTTTTTAAAACTTTTGTCCATACCACATGGCATGTGTTCAAACCTGTATCCCCTGCATTGAAAGCATGGAGTGTTAACCACTGGACCTCCAAGGAAGTGTCTAAACATATCTTTAATAATGGGTAAAGCAGCATCTATTAAGGTGCAGCAAGACAGGACCCTTTCTCTTTGGTCTTTCATATTCTTTGTTAGAAAGAATGCTGGATCTGGGAGACTGCTTTAACTTACAATGAGGTTGTCAAGTATGTTTTGATCAGTTTTATTGAGGATAGAGCAGGCTAGCTGTTCTGATCTCTGTTCAAAACAGAGGAACTATTTCTCAGCTACTTTGCATGCACAAAAATGGTTAGTGCTAAACTCCTGACTCAGATAAGAAGACTGGAATTTTACCTAGCAAGATATATATTATCTTTGTTTAAGCACATGAGCCTAGTTTGTTTGGTTCTAAACTGAGAGCCTTTTAAATCTTTTAACATCATTTGAACAACAAAATAATCATGAGAGGTTTTAGTAACAGGATCAGCAATGGCTTCTTAAAGTTCAATTCAGAAAGACTTCAAATGATGCCAGCATCTCCAGAAGCCAAGCCTCTGTTAGCCTTCTTCTGGTTCTGGCTTAGTCTCTAAGTCATGTCTGACTCTTGAAACTCCATAGACTATAGCCTGCCAGGCTCCTCTGTCCATGGGACTTCCCAGCAAGAATACTGGAGTGGGCATTTCCTGTTAGCCCTCTTAGGGAGGTGTTTTAGTCTGTTCAGGCTGCTATAACAAAATACCATGGACTGGTGGCTTATTACAATGAAAATTTATTTCTCACAGTTCAGTTGTTGTCTGGAGAGAGGCTACTTTCTGGTTCACAAATAGCACCTTCTAGATACAACCTCCGGAGAAGGCAATGGCACCCCACTCCAGTACTCTTGCCTGGAAAATCCCGTGGATGGAGGAGCCTGGTGGGCTGCAGTCCATGGGGTCGCTAGGAGTCAGACACGACTAAGCGACTTCACTTTCACTTCTCACTTTCCTGCATTGGAGAAGGAAATGGCAACCCACTCCAGTGTTCTTGCCTGGAGAATCCCAGGGACAGGGGAGCTTGGTGGGCTGCCGTCTCTGGGGTCTCACAGAGTCGGACACGACTGAAGTGACTTAGCAGCAGTGGCAGCAGATATAACCTCATGTGGTGGAAGGGGCAAGCTAGTTCTTTGGTGTACCTTGTATAAGGGCTCTGCCATCATGGCCTAATTACCTCCAAAATGCCCTCATCTCCTAACACCAATCCCCGTGAAAGGTTAGGATTTCAACAAAGAAACTTTGAGGGGACACATTCAGTCCATAACAGGAAGAAAACTGGCTAGACTAATCTATAACAATCACTTCATTCTGTAGAATGGTGGTTTGTGGGATACCTAAGAGAAATCATCATATTTGAAATCAAAGAGGCAGCATTATAGTGTTCAATAGTTCCCAATTTATCTTCATCTAGAAAATGTACCTTTTAGTGTCAAACATAAGGGCTTCCTTCTTGAGGTTATTCAGCTCCTTAATGAAGTTGCCACTGAGTCTGCAAATCCATATAAGTGAAGGGCCCAGATGTAGATGTTAAATAGCTGGGTAAGAACAAGGTCTCTTTGTTTTCATAACTGTGTGTACATAGCCCCAAACCTGTTAGGATTACTTGAGTATTTAAGGGCTAGAGACTCAAATTATGAGCTTAACAACTATATATTGGAAGGTTAAAAAAAAAAAAAAAAAAAGACCTGGAAAATCATCACAGCTACAAATCATATAGATGCTAGTTAACATTTTTGAGTTTAAACCCTCTTAGAAACAACTTCAGGAGTCCCCAGTCCAATTCCTGGCTTGGGAAAATTCAAACAATGTAAAGATTTGGACTTACCTATTTGGGTAAATATCACTCATCCTATAGTTTCAATCAGAAATAGTAAACACTGAAGGCCATAAACATATTTCATCCAGTTGTATTGCCTCAAATTTCCTCATTGAACTAAATATTTGGAGAGAACTAACTATTTGGGAAATAAACTGTTCTATCCTCCTTTTCAGAGCAGAGCATATGACCACTCTTAGTATGTACTACAGAAATGACAGCTTGTATTACTAATACTGCTCATAGCAGTCAGTGAAATATCTAAAAGGAAGCTTCTCTCACATTTTCATCAAGACCATATTCTAGATTTCATAAAAGAGAGACCAAGGCACCAGTAAGGCAGGAACAGTATAAAGAAATTTACAGAGAGAGAGATACGGAAACAAAGAAGGAGAGAGACTAAGAGAGAGAGATGAAAGATAAAAGCAGCAAATTTTGAAGAAACAATTTCCTTTCATAGTAAGTATACATTTTTCTCATACTTGGAAAAATTTAAATTTTGCAGTTTAAACTGTATTTTTTTATTATTATTATTAAATATGCCACGGGGCAGCATAATCTGTGCTGCATTTAGGGATTTAAATACAATAATCTCATCCTTGTCAAGATGAGCATTAACAACCCATATTTTAAAACAGAATTAATTAGTATCTTAAATTCTCATTTGCCTGCTAGGGCAAAGGTTTTCCTTCCCTATCCATGAACATCTCAACTACTGGATTTCCTTTGAGTTGCTTCAAAGAACATTTCTGAGTGACACAATCAACAGCACGAAAAGGCAACATAAAGAATGGGGGGAAATATTTGTAAATCATAGATATAAAAGTTATTAATATTTAGAATATAGAACCAAAACTCAATAAAACAAAACCAAATAACTCAATTAAAAATGGACAAAGACCTTGAATAGACATTTTTTTAATAGACGATTACAAATGGCCAAGACGCGTAAGAAAACATGCGTCACTAATTACTGGAAAAAGGCAAATCAAAACCACTTATAAAGTCATTTATATTCATCAGGATGGCTACTATCGGAAAAAATAAAATAATCAATGTTAGAATGTGGAGAAAGTGGGACTCTTCTGCACTATTAGTGGTGCAGTTGCTATGGAAAATGGTATACTAATTCTTCAAAAAATTAAAACTAAAATTACCAGATATTCAATAATTTCACTTCTAGGTATATATTCAAATGAACTGAAAATAGGGTTTCTACAAAATATTTGTATACCCATATTCACAGCAGCACTATTCATAACAGTTAAAAGGTAGATATATCCATGGATAGCTAAGCTAAGTCGCTTCAGTCGTGTCCGACTCTGTGCGACCCCATAGACGGCAGCCCACCAGGCTCCCCCGTCCCTGGGATTCTCCAGGCAAGAACACTGGAGTGGGTTGCCATTTCCTTCTCCAATGCATGAAAGTGAAAAGTGAAAGTGAAGTCGCTCAGTCATGTCCGACCCTCAGCGACCCCATGGACTGCAGCCTTCCAGGCTCCTTCATCCATGGGATTTCCAGGCAAGAGTGCTGGAGTGGGGTGCCATTGCCTTCTCCATATCCATAAAATAAAATGTGGTATATATATACAATGGGCTTCTCAGGTGGCTCAGTGGTAAAGAATCTACCTGTCAGTGCAGGAGATGCAGGTTCTATCCGTGAGTCAGGAAGATCCTCTGGAGAAGGAAATGGAACCCCACTCCAATAGTTTTGCCTGGGAAATCCCATGGACAGAGGAGACTGGCAGCCTATGATCCATGGAGTCAGAAAACAGTCAGACATGACTTGGTGACTAAACAACAACAAATATATATACATTAGAATATCATTCAGCCTTTAAAAGGAAGAAGATTCTGATCACAGGGCTGAACTTTGGGGACATTATGCTAAATGAAATAAGCCAATCAAAAACTATTTTATGATTCTACTTATGTGAGAGATCTGGAGTAGTCAGATTCATAGAAAGCATCATGGTGGTTGTCAGGGAATGGTGAGGTTAAAAATTGAAAGTTGTTTTTTGGTGGATATAGTTTGTTTTGCAAGATGAAAAAATTCTGGAGACTTGGTGCACAATAATTTAAATTTATATTGAACAAAACAATAACACACAAAGTGATTAAAATTGCAAATTCAATGTAATATACATTTTAACACAATTAAAAATAATCCAGACTTTCATTTTAAAAGCAGGAAACGTCTCAATCTTACAACTTATATAACAGAAAATCATACTACTGGGTGAAAAATATATGACCAGTTATGTTTAAATAAGGTCAAAGGTATCAATCAAACACCCATTCCTCAAATTTTAGTACTTTTTATCCAACCAGTTCTCCTAAAGTTTAAACATCTGAATATTACTGTTTTGGTTCTCCAAAGATTCTCTCAAAAATACCTGCACAAAATTATGTATTTTTTCAGATAAGAGAAAGTCCTGCTCATTTTTCTTTTAACATTTGATCTATTCATACTTTAAGATCAACTCAATATTTCTTCCCACATGGGGTTTTCTTCTTTTGGCTGAGCCAACCACTCCTTCCTGTGGGCTCCCATTATGGCTTACAAATAACCCATTGATGGAGTTTACTACCTATTTACTATCTGTGAGCTCCTTAAGGGTAAGGATGCTTCCTGTTCATCTGTGTCCAAAGAATTCAACAGAGAGTCAGGCAAAAAATAAAAGTTTAGTATTCTTTTACAGGATGATGGTGAAGCTAACTCTTGTAAAACTGCCTTATTAAATAATTACAAAATAATTTCCTCTTAGAGATCAGAACTATTGGAGGATAAAAGCCCAGCTGCTCCTTCTTTTTACTGAATAATATCTTATTTTACCAAAAATTGTAAGTTTGCTCTTCTTTTTTGATGTGAATGCCAAGAAGCTAAATGCCAAAAGTTTGTCCTAATAAAAGTTTACCCATGGCATTAGTAACCTAGTATAAGAAATCTGGTATTATTATCCCAATACCCCAAACCCCACTTATATCCTTGCATTCAAGCTATCGTAATGTTATTTTCCTATAAACTATCTCAAATCTATTTTGGAAGGAAGTGAGATATGATTAAAATATGTAAAATATGCAATATGAGGCTAAATATGAAGGTGCTGCTTCAAAGCTGTTCTCTTAAGTTTCTTTTCTTTGTTCCATGAATAATGTCTCCCACATTTCCGTCAAATCCTAAACAGCTGTGCTCTCATTACTGCAATATCTGTTCTTACATGCTTTATCTTGTCTGGTTCAGTTCTGAGTAGGCGGTATAGTCTGTTCTCCATAATTTGTTTTCTAATGTATATCCACTTGTGTGCCATATTAGTTATTCTATTTTTCCTTAAACTGCAGCTAAATTAAGCTATTTTTCAAAGTAATAGGACAATCTAGTCAAGACCCTTTCAACGTAAGATGTGCACACTTCAGTTGCTATAATTAAGACAATAGAAAATATGATTTCCTTCATAATAATCTTAAACTGCAGAATTTAGGAGACTTATATCCAGATGTAGATTTAGGATGAACTGTGATGCTTTAGAAAGGTCATTTGACTTTTTAAGACTAGATTACTTCAAAAGTTCTTTCCAAGTCTAAAATTATGGATCTAGTAGTATCTAAAATGATAGCTGAGGTGCTAAACCCTTGCCTGGAAATAAACATAAATCCTCATCAGCTTATACAGTGATTTCAATAAAAAGAAACTATCCTGAATATCATGTTAAAATAGTTCTTTATTCAGATTAAAACAAAATTAAAGCTTTGGAATTGAGGATTACACTTGTGTTTGCTATGAACTTTATTAAACATATTGTCAATAGTATATTACCTTCAGTATAACATAACCACAAATACAGCTTCTCAATAATCACACCATCTCTCATTTCAGTATCCCATATAAACATTAGTCTAGTCAACTTACCTATCCTATCTAAATATGTATGAGGATTTCTTATGCCTTAGTAATTGAAGCCAATTTCCCCTTCAGATGAATTTCACTGCTGAAGTGTACTGCAAGTTCATTTCTACTCTCATTGCTATTTTCTCCTTGAAAAACAGAATGGACCCTTTCCCAACAAACCAAATTTCCTGAGCATTGCAAGGCCTACCTGGATTGTCCTTATCTTCTGTGAAGCATTACCTACTACCTAGTATTCAGATAGCTTAAAATGACCTATCCATTTTCTACATTTTTGCTGAACCACAGAGTTCATACCTAACTTCTAATATAACATCTAGTAATATAGCAGCTCCAGAGCAGACCAGCTAGTTCACCCATAAATACACATTCTCCTTCTTGCCACATGTTTAGACTGTATTGTCCAACCTCTTTGCACTGGGGTGAACCTTATGACTAGTTCTGGCCAATGCCATGTGAGCAAATATGATGTTCAACTACTTTGAGGCTTGACCTATAAAAAGACTTTTACAATCTTTCATGTGCTTTCTTCCTTTGAACTTTTCTACCAGCTACACACAGAGGATCTGACAAGGACTATAACAGTTGAGGTGATGTCAAAGGTCCTAAATACCTCCATGAATGAAGACACGGAATGAAGCTCCTCCCTCTGACACAATATACAACTTTATATGGAATCTTTGTTTTTCTTGGGTGATATTTTACTTCCCTTGTTGATCTTAAATGACTGAGAATGTATCTCAAAGCTTTTTAAAATTCTGTATATAAGCGATTACAATTATTTTATAGCATTTATTCAACATGAAGTGAAGTGAAGTCGCTCAGTTGTGTCCAACTCTTTGCTGTGGACTGTAGCCCACCAGGCTCCTCCGTCCATGGGATTCAACATGAGCATATTTTTTACCACAAATGCATATTGTCTTTCAAGTTATACTATTCTCATTCAGCTGATGTGAAGAACCAACTAATTGGAAAAGATCTCGAAACTGGGAAACACTGAAGGCCAAAGGAGAAGGGGGTGGCAAAGGATGAGATGGTTAGACAGCATCACCAGCTCAATGGACATAAATTTGAACAAACTCCAGGAGACAGTGGAGGACAGAAGATCCTGGCATGCTACAGTCCATGAGGTCACAAAAGTCACTTAGCAACTGAACAACAAATTATCAGTCATATGCATTCCATTATTCATAAAATATTCTAATTGTTTAATTATAAAATACTAAATGTTTACTGTATATATTTACATACTGTTCCATGATCACATAATATATAGTATATATCCACATAATTTTAAAAAGTAAAACAAAAAAGGGACACTTGGTTTAGTATTCACTAGAAAAGAGAATCATGGCCAGATTTTCTTCTGATTGTTATTCTCTATAAGTGTTATAATAAGTCATATAAAGCTAGAAAATCAAAAAAGGAAATCTCTAAGAGTCCATGAGCACATTCTCAAGTCACTGAAATAACACACAGTTGGTACATGAATGAGTTCATGAATCATTTATCAGTTGTGATAGAAATAGAAATTATTTCCCTCAGAATTCTATCTTTGTTCCAGTGCCTTGTAAATATGTTCAATATTTGAATCTCTACTTTAAAGAAGGGAACACATATTAATTGAAGGTTTATTCTGTGGCAGGTGCTTTACATAAATCATTGTACTTACCCCTCACGAGGGCTCTGCGAGGCCATTATTTTTACCCCCACTGCAGAGGTGAAACACCTAATGAAGAGCACGCCACTCACGATGGCAGAGCGTGACTGGAGCCCACCCCTCCGTCATTGCTTCATCCTTCTCTCTAACACAGAATTCTCTCCAGCCTCTCTCACCTATGTACTTTTTCATGACACTTTGTGTTCAAAATACTATTCTTCTCTATTCTAAATATCAATATCAAAGTTCAAACTGTTATAACTATTTCAGTGAGTTTCAACGCAAGCTGGACAGAAAAAAAGTTTAAAACTCATGTAAGAAATTGCCTTTTATGAAAGGTCACACTGAAAGATGGCCACTCGCATTATGATGATCCTTTCTATATCATTTTTTTCCTCTTCTCCCTATGAATCCTGGCTTCTAGTCTCCTGTCATCAGATTATATGGCCCATTTTCTTCACTGTTCCAGTCACTTAATGACTTTCCAATTAACTCCTCCAAGTCTCCTAACTATTTTAGCTCCTGCCTAATGGTCACTCTTTCCAACATGACTCTTGATTTAATTATTGACAATTTCAGTATATACTTATATGATCCTTCCTGACATGTGGCCTCTTGCTTGCTTAATCTTCTTTCTTTTAAATATCTTGTCCTCCCTGTTATCTCAGCCAATTAACTCCATGGCCATTTCTAGATCTATTCATTACAAGTAATACCCATACTTTCACAATCTGTTTTATGCATCCAGTTCTCTGACCATCATCTCCTCTTTCCAGCTCATTTGCTCCAGTATCTCAAGCCATCTGCCCACTGGGATCTTCAATCAATTGAATGACACACATTTCAATGTCCCTCAACTCCCTTCACTAGGCACAATTACAGTCCTATTTGGATTTAACTCTCTGCCTCTTCAACACCTACACTTGTGCAGCTAAATATGCCTGCAGAAACACACAGCAATTCTAAATGATCTCACGTTAAATTCAATTTGAAAAAGTGCTTGAGGACGCTGAGGGCTGCCCACAATCATAGCATATTTCACTAGTACATGTACTCTCCACCCATGAAGGACTTCATACTTTCTCCTTTATTCTTAAATTTCCAGCACTTCTGTTGTAATACTCCCAGTTAATTAGCTTTACTTTGCCTCTACTGAGAAAACTGAAATGACTAGAAAGAAGCTCCAGAAAACCTCACAGTCACATGTCAGTTCAGTTCAGTTCAGTCGCTCAGTCGTGTCTGACTCTTTGTAACCTCATGGACTGCAACATGCCAGGCCTCCCTGCCCATCACCAACTCCCGGAGTTTACCCAAACTCATGTCCATTGAGTCGGTGATGCCATCCAACCATCTCATCCTCTGTCGTCCCTTTCTCCTCCTGCCCTCAATCTTTCCCAGCATTAGGGCCTTTTCCAATGGGTCAGCTCTTCGCAGCAGGTGGCCAAAGTATTAGAGTTTCAGGTTCAACATCAGTCCCTCTAATGAACACCCAGGACTGATTTCCTTTAGGATGGACTGGTTGGATCTCCTTGCAGTCCAGGGTACTCTCAAGAGTCTTCTCCAACACCACAGCTCAAAAGCATCAATTCTTCAGTGCTCAGCTTTCTTTATAGTCCAACTCTCACATCCATACATGACTACCGGAAAAACCATAGCCTTGACTAGACGGGCCTTTGTTGGCAAAGTAACGTCTCTGCTTTTTATATGCTGTCTAGGTTGGTCCACCACAATTGAACCCATATACTTTGCTTTCTCTTAAGTTTCCATAAATAAATGGTATTTACTCCTCTCTAAAACCTTCCCTTGTGCACTAAACGCGATTTCCATCATATATCCAATAACTGGACAATGGAATTGATTCCATTTTCTCTGCATTATTAATTTTTTTATGTAGTATAGAAAATCACCACCAACAAAAAGGTTATTTGTCCCATTTTAAAAGAATCGTCCTTTAAACCCCATTTCACCTAACAGCTATAACTGATTATCATCTCATTTTTGCAGCAAAATATCTTGAGATAGGATCATACTAATCAGTTCTTATCATACTAATCAACAGCAAGTACATTGTGCTTGACATATTTTTTTCACTTGGTTTCCATGATAACACTACCATGGTTCTTGTCTAACAATATTATTTTTACATCTCAATCTTTGTTGGTTTTTCCTCTTCTCCCAGATCTCTTAATGTTAGAGTTCCCTAGATTTCAATCTTCTATTCTCTCTTCTTCTCTGTCTGCATCCACTACACTATGACCTCAATCAGCAGATAAATTTTAATAACAGCAATAAGTCTTCAGCACCCAAATTTATACTTCTTGTTCAGACATGTCTTCTGAACCTCAAACTCATATATACAACTACCTACATGTCAGATGAATTGAGTTGTCAATAGATATCTCCAACTGACATGCACAAAACTAAACTTCTCATTCTTTTGTCCTGTAAACCTATTCCACTCAGGCTTTTTTTTTTTTTCCTCTCTCTCTCATTTAAATGGATAACCCATCCTCTTAGTTGCTAAAATAAATCTTGGCCTCACTCCAGATTTTTCCCTTCTCACATTCATATTCAATTTGGGGGAAATCCTGTTGCAGTATCTTAAAATATATCCAGAACCCTTCTGAAAATTTTCACTGGTACCACACTGATGCCAAGCCATGATTATTATTCCAATGATTCTGAAATCATCTCTCAACTGGTTTTCCCACATCCACCTATGTGCAAATGATTTCAACACAACACCCAGTGATCCTTGTAAAATCTAAATCAGATCAAATCTTTCCTCTGCTCCAAACCATCTACTAGTTCCTCTTCTTAGAGTGAAACTCAAGTCAGTACAAGCGTCAAGAAGGCGCTACAGTGACTACGAGAACAGCTTCACTTCTTTCTGAGCTAATTGCTCCCTCACTCATTCACCTCCAGCCACCTGACCTCCTCACTGAACACACCGAACACATACTTACGCTCTACAGGTTAGCACTAGTATACCTCTCTCTTGAGATGTTCTCCAGATATTTGCTTGCCTATTCCTCTGAACCACTTCAGATAACACCTCTTCAATGACATCGACTTTGGCCATTTAAGTGAAAATGCAAACCAACTCCCTTCTCCTTAGCTCTGCTTTGTTTTCCATAGCTTTATTACTTCCCAATTATTTAAATATTTTGTGAGTGTCCATATGTACACGTGTTACCCTAAAGAAACCCTAGTGCCTAGAATAGTGTAGACACATTGCAAGTGTACAATAAATATGTAAAATTATAGAGGAACCAATAATGAAGTATAAGCTTAGTCAAACTGACATTCTACACACAAATAGACACAGACATACACACATCACACAGAGTTCTACAGAGAAGTGGAAATGTATCCTTGAGAATTGAAATATGATGCTAATATACATCTAAATGATAATTAATAATTCTCTATACAGAATAACAGACTTTCCAAATTGTGACCAACTATAATCCAATCAGGCATGTGATGTTTATGCCTCTTCTACATGTTTCCCCATAATAATTTTCTAGTCTATTCCTGAATACTGCAGTAATGGTCCACCTTTTGCATAGTTTGCAATGAGAAAATTGAAATTCAAGGTTAATGTTGCCTAATATTTTACAGCAATTAAAGAAAGTAGGAATGACAGAATCTGAAACCAGGTCATTTGCCTACAAGGCTAGAGCCCTTCATCACACTCAGCTCTGTATAGAAAACCTTTAGTGTATTTAAATATATGTTTACTGAATAAACCAGATGCTTCTTTATAACTGGCAGTTTAAAAATATTTATATAACTGAAGTCAATTTAAAAATACTATGAAGAGGGGAGGAGCCAAGATGGCGGAGGAGTAGGACGGGGAGAACACTTTCTCCCCCACAAATTCATCAAAAGAGCATTTAAACGTCGAGTAAATTCCACAAAACAACTTCTGAATGCCGGCAGAGGACATCAGGCACCCAGAAAAGCAACCCAACTCTTCGAAAGGAGGTAGGAAAAAATATTAAAAACAAAAAAAAAGAGACAAAAGAGGGAGGGACGGAGTTCCGTCCCGGGAAGGGAATCTTAAAAAGAGAGAAGTTTCCAAACATCAGGAAACCTTCTCACTGCCGAATCTGTGCCGAGCTTTGGAAGCACAGAGGGCAACATAACAGGGAGAAAAAATAAATAAACAATTTAAAACTCGCAGATTGCGAGCCCTACGGTAACTCCCCCAGCAGAGAAGCAGCGCAGACGCCTGCATCCGCCATTAGCAAACCGGGGCTGGGCAGGGAGGCGCGGCGTGGGCTGCATCGCTGAGAGTAAGAATCTGGCCTGAATACCCTGAGCGCTATCTGAGCGAAATAATTTGGGCTAGCAAACCAGACTGTGGGATACCTACCACGCGAAAAGCCAGCCCTAACCTAAGACCGCCAGGCCCGCGCACGGAACAAAGGACTGAACAGAGATAGCCGGCTGCAGACCTTCCCCCTCCGGTGACAGGCAGCCAGAGCCGGAAGGGGGCAATCGCAGCCCCAGAGAGACATTATCTATAAAATTGTAAGCAGGCTTCTTTGCTAACTAAAACTTCTTGGGGGTCTGGACGGTCAACATCTGCCTGAGAAGGTGCGCCGGTTTTACATCCAGATAACCGAGTGGTGGGGAGGCGATAAGTCGCAGCATTGGCGCTCGCCTGGGAAGAGCAAATTGGCGCTCGGACCTGGGAAGAGCACAAAACGCAGGCCCAACTGAGTCTGCGCCTCTGAGGACTACCCGAGTGCCTGAACCTGAGCGGCTTGGACCTGGGAGGTGCATGCAGTCCAGGGCCAGCCTCGGATTGTTCCCGGCGGAACAACCTAGAGTCCGAGCAGTGTGGACAGGGAGGCTACACGCGCCGTGAGCAGGGCAGACCCAGGGTGGCTGAGGCACTGCGAGCCCACGCCAGTGTTATTTGTTTGCAGCATCCCTCCCTCCCTCCCCACAGCCCGACTGAACAAGTAAGCCTAAAAAAAAAAAAAAAAAAAAAGTGTCCTCCACCGTGCCCTTTGAGTCAGGGCGGAAACCAGATACTGAAGAGACTAGCAAACAGAAGAAGATATAACAGAGGGAAACGCCTTGGAAGCTACAGGCAATAGATCAAAACCCTGTGGTTATTACGGACTACATAGGAAGGGGCCTATAGATCTTGAGAAATATAAATCTGACCAAGGAACTAGCCAAAAATGAACTGAACCCACAACACCCACAAAAAAAAAAACACAAAAAAGTCCTAGATATATTTTTATTATTTTTACGATCATTCTTTCTTTTTTTTTTTAATTAAAAAAAAAAAAAATTTTAAGTCCTCTATTGTTCCTTTAATTTTCACTTTTATAACCTATTACTTTGCAAAAAAAAAAAAAGACCCTATTTTTTTCTTCTTCAGCAAACTTCATATATATATATTTTATAATTTTTTGACCTTGTTTTTTTTGTTTGTTTGTTTTTGTTTTTTTTCCTCTTTTCTTTAACATTGTATTTTTGAAATTCCAAACTCTACTCTAGATTTTTAATTTTCGCTTTTTGGTATATCTTATCAATTTTGTACCTATAGTTTTTTTTTATAATTTCTGTGACTTTTTTTTTTTTTTTTCTTTCTTCTTCTCTGTTTCTTTCTCTTCTTCTTTTATATAACATTGTATATCTGAAATTCCAAACTTTACTCTAGATTTTTAATTTATGCTTTTTGGTATTTGATATCAATTTTGTACCTGTATTTTCTTTATAATTTTTGTGACATTGTTCGTATTTGTTTGTTTGTTTTCTCTCTTTATTTTTCTTCTTCTTTTTTTTTTTTTTTTTTTTTTAACATTGTATTTTTGAAATTCCAAACTCTACTCTAGATTTTTAATTTTTGCTTTCTGGTATTAGTTATCAATTTTGTACCTGTACTTTCTTTATAATTTTCGTGACCTTGTTTGTTTTTGTTTGTTCGTTTTTTCTCTCTTTCTTTTCCTTCTTCTTTTCTTTAACATCGTATTTTTGAAATTCCAAACTCTACTCTAGATTTTTAATTTTCACTTTCTGGTATTAGTTATTAATTTTGTACCTGTACTTTCTTTATAATTTTCGCGACCTTGTTTGTTTTTGTTTGTTCGTTCTTTCTCTCTTTCTTTTCCTTCTTCTTTTCTTTAACATCGTATTTTTGAAATTCCAAACTCTACTCTAGATTTTTAATTTTTGCTTTTATGTATTTGTTACCAATTTTGTACCTTTAAGGACCCAATCTTCAGGACCCATTTTTCACTAGGGAGTGAGATTACTGGCTTGACTGCTCTCTCTCCCTTTGGACCCTCCTTTTTCTCCACCAGGTCGCCTGTGTCTCCTCCCTAACCCCTCTTTACTCTACCCAACTCTGTGAATTTCTGTGTGTTCCAGACGGTGGAGAACACTTAGGGAACTGATTACTGGCTGGATCTGTCTCCCTCCTTTTCATTCCCCCCTTTTATCCTTCTGGCCACCTCTGTTACCTTCCTCCTTCTTCTCTTCTCTGTATAACCCCGTGAACATCTCTGAGTGGTCCAGTTGTGGAGTGCACATAAGGAAGTGACTACTGGCTAGCCCACTCTCTCCACTATTGATTCACCTCATCTCATTTGGGTCACCTCTAACTCCCCCTTCCCTCTTCTCTTCTCCATGTAACCCTGTGAACCTCTCTGAGTGACCCTCACTGTAGAGAAACTTATCATCTTTAATGTAGATGTTTTATCAATGGTGCTGTATAGAAGGAGAAGTTTTGAAACTACTGTAAAAATAAGACCGATAATCGGAAGCAGGAGACTTAAGTCCAAACCCTGACTCCAGGGAACTCCTGACTCCAAGGAACATTCATTCACAGGAGCTCATCAAATGCCTCCATACCGACACTGAAACCAAGCACCACACAAGGGCCAATAAGTTCCAGGGCAAGACATACCAAGCAAATTCTCCAGCAACAAAGGAACACAGCCCTGAGCTTCAAGATACAGGCTGCCCAAAGTCACCCCAAAACTATAGACATCTCATAACTCATTACTGGACATTTCATTGCACTCCAGAGAGAAGAAATACAGCTCCACCCACCAGAATATCGACACAAGCTTCCCTAACCAGGAAACCTTGACAAGCCACCTGTACAAACCCACACACAGCGAGGAAACACCACAATAAAGAGAACTCCACAAACTGCCAGAATACAGAAAGGACACCCCAAACTCAGCAATTTAAACAAGATGAAGAGACAGAGGAATACTCAGCAGATAAAGGAACAGGATAAATGCCCACCAAACCAAACAAAAGAGGAAGAGATAGGGAATCTACCTGATAAAGAATTCCGAATAATGATAGTGAAATTGATCCAAAATCTTGAAACTAAAATGGAATCACAGATAAATAGCCTGGAGACAAGGATTGAGAAGATGCAAGAAAGGTTTAACAAGGACCTAGAAGAAATAAAAAAGAGTCAATATATAATGAATAATGCAATAAGTGAAATTAAAAACACTCTGGAGGCAACAAATAGTAGAATAACAGAGGCAGAAGACAGGATTAGTGAATTAGAAGATAGAATGGTAGAAATAAAAGACTCAGAGAGGATAAAAGAAAAACGAATTAAAAGAAATGAGGACAATCTCAGAGACCTCCAGGACAATATTAAACGCTACAACATTCGAATCATAGGGGTTCCAGAAGAAGAAGACAAAAAGAAAGACCATGAGAAAATACTTGAGGAGATAATAGTGGAAAACTTCCCTAAAATGGGGAAGGAAATAATCACCCAAGTCCAAGAAACCCAGAGAGTACCAAACAGGATAAACCCAAGGAGAAACACCCCAAGACACATATTAATCAAATTAACAAAGATCAAACACAAAGAACAAATATTAAAAGCAGCAAGGGAAAAACAACAAATAACACACAAGGGAATTCCCATAAGGATAACAGCTGATCTTTCAATAGAAACTCTTCAAGCCAGGAGGGAATGGCAAGACATACTTAAAATGATGAAAGAAAATAACCTACAGCCCAGATTATTGTACCCAGCAAGGATCTCATTCAAGTATGAAGGAGAAATCAAAAGCTTTTCAGACAAGCAAAAGCTGAGAGAATTCTGCACCACCAAACCAGCTCTCCAACAAATACTAAAGGATATTCTCTAGACAGGAAACACAAAAACGGTGTATAAACTCGAACCCAAAACAATAAAGTAAATGGCAACGGGAACATACTTATCAGTAATTACCTTAAACGTAAATGGGTTGAATGCCCCAACCAAAAGACAAAGACTGGCTGAATGGATACAAAAACAAGACCCCTACATATGTTGTCTACAAGAGACCCACCTCAAAACAGGGGACACATACAGACTGAAAGTGAAGGGCTGGAAAAAGATTTTTCATGCAAATAGGGACCAAAAGAAAGCAGGAGTAGCAATACTCATATCAGATAAAATAGACTTTAAAACAAAGGCTGTGAAAAGAGACAAAGAAGGTCACTACATAATGATCAAAGGATCAATCCAAGAAGAAGATATAACAATTATAAATATATATGCACCCAACACGGGAGCACCACAGTACGTAAGACAAATGCTAACAAGTATGAAAGGAGAAATTAACAATAACACAATAATAGTGGGAGACTTCAATACCCCACTTACACCTATGGATAGATCAACTAAACAGAAAATTAACAAGGAAACACAAACTTTAAACGATACAATAGACCAGTTAGACCTAATTGATATCTATAGGTCATTTCATCCCAAAACAATGAATTTCACCTTTTTCTCAAGCGCACATGGAACCTTCTCCAGGATAGATCACATCCTGGGCCATAAAGCTAGCCTTGGTAAATTCAAAAAGATAGAAATCATTCCAAGCATTTTTTCTGACCACAATGCAGTAAGATTAGATCTCAATTACAGGAGAAAAACTATTAAAAATTCCAACATATGGAGGCTGAACAACACGCTGCTGAATAACCAACAAATCACAGAAGAAATCAAAAAAGAAATCAAAATTTGCATAGAAACGAATGAAAATGAAAACACAACAACCCAAAACCTGTGGGACACGGTAAAAGCAGTCCTAAGGGGAAAGTTCATAGCAATACAGGCACACCTCAAGAAACAAGAAAAAAGTCAAATAAATAACCTAACTCTACACCTAAAGCAACTAGAAAAGGAAGAAATGAAGAACCCCAGGGTTAGTAGAAGGAAAGAAATCTTAAAAATTAGAGCAGAAATAAATGCAAAAGAAACAAAAGAGACCATAGCAAAAATCAACAAAACCAAAAGCTGGTTCTTTGAAAGGATAAATAAAATTGACAAACCATTAGCCAGACTCATCAAGAAACAAAGGGAGAAAAATCAAATCAACAAAATTAGAAACGAAAATGGAGAGATCACAACAGACAACACAGAAATACAAAGGATCATAAGAGACTACTATCAACAATTATATGCCAATAAAATGGACAACGTGGAAGAAATGGACAAATTCTTAGAAAAGTACAACTTTCCAAAACTGGACCAGGAAGAAATAGAAAATCTTAACAGACCCATCACAAGCATGGAAATTGAAACTGTAATCAAAAATCTTCCAGCAAACAAAAGCCCCGGTCCAGACGGCTTCACAGCTGAATTCTACCAAAAATTTAGAGAAGAGCTAACACCTATCCTGCTCAAACTCTTCCAGAAAATTGCAGAGGAAGGTAAACTTCCAAACTCATTCTATGAGGCCACCATCACCCTAATACCAAAACCTGACAAAGATCCCACAAAAAAAGAAAACTACAGGCCAATATCACTGATGAACATAGATGCAAAAATCCTTAACAAAATTCTAGCAATCAGAATCCAACAACACATTAAAAAGATCATACACCATGATCAAGTGGGCTTTATCCCAGGGATGCAAGGATTCTTCAATATCCGCAAATCAATCAATGTAATACACCACATTAACAAATTGAAAAATAAAAACCATATGATTATCTCAATAGATGCAGAGAAAGCCTTTGACAAAATTCAACATCCATTTATGATAAAAACTCTCCAGAAAGCAGGAATAGAAGGAACATACCTCAACATAATAAAAGCTATATATGACAAACCCACTGCAAACATTATCCTCAATGGTGAAAAATTGAAAGCATTTCCTCTAAAGTCAGGAACAAGACAAGGGTGCCCACTTTCACCATTACTATTCAACATAGTTTTGGAAGTTTTGGCCACAGCAATCAGAGCAGAAAAAGAAATAAAAGGAATCCAAATTGGAAAAGAAGAAGTAAAACTCTCACTATTTGCAGATGACATGATCCTCTACATAGAAAACCCTAAAGAGTCCACCAGAAAATTACTAGAAATAATCAATGACTACAGTAAAGTTGCAGGATATAAAATCAACACACAGAAATCCCTTGCATTCCTATACACTAATAATGAGAAAACAGAAAGAGAAATTAAGGAAACAATTCCATTCACCATTGCAACAGAAAGAATAAAATACTTAGGAATATATCTACCTAAAGAAACTAAAGACCTATATATAGAAAACTATAAAACACTGGTGAAAGAAATCAAAGAGGACACTAATAGATGGAGAAATATACCATGTTCATGGATTGGAAGAATCAATATAGTGAAAATGAGTATACTACCCAAAGCAATTTATAGATTCAACGCAATCCCTATCAAGCTACCAACAGTATTCTTCACAGAGCTAGAACAAATAATTTCACAATTTGTATGGAAATACAAAAAACCTCGAATAGCCAAAGCGATCTTGAGAAAGAAGAATGGAACTGGAGGAATCAACCTACCTGACTTCAGGCTCTACTACAAAGCCACAGTTATCAAGACAGTATGGTACTGGCACAAAGACAGAAATATTGATCAATGGAATAAAATAGAAAGCCCAGAGATAAATCCACGCACATATGGACACCTTATCTTCGACAAAGGAGGCAAGAATATACAATGGATTAAAGACAATCTCTTTAACAAGTGGTGCTGGGAAATCTGGTCAACCACTTGTAAAAGAATGAAACTGGACCACTTTCTAACACCATACACAAAAATAAACTCAAAATGGATTAAAGATCTAAACGTAAGACCAGAAACTATAAAACTCCTAGAGGAGAACATAGGCAAAACACTCTCCGACATACATCACAGCAGTATCCTCTATGACCCACCTCCCAGAATATTGGAAATAAAAGCAAAAATAAACAAATGGGACCTAATTAACCTTAAAAGCTTCTGCACATCAAAGGAAACTATTAGCAAGGTGAAAAGACAGCCTTCAGAATGGGAGAAAATAATAGCAAATGAAGCAACCGACAAACAACTAATCTCAAAAATATACAAGCAACTCCTACAGCTCAACTCCAGAAAAATAAACGACCCAATCAAAAAATGGGCCAAAGAACTAAATAGACATTTCTCCAAAAAAGACATACAGATGGCTAACAAACACATGAAAAGATGCTCAACATCACTCATTATCAGAGAAATGCAAATCAAAACCACTATGAGGTACCATTTCACACCAGTCAGAATGGCTGCGATCCAAAAGTCTACAAATAGTAAATGCTGGAGAGGGTGTGGAGAAAAGGGAACCCTCTTACACTGTTGGTGGGAATGCAAACTAGTACAGCCACTATGGAGAACAGTGTGGAGATTCCTTAAAAAACTGGAAATAGAACTGCCTTATGATCCAGCAACCCCACTACTGGGCATACACACTGAGGAAACCAGAAGGGAAAGAGACACGTGTACCCCAATGTTCATCGCAGCACTGTTTATAATAGCCAAGACATGGAAGCAACCTAGATGTCCATCAGCAGATGAATGGATAAGAAAGCTGTGGTACATATACACAATGGAGTATTACTCAGCCATTAAAAAGAATACATTTGAATCAGTTCTAATGAGGTGGATGAAACTGGAGCCTATTATACAGAGTGAAGTAAGCCAGAAGGAAAAACATAAATACAGTATTCTAACGCATATATATGGAATTTAGAAAGATGGTAACAATAACCCTGTGTACGAGACAGCAAAAGAGACACTGATGTATAGAACAGTCTTATGGACTCTGTGGGAGAGGGAGAGGGTGGGAAGATTTGGGAGAATGACATTGTAACATGTAAAATATCATGTAAGAAACGAGTTGCCAGTCCAGCTTCGATGCACGATACTGGATGCTTGGGGCTGGTGCACTGGGACGACCCAGAGGGATGGTATGGGGAGGGAGGAGGGAGGAGGGTTCAGGATGGGGAACACATGTATACCTGTGGTGGATTCACTTTGATGTTTGGCAAAACTAATACAATTATGTAAAGTTTAAAAATAAAATAAAATTTAAAAAAAAAAAAATAAAAAAAAAAAAAAAAAAAAAAATACTATGAAGAACTTGTATATGTAGACAATCCTCACCTCAAAAAAAAAAAAAAAAAAAAAAAAAAAACAAACACACTTGAAAAACACACATTTTAAAATTGAACTTATGTTGTCAGTTTTCTCATTATCATGCAAAAAGGTTGATAAGACAGTACCATCAAGCAATGCTAAGCCTAGGGGAAGAGAATTCACAAAGTATCTGAGGTAGATAATTCTACTGGTAACTTGAAAACACCACTGTATAACACTCTAAGAAATCCAGCTTTACATTAGAAAGATGAAGACAAAAATGAAAGCAAGAACATAAATAATATAGATAAAACAAAGCCCTTTAAAGTTTCCCTCCCCAAATAATTCAAGTAAAGACTGACTATATCACTTTTCACTATACATTCTACTACAAGGTGAGTAGAAAGAGGTATAAAAAGAAACAAAACCCACACATTATGTCTGAACTGTGCAAGCGTTTCATATTTTAATTATGTTTTGGACTTCTGCTCATTGTCACACACTATGATACAAATGAATAATACAGTAATAAACTTATAAGAGGTAATGAAACAGTCATAATTAGGATGCCTAAAGACAATACAGTCATCGTGAATAACAAGCTCAATGTGCTCAGTGGTATCATTAAGCTGTTCAAATTTCTAAAGCTCTTCCTATCAGTGTTCTTCTGTAAAGATGTTATATTTAACGGATAAAAGGACACTTTTTATTACTGTGAGACTCTGAAATGTAAAACAGCTTGACACTTTTGATGCATCATGTTACAGCATATCATGTTCTAATAGACTTTATTCTGTGCAGCTCAATAAAAACTTCTAGGAACTTCAAAAGAACACAGTGTCTAAAAATCATTTATCAGAAGGAGCAAGTTCTTGTTACCGTGTTAGAAAACTGAAAAATTTTGTTTTCAAAACAAAAAATACATCTCATTAAAATTTTTATAAACTGATTCTCTGGAATATTTTTCTTCCAAACTCTATACCTACGTGTGCTCTTGTTTTGTCATTTTATATGTGTGTGTGTGTGTGTGTGTGTATAAAATACACATGCATTTATTTATATATAATTTATACACAAATGCATATTAGTTCCTTGGGTCTAGAAAGTTAAGTGGAAATATGACTTTAGAACAGGAAGGGAATTTATTTGAAATGTATTTCAACCTCCTGATTTTACAGATGGAGGAACAGAGTGAAGACATTCAGAAACCAACTCACCAACAGAACCCAGATCTCCTGAATTTCACTGCAGTGTTCTTCCTAGTACTTTGCATTGCTTCGCTATGTACACAAAGTGCAGAGAGCCACATTAAATCAAATCTTTGGTAGATTATAATGTTTTATATCATATACACATTAGATTTGACGATCTTGGCTTGAACAGATTAAAAAATAACTTCAACTCCAATTGCAAAAATTACTATTCTGGGCTTAGTTGCTCAGTCATATCCAACTCTTTGCAATCCCATGGACTGTAGCCTACCAGGCTCCTCTGTCCATGGGGATTCTCCAGACAAGAATAGTGGAGTGGCTTGCCATGCTCTCCTCCAGGGGATCTTCTCAACTCAGCAAAAATTACTACCTGCATGGAAATTCATTCAGAATATCCTTCATGTTTTAAATGACCTACCTGCAAAAGTTAAATAAATAAAAGAACCACCATTGATTAGTCAGGTGAATAAAAATAGTATTATATTATTGAAAAGCTAAGTAAGATACTAGTTTAAAGATATGGGCCACACTCTGCAGTATGGTAAGTATGTTCACTCTTGAGGACACCTATTATTTTTCTTTCTTTTCCTTATTAGTAAGTTCCACAAAGAGCACAACAACAACAAAGCAGAGCAAACAGTGCTAACAAAATTATTCGTGAGGCATAGTTAATCGTGCCTGTTCATGTGGGAAAACAGAGTTTAGGATTGTAAACAAATCCTTGCTGGAGAGAAAACAATTTCTTAGATCAGTGCTTATTTTGTCTGTTTAGTGTTCATGAGAATTGTCCTATAATCCTTAAAAAAAATACAGATCTAGGCTTCTGTCATTCCAATTCCAACCTCCACTACTTGGAGATTTTAATAAGCATCATACCTGATAATAATGCACTGGGTGAACTGTACATTTAAGGGAAATAGTTTCTCACCTGTCTGCCCTCTACGTTTAGTAAACTGATTGTTTCACAAAAGTACTTAACTTCAGAACTGCAATAACTCTAACTCCCTCTACATATAGAGAAGCATATATTGGTTTGATCAAAACTCAGAATATGAATGATTTGTATAATTACTTGCATATTTTTACAATAATATTATTGCCATTAAGTATATCCCTATGCTACTGAACTGTAGGAGATAGACATAAACATATTTACCATTCATAGAACCTGATTTCAAAGAACATCTTCCTAGGGAAGAAGTTACACATGTAAGGGCAAGACAGACTATGTCAAGGGGCCTGGAAAGAACTCAGACTAACATATAAGCCACACACATGCACACACACACAAACAAAACAGGAGGTGAAACTACTTTGGATGTCAATATGCACAATTTACTTGAAGTTTTAGGTTAGGAATCTGGAATGGGAGAGCAGGGTTACTATTAACACAATTGTATATTCTAAGGTTTGGAAATTGATACAGCCATTATTCAATATAGTTACCCTGGTTGTTGTCCTTAAAAAAACGACATAATATTCTTGACAAAGCCTTGATGGTTTCTGATTAAATACTTCCTGTGACAAATGAATGAGATGGGAACTTTAAAAAAAAAAGTAACTCTGTGTGTGTGTGTGTGTATATCGCTCAGTCGTGCCCAACCCTCTGCAACCCTAGGGACTACCTGCCAGGCTCCTCTGTCCATGGAATTTCCCAGGCAAAAATACTGGATAACTATGTTTATCCTGTCTTAAACAATTTGTTGTCTAGTTGCTAAGTCATCTCCCACTTTTTTGTGACCCCATGGACTGTAGCCCGCCAGGCTCCTCTGCCCATAGGACTTCCCTGGCAAGAATGCTGGAATGGGTTACCATTTCCTTCTCTAGGGGATCTTCCTGACCCAGGGATAGAACCTGTGTCTCCTGCATTGGCAGGAAAGCCCCATCTTAAACAATAGGGTTGGAAAAAAAATAATCAGAATAGATAGTTTTGAGTTTACATTAGGATAAGTTTTTACCTCTTAGCAATATTGGTTGAGATATTGCTTCTTTGTGCTTCCCTAAGTATGATTAATTATTTGAGCCAAATAGGAAAAATCCCATGATTAAAATGAATGTAGCAATTAAATTGTGCTTCTAATGCAGTAACTTTGGGGGAGTTTTACTTTAAAAGGCAATCTTCACATTATTGCTGCCAAGAAAGGGAAGGGAAAACAAATTAAAGTAAAATAAAGACATGGGACCCACCTTGTGGTCCAGTGGTTGACTTAAACTTCCAAAGCAGAGGCTGTGGGTTCAATCTCTGGTTGAGGAAATAAGATCCCTCATGCTATGGGGCGAGGCCAAATGTTTTGGGCTTCCCTAGTGGCTCAGACAGTACAGAATCTAACTGCAATGATTTGGGCAGGAAACCCACATTTGATCCCTGGGCGGGGAAGATCCCCTGGAGAACGGAATGGCTACCCACTCCAGTATCTTTGCCTGGAGAATCCCATGGACAGAGGAGCCTGGTGGACTACAATCCATGGAGTTGCAAAGACACAACTGAGTGACTAACATACAAAAGACACAGATACACCATGACTTGTTACCAAGGTCATTATAAATGTCTCCTATTTGTATTGCTTCTTGAAACTCAATCCTACTCTCCCATCCCTCACTTCTTCAATGGGA
Source organism: Bos indicus (assembly GCF_029378745.1). Taxonomy (NCBI): domain Eukaryota; kingdom Metazoa; phylum Chordata; class Mammalia; order Artiodactyla; family Bovidae; genus Bos; species Bos indicus. The sequence goes on along the minus strand of NC_091763.1, from coordinate 85,106,046 downwards.
GGAGGGGTGTGACTTGATCGGGAAGTTCATGGGGTCACAAAGAGTCAGACACCACTGAGCGACTTTCACATTTCACTTTAGCACAGGCAGGCTGTAGTCTTCAAGGAGTCACCTCCAATCTAGCACTTGGCACATTCACCTTGGAGAATAGGTCTTAAACTGTGACAGTATCCTTACTCTGGCAAAAAGAATTGGGAAAAAAGGGAAAAGCTAGTTTTTATTTACAGAAGCACAGATTAAAATCGTATGCCTAAAAAACCTACATACTAGGAAGAAGTCACGATATTTTAGCATGGTAGGTCCTCAAAGTGACACAAATAAATGTTTCTACTACTAACCCCAGGACACAGAATTTGAAGAAGAGAGGTGCATAATCCTTTTTCCCTCTTAGAGGCAAGTTCAAAGTGGAACATTTGCACACCTTTTTACACATGAACCAAGTTGCCGAGACTCTTAGGACAAACACTAAATTATGGAAAGTATGGTTTTACTGAGTATCATCAATTGGTTTGTTTGCAGGTTCTCAGAAGGTTAACTTTTATTCTAGCCTTGATTGAAATGCACGTTCTTCAAGTCAGAAACAATTATCATCCCACTAGTGAGAACACATATGTGTTACTACAGAAACATAGTGGACCTAGCCCCCCAAAATGAGAATGATCAGAAGAAGAAAGCAACTAATTCTATAGATATGTGATTAAACTGATTAAAAAATTCTGTTTTTCCAAAGACACAAAATGAAATGAATGATCCTGGAACCACCACTGACTGCCATTAGTTCTAGCCTTTATAAATAGGTAGAATAACTACCATCAATCTTCAAAATGCATCTATTCAACTATTTCAAAATTTCTATTTTGTTGCTTAAATATTCTATTCTTTAGTCTAATCTGCCATGGCTGTTTGACCTGTTTTGATGTTCCTGTGATACAGATTCATGACCTCCTCTTTCTTCTTCTACACCTAGGTTTTCCTCTGTTCCTCTTAAAGAACTGTCCATTGCAACAGAAAACCAAAATAAAAGTATTATCAGCTTAAAATGTCAACTAGATCTATTATCCCAAAATAAAAGTATTAACAGCTTAAAATGTCAACCAGATCTATTATCTAGTTTCCTTCTACCCTTATACCATAGCATGGAATTCTGTCAGTAGACAAAATTAATATAACATTAATTAATACTGTAGTTAATTTACATGAGATAAAAATGACTATACATGAAATTTAAAAATAAAAAATTTTAAACTAACAAATTGTAAAGATCTAAGGTATCAAGACATGTTTTGAAAAGTACTTTAGAAGATGGTCCTTGAAGACTGTCTACAAATACATTATATAAAGTATAATTTTGGCAATAATAATTTCTTTTTACTCATGCTAATAGCTATTCTACTGAATCCAGTACCAAAGTGTTATTATGAATGGAATTAGCTAGTTAAAATATTTGTATTGATCAAAATGAAAGAATAATTATAATTGATTAAATTTCAGTCAAAATTATGTAATGAGTGGATTACAATCTGGAAAAATATATAAATTCTTTCCACAACTTTAAAATTTTCTTTTTCTTATCCTGCCAACTGTGCCATTAAGGCAAAGGTTCTAAAGTGCTTCCATAGAGACTGTTGGTCTGACCCAAACTGAAAAGTTTGGGTTGCTTTTCAACAAATGGGGTTGACTTTCTAAGGATCTGCCCATCTTTTATCATCTTTTTCTTCTGATGATTGACAGAAACCATCTGCAGGATGGCTGATCTGTGTGGAAAAAGAAACTCAGACTTCATAAGACCCAGCCAAGTAGTGAAAAAACATTTGAACATAATTACATCAATTGATCTATCATTATAATAATCTGATTACTATAAGCCCTTCCTAATTTGAAAACAAATGATATTTCCATTAACTCTTGCAATAAACCTATGAAGAATTTAAGACAATCCTGCAGAACCTCAGTTTTCTTAACATATCAGAATAACATGGTAAGTAAGTGACTAAAACAGAATCAGATTCAGGTATTTGTTCTCCAGTCCCATGCTCTTCTGATTATAAGACAATACTATAAGGAGTGATTGTTAGGAAGATAAAGTCTAGAAGATACCAAAAACAGCAAAGACCATTCACAACAAATCTGGATGTGTGTATTGATTTACATAATTTTATAATAGCATGTGAAGTGAAATGATTTTGAACCTGCTAAATAAGTTATCTTTATTATGTTGGACAAATTTCTGATGGCTTAATTTCAGATTTGTCGAGTTCTCTTTTCACTTATTATAAAATGACTTTATTTGAAACTTTATGTAAAATTGTCAAATTTAGGCTCCATAAGCTAAAGTAGATCAGTAATTAATACCATTTTTTTTTTTTTTTTGGTAAAATAAAAGAGGGAGAAAGAGGGAAGAGAGAAATTTTAAGACACCAAGTAACACTGAGCTTTTATAATTTGTTTCTCTTTTGTACAACTCCCCATGTGGTCGTCTAGGGCAGGTTTCTGTCCCAAGCTTTATGAAAGACTCCTTTAAATAAGCTCCAAACTGGGATGTCAGGGTATTAAACATTCAGTGAAGCATTTAAGAAAAAGTACGGGATATAAAGGCTTCAATAGCTATTCATTTATACTGGAAACACTACTTGATTAAATGAAACGCTAACTGCATTTGGGTTTCTTACATTTAATAAAGAACCTTCCAAGAAATGTCAGCCACATCTACTTTTTCTTACTCCACATAATCAGTCCCCTCAAACTTGCTTTGTAAATGTATCATTGATTTTTAAACATGAATAAAATATATTTGGCAAACTGCCTTATGTCTCACATTAGGAAGTGCTGAAAAATCAGTTTTGATAAGCTGTAATAATTGGCTTAAAGTTAGGAACATTTTAACATGATTCCACAAGTGGATATTTGCCTTTCTCTGATACTTTAAATTATTATTTCATTATTTTTTTATTATTGTTTTACTATTTTATCATTATTTTATTCTTGTTTTAATTTGGTGGAAGATAATTGCCTCTGGTATTAACTTGTTCACTACTTTATACTTTCCTAATAACACTGCAGCAGGTATTGCTTATAATGGAGTAAAGTTACTAAAATAAGGCAGGAGAATGGGACACAAAAGACATTTTAAAAGAAGAAGAAAAAAAAAAAAAAAAAGCAAAGAAATGCCTGTGGCTAGAAAGAATGGTATAAAATCTAGGTATTCTAAAATCTCAGAATGTGGTACTTAAATGCAGGCAAATATCAGCATGGCTCTTGGGTTCTGTGGGTTCTTTCACTTACTTCTGAAGAACCACAAGATAATTTATTATGCTGGCATTTTTTCTTTTAACATGACAAATTCTTATATGTTTTTACAGAATATAAATATAAGCGTAGCTACTACTTTATAATCTTTGTTAATTTATTCAATTAACTTATGCATTACAGAAGCTAAAACAAAGCAAAAACAGTTTTCTGTTATTCCTCTAATAGAGAAAATAGCAGCAAAATCTACCTGACCTATCTAATCCGTCCCTGAACTACACACATATTTTTATACTTCTCTCTCTCTCTCTCTCTCTATCTCTCTCTCTCTCTCTATATATATATATATATATTTCTTTTTTCATAATGAAAAAGCACTCTTCAGATCCCAGGGCAAGGACAAAACAATTTTGAAAACTATCAAGATAAAAGTATTCAACTATTAAAAACAGAATTTTTTTTAAAAAAGGATAAGGTAAAAAGAGGAAAAGCAAATATTCTTTACCTTGATCCTTTTTCACTACAAATCTGAATCACAAAAAAATAACTAAATTATAATTAAAACATATTAATTTATTTGAATATTACTAGCTACCTCTAATACTAAAAAGAAGCCCAATAAGACATATGGTTAACATCTAAATCTGGAAAAATGTTACTTCCTTAGATGTTTCATGCTATATGTCTGTTAACTCTCATAGTATGAAAAGCTAAAACACAGGAAGCTATATTGCTTTGAAATCTTAAAAAAATGATTAAGAAAGAAAATTAATTAAGCTGATTACAAGTAACACAGTGAAATTTTCATTAAAATATTATTTGCAATTTAATATTTTTTTTATTTTCAGATTAGTTTGTAACCTGTTTTATTCCTCATTTTAATTTCAATTAGGTTTGTCTGTGGATTTTACATAGTTAACAACATTGATGCTTTATAATCTATTTTTAAAATCCTTTCTAAGGTGTTGAAAACACCACGCTTTATTTAGAAACAGTAGCATAAAAATAATGAAATAGCCAAATATCTACATAAATTAATTCATCTGCACCTGTGTAATTGTTCTATCATTTTTCACACCATAAAATGGAACTCATCTATCATTTTTGATATGAGTAAACAACCAGTTTCTTGTGTCTTTTTCTTATTTCAGCAGCTTTCGTGTTTGTGTTTGACAAAAAAAGCCTATATGAAGAATAGTAATGTTGGCAAATACCTACTGATTTTTTTTAATATGCCAGGCACTCATTTTCATATTTAAAATAGATGGACTCCTGTTTTTTCAAAAACTGTACATATTTTGCAATTCTCATTTCAAAGAAGAAACTTAATACATAAAAAGTTTAAGTAACTTGCCCAAGGTTTACCTATCTAGTGAATTAGGAGCTGGGGTTTCAACTCAGGTCATATAGTTCTAGATATTGGATCAATATTCAATATTCTCTCTCTATAGATCTTGATTTATTTATAGCAAAACAAAAGAAACTAACAAATTCACCAGTACTCAGTAGTGAATATTAACAGAGAGTTCTATTTAATCATTTAGGATGTAAAATAAATTGCAATATATGCTAATTTTAAAGTTGTGAATAGTGAAACATGAGTCCTGGACAAACCTGCAGCACAATCAGCAAGCATTTTCTACAGTTTTGGAAATTCTGAAATTCACTGGACTCAAACAAAACAAAACAAAAACAGTTGTGTGGGTAACAGCAGAGAAAACTTCCTTTACTCTCGATACAGAAACAGTTACTTTGAACCCAAAGTGGCCAGCTTAAGAATAATTTGAAAGAATTCTTTGTCAAATCATCGCTAATTCTGGAGCTCAGAATAGTTCACTCATTGTCAAAAAAGACCTGAGCAAGCAGGAGATGAGTTCAGAAAAGACAACATGATGATTCAAACATATATGTTCCCATTTTATTGGACAAAAATCATCATTTTCTATCAGAAAAAGCAAGAATTCTTTCCTTAAAATTCATTAAATTTTGAAATTTTCATGAAAATAGCATCAGAATGAATTCTTGGGAGATAAAATTTCATTTTGAAATGTCAAGGAACATTTACATTAAGGTTATGAATCAGAAAGTATGTGTGGGTATAAATAAATACTAAGTTAGTTATTTTTTCATTATCTTGTAGTTTTGTCTTACAACATGATATTATTTTATTTCCATGACAATATATTGCAGTAGCTGCCCATTAGCTAGGTTCAGCTCAGTTCAGTTCAGTCGCTCAGTCATGTCCAACTCTTTGCGACCCCATGAATCTCAGCACGCCAGGCCTCCCTGTCCATCACCAACTCCCAGAGTTCACTCAAACTCATGGCCATCGAGTCGGTGATGCCATCCAGCCATGTCATCCTCTGTTGTCCCCTTTTCCTCCTGCCCCCAATCCCTCCCAGCATCATAGTCTTTTCCAATGAGTCAACTCTTCGCATGAGGTTGCCAAAGTACTGGAGTTTCACCCTTAGCATCATTCCTTCCAAAGAAATGCCAGGGCTGATCTCCTTGAGAATGGACTGGTTGGATCTCTTTGCAGTCCAAGGGACTCTCAGAAGTCTTCTCCAACACCACAGTTCAAAAGCATCAATTCTTCGGTGCTCAGCTTTCTTCACAGTCCAACTCTCACATGACCACTGGAAAAAACATAGCCTTGACTAGAGGGACCTTTGTTGGCAAAGTAATGTCTCTACTTTTCAATATGCTATTTAGGTTGGTCATAACTTTTCTTCCAAGGCTGTAAGCACCTTTTAATTTCATGGTTGCAGTCACCATTAGCTAGGTTAAAGGGATTCATAACTGAATTATGACAGGGCAAATAAGTAACCAACTGAACAATTTATAGTGAGATATTTTTATGGTATTTCCCAGATGACTTTAGTGAGATAAAAGTATGATGTTTTAAAAAGTACTGAAAGCTGAGTTTCACAAATATTAAATGCATACTTACTGAAATATCATCTGTTAATTTACATAATTTACATTTAAAGAAAGTGAAAGTGAAGTCACTCAGTCATTTCCGACTCTTTGCGACCCCATGGACTGTAGCCTACCAGGCTCCTCCATCCGTGGGATTCTTCAGGCAAGAGTACTGGAATGGGTTGCCGTTTCCTTCTCCAGGAGATCTTTCCAACCCAAGGATCGAACCTGGGTCTCCCGCATTGCAGGCAGATGCTTTACCATCTGAGCCACCAGGGAAGACTCACATTTAAAGAACATATAACTAAAACAAATTTGAATGTATTTGTATATTCAATACTCGAGGGAAAATTAAGATTGTAGTATGTCTATGCATCTAATACAAAGGCTCAGAAAATTACTGTCTTATTTTTAAGTTTAGAAGCAAAATATGAAATGACAGATAAGCAAACTATAGATTAAATTTTCACATTTCTTGATAATATTCCCTGTCGTTCCTTATTGTTGAGACATATTTCAGTAAGTATGCATTTTATGTACTAATTCTCTCACTCACTGATTCACTGATTCATCCATCAATTGATTGATCAATAAATTCATTGATACATTCATTATTTAAGGTAAAATGTCTGTTATTGATGCTATAATCAAACAGACCCATCTATTCACAGCACAGTTCTGAAGCATACTTACTTAGGAAACAGATAATCCTAGATTCCCAACTTGCTATTTACAACTCATGTGAAATATCAATAACCACTTGTGAGAAGTATCAATAACCTCAGATATGCAGATGACACCACCCTTACAGCAGAAAGTGAAGAGGAACGAAAAAGCCTCTTGATGAAAGTGCAAGTGGAGAGTGAAAATGTTGGCTTAAAGCTCAACATTCAGAAAACGAAGATCATGGCATCTGGTCCCATCACTTCATGGGAAATAGATGGGGAAACAGTGGAAACAGTGTCAGACTTTATTTTTTGGGATCCAAAATCACTGCAGATGGTGACTGCAGCCATGAAATTAAAAGACACTCCTTGGAAGGAAAGTTTTGACCAACCTAGATAGCATATTCAAAAGAAGAGACATTACTTTGCCAACAAAGGTCCCTCTAGTCAAGGCTATGATTTTTCCAATGGTCATGTATGGATATGAGAGTTGGACTGTGAAGAAAGCTGAGTGCCGAAGAATTGATGCTTTTGAACTGTGGTGTTGGAGAAGACTCTTGAGAGTCCCTTGGACTGCAAGGAGATCCAACCAGTCCATTCTGAAGGAGATCAGCCCTGGCATTTCTTTGGAAGGAATGATGCTAAAGCTGAAACTCCGGTACTTTGGCCACCTCATACGAAGAGTTGACTCATTGGAAAAGACTATGATGCTGGGAGGGATTGGGGGCAGGAGGAGAAGGGGATGACAGAGGATGAGACGGCTGGATGGCATCACTGACTCGATAGACATGAATCTGAGTGAACTCCAGGAGTTGGTGGTGGACAGGGAGGCCTGGTGTGCTGCAATTCATGGGGTTGCAAAAAGTCGGACACGACTTAGCGACTGAACTGACTGAACTGAACTTGTGTGAAAGTGAAAGTGTCAGTCACTCAGTCATGTCCAACTCTTTGGGATCCCATAGACTACAGCCCACCAGGCTCCTCTGTCCATGGATTCTCCAAGAATATTGGAGTGGGTTGCCATTCCCTTCTGCACAGAATCTTCCCAATCCGGGAACTGAATCCAGTTCACCTGTCCTGCAGGTGATTCTTTACCTCCTGAGCTACCAGGGAAGCTCAAATAACAGGAAGGAGGTGGACCTGGGATTTGAACCCAGGCAGCTTGCCCTCAGTCCTTGTTCTTCTTACCCACTGTGCTATACTGTGTGGCTGTTGGCAAATTAATTGCTCTAAGCACCAGCATCCTCACATATAAAGGGAGAACAATAATAGTGTCTACTCAATATAGTGGCTCTAAAAATTAAAGGAGATAATGTATAGAACATAGCACAAAGTTAATACTGAAAAATATCATCAAATGTTGACTAAAAAATGAATAATGACTATGACTACTGAAGCACTTAAGAAACATTTTTATAAAACCTCATAAGATCTGTGTTGTATTCTTTGGAAATAAACAATGAAGACTCTATCAATAAAGACTGAGCTATTGCAAGATGTTACCATGAGGTCCAGTTGGAAATGCCATGAGATTAAATCATGAAATCCAAATAAAGTATACGAACTGTAGCGGAAAGAAAAATTAGAGGACGTAATTGAGAAACATGAAGATATATGTGTTAGTGGGTGATTATTAGTGACAGATCTTAGGATGTGCTCCATGAGATCTGAGATAACACTGAATCTGAAGACTTAGGAACCCAGTTGTTGAGGCATGCTCTCAAACTCACCTAAGGAAGAAAGGACTATATGGGAATTTGACCATGTTATATAATTGATATTTTCACAAATTTCATATAAATTCAATTAAAAAATAAATCCCCCAAATTCTTAAATATGATGAAAGAGTTTGCTTTTTAAAAGGTTATATCTCTAGTTACAAGACAATTAAAAATCACACATTATAATAACAAATATAAATAATTAGGGAAAAAACAACACATGCCTAGCTCTTGGCTTTTTTTTCCCATGAAATCTATAAAATTTATTCAGAGTAATAAAGACTTGAATAAGAGTTTTACCACATTATTGGATAGAAAGTTTCAATTGAAAAAAAAAAACCTAAGGGTTTTGTTTAAAACTTTCAAAAAGCAGAATTCTCATATAGGAAGAGTGATCATCTCTATAAAGTACTTTTCAAAACTCTCAGTTTGCATATTTTCTATTCTTTTATGACAAACAGAGTTTAATAAACTCAATGTAGATGAAGAATGTGGTCATATCAGTAAACAAAGGATGTTGCAACAGTCAAGCCATCTGCCTTTGCAGCCACACCCATCTGCGAATCCTGAGGGGATTCAGGATGGAGAAAAACAGGATATAGGCCCTAGACAGTTAAAATGCAAATCAAATGAATGATTTCAATGAGCCCATATGCAGAAAAGTGCTACATTTATTAATGTGAGATATCTTCAGATCAGATCAGTGGCTCAGTCGTGTCTGACTCTTTGCAACCCCATGAATCGCAGCATGCCAGGCCTCCCTGTCCATCACCAACTCCCGGAGTTCACTCAGACTCACGTCCCTCGAGTCAGTGATGCCATCCAGCCATCTCATCCTCTGTCGTCCCCTTCTCCTCCTGCCCTCAATCCCTCCCAGCATCAGAGTCTTTTCCAATGAGTCAACTCTTCGCATGAGGTGGCCAAAGTACTGGAGTTTCAGCTTTAGCATCATTCCTTCCAAAGAAATCCCAGGGCTGATCTCCTTCAGAATGGACTGGTTGGATCTCCTTGCAGTCCAAGGGACTCTCAAGAGTCTTCTCCAACACCACAATTCAAAAGCATCACTTCTTCGGTGCTCAGCCTTCTTACAGTCCAACTCTCACATCCATACATGACCACTGGAAAAACCATAGCCTTGACTAGACAGACCTTTGTTGGCAAAGTAATGTCTCTGCTTTTGAATATGCTATCTAGGTTGGTCATAACTTTCCTTCCAAGGAGTAAGCGTCTTTTAATTTCATGGCTGCAGTCACCATCTGCTGTGATTTTGGAGCCCAGAAAAATAAAGTCTGACACTGTTTCCACTGTTTCCCCATCTATTTCCCATGAAGTGATGGGACCAGATGCCATGATCTTCGTTTTCTGAATGTTGAGCTTTAAGCCAACGTTTTCACTCTGCTCTTTCACTTTCATCAAGAGGCTGTTTAGTTCCTCTTTACTTTCTGCCATAAGTGTGGTATCATCTGCATATCTGAAGTTATTGATATTTCTCCCAGCAATCTTTATTCCAGCTTGTGCTTCATCCAGTCCAGTGTTTCTCATGATGTACTCTGCATATAAGTTAAATAAGCAGGGTGACAATATACAGCCTTGACGTACTCCTTTTCCTATTTGGAACCAGTCTGTTTTTCCATGTCCAGTTCCAACTGTTGCTTCCTGACTTGCATACAGGTTTTTCAAGATTTAGTTGCACATTTTTTCTCAGTGAATAACAAGGAAAGCTATAAAGTGTCAAACAGTGTATTTTTTGCCTCATATTAAAACTGATCATTCCCTATAATTTTATTAGTTCATAAATTTATTTAGATGCTATAATTTGGGATTTATTCTAGCAAACAAAGTTTAGTCTTAAAATAGTAAATCTTCCTATTTACAGTTTGGGGAGAGTAATTCTTGACACAAGAAGAGAGGTAGATGGAATTCTAAATGTTAAGTAGTCTATACAGGAAATATTTTAGATAAATGTGGAGATCAAAACAGTTGCAAACACATTCTGAATTTAGTGAACATTAGCCTTCCCTCCTGAGGTGTGCAAAAACTCATGTAGGGCCATCTGTATCTTTAAGGATTGATGCAGCTCCTGTGTAACACCACTTGCAATCTCAAAAGACCTTCTATGACAATAGGTCACCAGAGGTGACAATATTCAAATTCACACCCTTAGTTCTAGAGTATAAACTGCCAGACATGTCATAGATTCCATATTCTTTATCTCTTCTCCTTTTGAGCCTAAATGTAAGTAACTTAGAATGCATGATTTATGACAATGCATATTTTATGACAACATGGAAGAGAAATTAATTATCAACAAAGTGACATATTTCAAGCTAGGCTTCAGCAGTTCATGAACAAAGAACTTACAGATGTACAAGCTGGGTTTAGAAAAGGCAGAGGAACCAGAGATCAAATTGCAAGCATTCATTGGATCATAGAGAAAACAAGGGAATTCCAGAAAAAAACATCTATTTTTGCTTCACTGATTACACTAAAGTGTGGATTACACTGTGTGGATCACAACAAACTGGAAAACTCTTAAAAGAGATCGGAGTACCAGACCATCATACCTGTCTCCTGAAAGACCTGTAGGTGGGTCAAGAGGCAACAGTTAGAACGTTATGTGGAAGAACAGACTGACTCAAAATTGGGAAAGGAGTATGAGAAGACTATATATTGTCACCCTCCTTATTTAACTTATATGCAGAGTACATCATGCAAAATGCCAGGCTGAATGAATCACAAGCTGGAATCAGGATTGCCAGAAGAAATGTCAACAACCTCATACATGCAGATGATGCCATTCTAATGGTAGAAAGTGAAGAGGAGCAAAAGAGCCTCTTCATGAGGGTGAAAGAGGAAAGTGAAAAAACTGGCTTAAAATTCGACACTCAAAAACTAACATCATGTCATCCAGTCTCATAACTTCGTGGCAAATAGAACGGGAAAAGTGGAACCAGTGGCAGATTTTATTTTCTTGGGCTCCAAAGCCATTGAGTAAAGGTGACTGCAGCCATGAAATTAAAAGACACTTGCTCCTTGGAAGGAAAGCTATGACAAACCTAGACAACGTATTAAAAAGCAGAGACATCACTTTGCTGACAATGGTCTATATAATCAAAGCTATGGTTTTTCCAGTAGTAATGAATGGACGTGAGAGTTAGACCATAAAGAAGTCTGAGCATGGAAGAATTGATGCTTTTGGTAGAGCTGGAGAAGACTCTTGAGACTCCCTTGGGCAGCAAGGAGAACAAACCAGTCAGTCCAAAAGGAAATCAACCCTGAATATTCATTGGAAGATATATGAAGTTGAAGCTCCGAAACTGCCACCTGATGCAAAGAGCGGACTCATTAAAAAAGACCTTAATGCTGGGAAAGATGTAGGGCCGGAGAAGAAGGAAGAGACAAGGATGAAATGTTTAGATAGCATCACCAATTCAATGGACATGAATTTACACAAAATCCAGGAGAGTTAGTGAAGGACAGGGGAGACTGGTGTATTGCAGCCCATGGGGTTGCTAAGATTCAGACAAAACTTAGCGACTGAACAAACATTTACAAAACTGAAAAAAAAATGTCATTTTTTTCCCTTAATAGTGTTTAACACAATTGCCACTAAATACTTATTGATATAAGTATTTGATGTTTTCATCTACCTCAGTCCCTCAGCTGGACATTAAGGCAGTCGAATAGATCTGTTTTGATCATCGGCATCTGCCTATCATAGGGCTTCCCTGGTGGCTCAGTGGTAATCCCCCTACAATGCAGGAGACGTGGATTCAATCCCTAGGTTGAGAAAATCCCATGGAGAAGGAAATGGCAACCCACTCCAGTATTCTTGCCAGGGAAATCCCATGGACAGAGACTGGCGGGCTGCAGTCCATAAGATTGCGAGAGTCAGACACAACTTAGTGACTACACCACCACCACCACCATATACGTATCATGCAGTTCAGTACCAGGCACTTACTCATTCATCTGTGTTTACTGACTGTCTCTTGCTGTTGAGGCACAGTGAAGGGTACAGGGTATAATGCAGTGATCAAGGCAAACCATGTCACTGTTTTCCTGTGGTTTACATTCTTGCAGGCAAGACAGAAGATACACACATAGGCTCTGAATACATATTTGCAGAATATGTGGAAGAACAAAATGAATAAATATTTATTCTGATCCATTATTTTACATTCTGAGTCTGGCAGAATATGATTTTAATTATCTGTAAAACATTCTTGAAGAGTTCTTCCAATTCTCCATTTTAAAGACAAAATAAAATCCATTTTTCCTACAGTAGTAGGCCACCAATTATTCTTGATTTTACTTCCATATCGATAAATATACATGGATGTTTATGTTCACTTATGCATATTGTTGTGACTAAACAAATCACTTAAAGAAATAGATTAATGTAAATATTATATGTAATCACTTTCCTTGTGAACATTTGGGTATAAGTCAGAAATTTCCACTTTTTTTTTTGACCAGATGTCCATGATCAAAGTATAAAACAAGAGTCATTTTTCTATTCCACTCTGTCATAAAGTAATGAAACATTTATTAATGAACTGTACTAAAAAGGATACATTCAATTTATCAGAGTGCTCTTCTCAGTCAGTTCAAAAGAATAGAAGGCAGCAGCTGTGCATGAATGTGTTCTGTATTGGTCTTTCCCAATCAAGGAAGTGCATATTCAACATATGAATAAACAGTCATATATTTACTTAACATAAATATTTAAATGCTTATACAGATAATATTTTAATAATATATTAACATAAGAAAATAGAATGTGACCAGAGAGGGTTTCATTTATAAGCTTTTATGTGGGTCCAACCCCATGTCATTTATCAAACTCCTATCTTCAAAGAAATCAATTTGTGCAATTAAGAAAAAGTTTGAAAACTAGAGTTCCTAATTTCACTGGTAATTGAACTATTATTCTCCCACTTCCCTTTAGATGTCACTTTCTTTTTCTACTGTGAGTATTGGGCTCCATTATGACCAAAGGTCAACACCTCATCGTAGCACATGCCAACACCGCCATGTCAATATTAATCACCAATGATTTCATACTCACTGACATTGCTATTTTCAAATGGCTGATTCTATTTTTAAATACTAACAGTTTTTCTTCCAGGTCATTATTTGAACCTACTAATCAAAGCCATTGTGCTGATCAATGACTTTGTTTCAGAACAGTTTTATTTTTGCATTATAAATCAGAAAGTTATTTTATATAAAAAATTACTTTGGTAACATCCAGGATTTAGTTTAAAACTTTTAGTTTAATAGCCCAAGATAAAAAGCCAAGTATTCATTGATCCAACAGATAAAACTCATTTATTGGAACACATTACCTGTTACTAAAAGCGAAAGTCATTATATAATTGGGGCCAATAATACTACTGAGTTCTGCTCAAATCACAGACAACAACTAACTAGCTAACCAAGAGAAGAGTGCCATCTTTTATTGCTTTTTTTTAGGTATGTTTGATCAACTTTATTTTTAATTTTTAAAACGAGAGTATAATTGCTTTACAATGTCATGTTAGTTTCTGCTGTACAACGATGTGAATCAGCTACATGTATACATATATCCCTTCCCTCTTGAGACTCCCTCCCACTCACCCCCATTCTACCTGTCTAAATCATCACAGAACCCACCTCTCATTCCTACAGTGACCTAACACCCAGAGAACAAGATACAGAAATTGTCTAAATGTTAGATGGTGTCAGTGGCAAAATTTAAAAAAAAAAAAGGATTCCTTAAATGGATAAGTTATGTGAAGTATAAATAGCATCTTATTTAATCTATGCAAAACTAGAATAACAATCTCAAGATAAAAGTTACATTATAATAACTAGAAGTACTTTTGTTTGCTTTATGAACTGTTTCCTTTAAAATACTCTAAACTTTAACATATGACATACATGTCCTTGCTGTGTGGCAGGAAGAACCACAAACAACGGAAGTTGGATCTTCTCCTAATTCTGTCACTAACTGGTAATGCTATCTTATGTGAGGTATGTAGTAGCCCTGGGTCTTAGTTTCCCCACTTGAAAGTATATAATCGAGAATGACTCAATGTTGAATTTTCTTACAGTTCTAAAACTCATAAGCCTATAAAGGTAGATTATATTTGACATAAAAAGTGTTATTAACTAGACTAATTTATATACTTTATTGATTTCAATTACCCTTTTTTAAAAGACTTTTCACTGCAATACTGATTCATTTCACCTAAGATTAAGTTTTTTTTTTTTTTTTAAACTTTACAATATTGTATTAGTTTTGCCCAACCTCGAAATGAATCCACCACAGGTATACCCGTGCTCCCCACCCTGAACCCTCCTCCCTCCTCCCTCCCCATACCCTCCCTCTGGGCAGTCCCAGTGCACCAGCCCCAAGCATCCAGCATCGTGCATCGAACCTGGACTGGCGACTTGTCTCATACATGATATTACACATGTTTCAATGCCATTCTCCCAAATCTCCCCACCCTCTCCCTCTCCCACAGAGTCCACAAGACTGATCTATACATCAGTGTCTCTTTTACTGTCTCGTACACAGGGTTATTTCTTTCTAAATCCATCTTTCTAAATTCCATATATATGAGTTAGTATACTGTATTGGTGTTTTTCTTTCTGGCTTACTTCACTCTGTATAATAGGTTCCAGTTTCATCCACCTCATTAGAACTTACTTAGAAACAAAAACTTATTAATGGTAAAAACGGAGAATTTAGATTGGTTCTCATCCAGGTTTACAATAAAAGTTGGGAGTTGGTTCTTAGAAAAGTAAATATTCTTTGCCAAATTATTAAGTTGAAAAATTTAAGAATGACCAAATAAAACAGGAACAATTAACCATGAACTGCCTCCTACCATTATCTAGTTCCTTTCTCCAGTAACTGATTAGTTCAGATATTCAAGATGTTGTCCGATAGTTTCTCTTTAACACCTTTTAGAAATGCCATATAATAGATTAGATCTCAAAATCTCTAGAGTGTGGATTAAACTAATCCATCAGCCTTATTTTTCTCATTTTACTGTCCAAATTACCTTTTTCTATTTCTTAATCTCTTATCCGATATCTGTATCTTCCTCAGCTCAAAAAAATATTCTTAAAATGGTTCTTATACTCATTTGTTCAAACTCAATGTATCATTTATATTTCTGAAAATATAAAATTTCACAAAAAAGCATAGTTTGCATGCCCAAAATGAAAACACAAAACCCTACCACTGTGCTGCTTGAAAAATACTTGCTTTTCATGCTGTCTTATTTTAATCTTAGTCATTGTTAATTTTCAGATCAATAGCTAGCATACACTTTACTAATTCCAGTATTTTTTCAATTTTTAAAACCTACATTTCAGCAACTGCATCTACGTTAACTCCTTTTACACAGACTTCCCTCTGTTACTAGTAATTATCTTTTGAAAGTAATGAAAGTATCTTTTGATAATAATGAAAAAAAGTAAATAAATAAAACATGGTTGTTGGACTCAACAACAGAATTCTAAAGCTGAAAAATGACTCTAATCTTCCCATTCCTCTTCAGGAGATGCCCCCATCTCAATACTCAACAATCACGTTTCATCAACACAGACACTAAACTGTCTAAATGCACTAAACTAAACTTAGGCACTAAAACTGTCTAAGTTTGATGTACTTTCTATAAAAGTTCTGCATCTTTATGATACACCCTCCAATCCTCCCTACAAAACACACATACTCAACATGCATTTTTCAGAAATCACAACAAGCACATACAAACACACAGCATGAATAAGATAGTTTAAAAAACTCCATCTAGAGGTAAAATCACTATGTATTAATATGTCAGCATCTCTCTTCTTCAGTCACCCCCTCTCATATAAAAGGAGACACCTTTTAACATTTAATGTCTATTCATATCATTCTCCTGATTTAAATGCTTGGCCTCTCTCAATGTCTAATAAACAAAAATCCAAAAGAACATTAAAATTTCTTCGTAAGGCACAACAAACCCTTCACAATCTGACCCAGGTTACCTTCCTTTCCCTGCATGGATTCTTCTATGTGTACAGTTCTCCAGCCAACCAGAATCATCTATTGCCTCCAAAATATCAATGAAGTGAAGTGTTAGTCGCTCAGTTGTGTCCACCTCTTTGCGACCCCATGGACTCCTTCAGGGATCCCATGGACTCCTTCAGGCAAGAATACTGGACTGGGCTGCCATTCTCTTCTCCAGGCAATATATTAATACTTAGCATTTAATTTAGGAATCTATGAATTTCTTCTTTCTTTTTTTTTTTAAATTTTATTTTATTTATTTATTTTTGTTTTGTTTTATTTTTTTTTTTTAATTTTATTTTATTTTTAAACTTTACACAATTGTATTAGTTTTGCCAAACATCAAAATGAATCCACCACAGGTATACATGTGTTCCCCATCCTGAACCCTCCTCCCTCCTCCCTCCCCATACCATCCCTCTGGGTCGTCCCAGTGCACTAGCCCCAAGCATCCAGTATCGTGCATCGAACCTGGACTGGCAACTCGTTTCTTACATGATATTTTACATGTTACAATGTCATTCTCCCAAATCTTCCCACCCTTTCCCTCTCCTACAGAGTCCATAAGACTGTTCTATACATCAGTGTCTCTTTTGCTGTCTCATACACAGGGTTATTGTTACCATCTTTCTAAATTCCATATATATGCGTTAGAATACTGTATTTATGTTTTTCCTTCTGGCTTACTTCACTCTGTATAATAGGCTCCAGTTTCATCCACCTCATTAGAACTGATTCAAATGTATTCTTTTTAATGGCTGAGTAATACTCCATTGTGTATATGTACCACTGCTTTCTTATCCATTCATCTGCTGATGGACATCTAGGTTGCTTCCATGTCTTGGCTATTATAAACAGTGCTGCGATGAACATTGGGGTACATGTGTCTCTTTCCCTTCTGGTTTCCTCAGTGTGTATGCCCAGCAGTGGGGTTGCTGGATCATAAGGCAGTTCTATTTCCAGTTTTTTAAGGAATCTCCACACTGTTCTCCATAGTGGCTGTACTAGTTTGCATTCCCACCAACAGTGTAAGAGGGTTCCCTTTTCTCCACACCCTCTCCAGCATTTATTATTTGTAGACTTTTGGATCGCAGCCATTCTGACTGGTGTGAAATGGTACCTCATAGTGGTTTTGATTTGCATTTCTCTGATAATGAGTGATGTTGAGCATCTTTTCATGTGTTTGTTAGCCATCTGTATGTCTTTTTTGGAGAAATGTCTATTTAGTTCTTTGGCCCATTTTTTGATTGGGTCGTTTATTTTTCTGGAGTTGAGCTGTAGGAGTTGCTTGTATATTTTTGAGATTAGTTGTTTGTCGGTTGCTTCATTTGCTATTATTTTCTCCCATTCTGAAGGCTGTCTTTTCACCTTGCTAATAGTTTCCTTTGATGTGCAGAAGCTTTTAAGGTTAATTAGGTCCCATTTGTTTATTTTTGCTTTTATTTCCAATATTCTGGGAGGTGGGTCATAGAGGATCCTGCTGTGATGTATGTCGGAGAGTGTTTTGCCTATGTTCTCCTCTAGGAGTTTTATAGTTTCTGGTCTTACGTTTAGATCTTTAATAAAAGCTATATATGACAAACCCACTGCAAACATTATCCTCAATGGTGAAAAATTGAAAGCATTTCCTCTAAAGTCAGGAACAAGACAAGGGTGCCCACTTTCACCATTACTATTCAACATAGTTTTGGAAGTTTTGGCCACAGCAATCAGAGCAGAAAAAGAAATAAAAGGAATCCAAATTGGAAAAGAAGAAGTAAAACTCTCACTATTTGCAGATGACATGATCCTCTACATAGAAAACCCTAAAGAGTCCACCAGAAAATTACTAGAAATAATCAATGACTACAGTAAAGTTGCAGGATATAAAATCAACACACAGAAATCCCTTGCATTCCTATACACTAATAATGAGAAAACAGAAAGAGAAATTAAGGAAACAATTCCATTCACCATTGCAACAGAAAGAATAAAATACTTAGGAATATATCTACCTAAAGAAACTAAAGACCTATATATAGAAAACTATAAAACACTGGTGAAAGAAATCAAAGAGGACACTAATAGATGGAGAAATATACCATGTTCATGGATTGGAAGAATCAATATAGTGAAAATGAGTATACTACCCAAAGCAATTTATAGATTCAACGCAATCCCTATCAAGCTACCAACAGTATTCTTCACAGAGCTAGAACAAATAATTTCACAATTTGTATGGAAATACAAAAAACCTCGAATAGCCAAAGCAATCTTGAGAAAGAAGAATGGAACTGGAGGAATCAACCTACCTGACTTCAGGCTCTACTATAAAGCCACAGTTATCAAGACAGTATGGTACTGGCACAAAGACAGAAATATTGATCAATGGAATAAAATAGAAAGCCCAGAGATAAATCCACGCACATATGGACACCTTATCTTCGACAAAGGAGGCAAGAATATACAATGGATTAAAGACAATCTCTTTAACAAGTGGTGCTGGGAAATCTGGTCAACCACTTGTAAAAGAATGAAACTGGACCACTTTCTAACACCATACACAAAAATAATTTTATTTTATTTTTAAACTTTACAATATTGTATTGGTTTTGCCAAACATCGAAATGAATCCACCACAGGTATACATGTGTTCCCCATCCTGAACCCACCTCCCTCCTCCCTCCCCATACCATCCCTCTGGGTCGTCCCAGTGCACCAGCCCCAAGCATCCAGTATCGTGCATCGAACCTGGACTGGCGACTTGTTTCATATATGATATTATACATGT
This sequence comes from Bos indicus, assembly GCF_029378745.1. Classification (NCBI taxonomy): domain Eukaryota; kingdom Metazoa; phylum Chordata; class Mammalia; order Artiodactyla; family Bovidae; genus Bos; species Bos indicus. The sequence goes on along the minus strand of NC_091763.1, from coordinate 85,086,675 downwards.
TTCAATGCCATTCTCCCAAATCATCCCACCCTCTCCCTCTCCCACAGAGTCCAAAAGACTGTTCTATACATCAGTGTCTCTTTTGCTGTCTCGTATACAGGGTTATTGTTACCATCTTTCTAAATTCCATATATATGTGTTAGTATACTGTATTGGTGTTTTTCTTTCTGGCTTACTTCACTCTGTATAATAGGCTCCAGTTTCATCCACCTCATTAGAACTGATTCAACATTGCAGAACTGTTTATAATAGCCAGGACATAGAAGCAACCTAGATGTCCATCAGCAGATGAATGGATAAGAAAGCTATGGTACATATACACAATGAACTTATTCTTTCTACTTGTAATATCCTTATTTACATTTTTCTGGATACTTTAGTGGCAATTTCCTACTCATCTTTTCTCATTACTACAAATGTCACGTTTTCTGAGCTTCAGGACTGATTTCCTTTAGGATGGACTGGTTGGATCTCTTGAAGTCCAAGGGACTCTCAAGAGTCTTCTCCAACACCACAGTTCAAAAGCATCAGTTCTTCAGTGCTTAGGTTTCTTTATGGTCCATCTTTCACATCCATACATGACTACTGGAAAAACCAAAACTTTGACTAGATGGACTTTTGTTGTCAAAGTAATGTCTTTGCTTTTTAATATGCTGTCTAGGTTGGTCATAACGTTTCCTCCAAGGAGCAAGTGTCTTTATATTTCATGGCTGCAGTCACAATCTGCAGGGATTTTGGAGCCCAAAAAATTAAAGTCTGTCATTGTTTCCATTGTTTCCCCATCTATTTGTCATGAAGAGATGGGACTGGATGCCATGTCTTAGTTTGCTAAATGTTGAGTTTTAAGCCAACTCTTGCACTCTCCTCTTTCATTTCATTTAGAGGCTCTTTAGTTCTTCTTCACTTTCAGCCATAAGTGTAGACTCATCTACATATCTAAGGTTATTGATATTTGTCCCGGCAATCTTGATTCAAGCCTGTGCTTCATCTGTCCAGCATTTCTCATGATGTACTCTGCATATAAGTTAAATAAGCAGGGTGACAAAATACAGCCTTGACATACTCCTTTTCCAATTTGGAACCTGTCTATTGTTCCATGTCAGGTTCTAACAATTGCTTCTTGACCTGCATACAGATTTCTCAAGAGGCAGGTAAGGTAGTCTGGTATTCCCATCTCTTTAAGAATTTTCCAGTTTGTTGTGATCCACACAGTCAAAGGCTTTGGCATAGTCAGTAAAGCAGAAGTAGATGTTTTTCTGGAACTCTCTTGATTTTTGATGATCCAACAGATGCTGGCAATTTGATCTCTGGTTCCTCTGCCTTTTCGAATATCAGCTTGAACATCTGTTAGTTCAGTCCATATACTATTGAAACCTGGCTTGGAGAATTTTGAGCATTTATTTGCTAGTGTGTGAGAGGAGTGCAATTGTGTGGTAGTTTGAACATTCTTTGGCATTGCCTTTCTTGGGATTGGGATGAAAACTGACCTTTTCCAGTCCTGTGGCCATTGCTGGGTCTTCCAAATTTGCTGGCATATTGAGTGCAGCACTATCACAGCATCATCTTTTAGGATTTGAAATAGCTCAGCTGGAATTCCATCACCTCCACTAGCTTTGTTTGTAGTGATGCTTCCTAAAGCCGACTTGACTTCACATTCCAGGATGTCTGGCTCTAGGTGAGTGATCACACCATCGTGATTATCTGGATCGTGAAAATCTTTTTTGTATAGTTCTTCTGTGTATTTTTGCCACCTCTTATTATTTTCTGCTTCTTTTCTGCTATGGTTAGGACCATACCATTTCTGTCCTTTATTGTGCCTATCTTTGCATGAAATGTTCCCTTGGTATCTCTAATTTTCTTGAAGAGATCTCTGGTCTTTCCTATTCTATTGTTTTTCTCCATTTCTTCGTATTGATCACTGAGGAAGGCTTTCCTATTTCTCCTTGCTGTTCTCTGGAACTCGGCATTCACTGGGAGGACTGATGCTGAAGCTGAAACTCCAATACTTTGCCACCTGATGTGAAGAACTGATTCATTGGAAAAGAATGGGAAATATTGAAGGTGGGAGGAGAAAGGAACGACAGAGGATGAGATGGTTGGATGGCATCACCGACTCAATGGACATGAGTTTGAGTAAGCTACGGGAGTTGGTGATAGATAGGGAAGCCTGGCATGCTGCAGTCCATGGGGTTGCAAAGAGCTGGACACAACCGAGCGACTGAACTGAACAGAACTTCTGAGCTTCTGTAATGAACTTTAAGCATATTTTATATATCTTAACATCTCCAGAATGCTATACCAAATAAATACTTACTGTGTGAGTGATTATTTGTGATAGGGAGCACAGAAAGATATCCAAAATTTGGTTTCCTCTTTCCAAGACATATTACTGAAGTATGGAAAAGAGAGTGTGTCAGACTTAACTAGAACAGTAGATGTATATGAGAAGAAATGGACTAGAAAGAAAAGTTAAAGAATGGAAGAAAAAAAGGTGGATATGCATATTCTCTCGAGGCACAATGCAAGGTTGGTCACATGTGTCGTCACCATCTCTGAGATACCTGATTATAAACATTTTTCATTATTGGAAAGTGTAACTAGGACCTTCTGCAGAATTGTTTAGAACCAAAACCTCCCTGACACAATTTTTATAGTGTCTGTATATTTGTGATGCAAGGTCTTATAAAGGTTTTTACTGAAAACTACCTCTAACCAGTCTTTTTACCAACAATAAATTATTAATTAAAAAAAATAAAGTGCAAACACATTCTTGTGGTCTTAATAATAGAAAAAAACAACAAATAATAATCAAGTATATGATATGGACAATAACATTTTCAATAAACAAAGCTTATTAATATTACAAAAATAAAGGACCTAGTCAAATGATATTTAAACTGTTGCTTTTCAACAAACAGATGGTCAAAAGATACAGACAGAAAAACCATAGACAGAAGAAACAGCACTAGGTAATAATTATTTAAATATTTGTCCTAATAATCACATACATGCAAATTAAACAACAAATTACCATTCCCCAATGTAGTAAGCCACAGAGCACTGTAATTGTTAGTTTACCTGTTAGTATTTTCTGCTAAGTTAAAATAGTAGAAGGCTAGACTGTGGCTTTTGATTAAGCAGAAACATGGCTACCCAGCAAAATCTATGACTATCTCTTGAACAAACTAACTGATGAATGTATGCATATGTGAATGGAAATGATAGCACTTATCAACAGAAGGTACTGTGGACCCTTTCAAACACTACACTTCAGATATAGATTCTAAGCATAGCAACATATGCTTACTGAACAATCCTTTATTCATTCATAAAATATTGTGTTATAAGTACCAAACATTTCCACAAACCATTTAACATCCAAAACCAAACTTCTCGTCTTCAACAAACCTGCTGTTCTTGCATTCTTTATCTTGCTCTCCCCCACAGGTCAGAGGCAGAACGATTACCTTCCTCCCTCCAACTCCCATTTTCAGGATGTCACTATATCCCTTTGCTTCTACTTCCTAATTGTGCCTCTCTCCTTTACTACAATCTTCACTCATTTCCTTCCTTTTCAGCCATTACAATAAACTCTTGATTAACTTTTCTGCTTTCAATTTCAACCCACTTCAATCAGTTTTCCAATGTGCAGCGACACTGCACATTGATTTGAAATTCCTGAGTGACTTGAAGTCCTTGCGTAGAGTGGAAAGGCATCTCCCTAATTTGCAGCTACATGATTTCACTCTGATTGCATTATAAGCTTCACATGCACACAATGAACCACAGACATACCAAATTCTCATACTTCTGGGTTTTGCATCTATTAGTCCCTGGATATTCTTTCCAATCTCGAACACCTGGCAGGGTCATATTCATTCTAAGTTCTCTCTACAGATATGATTACTCTTTTCTTTTCAATACCTGTGTATCTCTATATAAGGGGCTTTTCCAATGGCTAAGCAGGTAAATAATCCGCCCTCAACTCAGGAGACATAGAAAATGTAGGTTTGATCCTTGGGTCAGGAAAGTCCCCTGGAGGAGGAAATGGCAACCCACTCCAGTGTTCTTGCTTGGGAAATCCCGTGGATAGAGGAGCTTCGTAGGCTACAGTCTGTGCAGTCGGCCATTATTACACCTATCTTACTATGTTATGAGTCTGTCAGCTACTCATCTTCTGTGTACTTTCAGTGCCTGGTACATGCAGTTCGAAAACTATTCAATGTTTGTTATTATGCAGATAGTACCAAATGGCAAAGGAGCTCTAGGTGGGACAGAATTACTCAGGCAGGCTGATTGACTCAACAAACTTGAATTTCAGCATATTTCCTGTTAAAATTTTTTAAAAGTATTTTCTTACATTTGTATTTTCATAGCCTAAAGCAAGGAGAAGGCAATGGCATCCCACTCTAGTACTCTTGCCTGGAAAATCCCATGGACAGAGGAGCCTGGTGGGCTGCAGTCCATGGGGTTGCTAAGAGTTGGACACGGCTGAGCGACTTCACTTTCACTTTTCACTTTCATGCATTGGAGAAGAAATGGCAACCCACTCCAGTGTTCTTGCCTGGATAATGCCATGGACGGGGGAGCCTGGTGGGCTGCCATCTATCGGGTTGCACAGAGTCGGACACGACTGAAGCGACTTAGCAGCACCAGCAGCCTAAAGCAACATATGTACTTTAATATTTAATACTGTGATATTGTGATTTACAAGAAAAATATATATTTGTTCATTCAGATGACCAAAATATATTTCTTATACATATATATTCAGTCTTCTTTGATTCCTAGCTCACAGCTCCCAAAACCCTTGGAATCTCCTAAGTGTTCAGAGTGATAAATGTGTCTTTTGTTTGCCAGGTTAATGAAATGACTTTTGGAAACTGATATTGTGATCAGACGGTTGGAGCTTATAGTACCACCCTCTGAATTCTTGGGAAGGGAGAGTGGCTGAAGGCTGAGTGACTTCAATCACTAAAGGCCAGTGATTTGAACAATCATATCTTTGTAATTAAACCTCCATAAAATCTCCAAAAGGACTAGGTTTGAAGAGTTTCTGGGTTGGTGAGCACGTGGAGATGTAGAGAGAGGGGTGTACCTGCAGAGGGCATGGAAACTTGGTACCTATCCCCATACCTGTCCTAAACATCTCTTTCTTCTCTCTGGTTTTTCCTGAATTCTTTTATAATAAACTGGTGAACTAGTAAGAAAAATGTCTAAGTTCTGCGAGCTACTTACCAAACTAATCATACCTAAAGAGGGGGTCTTGGGAACCTGATTTACAGCCAGTTGGTCATACAGATGATGCCAAGCGTGAACCTGGCATCAAAAGAAGTGGGGGAAAGAGTCTTCTACTATTTCTCCCTAACCTGTGGAATCTGTCTGTAGGCCACCCTGATGATGTCTGGAGCACTGCTTGATGTACCTGGGGTGGTGGGGGGAACACCCTTCTCCACACATTGGAGTTGATGTCAGGACATTTTAATGTTGACCAACTATAATCTGAGTGTTAAGAAAATACTATATAACTTAAAAGATAACATAATGCTAATTAGAATATATAGCATGAAACGTGCACTGTAATATTGACTCTATGACTTCTATATAAAATGGAGGGCAAAAATATTTATACTGTAAGACTTCATGGAATCAAGAATATAATTATATTAAGCCTTATTTCTAGTTTCCTGAAACATTTAAAGTGTTGATTTAGCAATACAATTATCTAAAATATATTTTAAAAATAATTCCCAAGTGATTTTGACATCATTTTGTTCTTTCAATGGCTTAAAGTAAGAAGAACGTACAAAAACATGGCAAATTTAGATGAATTAACTATAGTGTTATTTATTGGAAATGGCAACTCACTCCATTATTCTTGCCTAGAGAATCCCAAGGACAGAGGGGTGGTAGGGGGCTACAGTCCATGAGATCACAAAGGGTCAACATGACTGAAGCAACTTAGCAAGCAAGCAAACCTTCAGAAGCAGAGTAAGAACTCGCTTCGATATTCCATTTGCTTTCAGTTTCATAACCAATATTCTGAAAAGCTTTTGCACCTTATGAAGAAATGTAAATGCCCATGCCAATTATTTTTGATGTTAATAAGAAAGTCTACTGTAATGTATGAAGTTGATGGAATAGCATAGTGAATTGTAAGGTCTTTGTCCTATTTTTGGCTTAGATTTTTAAGAAAAGTGAAACTTGGTATACTGTATTACTATTCTATAATTTATTCTTTAAAAAAACATAGTTATATAGGTTTTCCCATGTTTTTCCATGCTGATTTTGGAGAAATGCCAGATATTATATTTACAGCCTTATAAGAAATAAGAAAAAGATGAAACAGAAACTTAAGGTTCATTCAGAAAGAAAGGTATTAGAATCATCTCTATTAATTAGTTTAGTGGAAGGGAACCATAGCTCAGAAAATAAAAAACTAAATGCTCTGATGTGTCCATGTAGTAACATTACAGGGAACGAGAAGAGTAAAAAATAGTGAGTGAAAGGAAAACTATCTAGCAGGGATGAGAACAACAGCATCATGTCTCTAAATTATAGGTGAATAATTTAAAACACCAATGATCGTTACAAAATTTAAAGTCTACCATATGTAGACATAAGGTTATTTCATTTAATTTCCAGGTTGCTAAGAGATACAGTAAGGATGATCTGTTTATAAGCATTTAAAGCATTTTTCACAAAGAGCAATACAAATATTTGAAAGTCATCTTTTGAATTTGGCATGCTAGTATCGACTATGAATTTTACTTGGTAGATTGATAAAAAGTGTTTCCATTTTCTTCAATATAAGACCTAAAAGAGAGCTTGAAGCCCTAAAAACATTACATACACCACTGAAAGACTTTCTCATCAGCTTTTATTCAGTCCACAACCTCTGGATTTAGACCACCGGGAAGTTATTTTAAGATATTTCCAAGTCAAATGAGCAGCAAGCATAGCCATTAGAGCATACAGGTATGCTGCAGAAACATGAGAATGTTGTGTTGCTGTTACAGTTAGATGTAAAGTACTACAAAGTGTTAATTCAGCACATGTTTTGGTCATTATGAAATAATCAACAGATAATTCATCTTTCATATGAAATCAGTGATAATGATCGCATCTGAAAAAGGACTATGATCTAGATATAACAATAAAACCAAATACTATATTTAAACATCCCTTGATGCTCCTTCCATGGCATCACTCTGTAATCTGAACAGTTACACTTCACTATCTTTAGTCAGTGCTTCCCTGGTGGCACTGCGGTAAAGAACCCGCTTGCCAATGCAGGAGACACAGGTTCAATCCCTGGTTCTGGAAGATCCCCTGGAGAAGGAAATGGCAACCTTCTCCAGTATTCTTGTCTGGAGAATTCCACGGACAGAGGAGCCTGGCTGGCTATAGTCCTTGGGATTGCTATTGCTAAGTCACTTCAGTCGTGTCCGACTCTGTGCGACCCCATAGACGGCAGCCCACCAGGCTTCCCCATCCCTGGGATTCTCCAAGCAAGAACACTGGAGTGGGTTGCCATTTCCTTCTCCAATGCATGATAGTGAAAAGTGAAAGTGAAGTCGCTCAGTCGTGTCCGACCCTCAGCGACCCCACGGACTGCAGCCTTCCAGGCTCCTTCATCCATGGGATTTTCCAGGCAAGAGTACTGGAGTGGGGTGCCATTGCCTTCTCCTAGTCCATGGGATTAGAAAGAGTCAAATACGGTTGAGCACACATGCATTACCACACCACCACCACCACATCTTTATAGTTAACCCAACACCTACTCTGAGTTCTTAGGTTCACTTGTCTTAATTGTGTTTTCTCTTGTGTGTTCTAATTCTAGTACTGACACTAATTTTAGATGCGAGAGCTTAAGCCACTCACATTTTCTAGGTCTCAACAATAAAGTAAGAAAACTGGACCAAGATTTTGTCTAAAGTTCTTCTCACATCTAACATTCCCTAGCTCTCCTACATCTTTCATGACAGCCCTCACACCTTAGAGTACACAGTGGGAAAAGACATAGCAGGTGCTTAATGAATCCTTGTTTAATTAATATGGCATAGTTTTTACTACTTTATGTCATTCCAGGCTGACTGTAGGATGATTGTGCTTCTTAAAATTTCTCACAAAACTAGTGGTTGGAACATCTCAGAATTCTCCAACTGATTGATTTGAAATCATTGGCTTTACACTCTTCCCATAAAACCACAGGTCTGTACAGCTTTATAGACAATAATGAGAACACTTAATTACACATGCACAGTAGCAATAATCTCCAAAGGCAATTTAATTTCTAAGCCATGTACTATAATCTCAGCCAAATGACAGATTTGCACAAATCAAATTGGGATGAAGTTGAAGATGAAAACCAATCTGTCTCACTTTGCACAACCCTAAACCTAACTTTAAATCTTTGGTAACTTGTAACTTATAAGTCATATTAGGACCAAATACGGTAAAAGAGTATTTTTTTAATTAGTGAGATGCTCTCAGTGAAAATATATAATCCAGGCTGTGCACAGCTGAATGCTGAAAGCATAACATACACATTCCTTTTTTTGGAGAAGGATGTAATTAAAAGTAAGGACACAAACTTGCTGTGTGTTAGGTAGGTACCACATGTATAAATTGTGTTGAAATACTTTAAAGGTTAATGAAATAATAATGTAAAAATAATCTAATTTATAATTAATGCATTTTTAGAGGTTGTGATGTCATTTTTGATGGCTTTATTTTTCTCAGAACATCTACCATTCATCATTAAACAGATTGATATAAAAGTAGTCCTAACTGTTTTTTTCAGAAATTTGAGATATATAATAATACTTTGGCCACTTGATGCAAAGAACTGACTCATTTGAAAAGACCCTGATGCTGGGAAAGATTGAAGGCAGGAGGAGAAGGGGATGACAGAGGATGAGATGGTTGGAAGGCATCAGCGACTCAATGGACATGAGTTTGACTAAACTGGGAGCTGGCGATGGACAGGGAGGCCTAACATGCTGCAGTCCATGGGGGCTGCCAAGAGTCAGACACAACTGGGAGACTGAACTGAACTGAATATTTCTGCTCAATAAAGCACTGAATATATAAATGACTTACAAAAGTGATCTGCAAGTAGCATGTCACAATTTGATTTTTTAAAATTTGGACATAAGGTACAATAATTTAGTACAATAAAAAACTATATCATTACTTTGCCAAATATAAGGCTTTACCCATAGACTATTTTTTTTCCCCTGCTAGGAACAATTAACATGAGATTTACTCTTTTAACGAATTTTGAAGTGTGCAATACAGTACTGTTAATTAACTGTAAGTACTATATTGTAAAGCAGATCCCTCGAATCTGCTTAGCATGCTGTTGTTGTTGTTCAGTCACTAAAGAGTCAGTTGAGTCTGACTCTGTGACCCCACAGACTGCAGCATGCCAGGCTTCAATGTCCTTCACTAATTCCTGGAGTTTGCTCAAATTCACATACACTGAGTCAGTGAGGCTATCTAATCATCTCATCCTCTGCTACTGCTTCTCCTTTTGCCTTCAATCTTTCCAAGCATCAGAGTCTTTTCCAATGAGTTGGCTCTTCACATCAGGCAGCCAAAGTATTGGAGCTTCAGCATCAGCATCAGTCCTTCCAGTGAATATTCAGGATTGATTTCCTTTAGGATTGACTGGTTTGATTCCTTTGCTGTTCAACAGACTCTTTAGAGTCTTCTCCAGCACCACAATTCGAAAGTATCAATTCTTCAGCACTCAGCCTTCTTTATGGTCCAACTCTCACATCCGTACATGCTATATTATCATATATAATGGAAATTTTATTGTTTTAAAATGTCATTAGTTCTTCTTCATAGTAACCAGAACAAGAAGCTAATACATCATCTTGATTTGAAAATACTCTGTTAAATGTAAAACTAAAATTTACATTAATTACTTTGGCTGTAGCTCAAATAAACCAACTGGGGAAAAAGAAAATCTGTATACTGTATTTCATAGGTAGTAACAGGAACTTCATACAAGTACGATGCTGAAAGCTTCAGAAGTCTAGGAGAAATAAGTTATTTCAAAAATGAGTTTTGATTTAAACATAAGCTTGAGGTAGTTATGAAAAACATTAGGGGAAATTGGAAAGACCTTGTTAAAATAATTGAGCTTACAGAAGCAGTGATAAGAATGTAAATCTGAAAATTGCCTTTGCATCACATAGCTAGCTAAATAATCCTAAAAGTGGAATCACTTTTCTTTCTCTCAAAGCAAAATTGGAATTTTAATAGGTACAAGGAAAAGTGGTATGGAAACCAGAGCACATGGATTTCCATATCTTGCAAGACATATTAAGGCAGATGAAAAAGGATATGGTTTTAACTTTTAAATTTCTAAAACTGAAGATACTTTTAATTTTCTATTATAACATACTATGACTTTATCAACCATGGATATATTTAAACTTTGGGAATAAACAAATAATATTTCCAACTTTTCTCCCCTCAGAAAGACATACACCAATTATTGATGTATTTATGCATTTATCTTATACTTTGTTTTGTTTTGTTTCAAGGTACGCTTACCCAGAGAAGGCAATGGCAAACCACTCCAATATTCCTGCCTGGAAAATCCCATGGACGGAGGAGCCTGGTAGGCTACAGTCCATGGGGTCGCTAAGAGTCAGACACGACTGAGCGACTTCACTTTCACTTTTCACTTTCATGCATTGGAGAAGGAAATGGCAACCCACTCCAGTGTTCTTGCCTGGAGAATCCCAGGGACAGGGGAGCCTGGTAGGCTGCCGTCTATGGGGTCACACAGAGTCAGATACGACTGAAGTGACTTAGCAGCAGCAGCAGCAGCAACTCCTTTCAGATGTTTGGAATTTTGATGCATTTGTAAAAACTGTGTTTTGACAATGTTACAAATGATTTAGTTATTTTTCATCAGTTTGCAGGGGCTAGATTTCTTGGTCTGGTGCTGCACAATTGATAGGACATCAAGGTTCATGAACTATAATAACTGTGACAGCACTGGAGAAAAAGGGGAACAAATATATCAGTGAGGCTATGTGACAGCTGCTAGGTTTCCTCGAGTTGAAGAAAGCTAATTATAAGCATCAAGTATTGTCATAGATGGGCTTCTCTGGTGGCTCAGTGGTTAAGAATCCACCTGCCAAAGTCGGGGATGCAGGGTTCGACTCCTGGGTCAAGGGAGATCCCCTACAGGAGGAAATGGCAACCCTCTCCAGCATAATTGCCTGGAGAATCCCATGGACAGAAGAGCCTGGCTGGCTACCATCTACAAGCTTGCAAAGAGTTGGACACAACTGAGTACACAGACACACAAATTGGCATGCATAGGAGCTTAGGTGAAAGTGCAAAAGAAAAACAGGCACAGAGAGCAGTTGGTTAGAAATATCGGATAGGCTTGTGCCATCAAGTACGTATGCATCAGGCACGATGAACCGAAAGACTGAGTCTTAGAAGATTTAAGTAGGAGACAGAAATCTGGACAGTTTTAGAAAAAAACACTGTGTTGCTATTATTTCTTCCAAACTATTCTAGGAGATAGTTTTAGCAGATTGTGTGCTATGTACTTAGTCTGTCCCACTTCCTACGATGAACCTGCCCAGAACTGGGTGAGTGCACATATTCTCTTCTGATTAATGGCTTGTCAGGAAGTCTTAATGTTTAATGTGCTCTCATACTCTGATTATCAAGTAGTCTGTTGACTTCTCTAGTTGACTTTCTGCATCTCACCTACCAATGATTTGGTAATTCTAATTCTTACTAACTTTACAGATCTTGTTAAACCATCTAATTTCTAACATGTTGAGGAAAGCTTCAGAAATCCATGCCAAATATAATAAAATCCCAACATATGCTCATTTACTATCCCTCAGAAATTTACGCTAATAAACAGAGCTGAGAAAACACCACTGCTAAAGTTTCCCTAAGAGGAAAAGTGCTATATAAACTTTTTAAGCGTGACACTAATTCACAAAGTTCATTTTCTCCAACTATGAGAGATCAAAAATTCATCTATGCTATGGTCACTTCTCAGTAATGAATTGTTAGTCTTCAACTTAGGTAGGTCTATCTAAATACTAAAGCTAAAATGTCTTGAGATCTGACATACTTTCTGTAATCCCATTGAAAGCAGTTCTTATAACAATGAAAGTCAAAAAATAGATCAGAATTGTTGCCATTATAAAGAAACACAATGATGTAACATCTAGAGAAACCAACTTATCTGTGTTTTACTTTTAAAACCGTATTTGTCCTAATAACTTCTTTCTCCTAGTGATTTGTACTGTTAGGGAAAGAAGTCTAAGCAAGTGTGTGCTTAGTAGCTCAGTTGTGTCCAACTCTTTGCAGCCCCATGAACTGTAATCTGCCAAGCTCCTTTCTCCATGGGGATTCTCCAGGCAAGAATACTGGAGTGGGTTGCCATGCCCTCCTCCAGGGGATCTTCCGAACCCAGGGATCGAACCCAGGTCTCCCGGATTGTAGGTGGATTCTTTACCATCTGAGCCACCAGTGAAGCCCTATCTAAGAATATGTATCAGCATTACCTATTTCCATGTTCACTCTTCTTGGATATGAGAAGTCCAGATAACAATGAACAATTCTAAGACTTTTTCTCCCATCATTTCGGGAGACAGCACCAAGAAACTCATTGGTCATAGGGAACGCAGTAAGTTTCTTTGTAGCTCTTTACCAACATTTGCTATTTCTCAGTCAGCTACAAATTAGAATAGGTTCTTGTTGGTCATAAATGCCACTTGACAGCGGTGAAAAACAAAGAAGATTACATGTGTGAGCTCTCAGAGTCTGGAAAATTTTTTAAAGTTAGTTTCAACAGGTTAATACATTTGTTTACCAGTTGAGTACTATGTCACATAATTCAGCATTTTGAACTTACTGCTATACTTCCCAAACTGTCCACTGTCATAACCCACATGTTACTTAAGAGAATAAAACTTAACTATTACTTTGGAGTAAAATTGAGGTTCTATTCATTCATTATTTAATCTCTGTTGAAACATAATTTCTAAGCAATCATTGATGAGATCACTTAGTCTTTGAAATTCACTCAAAGATTGTAGCTTAAATTTGTTTATTCCGGTAAAGTGTCTGCCTACAATGCAGGAGACCTGGGTTCGATCCCTGGGTCGGTAAGATCTCCTGGAGAAGGGAATGGCAACCCACTCCAGTATTCTTGCCTGGAGAATCCCATGGACGGAGGAGCCTGGTGGGCTACAGTCCACAGGGTCAAAGAGTCAGAAACGACTGAGCGACTTCACTTTCACTGGGAGTAAGATAATAATTTAGCTAATGTTTAAGGTGAATATGATTTTAAATTTTACCTAAAGATTTACCTAACTGGGTGATTTATGTGAATATATAAAGGTAAAAGGAAATTATAAATATTATGTTAACAGTCATTGTATTTAAAATATCATCAAAATTATCTTATAACTGGATGTTCTTGTCTAGAAATACCTCTTCAAGGATTAAACACAATATATATATAAATATTTATATAACAAATATACAAAAGCCATTGGTTCAATATAAACCAAACAGTTAAGAGATACCAAAGACCCACAGTTTATTGCATGTATTTTCCTTTGACTTAAATATCTGTCTGTTCTAAAATGTATACTATCATTGGATTCTTAGTAATCTGCTTACCCCCAAATTGAAGCTAATCACTAATTCAAAAATACTAAGTATTTTTTAAAAAGGCCAAAATACTTACTTTCAAGGAAAAAGCACAAAACAAGACCCTCAATATTTCACTGTTTGACTTTCCTTTCATTTGTAACAGTGATCTACAACATGGTGATCGAGGGGTCACTATCAGAGTCAGAGTGACCCCCACATACTGGGGCTTAAGGGACTATTCCAGAACGGAAGAGTGACACCAAAACGTGCCAAATATTTCAGAGCCAATAAATGTGCTATTTTCCATGTCTTGCTAAGGGACATTGAGTTTCACTGCAGGAGTAGTAGTGGACAGTTTCAGATACCATTCTGCTTCTGAGTCTTCCACGTTGCTTTAGAAAATTCAAGTACCATAGGTTTCCACTGTTTCTCATCTTGCTGTGTCACCCGAAAGTAACCTGTAAAGGTTTAAATTTCTAGAGACCCTGAGAAGCCTCCCACACTACACATCATCAGGAGTTTTCAGATTAAAGTGTAATAATTATTAACTCAAACACTGTTTCCTGTGAATTCATCCATTTCCACAGAAAATGCTGGGTCTGCTCAAACTCTGCTTTTGTGAGTGGGAGTTAAGCATGTATCTCTGGTGGTGGAAGGAAGAAGAGGAAACAGCAGAAGCTGTAATGAAATGCTGAACAAGGTTCAATTCTCTAAGGCTTGCATGGGCCTGAAATAAATCTTACTAATGCTTTTGTCCCCCTTTACAAGGCAATTCATTGGAGTAAGCTTTGATTGATCAATAAATTGACAATTTACTTTGATGTATCTTTTGATTATTGTACTTTTCATATTCTCTGCAGATCAGATCATGTGTGTGTTTCCCTTAAACTTGTGACTATCAGTGATGATAATGGACATTTCTCCAAAGAAGACATACAGATGGCTAACAAACATATCAAAAGATGCTCAACATCACTCATTATCAGAGAAATGAAAATCAAAACCACTATGAGGTACCATTTCACGCCAGTCAGAATGGCTTCGATCCAAAAATCTACAAGCAATAAATGCTGGAGAGGGTGTGGAGAAAAGGGAACCCACTTACACTGTTGGTGGGAATGCAAACTAGTACAGCCACTATGGAGAACAGTGTGGAGATTCCTTAAAAAACTGGAAATAGAACTGCCTTATGATCCAGCAATCCCACTGCTAGGCATACACACTGAGGAAACCAGAAGGGAAAGAGACACGTGTACCCCAATGTTCATCGCAGCACTGTTTATAATAGCCAGGACATGGAAGCAACCTAGATGTCCCTCAGCAGATGAATGGATAAGAAAGCAGTGGTACATATACACAATGGAGTATTACTCAGCCATTAAAAAGAATACATTTGAATCAGTTCTAATGAGGTGGATGAAACTGGAGCCTAATATACAGAGTGAAGTAAGCCAGAAAGAAAAACACCAATACAGTATACTAATGCATATATATGGAATTTAGAAAGATGGTAACAATAACCCTGTATACGAGACAGCAAAAGAGACACTGATGTATAGAACAGTCTTTTGGACTCTGTGGGAGAGGGAGAGGGTGGGATGATTTGGGAGAATGGCATTGAAACATGTATAATATCATATATGAAACAAGTCGCCAGTCCAGGTTCAATGCACGATACTGGATGCTTGGGGCTGGTGCACTGGGACGACCCAGAGAGATGGTATGGGGAGCGAGGAGGGAGGAGGGTTCAGGATGGGGAACACATGTATACCTGTGGCGGATTCATTTCAATATTTGGCAAAACCAATACAATATTGTAAAGTTTAAAAATAAAATAAAATTAAAAAAAAAAAAGAAAGAGCTCTATGACATAAGCTTCCAATGTAGCTAATAGACAGATGCAGTTTTAATTTAACACACTCAACTTTTTATAATAACATTTCATTATTTTTCATATTTAATATAGATTACTTGTATTTTAGTAGAAATTATTATGAATTTCAAACCACATATCATATATCTTTGTGCTTGGCTATAATTATATAGTGGTTTGCATTATAACATATACAGGAAACAAATTTGTAACTATTCTGGCATTCTTTATGTTGTTTATACATCCATTGCTTATCCCAGCTCTAACACATATTAGCTGAATGAATGACCAGTCAAGCCTCTAAAGTCTGGTTCCCTATGCATAAATGGGATTTATAATTTCTTCTTTATGTTGTTGTGGAATAATCAGAATAAAATATATGAAATGCCAAAGAATTACTAAGTAATAATTTGATTATGCATTTATTCCTTCATACTGTCTATAAATCATTCATCTTACTAATTAGCCTTTTAAGCCAAGAGTTGGAAAAAGAAAAAAAAGGTCCATATGGTCTTCGGTCTTATCTGCTTGACAAGTAGCACACACAAAAAAATGTATTTGGAAAATAAATAATGTCCCATGTTATCCATAACCTTCCACAAAAGTAATTACAAAAAAACTGGAAATAAGTTCACTCAATCTGAATAGGGCTCTTTCCACTTGCACTTGTTCATTTTTCTATCCTAGTATAGGGATACTTTTGAAATGAGTCAAAGATCAGACTCTGCTTTTTTTGAATTTATACAAAAGAAATGAGAGTATCTTTACAGAGGCTTAAAATAGAAGTTTAAATTCCCAGGATTACTTATTATTCAGCTTCCTGGACAGGGATGTGTAAACTGTTGGCTTATGTCTTACAATATAATATCACAAGATTCTAAAAATATTGCATGTTTCCAAAGAAGGACACTGTTCTTTAAATTTACAAAAAATTCCCTGTAGACATCTTGAGCAGAGTTTTCTGAAGAACAACTAAACTTAGGCACTCCACCAGCAGGGACAGACCTAGAAGCAATTTAGAAGCCAACAGGCATTCAACAAAGACCCAGCTGCTACAGCTTCAGGAATTTTCCCTGTCTTTGCCATCCATGTCTTGTAATTACTATTGAAAGGAAAAACAGAACTGATAGAAAATGTGGTTGGAGGTTAATTAATTATTGCTATGCTTTCTATAGTCAATATTACAACAATGTATTTTTTTAAATTTTGGTAATGTTTCTTTTCACAAGAAAACACTTCAGACAAATGCTTTTAGTCCCTTCCCTTTTGGTTCAGCTGGTAAAGAATCTGCCTGCAATGAAGGAGACCTGGGTTCGATCCCTGCACTGGGAAGATCCCGTGGAAAAGGGGAAAGCTACCCACTATAGTATTCTGACCTGGGGAATCCCATGGACTATATAGTCCATGGGTCACAAAGCGTCGGACACGACTGAGCGAATTTCACTTTCGCTTTGGTCCCTGAAAGTCCTTACATTAATAATGGAAAAAGCTATACATCTTCTATCTCATTTCCATGCATACATGTATACACATATACAACAGAAATATCCTATTTTTCAGAGTAATACGATTAAAAAAACTATCTTTATTAATTCATGTAAGATAACTGCCCTAGTCAGCAGTAATTGAGGCTAAATTTCTAATCCACAAGCATCTTTATGCATGTTCCCGTCAATCCAATCTTCTGCTGAACCAGATATACTATTTTCAGTGAAGTTTTCATGGGATCACAAAGAAAAATGGAAATTTGTAAGTAAGCAGACAATTACTGGCTTCCTGAGTGCAGCATTGGTTAATAAAGTTCCAAATGATCAACAAACTACCATCAGTAAATTCACTTTTTCAAATTTCTGCGGTGGAAAAGCCCTTAGAATGTCTTTAACTGCCCTGTGCCATGTTAGATCCTTCTAGATCAGGTGATGCCATCAGACTTGGAAGCCCAAGATTTGTGAAAATGTTGGGAAGGATCCCATCAGATCAAAAAATAAAAAGAACAAAAGAGCTCCTTTGGATATTCTTGAAATAGTTGAAGAAGACCCATTCACCTATTCATTTACCATTTATATATTCATTTATTCAACTTTATTCTGTGGTTACTATCCTTACCACTGTCAATATCCACTCTTTTGAGTTTACTTTCTGTAATTCCCATGATGATAATGCTCATATTTAGGCAAAACCTGGGAAAATTAGTTAAGCCTCTATGTAATTGTCTGAGGTTGTATGTTAAGATGTTCATTGCCACGCCCATGAATGGGAATTTTTAAATATCCACAGCTGAATCAAATATCTATTCTAAATATCTTCTACACCATCATGTTCTACCTGTATGAACTTGGCAACTGCTTTACAATTCTGTATCATTTACTCATCTAAAAAATAGTGGGTAAAAGAAATCACTGTCTCTTAAGAGTTCTAAGGATTTACTTAACTCTGTATGACAGATGTAGAGAAATGACATGTGGACACAGTGGGGAAAGGGGACAGTGGGATGAATTCGGAGAGTGACATCAACATATATACACTGCTATGTGTAAAACACACAGCTAGTGGGAAGTTGATGTATAGTGCAGGGAGCTCAGCTCGGTGCTCTGTGATGACCTAGAGGCATGGCAGTGGTGGGAGGGAGGCTCAAGAGGGAGAGGATATATGTATACATATAGTTCCCTGATGGCTCAGGCAGTAGCAAATCCGCCTGCAATGTGGGTGACCTGGGTTCGATACTGGTTTGGGAAGATCCCCTGGAGGGGGGCATGGCAACCCACTCCACTATTCTTGCCTAGGGAATCCCACGGAGAGAGGAGCCTGGTGGATTACAGTCCATGGGGTCGCAAAGAGTTGGACGTGACTGAGCGACTAAGCGCAGCACAGCACATAGCTGATTCACTCTGTTGTACAGCAGAAACTATCACAACATTGTACAGCAATTATACTCCAGTTTAAAAAAAAAAAAAAAGAGAGAGTTCTAAGGATATAAGGAAATAATCCATTCAGGATAGTTACTGTAATATTGTAGTACTCAACCAAAATCAGTCACTGCTATTACTAAAAGAAGGCAGTTTAGAACTTTGGGCTTATTACCAAGTCTTATTCAAATTAAAAGATCCCATTCTATCCCATTTACCCTATAATTAATAAAATCACACTATCACTGTAATGGGAAACTCTGACATATTTTAAATATTTATATTGTTCTCTGTGATTTTGCCTTATAACAAAGGCCACTTGAATAATTATCTATAAAACACTTAAAATATCTTTAAAATAGGCATTCTTATTCAGCTTCTTGAAACTTCAACTAAGAATTATGGATATATTGGCAAAAATTCCCAAAGAGCACAGTTCTGCTAACAAGAGGATTTGGGATGCCTCTATGCTTTATTTACCAGGAACTTAAATAAAGAAAAGGAAAAAGAAAAAAGTATACATGCTATGAAAGTAAGAATACAAAGAGTCTAAGGTACCCATCCACCAAGCAAAATACAAACTGCAAAATATACTTTAACTTTCTATAATATACACTAGCTTTCCTTTAACCACATTATTTAAAGACAATTACATATACTAGCAGTAAACTCTATAGGGGGGAAATAAAGGCACAAAAACAAACTCAATCCTCTGCTTGTCTCATTCTATATGTTTTAAGCCAGATATCAAAGTGAGCTTTTTGCAAATAATACCGACAGGCGTCAATTATCTATGAATAAGAAAAATTTATTTTAAAGAAAACATTAATATAATGTAGGATAAATCAAGTTAAACTGTTCTTCATTGTCCTTAGAAACTGTAAATAATATATGCTGTGCTACTAAAAGATAACTATAAGTTCTATTAATATATTTACCATTATAAAAGATAAACAATTTTTAAAATTTTAGCTTAATTCAAGTGACTTAGCTTCAGATAAATCATTTATCCTTTATGTACACATTTTAAAGCTCTTCTTAATCCTAAAATTAACACTGTGTGTTGTTCATGTTATTCTCTTTCTCATTTTCTCTCTCTCCCTTTCCCTGAAATGTTTCATACGCTCTGCAAACAGAAAAGGACTTACACAAGTAACAATTGAAATAAGATTTGAAGAAATTGTAGAAAATTCTTCAAATACACAGAAAACTAAGATCATGGCATCCAGTCTTAGTTTTCTGAATGTTGAGTTTTAACCCAACTTTTTCACTCTCCACTTTCACTTTCATCAAGAGGCTCTTTAGTTCTTCTTCACTTTCTCCCATAAGGGTGGTGCCATCTGCACATCTGGGGTTAATGATATTTCTCCCAGAAATCTTGATTCCAGCTTGTGCTTCATTCAGCCCAGCATTTCTCATGATGTACTCTACATATAAGTTAAATAAGCAGGGTGACAATATACAGCCTTGATGAACTCCCTTTCCCAATTTGGAACCAATTTGTTGTTCCATGTCCAGTTCTAACTGTGGCTTCTTGACCTGCATTTCTCAGGAGGCAGGTCAGGTGGTCTGGTTTTCTCATCTCTAAGAACTTTCCAGTTTGTTGTGATCCCCACAGTCAAAGCTTTGGTGTAGTCAATAAAGCAGTAGTAGATACTTTTCTGGAACTCTTGTTTTTTTGATCATCCAATGGACATTGGCAATTTGGCCTCAGGTTCTTCTGCCTTTTCTAAATCCAGTTTGAACATCTGGATATTCATGGTTCACGTACTGTTGAAGCCTCGCTTGGAGAATTTTGAGCATTACTTTACTAGCATGTGAGATGAGTGCAATCGTGCAGTAGTTTGAGCATTCTTTGGCATTGCCTTTCTTTGGTATTGGGATGAAAACTGACCTTTTCCAGTCATGTGGCTACTCTTGAGTTTTCCAAATTTGCTGGCATATTGCGTGCAGCACTTGAACAGCATCATCTTTTTGGATTCTCAAGAATCATTCTCAGGAAAGACCTTTAACTCATTCTCCACTCATTTCTTCCAAAATACAGAGTATTTCAACTTCCTGAGCTGCATGGCTTCCTGAAGCGCACCACACTGCCTTGTTTTCTGTTGGTGTTCTCTGTAGAAAACGTTTAGCTCTCAGCATATCTGATCTAGTGGGTCATCTACCAGTGTCCACAAGGAGTCAGACACAACATAGCAATTGAATAACAACACATTTCCCAGTCCTTAAAAACATATGATAAACATTCATTAGTTGTCACCCAGGCTTTATATTCAGTTTAATAAGGTCTTAGAAAGGAAAAGAGATAATTATTTTCAAGTTTATTTGCAAACTAGAAATCTTTATCTGTCATATTCAGGTAGGGAAATAGTCTCAGAGAAGTTAGTAATTAGCCATTGACACAGCTGATAACCAGTCAAACACAAAATTAACTTGGGATGTATCTGTCTCCGAGGCCATTTTTCTCTTGCCCTGTACTTCTTTAGACAAAACAATTAAGACTTCTTGATAAGGAAACTGAGACATGTTTCAGCGATCAGTAACAAATAAAAACAATGTCTGAACCAACAAATCATATGGACCAATAGAACTTGAGATAATTTTGATAATAAAAAACATAATGCCTATGCTCCCTGAACTCTTAATTCTCTAATTTTACCTTTGAGTTTTTGCTCACTTACTGTTAAAAAATAATTGTACATTCCTACTAAGCCCTCAAAAGACAAACCAAAAGAGCTCTCGTGCTGACAGCAATAAGGGTGGTAATGTATCATCCCGGCATGGTACTGCTTGGAACTATTTCAGTAAACAGGATAAAGCTATGTTAGACCAGAAGAGCCAGTGCCCTCCCATCACCTTTATAGGAGCCATACAGTGATTATGAGAGGCATGGACATAAAACCACCTTTATAATCATAAAAGGTTTTATACCATTTGAAGCTGAACTATGGATGATGCTAAGGGATAACTTTCTTTTTCTCTTTAGTAAAGTCCTTCAGCAAGTGATATTCTAGGAAAAAGTTTAAGCAGCTTTGGGTTTAAGAGAGTTGAATTTCAACAGCTAAAATGTTAAATTGGTAATTGCCCACGTAAACAACTCAAATATATCTGTTTACTTTACATGTTCTTGTGGGGGAAAAAAGGGGGGTTGCATCATAAAATTCTAAAACCCACAAGTTTTAGCTCTTCTGTCACATCTCAGTGCATTTAATATCCTTCTGCCATATTATTTATGACTTCACAAAGAAAGTAGTTACTTCCTATTATCTGTTCAATAAATAAGTAGAGAAATGCAGGCTGCAGAGATACAATTTGTTAATGAAATAGCCCAGAGAATCTTCACGGTGTCTGGTCTTAGAAACTTGTGCAGCATCTATTAAAGCTTGCTTCTGTTCTATAAAGTGACTCCAATATTTTACACATGGATATGCTGCACTCAGTTGTCTTGAGACATGCTTCCAGGATAAATCACGCAACATGAGTAATGCATGCTGTGCTACAACAGATACCTAACAGCACAGGCATGTTTAAACACTTCTCTCTACTTGTTCAACCTTCTTCTACTACTGGGAAGACTGTCTCACTTCAGAAACAAGGTAGATGTCGAATTGTCAGTTCTCAAAACTATTTTCAAGATGAAGAAGAGAAAGATATTGTGCTGTAGTTTTAACCCAAATGCGATGACACTATGAATGCACTATGCTCAAGAGAGAAGACTGCATCAGTACACATTATAGAAAAGTTGTAAGAGATGCACCAGGGTAGGTAGGTACATCACTATCCCCTATTCGTATACTTTTGCCACCTTGTAAAAGAATAATTATAGAAATTCTCATGTGCTGTTTTTGAAGAACATTCACTTTTTGCTGACAATTTCCACTGTTAAAAGGAATAAGTGCAAGGAAAAGAGTAGTTACAATAATCTATGCTCCCTTTATTTGCTGTGAAATTTTATTTTTCATGTAAAAAGTGAAGCTCTCCAAAGGATCTATGTCTTGTTATCTAATGACATAAAATTTGGGGGAAAAAAAATCTAGTGGAAGAAATATATAAGACATGAAAACTTACTCCTAATCCTAAACACAGTAGGTGTTTTAAAAGTGAACCTATGAATATATTTTGACTGTAATCAAAACCTTACAGCGACCAAATGATGCTTAGGTCTGAAATACTGTTTACTCTTTAAAAAGCAATTTAATTTCCTCTAAGAAAAAATATCTTATTTTTTGCCAGGGCTGGAGTAGAGTATTGGCTCAGATTCACAATTTGTATGAAAGACTAGGGTACAAAACTCTGGGGGATATTCAGTACATATACATTTTTGTAATTCTGATGCTGAATATTATTTGTGAACTAATAATAGTCACTTTGATTTTTCTTAAATATTCAATTGTATTAACATGTAGTTAGGAAATATTCAAACCTATAACTCCCATATTTTGGCCACCTGATGTGAAGAGCTGACTCATTTGAAAAGCCCCTGATGTTGGGAAAGATTGAAGGCAGGAGGAGAAGGGGATGACAGAGGATGAGATGGTTAGATGGCATCACTGACTCAAAGGACATGAGTTTGGGTAAACTGTGGGAGTTGGTGATGGACAGGGAGGCCTGGCGTGCTGTAGTTCATGGGGTCGCAAAGAGTCAGACACGACTGACTGAACTGAACTGAACTGAACCATTCTTATATATGTTAAGAGCCTTGCCAAAGATGAATTTGAGTAGTCTCAGAAACTGATCTGCTATCAGTTGTTAGGCCCTTAAAAAGCATTCAAATTCAGAATTTAAGACCCTGCTCATAAAATCAAAATTAAGCTGGCAGTAAGAAAGTTTATTACAGGATGCCTTCAGGAAAACCTGGGCTAAACTTGGTACAGACAAGACTGGTCTCATTTAGGGAAAGTGAACTTGAAGATCGAAATCAAGAGAGGAACTACTTGGAGGGTTGAGGATAGCTATGAACCATAGACTCTGCAAAGCCACTGAGGATTCCGAGCAGGAAAATGCAAGTGGAACAGTTTGGAGAACAATGAGCTTATGGTTGAGAATAAAAGAGACTAAAGTGGGAAGCAGAAAATCACGTACAGCTTTATCATTGCTTCATTAAGATTTAAGAAAAAATTCCTTATTGTCTCTGGGTTGAAGATGTCACCTACTTAATTTCCTTTATTACAGGTTGTCTACTTTTTTACTTATCTAATCAACTCCTCATGAAGCCTTCAGGGTAAGATAAAATGTCATAGGAACATAGGGCCACTAGAAAAAAAGAGAATTCAAATTTATGTCTGGCTTAACTTGGACACATTTTCAACTGAACAGTTTGAACCTACAGCCTCATAATTTTCATGCTCTTGAAAAAGACACTTGTAAAATTATTTTCTTGCTACTTTTCAAAGCTCTGGTTCAGAAAATTACTACCCTTTTGATGTGAAGGCTGATGTAACTAATTATAGCTAGGAAGACACAATTCCTCCTTTAATAATAAAGAAATAGCAATCTTTCACCTAGAATATAGCACAGTGTCTGGATCTGAAGCATGAAAGATTAAATCAGTAAGCTTTGAAATTCTATTATATTCAGGGAGACGATGTCTCCAAGGACAATAATATTGACAATAGAAGGAGGTTTCTTCAAGAGCATTTCAACCTATTAGCAGACTGTGGCACAGTGAAAAGAATGTGGGGCTGAATGCAAGGAGACAGGCACTTCTATCCAGGCTCGTTTAATTATCAGCTGAGTATTTAGTTTAAATTAGTCTTCTTCTCTAGTTTCAGAATAATTCACTGCTTACTTTCGACCACCTATTCACAGTAGAGAGGACAGAGGAACAGAAAGGGCAGAATGGAGGGAGAAAAAGGGAGATAGGTGGAGAGAGAGAGGAAAAGATGGCGGTAAAAGGAAGGAGACTGAAAGTGAGACATGGAAGGAAAAAAATTGAGAGAGGCCTTTTTTATATATTAGTGGTCCTTTGCTTTAAGGAGCATCGAAATAAGCTGGAGGGCTTTTTAAAACATAGATTGATAGGTTCTGCCCCCAGACTTCTTAATGTAGATCATCTTGGGGGTAGGGGAGGGGCTGGGGCATATGAGTTTGCATTTCTTCTCTTTTATCTCTCTCTCTCTCTTTTTTTTTTTTTTTTTTAAGGTAAGAAGTGGATTTATTTAGAGAGAAACACACTCCACAGACAGAGTGTGAGCCATCTCAGAAGGTGAGAGTGGCTCTAAAATATGGCATAGTTTTTATGAGCTAGGTAATTTCATAGGCTAATGAGTGGGACTTCCCTAGTGTCTCAGTTGGTAAAGAATCTGCCTGCAATGCAGGAGACCCAGGTTTGATCCCTGGGTCAGAAAGAGTCCCTGGAGAAGGGAATGGCAACCCACTCCAGTACTCTTGCATGGAGAATTCCATGGACACTGAAGCCTGGTGGGCTACAGTCCACGGGGGTCACAAGAGTCGGACATGATTTAGAGACTAAAAAACCACCACCACCACCACCAATGAGTGGGAGGATTATTCCAACTATTTTGGGGAAGAGGCAGAGATTTCCAGGTCTTTGGTCTTTGGTGGTCAGTTTTTGGTCTTTGATGATCAGCCTTGGAACTGTCATGTCATGGTGGGTGTGTCACATAGCTTATGCTGATGTATTACACTGAGCACTTATAAGGCTCAAGGTGAACTAGAAGTCGAATATTCCACCATCTTGGACCTAGGTGGTCCTAGTTTTTGTTATATCCTATGGCTATCTCATTCTTTTAAAGGCTATGCCCTGCTGAGTTTGCATTTCTAAAAAGTTCCCGGATGATGGCATCAGTGCTGCCGGTCTGAGGACCACACTTTGAGAATACTGTAACAGGCCTCCACCTATGTGGAATCTTACCAAGAAAAAAACAGGTGTCATTCAGTTTGCTCCTTACATTATTAAAAACAAACAAACAAAAAAAGTCTCAATAACCATCTTTCTAAAAGGCATTATTTTTTCTATGTGCCATGTTCATTTCAAGACACTGAACTTCTCCTACCTATTCCTAGGATAGAATCATTATTACTTATATTTTGGCTATGATTAAATGGATTTATTTTATATTTAATTATGTATCAGAGGTGCAAAAAAATAAAAATAAAAAAAAAGTAGTACACATTTATGCTGATAGGGTAAACACAGATAAAATGAGCATTCTCACTCATGGCTGGTGCAAGTAAAATTTGGCCCAGTTGTTTCAGAATACCTTTTAGTGCCATACAAAAAAAGCCTTATTAACTCAACAGCTAAAGGTAATACCACAACCACAATTAATAACAGTAATTGAGCACTTACTCTGTTCCAGGCATTTGACTAAGTGCTTTATTTTACATATATTACAATAGTTAATCCTCCCAACATTCCTAAGAGAAAAAAGGATCTCTTTCTTGGACAGATCAATTTTTTAGTTATTCATTTGTGCAGGTGTTATTTTAAAAGAGACACTGACACACTGAAGAGAGATATGAGTGTGTGTGTGTGTATATTCAGAATGAAAGTAGAAAGGTACATTTTCTATTTCACCCACCTTAGGATGCCTAGGAAGACAGACTGAACTTATTTTCTCCTGCTCCAGATGAATATCCAAAAAATAATTCTAAATCTTGATACATCCAAAAAGAAGTTGAAGTCATAAAAGCCATTTCCCCTAATTCTGCCAAAATCAAAATTTTGTTCTTGGCCGAATATCCAGAAGCAATAAACAAACTTATATTCAGGACCTTTGGGAACTTGGTTCCAAAACCCAGGGGATACCAAAATCCAAGAATGCTCAAGTCCCTTATATATAATAAAATAATGTAGGACAGTCAGTGATGGAACCCATGGATGTGAAAGCCTGATTGAAATGCCTTTTCTGAGTTTTCAAGGACAAGTATTTAATGATCTGATCTTTAACCTCTAAAACCTCTTGTTCCAAATAAGTAAACAGTAGCTCTATTTGGAAAAGAAATTTTCAACTTCTGTGGGAAAAAATCACTAATTTTGTTGTTTCGTAATCCACAGAGGTAAGACTAGCTTGTTTTTTACAACTATAGGTGAGTTTGATCATTGATCTTGTGGAATAAACCTCATTATCTACTCTTTTTTGAAACTACAATACCTCTTTTATGAAGTAATTTCCTCATCTCTCCCATTTTAATCTATGAAAAGTTTATTGCCAAAAGACAAATCTCAAATCATTTTGACTCATAATAACCATCTTTCATCTCTTCTTTATAATACGTATTTGCCAAACAATGTAAAGTATATTAAAAAAAGAACTTTGAATTGTACAACATGTAGCACAGGAAACAAAAGGTACCATAAAGGATGGGAATGAGGAGACTGAGGTTCTAACAGCTTGTTTTTATTTCTAATCTATCTCTGCCTGTAAACAACTGAGTGACCTTGTAAAGATCACTTCACCTTTTGGCATCTCATTTTTCTCATATGTAAAATGAGAGCATTAGATGAGATGACCTCTAAAATCTATTCAAGCTCTTCAAATGTATGATTTATTCTGATAAATTGTCTATGGTCTTGGGATGGTTTCTGGTTAAAAGATTATATATTTCTTAGTTCAGAAAGACACTTTTAAATACAGTTTGGGCAAGAGTTCTAACAAGATGACATTATATTTTCTGGTAGAATAAAATTAACAAGCTGTTTTTATATCACTCTCTTAGACCCAAACATTTCAACCATACATAAAACATTTTAAGACCCTTTTTAATAGTATGCTTAGTGTATTAATTAAAATTATTTAAAGTGCATAGAATATGCAGTTATTCATTTTATTACAGTAATAATACAGCTAGATAAGTTGTAAGAGAACAGCTTTGAACTTTCAGGGTGTCTTCACTAATGACACTAGCTATTGTAGATAAATTAACTAGGTAAATAGTTCTCTGTGTTATATATTTGTAATATGTATATAAATGTATAATATAGAAAGAATCTTATAGCAATGTGTTGAAATACTACCTGTGCAGAATTTGTTCTAACTTCCAATGAGTAACTTAAAGCTGTATTTAGAGATGAAAAACATAATACAGTAATACTGAAATTATACATACGATTCTAGCAAACATGTATTTTAGTAAGAAATATCCACTGAGTAACCTATTTCAATTTGCCCTGTTCTCTTATTCAAGGAAGCATCAGGGGGGTTAGGCAGAATATGATGGCAGCACAATTTCTGTTATTTTTGTTGATTAATTAAAAGAAAGACACGACATAATGATCAAAGGATCAATCCAAGAGGAAGATACAACAATTATAAATATATATGCACCCAACATAGGAGCACTACAATATATAAGGCAAATGCTAACAAGTATGAAAGAGGAAATTAACAGTAACACAATAATAGTGGGAGACTCTAATATCCCTCTCACACCTATGGATAAATCAACCAAACAGAAAATTAGCAAGGAAACACAAACTTTAAATGATACAATGGACCAGTTAGACCTAATTGATATCTATAGGACATTTCACCCCAAAACAATGAATTTCACCTTTTTATCAAGTGCAAATGTAACATTCTCCAGGATAGATCACATCTGGGCAATAAATCTAGCCTTGGTAAATTCAAAAACTTTGAATTATTTCAAGCATCTTTTCTGATCACAGTGCGGTAAGATTAGATGTCAACTACAGGGAAAAAAACTTTAATTAAAAATAAAAACATATGGAGGCTAAACAACACACTTCTGAATGTGTGAATGAAACCAACTTCTGAATGAAGCCAACAAATCACAGAAGAAATCAAAAAAGAAATCAAAATATGCACAGAAACAAATGAAAACACGACAACCCAAAACCTATGGGACTCAGTAAAAGCAGTGCTAAGGGGAAGGTTCATAGCAATACAAACTCACCTCAAGAAACAAGAGAAAAACCAAATAAATAACCTAACTTTACACCTAAAGCAACTAGAAAAAGAAGAAATGAAGAACCCCAAAGTTAGTATAAAGAAATAAATCATAAAAATTAGGGCAGAAATAAATGAAAAAGAAACGAGACTATAGCATAAATCAACAAAACTAAAAGCTGATTATTTGAGAAGAGACATAAAATAGACAAACCATTAGCCAGACTCACCAAGAAACAAAGGGAGAAGAATCAAATCAACAAAATTAGAAATGAAAATGGAGACATCATAACAGACAGCACAGAAATACAAAGGATCATAAGAGACTACTATCAGCAACTATATGACAATAAAATGGACAACTTGGAAGAAATGGATGAATTCTTAGAAAAGTATAACCTTCCAAAACTGAGCCAGGAAGAAACAGAAAATCTTAGCAGACTCATCACAAGCACAGAAATTGAAACTGTAATAATAAATCTTCCAACAAACAAAAGCCCAGGACCAAATGGCTTCACAGGTGAATTTCACAAATTTTAAAGAGTTAATACCTGTCCTACTCAAACTCTTCCAGAAAATTGTAGAGGAAGGTAAACTGCCAAACTCATTCTATGAGGCCATCATCACCCTAATACCAAAACCAGACAAATATGCCACAAAAAAAGAAAACTATAGACCAATACCACTGATGAACATAGATGTAAAAATACTCAACAAAATTCTAGCAAACAGAATCCAACAACATATTAAAAAAATCATACATCATGACCAAGTGGGCTTTATCCCAGGGATTCTTCAATATTTGCACATCAATCAATGTGATACACCACATTAACAAATTGAAAGATTAAAACCATATGATTATCTCAATAGATGCAGAAAAAGCCTTTGAAAAAATTCAACATCCATTTATGACAAAAACCCTCCAGAAAGCAGGCACAGAAGGAACATACCTCAACATAATAAAAGCCATATATGATAAACCCACAGCAAACATTATCCTCAATGGTGAAAAACTGAAAGAATTTCCCCTCAGGTCAGGAACAACACCACTCTCACCACTACTGTTCAACATAGTTTTGGAAGTTTTAGCCACAGCAATCAGAGAAGAAAATGAAATAAAAGGAATACAAATTGTAAAAGAAGTAAAACTCTCACTGTTTGCAGATACATGAGCTTCTACATAGAAAACCCTAAAGACATCATCAGAAAATTACTAGAGCTAATCAACAAATATAGGATGCAGGATATAAACTTAATACACAGAAATCCCTTGCATTCCTATATACTAACAATGAAGAAACAGAGAAGGAAATTAAGGAAACAATTCCATTCACCATTGTGACAAAAAGAATAAAATATTTAGGAATAAATCTACCTAGAGAAACAAACAACCTATGTATAGAAAACTACAAAACACTATAAAACACTGATGAAAGAAATCAAAGATGACACAAATAGATGGAGAAATATACCATGTTTATGGATCAGAAGAATCAATATAGTGAAAATGAGTATACTACCCAAAGCAATCTATAGATTCAATGCAATCCCTATCAAGCTACCAACAGTAATTTTCACAGAACTACAACAAATAATTTCACAATTTGAATGGAAATACAAAAAACCTCGAATAGCCAAAGCAATCTTGAGAAAGAAGAATGGAACTGGAGGAATCAACCCGCCTGACTTCAGACTATGCTACAAAGCTACAGTCATCAAGACAGTATGGTACTGGCACAAATACAGAAATATAGATCAATGGAACAAAACAGAAAGCCCAGAGATAAATCTGCACACCTATGGACACCTTATCTTTGACTAAGGAGGCAAGAATATACAATGGAGAAAAGACAGTCTCTTTAACAAGTGGTGCTGGGAAAACTGGTCAACCACTTGTAAAAGAAGAAACTACAACACTCTCTGACAGCATACACAAAAATAAACTTAAAATGGGTTAAAGATCTAAATTTAAGACCAGAAACTATAAAACTCCTAGAGAAAAACATAGGCAAAACACTCTCTGACATAAGTCACAGAAGGATCCTCTATGACTCACCTCCCAGAGTAATGGAAATAAAAGCAAAAATAAACAAATGGGACATAATTAAAATTAAAAGCTTTTGCACAGTGAAGTAAACTATAAGTAAAGTGAAAAGACAGCCTTCAGAATGGGAGAAAATAATAGCAAATGAGGCAATTGACAAAGAATTAATCTCAAAAATATACAAGCAGCTCATGCAGCTCAATACCAGTAAAATACATGATCCAATCAAAAAATGGGCCAAAGAACTAAACAGATATTTCTCCAAAGAAGACATACAGATGGCTAACAAACACATGAAGAGATGTTCAACATCACTCATTATCAGAGAAATGAACATCAAAACCACAAGGAGGTACCATCTCACACAGGTAAGAATGGCTGCTATCAAAAAGTCTACAAAAAATAAATGCTGGAGAGGGTGCAGAGAAAAGGGAGCCATCTTGCACTGTTGGTGGGAATGAAAACTAGTACAGCCACTATGGAGAATAGTGTGGAGATTCCTTAAAAGCCTGGAAATAGAACTGCCATATGACCCAGCAATCCCACTGCTGGGCATACACACAGAGGAAACCAGAATTGAAAGAGACACGAGTACCCCAATGTTCATCGCAGCACTGTTTACAATACCTAGGACACAGAAGCAACCTAGAAATTCATCAGCAGATGAATGGATAAGAAAGCTGTGGTACATATACACAATGGAATATTACTCAGCTATTAAAAACAACACATTTGAATCAGTTCTAATGAGGTGGATGAAACAGGAGCCTATTATACAGAGTGAAGTAAGCCAGAAAGAAAAACACCATACAGTATATTAACTCATATATATGGAATTTATAAAGATGGTAATGATGACCCTATATGAGAAACAGCAAAAGAGACACAGATGTAAAGAACAGACTTTTGGACTCTGTGGGAGAAGGTGAAGATGGAATGATTTGAGAGACTAGCATTGAAACACATATATTCAGTTCAGTTCAGTTCAGTCGCTCAGTTGTGTCTGACTCTTTGCGACCCCATGAATTGCAGCACGCCAGGCCTCCTTGTCCATCACCAACTCCCAGAGTTCACTCAGACTCATGGCCATCGAGTCGGTGATGCCATCCAGCCAACTCAACCTCTGTCGTCCCCTTTTCCTCCTGCCCCCAATCCCTCCCAGCATCAGAGTCTTTTCCAATGAGTCAACTCTTCGCATGAGGTGGCCAAAGTACTGGAGTTTCACCCTTAGCATCATTCCTTCCAAAGAACACCCAGGACTGATCTCCTTGAGAATGGACTGGTTGGATCTCCTTGCAGTCCAAGGGACTCTCAAGAGTCTTCTCCAACACCACAGTTCAAAAGCATCAATTCTTTTGCACTCAGCTTTCTTCACAGTCCAACTCTCACATCCATACATGACTACTGGAAAAACCATAGCCTTGACTAGACAAACCTTTGTTAGCAAAGTAATGTCTCTGCTTTTGAATATGCTATCTAGGTTGGTCATAACTTTCCTTCCAAGGAGTAAGCGTCTTTTAATTTCATGGCTGCAATCACCACCTGCAGTGATTTTGGAGCCGTATGTGAAATAGACCACCAGTTCAAGTTTGATGCATGAAACAGGGCACTCAAAGCTGGTGCACTGGGACAACCCTGAGAGATGGGATGGGGAGGAAGGTGGGAGGGGGGTTCAGGATGGGGAACACATGTACACCCATGTGTGATTCATGTCAAAGTATGGCAAAAACCACTACAGTATTGTAAAGTAATTAGCCTCCAATTAAAATAAATAATTTAAAATATATTGTCAATTTATATAATCTCTATTTGAATCTTAGCTTATACAAATGCTACCTTTATGTGCATAATTCAAGCAAAATTTCTAAGTTGGTAAAACTCAGATTCTATTGCCAGCAAAAATAACAGTGGAATCATACAATTTCAGAGGTTGCCATACCACATTCCTCTGAAGAAACTGAGCTGCCATAGAATTGGAGCCAACATGGTGGTAGTTTGGTGGCACTTATTTATAAAGAAAATAATTCCAGGATTTAATAAATTGGCAGAAATTTATTAAATTTATTAAATTTCATTAGCTCAGAAGCAATAGCAGCAGCAGAGAAAAAACCTTTAAAGCCTCTTCTAAGCTTTTGGATGGTAATGCACCCAAAAAATGAGATCTTTGGTAAACCTGGCAGGAGAAATTCAACATTCACCTGATGACTACTTCTGCTTCATTGCTTTACTGAGCAGATACTAATGTAGTGGTTGTGCATTTTTATGTTTACATGCTCAGAAGCAGCTGTTTCTAAATCTTGTGAAAGAGTAACATCAACCACATAAAATAGGAATGATTATAACAACAATACTTGCCTCAGAAGCTTGCCATAAGGATTCAATGAGTTAATTAATATAAAACATAATAGCATTGGTTCCATACTTAATATTATAGAAACTTTGGTTATTGTTTGTTATGTGTTGTATGATTGTTATATGCAATTTTTCATGTCCAGTGGAGGTATTTCTTCAGATTCTTATGTGGCTATCCAAGGAGACATTATAACCCCACTCTCCCTTAAAATAACTAAAAGTGGTATTTTATAACTGTGTTGGCATAAATATAAATACATTGATATCAATTACTAAAAATTTTTGACCTAAAATTTCATTTTTCCTTATTCTTTTAAGTAAGTGAACTCATTCCACGAACCTTCAGAAAGTAATGTGGGCCACAGAAACTGCATCTATTGTGCTTAATGTGAAGTTGATCTTTTGGTATCATAAGGTTGGTGAACTTGAAGTATATGGGGGAGGATAGATTTTAGCTGTTAAAGTTCCTGGATGATAATTAAAACTTTCATTTAACATAATAATCTGTTTCATTAAATTTGTGAGAATATTCACAGTGCACCTGTCACTATACAAATAATTTGATCAAAAGGAAAATATACCTTTAGTATATGTTCACTACTTAGTGTTCTTTTTTTCTTGAGTAATATCCATGTTCATTGTATACTTTAAGGATAAACACTATGCTTCAGATAATTTCTAAATGAAAAAAAACCTATACCAGTATTATTAAATAGCAATACAAATGCTGTTAGTTCATTCTCTTTCTGCTAAGCCAGCATCAGAATGCAAGTCCAGAACTCAAGAATATTATATGAATTTATGATTCCTTGTTGTGGAAACACCATTTAGTTCTTTTATGTTTTGGCTCTGAGGAGTTCATCATTAGTTTAAGTTTTATCATCTGCCTCTTATTTTCTGGACAAAATACAATGGAATTACAAAACTATAAATGTCCTACTAACATGAATTAGTCCATTTAGTCCATTCTAAGTTAATTTAATCTAGTGAAGTGAATCTTTCCCAAATTGTCTAAAAGAAGTGTGTTTCTTAGGACCTGGACTTGTTTCCCTCAATGGAACCAACTCTTTTTACTGTGTGAGAAAGAAACGGAAAATGTTTAGTCACTCAATTGAGTCCAACTCTTTGTGACCCCATGGACTGTAGCTCACCATGCTTCTCTGTCCATGGAATTCTCCAGGCTAGAACACTGGAGTGGGTTGCCTTTTACTTCTTCAGGGGATCTTCCCAACCCAGGGATCAAATCCAGATCTCCTGCATAGCCAGCATATTCCTTACCATCTGAGCCACTTTTTACTGTGGCTTTTTCTTAATGCTAACTTTGCTACAACAGATAGCCAGTTCTGGATTTTCATTTAGAGGTTTGTACATATCATAAACAGTTCTACTATGTGCCAAAATAACAGTCTATTTCTACAATTGGGCAGGAAAGTTATTCTACTTCAACATTAATCTTCAAAAGGAAATCTTATTATTGGAACCTAAATGTTTCATCTCCTCTGTCAAAAACCCCTGGATTAGCAAGCTGCTTCCTCACAGGGAGGCATGGTCATATCAGTTCAGTTCAGTCACTCAGTCGTGTCTGACTCTTTGCGACCCCCATGAATTGCAGCACGCCAGGCCTCCCTGTCTATCACCAACTCCCAGAGTTCACCCAGACTCACATCCATCGAGTTAGTGATGCCATCCAGCCATCTCATTCTCTGTCGTCCCCTTCTCCTCCTGCCCCCAATTCCTCCCAGCATCAGAGTCTTTTCCAATGAGTCAACTCTTCACATGAGGTGGCCAAAGTACTGGAGTTTCAGCTTTAGCATCATTCTTCCAAAGAAATCCCAGAGCTGATCTCCTTGAGAATGCACTGGTTGGATCTCCTTGCAGTCCAAGGGACTCTCAAGAGTCTTCTTCAACACCACAGTTCAAAAGCATCAATTCTTTGGCGCTCAGCCTTCTTCACAGTCCAACTCTCACATCCATACATGACCACTGGAAAAACCATAGCCTTGACTAGACGAACCTTTGTTGGCAAAGTAATGTCTCTGCTTTTGAATATGCTATCTAGGTTGGTCATAACTTTCCTTCCAAGGAGTAAGCGTCTTTTAATTTCATGGCTACAGTCACCATCTGCAGTGATTTTGGAGCCCAAAAAAATAAAGTCTGACACTGTTTCCACTGTTTCCCCATCTATTTCCCATGAAGTGATGGGACCGGATGCCACGATCTTCGTTTTCTGAATGTTGAGCTTTAAGCCAACTTTTTCACTCTCCACTTTCACTTTCATCAAGAGGCTTTTGAGTTCCTCTTCACTTTCTGCCATAAGGGTGGTGTCATCTGCATATCTGAGGTTATTGATATTTCTCCCGGCAATCTTGATTCCAGCTTATGTTTCTTCCAGTCCAGCATTTCTCATGATGTACTCTGCATAGAAGTTAAATAAGCAGGGTGACAATATACAGCCTTGATGTACTCCTTTTCCTATTTGGAACCAGTCTGTTGTTCCATGTCCAGTTCTAACTGTTGCTTCCTGACCTGTATACAAATTTCTCAAGAGGCAGATCAGGTGGTATGGTATTCCTATCTCTTTCAGAATTTTCCACAGTTTATTGTGATCCACACAGTCAAAGGCTTTGGCATAGTCAATAAGCGCAGGCGGTTGCAACCGGCACACTTCGGTGCACTAAGCTCGGCTGAGAGGAGCTACCCTGCATCCGAGGTCAGGGGCAGTGGCCAGGAGGAGCTACCCCAAGCCCCCACACCCGAGGCCAGGGGTGGCGGCCAGGAGGACGAACCCCATACCCAAGGCCAGGGGCGGCGGCCGGGAGGACCAACCCCATGTCCAAGGAGCGGTGGCTGCGTGGGCGCAGGAGGGCCTAGAGGAGCTATCCCATGTTGAAGGTCAGGAAGGGCAGTGGTGAGGAGATAACCCTCGTCCAAGTTAAGGAGCAGTGGCTGCACTTTGCTGGAGCAGCCATGAAGAGATACCCCACGCTCAAGGTAAAAGAAATCCAAGTAAGACAGTAGGTGTTGCAAGAGGGCATCAGAAGGCAAACACACTGAAACCATACTCACAGAAAACTAGTCAATCTAATCACACTAGGACCACAGCCTTATCTAACTCAATGAAACTAAGCCATGCCCGTGGGGCAACCGAAGATGGGCAGGTCATGGTGGAGAGATCTGACAGAATGTGGTCCACTGGAGAAGGGAATGGCAAACCACTTCAGTATTCTTGCCTTGAGAACCCCATGAACAGTACGAAAAGGAAAAATGATAGGATACTGAAAGAGAAACTCCCCAGGTCAGTAGGTGTCCAATATGCTACTGGAGATCAGTGGAGAAATAACTCCAGAAAGAATGAAGGGATGGAGCCAAAGCAAAAAGAATATCCAGCTGTGGATGTGACTGGTGATAGAAGCAAGGTCTGATGCTGTAAAGAGCAATATTGCATAGGAACCTGGAATGTCAGGTCCATGAATCAAGGCATATTGGAAGTGGTCAAACAAGAGGGAAGAGTGAATGTGGACATTCTAGTAATCAGCTAACTGAAATGGACTGGAATGGGTGAATTTAACTCAGATGACCATTATATCTACTATTGCGGGCAGGAATCCCTCAGAAGAAATGGAGTGGCCATCATGGTCAACAAAAGAGTCCGAAATGCAGTACTTGGATGCAATCTCACAAATGACAGAATGATCGCTGTTCGTTCAGGGCAAAGACTAATAGAGTTTTGCCAAGAAAATGCACTGGTCATAACAAACACCCTCTTCCAACAACACAAGAGAAGACTCTATACATGGACATCACCAGATGGTCAACAACGAAATCAGACTGATTATATTCTTTGCAGCCAAAGATGGAGAAGCTCTATACAGTCAGCAAAAACAAGACCAGGAGCTGACTGCGGCTCAGATCATTAACTACTTATTGCCAAATTCAGACTTAAATTGAAGAAAGTAGGGAAAACCACTAGACCATTCAGGTCATATCAGGCCTATAAAGAAAAACTGCCTATGGAAACTAGGAAGAAATTTCTTAAAAGGCATCTAATGTAAGGATTTTTATTTTCCTTTTCTTTTTACTCTCTGGAATGCAGATGTGATATCAAGAGCTCAGTTAGCCACCTGATCATGAGGTAGAAGCCATGTATTGAACTTGATAGAGAACTTGATAAAAGAAGCCTGTGTCTCTGATAAAGAAATCGCCAAAACAGCTCTGGAATACTGACTTTATTTGAGAAATAAATAAATGTCTCTCTTGTTTAAGCCATTTCATTTTCTGTTACTCGTAGCTAAACTTAAGTCTAAACCATACAAATTTGGTGTTTAAAACTGGGTAAATATTAATATAACAAGATAGTGAAAACCTCACATATCCAGGAGAATTTTCATATGCAAGTTTCTCTCTCCCTTTCTCTCTCTCACACACACAGAGAAGGATGAAAGTGTAAAAGTTATGACAGTCTCACTCTTTATCAAGCTCTTAACTCACATATTTTGACTCATTTATTTATGTTTATGAATGGCATTTACCTGTTTCTTTTACTGATGGTACAAACTTTTACTAAGGAAACAGATGAAAGAGAACCAAACAGTAATACAAGTAAGGCTGAACGATGTATGATGCGTTAACACATGAATCTGTCCTCAACCCTTTCTCTTGGATCAAGAGTCAGTAGCCATATCAAACACAGCTTAAGAGTTACACTTCCTAATAGCAGTGCTCAATTATTATTAACATACATGAGCAGAACAAAAATGGATCTTAATCCTCTGTGTGGTTTCTCCAAGATTAGGCTTTGAGAGAAACATCCCCTAGTCTGCTCTAACATTTATTGTTTTGAATTCATTAAAGCAGAAATTAAAAGAAACGCTTAAATCAATGTCCTTTTCTGTGCTGGCTCTCGACATTTATTTTTAGAGTTTATTAGCAGGAACCAGAAATGTATGGCTGGATAAGGAAGTACTCTCAATCATTTATCATCTGAATCACACTGAATATTCAATTTAACATCACGAACTCATCAATCACTAAATAGCTAGACTGAAAAGTATCAGCGGCCAGAAAATTTTAGTCAGTGGACTGCTATAGTTCATATTTCTGGTTGTTCTCAACGTGAAAACTTATTTTTGTTTTCAACAACATCGTAGCACAGTGGCATGGCTGGAGTACTCTATTTCAATGAGTTTCCCTTTTAGGCGATTGTTCTAATTTTACAGGAAAGTTATCCAGGGAGAGGATAGTCCTTGTAGAAGCTTGTGACACCTTTGTATAGATCTTTTTATGATGCATTTGCTTGTCTAAATTAATATCTCAAATATACATCTTTAGAAATACAAAAATGTACTAGTCACAGTTAAATGTACAATTAATATATAGTAACTAGAAGTGCTCTACACAAGATAGCTATTAGCCACATGTGACTTTTAAAATTTTAAATAATTAAATATAGATAGTGAAGGATGGGGGAGCCTGGTGTGTTGCAGTCCATGGGGTCGCAAAGAGTCTAACACAACTTAGTGACTGAACAACAACAACTAAAATGCAACTGCTGGTCATGTTAGCCATAATGCATGTGCTCAAAAGAGTGGCTACTCTTTTGAACACAAACGATATAGAATATTTCCATCATCACCGAAAATTCTACTGGACAATACTGAACTAAAATTTTGTATATCAACACACTTGAAAAGAGTATTAATTGTGAAATGTTTACTCAACAGAACAAAGAGAAAATATCTCCAAAAACGTCCAAAACACTTCAGTTAGAGGCCTGCAGGCTTGAAATCCATGGGAAATGATAGCTATTCATAAAACAGCCATGAATAGAAATATTTTAAAAAATAGTCTCTGAAAAATAACACTGATGCAGGGAAGTTATTTAAAACTAATCTGATTTAACAGAGGCATCACAGAATATAAATGTCAAGTAAGAGCTTTCACTAATAAAAAGAACAATGAAATCAGGTCTCCTTACCATATCAAAATTATACTTCTAAAAAATTAACAGCTTAAAAAATTCTTAGAAAATAATTACTAACTGGATGAAATGTTTAGTGTTTGGGAATTCTAATTGCTCTTTCTTGGCTCCTGGTAACAATGCCTCTTTTCCAGGTCTAGCTCTGGGTTTTTCTACCTTAGCCAACAGATCCACGTGAAGTAGCTCAGTTGTGTCTGACTCTTTGCGACCCCATGGACTGTAGCCTACCAAGCTTCTCCATCCATGGGATTCTCCAGGCAAGAATACTAGAGTCGGTTGCCATTTCCTTCTCCAGGAGATCTTCCCGACCCAGAGATTGAACCCGGGTCTCCTGCATTGTAGGCAGACACTTTACCGTCTGAGCCACCAGGGAAGTTCAACAGATCCAAAGACTACTTCATATGTTTGGTTCTTCATTTCTCTAACTACTGGAAAACTGCATCTCTCAGTAACTATGTATAGCACAGTATTGCACTTATTCTTCCAAATTTATGTGATGAGCACCACTTAGATAATTAGGATGCTTATAAAGAATTCTTTCTTAGACTACTTCACTATAGACTTTTTGAAACTTCTTCAAAAAAATTAATATTCCCACCTGATCACACTATAGACACATACTGAGTTAGGCTTTTGTAAAAGTGAAGGATAATATGGAGCCAATTATTAGGACAAAGTGTTTCTCAGGAGAATTATCTGAAATCAGATATTCATTTTTAAGAGATTAAATAGAAATAGAGATTTCCTTTCTCCATGGTCTTAGAAATTCAACTTAATGAGATCCAGCTTGTTGAATCTTTTTGAAAATTTCATGGGACAAAAGTCACAATTAGAACTATAACCTCAAACACTTCAGTTGGAAGAACATGGCTTGTAAAACACAGCTTTACAAAATTGGAAGAAATGTCAACTTCAAATGCAACACACTTGTCAATACTGTACATGAATATAATCCTGACCTACGAAGAGGAGACTGAATGACTACAGATAAATTCTCCAGCACTAGAAGAGTTATGCCAACCTTTTAAATGTGTGGAAAACAGAATTAAATCTTAAGCACTGTGCATTAGAAAAAGTCCAATTGTTTTAATTTATACTTGAGTATTCAGTGTTTACCTCAAAAATTTCCATAAACCCTCACTGTATGGGGTCCAGCCCACTTGTGAATCATTTTTGAAGAAACAGTTTATAGCCACTCTATAGCACTGGAAGTGTTCCAACCCCAAAGTCAAGATTGTATAAAGGTGCTTGCCAGCAGGAATTTTGAAGTCAGGATGCCTGCACTTGAATCTTAACTTTCCTATATTTGGACTCTTGAGTTTGTGCTATCTCATCTGAAAAATAGTAATAAAAATTGCAAATCTCTATAGAGTTATGGTAAGACAAAAACTAGAGAATCCATGTAAAACCATTAGCACAGTAACTGCTGCTGCTGCTGCTGCTAAGTTGCTTGAGTCGTGCCCGACTCTGTGTGACCCCATAGACGGGAGCCCACCAGGCTCCCCCGTCCCTGGGATTCTCCAGGCAAGAACACTGGAGTGGGTTGCCATTTCCTTTTCCAATGCATGAAAGTGAAAAGTGAAAGTGAAGTCGCTCAGTCGTGTCCGACTCTTCGCGACCCCATGGACTGCAGCCCACCAGGCTCCTCCGTCCACGGGATTTCCCAGGCAAGAGTACTGGAGTGGGGTGCCATTGCCTTCTCCTACTGAACTTATGATATCTAATATTTGTATTACTGCTAAAATGCCCTAGACTTTTGCTTTTGTTATCCCCATCATCTATAATGATCTTCCCATTCTCCATCCTCATTTCTTTTAAGAGTTCATATTCCTTCTTATATATTTTATTCAAAACTCACTATAAGCAGCTGTCTCTGAGACTCCCAGCTAGATCAGCTGTCCCTCTCCAAGTCTCCTACAATTCCCTGGCATAACTTTATTGTTATTCCCTTTATTCCATTCACACTGTAATATAAGCACGTGTGTGTGTGTGTGTGTGTGTGTGTGTGTGTATTGTGAGAGAGACAAATTACACTATAGCATATGTCTTCAAGGCAGAACCTATGCCTCATTCATCTTTGTATCCTTAACACTTAGTAAGAGCATGTCCAGAGTAGGCATTAAAATGCTTGCTGAATAAAGGAAAGAATAGAATCTTGATATTTTCTAATAGTTACTGAAACAGAACATTTTAATATTCTTGCAGCCAACACTGAACTAAACTGATATTTTATTGAGTTTGCTTCCTTGGCGTCAATATGAATTCTTAGTGCTACATATTGAAAACCATTATCTCCAAACTGAGATAATTTCCCTTTATAAATAATATACTGCATATTTTAATCAAAACCAACATAAAAATCAGCAAAAGAACATATTAGATCAAATTAAGTTAGATACAAGTCCTGACCTCTAAAAGTTATTAATACAGAAGAGAAAGCATAAGATAAATAAACATAGATGCCTTTCAAATATGTTTTATATATATGTCTGCATGTTTACATATCTATGTACATAGATACAGTATATATAATAGAAATGTAAAGAAGTTAAATGTACAACACAGGCTGCAGTGTTTACCTAACAAGTATATTTTCCTTGCAAATATTCTTTACCGCATTTATGACTTTTATAAATTTTTTATCATAGGAATGGCATTTAATCAAGTCCTAATTAATTTTTAGTAAACTAGGAAACCATGCTAAGATGCTCATTATAATGTAAATGTATGTTGCTCTAAATTTTAAGTCACATGATAATGTCTTTATAAATATATACTTTGTAATCATACCTTTTTATTTTATAAGTCACTATCAGCAAACTGAAATGGACTGGAAAGGGTGAATTTAACTCAGATGACCATTATATCTACTACTGTGGGCAGGAATCCCTCAGAAGAACTGGAGTAGCCATCATGGTCAACAAAAGAGTCCGAAATGCAGTACTTGGATGCATCTCAAAAACGACAGAATGATCTCTGTTCATTTCCAAGGCAAGCCATTCAATATCACAGTAATCCAACTCTATGCCCCAACCAGTAACACTTAAGAAGCTGAAGTTGAATGGTTCTGTGAAGACCTACAAGACCTTTTAGAACTTACACCCAAAAAAGATGTCCTTTTCATTATAGGAGACTGGAATGCAAAAGTAGGAAGTCAAGAAACACCTGGAGTAACAGGCAAATTTGGCCTTGGAATATGGAATGAAGCAGGGCAAAGACTAATAGAGTTTTGCCAAGAAAATGCACTGGTCATAACAAACACCCTTTTCCAACAACACAAGAGAAGACTATACATGGACATCACCAGATGGTCAACACTGAAATCAGATTGATTATATTCTTTGCAGCCAAAGATAGAGAAGCTCTATACAGTCAGCAAAAACAAGACCAGGAGCTGACTGTGGCTCAGATCATGAACTCCTTATTGCCAAATTCAAACTTAAATTGAAGAAAGTAGGGAAAACCACTAGACCATTCAGGTATGACCTAAATCAAATCCCTTATGATTATACAGTGGAAGTGAGAAATAGATTTAAGGGCCTAGATCTGATAGATAGAGTGCCTGATGAACTATGGAATGAGGTTCGTGACATTGTACAGGAGACAGGGAACAAGACCATCCCCATGGAAAAGAAATTCAAAAAAGCAAAATGGCTGTCTGGAGAGCCTTACAAATAGCTGTGAAAAGAAGAGAAGTGAAAAGCAAAGGAGAAAAGGAAAGATATAAACATCTGAATGCAGAGTTCCAAAGAATAGCAAGGAGAGATAAGAAAGCCTTCTTCAGCGATCAATGCAAAGAAATACAGGAAAACAACAGAATGGGAAAGACTAGGGATCTCTTCAAGAAAATCAAGGATACCAAAGGAACATTTCATGCAAAGATGGGCTCGATAAAGGACAGAAATGGTATAGACCTAACAGAAGCAGAAGATATTAAGAAGAGATGGCAAGAATACATGGAAGAACTGTACAAAGAAGATCTTCATGACCCAGATAATCACGATGGTGTGATCACCGACCTACAGCCAGACATCCTGCAATGTGAAGTCAAGTGGTCCTTAGAAAGCATCACTACGAACAAAGCTAGTGGAGGTGATAGAATTCCAGTGGAGCTATTTCAAATCCTGAAAGATGATGCTGTGAAAGTGCTGCACTCAATATGCCAGCAAATTTGGAAAACTCAGCAGTGGCCACAGGACTGGAAAAGGTCAGTTTTCATTCCAATCCCAAAGAAAGGCAATGCCAAAGAATGCTCAAATTACTGCACAATTGCACTCATCTCACATGCTAGTAAAGTAATGCTCAAAATTCTCCAAGCCAGGCTTCAGCAATACGTGAACCGTGAACTTCCTGATGTTCAAGCTGGTTTTAGAAAAGGCAGAGGAACCAGAGATCAAATTGCCAACATCCGCTGGATCATGGAAAAAACAAGAGAGTTCCAGAAAAGCATCTATTTCTGCTTTATTGACTATGCCAAAGCCTTTGACTGTGATCACAATAAACTGTGGAAAATTCTGAAAGAGATGGGAATACCAGACCACCTGATCTGCCTCTTGAGAAATTTGTGTGCAGGTCAGGAAGCAACAGTTAGAACTGGACATGGAACAACAGACTGGTTCCAAATAGGAAAAGGAGTACGTCAAAGCTGTATATTGTCACCCTGCTTATTTAACTTCTATGCAGAGTACATCATGAGAAATGCTGGACTGGAAGAAGCACAAGCTGGAATCAAGATTGCCGGGAAAAATATCAATAACCTCAGATATGCAGATGAAACCACCCTTATGGCAGAAAGTGAAGAGGAACTCAAAAGCCTCTTGATGAAAGTGAAAGTGGAGAGTGAAAATGTTGGCTTAAAGCTCAACATTCAGAAAACGAAGATCATGGCATCCGGTCCCATCACTTTGTAGGAAATAGATGAGGAAACAGTGGAAATAGTGTCAGACTTTATTTTTGGGGGCTCCAAAATCACTGCAGATGGTGACTGTAGCCATGAAATTAAAAGACGCTTACTCCTTGGAAGGAAAGTTATGACCAACCTAGATAGCATATTCAAAAGCAGAGACATAACTTTGCCAACAAAGGTTCGTCTAGTCAAGGCTATGGTTTTTCCAGTGGTCAGGTATGGATGTGAGAGTTGGACTGTGAAGAAAGCTGAGTGCTGAAGAATTGATGCTTTTGAACTGTGGTGTTGGAGAAGACTCTTGAGAGTCCCTTGGAGTGCAAGGAGATCTAACCAGTCCATTCTCAAGGAGATCAGCTCTGGGATTTCTTTGGAAGAATGATGCTAAAGCTGAAACTCCAGTACTTTGGTCACCTCATGTGAAGAGTTGACTCATTGGAAAAGACTCTGATGCTGGGAGGGATTGGGGGAAAGAGGAGAAGGGGACGACAGAGGATGAGATGGCTGGATGGCATCGCTGACTCAATGGACGTGAGTCTCAGTGAACTCCGGGAGCTGGTGATGGACAGGGAGGCCTGGCATGCTGCGATTCATGGGGTAGCAAAAAGTCGGACATGACTGAGCGACTGATCTGATCTGATCTGAACAATCTAGTGATTTTACAAATGAGATAGAATGTAATAAATTAATTCCAGGAAGAAAAAAAGAGATGAATATTGTTGAAAATATTGTTTGTCCATTTATTGAGTGTCAGCTGACATAGTGTTCTGACTTAATATATGTTCATTAGAGCTAAAGCAACACGTTATCAATAACAAGCAAGTCAGATGAGAGTCTATAACTAACTTCTTACAGACAACATAAAGTCTGTTTCTAAAGTAGTGACACAGTTCATCCTCTCTGTTGTACTGAATGTATATTTTAGCCAGGAATGTATTATTTCAAAGATGCTTGGATGATAACTTCAAACAGAAGATGTCAGAACACATCTTAGAAGCTTTTTCCTTAGGCTAAAAGATAAGCAAGATTCCACAACCTACCCATCTTTTCAGTAAACTGTTT
Source organism: Bos indicus (assembly GCF_029378745.1). Classification (NCBI taxonomy): domain Eukaryota; kingdom Metazoa; phylum Chordata; class Mammalia; order Artiodactyla; family Bovidae; genus Bos; species Bos indicus. The sequence goes on along the minus strand of NC_091763.1, from coordinate 85,042,021 downwards.
TAGAATGGCTGTGGTCTAAGGATTGTTTCATCCTGAGTGATTCCAATTAGGAACACTACAAATCACAAAAACACATGCTTGGAACATTCTACCAGTCTTTGTAAACACACTTCTAGAGAAGGAAATGCAGTTTTGTCATTGCTGGCCCTGATGCACTTTGAACCAAGCCTTTTCTACAGCACCGCTACCTCTAGGAAAGCAGTTTACCTTCCTACTACTAGTTATTTGACAAACGTCAATAATTTCCACACCAATGTGCTTAGTGTACATGTTCTGGATTAATATCAATTTTATCAATTAATTATCAATTAAAAATTAATATCAATTTTTTCTAAGTCACATTTTGTATACCTGTGAAATAAAAGTAAGGCCTATGTTGTAGAATCACATGTAATGAGAGACAATGTATGTAAAACAGAACTGATTGCAGCGCCTGACCCGGGGTAATGACTCATTAAATGAGAGCTTCTGTCATGGTGATAATGATGATGGTCTCCATTTTTTATCCCTCGGAATGAATCTGATCAAATAAGGAAAGCTGCATGTGTCTGACCCTTCTCCTCTTTCTATCTCAGTTGACTTAATAGGCTCATTATTGATGATCTTCCTAGGAAGTAAAGGGAAAAATCAGCAGAAATCTGAATGAACCTCAGCTGCTGGTCAAACAGAACCAGAATAGCCCGTGGGTGCTGGAACAATTCAATTAGGATTTTTAATATACTCTCTGCTTCTCTTCTCCCAGCCCTACCGGATTCTAAGTATCTATCTGCACTAGATGGATGCCTTCAGGTACAATGATATGGATAAACACTTCCAGGGAGGTGGACTCCTTTATAGCTTTTCCAGAAGAACACTGTCTATTGTGTGTTCTGTTTCATTTTTATAATATAATTAAACAGACACATGGAGAAGTTTGAGCCATGTAGCTAGGTAACACTCAAACAATGCATTTTTATTAGCTCACAGAATGAAATTTAGCAAGGATTCTAAAAATCTGGTAGAATTTATGCTCAAGTAGTAAATAGTATAAGGAAAGAGAAGAAAGAAAGGTTTTATAGCATTTCAAGTAAAAATAAAAGACCTGTTATTTTACCACAAGATCGATACAAGTCATTGCATTAAGGCCCTCTTCAGAGATACACAGTATTAGTGTCACTGCAGGTCATGATCTCAATGTACTTTCTTCCAGTCAGATCAGCTTTAGAGGATTTGAGATCAAGGCAATGAGAGGGTCCAGAAATCACATAACATGACAAAGTTTGAATGACTTAAGAAAGTTCACCCCAGCAGAGAAAAGCCTATGGAGGAACTGATATCACTCTTCAGTGATATCAAGCATAGCCCTGGAAAGAATGTGAAAAAGAAACATATTCTGGAGACTTCCCTGATGGTACAGTGGATAAGAATGTGACTGCCAATGCAGGAGACACAGGTTCGTAACCCTGGTCCAGAAAGATTCCAAGCGCTGCAGAGCAACTAAGCCTCTACGCCGTAACTACTGAGCCCGCCCCTAGAGCCTGTGTCCACAAGAGGAGCCACTGACTGCAGCCAGAACCTCGTGCACCACAACCAGAGAGGAGCCCCCACTCCTGCAACTAGGGAAAACCACATGCAGCAAGGAAGACCAAGGGCAACCCAAAATATATAAATTATAAGGGGAAAAAAAAGAAAACATACTCTGTTCAATCTCTAAAACCTAATTTGACTAAATGGATGATACAGAAAGGTGTCCCATGTCAGCTCAGTTTTTAAAACTTGATAAAACATGAGCTGTGCTGCAAAGAATCGGGTGGTCTTAAACTTCCAAATACACAGAATATTCCAAAAATTTCATAGAAGTCCATATAAATAGAATATATTAAGAAGAGGGGCTTTCGACTGGTAGAAGTTAGAGCCAGATGACCTACAAGGAAGTTTTTAGCTTCAAGATTCTATAAGAACATAAATAAGTACTGTTCGACAACTCTCACTTAACTTGAACCAAGGGAGTAAAAGCACTAAGAAAATCAAGAAGTAATATTTAAATGAATTGCCCTCTTATCAAAGAAATGGGTCCTTCAAAATACAACTAGAACATTTAAAGACATTTAATATATTTCAGCATACTTATCTCTTAAGCAACATACTTAGAGAGCAAATATTATAACATTCTCAATGGTGATACTGAATTATTTATCAATTTGTGTTTAGCATTGTGATACAGAATTAAGTGGCTTCCCAGTTGGCGCTAGCAGTAAAGAACCCGCCTGCCAATGCAGGAGACTGAACAGACTCAGGTTCAATCTCTGGGTTGGGAAGATCTCCTGGAGGAGGGCACAACAATCCACTCTTATAATCTTGCCTGGAGAATCCCATGGAAAGAGGACACTGGCAGGCTGTGGTTCATAGGGTTGCACAGAGTCTGATATGACTGAAGCGACTTAGCAAGCACACACTGAATTATTTATCAATTTATGTTTTGCATTATTTAAAACTACAAGGGACATAGGCAATCTTATGTCCATTTGGATTTAAGATTGCAAATACCAACTATGTTTTACCAACAAAAACATTAAGAGAAAAACAACAGCTATAGAAATCAACTCAAAAGTTACGTGAATATAGCCTAGCCATTCTTTCCTATCGACTAGGACAGGCCTCAAAGGAGGAAAGGAGACCATGATAGAATAACTGTGTTCAAATATCCTTGCAATTTCATATACTCCATAGTCTCTAACTTGACTACAAGAATTGAGGGTTGACTCTTGTTCTTTCCAACCCAGGCAAACAATCGCTCATTTCAGAGGATTAAAAAGTTCTTCACACATCTTATACCAGGCAAACACAAATGTATCTTTAAACTGTATCCAGGCTCTGTAGAGTCAGCCAGTGAGAAGAGCCAGGATTTAAAATTCCAGCTCTGCACAGAAATTAGTCTCTCATACTTATCTTTTCTTCATAGTGCCAAGTATATTCTCTGGCACCTAGGGATACTTAATAAATTGAGTTAACTGACATCTATATTCTAATGCTTACTTGCTATGTTTTGTATATGACCATGGATTTGTTTTCTGGGCACCATATTTGTTTCTGTTACACAATAATGTTGCAGCATATTCAACTGTATGCAAAACTTGATGTACACCAGTTTCAATTGATTATTAATAAATACCAATGCTAAGGTGATGGTGAGAGATAGTTACAGAGAATAACATTACAGAGAGATAAAGTCATATGTTATGTATCACAGATTATTTGGGATGCTCAAGTGTTACAACCATAAAACAAGATTCAAATGCCATCTAATTCAATCTCTATTCCATTCTCCTGCTAGAATTGCTTCTCCAATTTTGCAAATATGAATAGAATTTTATGCATTCATAAAGACATTTTTTATTCATTTCCATTTATTCCAGGGATATTTATCACCTATGAGGGTCAAAACACATGAGAAAAGTAAAAGTACAAATATTAGAACAAATAAAATTTACAAGTGAAGGGACTGTTATTTGTGTTACAATAATTACTTTCAAATTCATTCACAGCAGAATTTATTAAGCTTTAAAATGTGACAAATGATTCCAGATTTTTGTTCAGTCAACATTCAACAGATATTTGAGTGCCAAAGGAATCTATGCGCTGTGCCCAGAATATACTCTGCATTTTTCTGCCACTGAGGCTGCTTATGCCAGGTAAGAAATGCTCCTCAATTCCCCACTATGGCCAATGTCACTAATTGGCCATGGCATACATTACTGGTGATCCTGCATGTGCCTTAAAATTCTTCTCATCAGTCACACAGGAAACATCTAAACTCTAATCAAGTTAGCATAGAAGAAAAAATATATATATATATACACACTTCTATAGCTGTTAGTATATGGGATGTTGAGTAATGTGCTAGCTAGAAAATACACTATATCTAATGGTTTTCCATTACATTGGAAATATTCTCTTAATGGCCACTTCTTATGCTGTCTATAAAAACCAAGACCATAATATTTCCTGATAGCATAAATCTGGAAATTGTTGTCTGAAGCTCAGAAGACTGGCCCAGGATAGATAAGTATAGCTAGGAGCCAACAGCATTGAGATGAGAAAATAATATAGAAATGTAGACAATTACTTTAGAAGGTTAAGGAAAGTGAATACGGATTTGGAAAACAGTTTTACAAAGGAATAAATCATCATATTAAAAAGTGTCAAAACTCTAGACATTTATTTCAAGTGTAATTTTTTTAATGTATGTTGAACTTTTGCATCTGTGGGATTTTTATTTCTATATGCAGATATCTGTGTGTCAGAGAATATGTAGCTGAGACAGAAGAAGCTAGAAAGTATTGTGAGTGATACAAGTACTTAAAGTGAGTTGGAAACTTAACTCTACAGTAAAAAGGAATAAAAATCTTTATTCAGCATCTGCAATTTGCAAAGCAATGTTCCAGGCATTGTTATAAAAGCTGCAGGGGAGATTTCAACTAAAGTCTGAGGTTCTTTGAAGAGAGAACTTTTGTCAGCAGGCATAGTGAAGCACCTTAAACACAACAAGGCTACAAGTAGAGCATTATAGGTTCCTGGGTATTTTCTTAATTGGTTCCTAGGGACACCACAAATAAGCAGAAATACAATGTGAGGTCAGAAACAAATTATTAAGAATAAATTGCATGTGTAGCTCTTCAATTAAACAGATTCTTCTAAAGCAACTAAAACTAAGGTGAAAATATTATAGACCCGATTAAAATATATTCTGGATTAAAACTTTAAAATCCATTTTTTTAAATATTTCAGATTTCAATAGCAGGTCAGAACTTTGAAGGATGACATGTGTGATATTTGGTTGATATTTATGTCTGGCTCAAATCTTCCATAGAAGCCAAAGATCCTTTTACTGGGATACCTGATTCGGAACATGAATTTCTGTTGAATATATTCTGATATTCTCCTAAAAGAACTTCATATCAAAATTCAGACCTATTTCTCAAATATATTCTATTGTTTTCGGTTCCAGTTTCCTATTTTAACTAAAATAATTTGCTTAATTTTTTTTTAGATACTAGTTACAGCCATTTGAATTAAACATGTTTTTAAAGGAGAGGCCTTATTTTGGTTTCCTCTCTCACACTTAATTAAATAATTACTTATTTTCACTTATCATTCCTGTCAATAAATCTAGACTTTCCCTTGCCCCATTACAGGAATCAAATTATCTCCTTACACACTCACTCATTCATTCATTCATATTCTCCCTCTCTCTCCTTCCCTTTCTCTCTCTTCCCACATCTATTCTGTATAGGAAAAGTGTCATTATGGAGGGTTTATAAGACTGTCTTTCCTATTTACCTGACTTGGAATAAACCTGCACCATCTAACTAATCTCACTTCCAATTAAGATTTTGAAATGTCAAGCCAGTCTCTTAATCCTGACAAAGTGACTTTCAAGTTTCCATGAGTTTACAATTATCAAGACTTTTATCACTGAATCATAAGGTTTGACCAAAAGTTTCCTCTTTTAACTAAAGTTAATAACAAGAAATCCTGTATTCATAGCCAATCAGACAGCACCCTCCAAGGCAGGAAGAAAATTTCAGTTCCTTGTCATAGGAATTCTCAATCAATCTTTCATAAGTATGTTCTCTTTGCATCCACACCTCATGTGAAAAGGTTTATTACATACTTTCCTATATTTACCAGGAAAGAACATAAAGTTATTTTGGACAGGCCAGCAGCCATGAAAAGCCAATTAAAAAGCTCAACATCAAATCAGTCATTCTCTGAATTTTTACATAAAACTTTCCTTATGCTCAATTATAATCTAAGAATGCACTAGTAATTTGTTTTCTATCTTTAGGTTCTCCACAGTTGAAATTCCTAACATGTGATTAAAAATTATCCTCTTTGGAAAGTAAATCCTCTGAACCAATTTTCTGCTTATATAGAAGAAAAAGAAAAGAATAAAAAGGAGAAAAAAGTACCTAAAGAAAATTCTGGTCTCATGAGATTTAGAATGACTTAATACTGGGTGCTGTCTTGGCTTCTCATAAGCTCTTCCCTTCTTCAGAGACCCAGATCTAAGACTCCATGTTCCTTATGTTCATTATCAACTGGTCAGTTAACTTGTGTCCACACTGAGGAAAGATCAGGCCAGCCACTCCTGAGAGTTTAGGAAATCAGTAACTTTAAAAGCTCACAATCTCAAACTCCCAAAAGGATGCAGTTGTGTCTTCATTCCAGCTACTCTACAGAATGCTAGGACTAATGGCCATTAGCCACAACATCTTGTCCTTTGGTACAAGATAGGATGGGGCTTTTACAAAAAAGAATCCATTCATCACCCACATTGAAGGTTACTGAATTTCTATCCATGTATTTTATATATATATATATATACATACACACACACACACACACACACACATATATATATATAGGCTTCCTAGGTGGTGCTAGTGATAAAGAACCCAACTGCCAATGCAGGAGATGTAAGAGTCACGGGTTTGATCCCTGGGTCAGGAAGATTCCCTGGAGGAGGGCATGACAACGTACTCCTGGAGAATCCCATGGACAGAGGAGCCTGGTGGGCTACAGTCCAATGGGTCACAAAGAGTCAGACACAAGTGAAGCGACTTAGCATGCATGCATATATATACATACATAACTACTACTTTTGCTAGTTTTAGCTCAGTTCAGTTGCTCAGTCATGTCTGATTCTTTGCAACCCCAGGGACTAGAGTACGCCAGGCTTCCCTACCCATCACCAACTCCTGGAGTTTACCCAAACTCATATCCATTGAGTCGGTGATGCCATTCAACCATCTCATCCTCTGCTGTCCCCTTCTCCTCCTTCCTTCAGTTTTTCCCAGCACCAGGGTCTTTTCAAATGAGTCAGTTCTTCACATCAGGTGGCCAAAGTATTGGAGTTTCAGCTTCAGCATAAGTCCTTCCAATGAATATTCAGGACTGATTTTCTTTCTGGTTAGATCACCTTGCAGTTCAAGGGACTCTCAAGAGTCTTCTCCAACACCACAGTTCAAAAGCAACAATTCTTCGGCACTCAGCTTTCTTTGTAGTCCAACTCTCACGTCCATACATGACTACTGGAAAAACCAAAGCTTTAACTAGATGGACCTTTGTTGGCAAAGTAATGCCTCTGCTTTTTAATATGCTGTCGAGGTTGGCCATAACTTTCCTTCCAAGGAGCAAGTGTCATTTAATTACATGGCTGCAGTTACCATCTGCAGTGATTTTGGAGCCCCCAAAAATAAAGTTTATCACTGTTTCCATTGTTTCCCTATCTATTTGCCATGAAATGATGGGACCAGATGCCATGATCTTAGTTTTCTAAAAGTTGAGTTGTGCTAGTTTAGCTAATATTGAAAACTATCACTTTTGCTTCTTCATCTAGATCACTATTTTTCGGTTTTGTTTTGATTTTTTCACCTCCAAATCTAGTTTTTATTGTCCTCTTACAAGTTACTCTTAATGCAAATTCCATAGCCCAAATCCCAACCGGAAGGAATGACAAAGGACAAAAGATGAAAGTAAGAATTCACATGAGATTATAAAGAAAGCTGAGCACCGAAGAATTGTTGATTTTGAAATGTGGTGTTGGGGAAGACTCTTGAGAGTCCCTTGGACTGCAAGGAGATCCAACCAGTCCATCCTAAAGGAGATCAGTCCTGGGTGTTCATTGGAAGCACTGATGTTGAGGCTGAAACTCCAATACTTTGGCCACCTGATGTGAACAGCTGAGTCATTTGAAAAGACTGATGCTGGGAAAGATTGAAGGCAGGAGGAGAAGGGGACGACAGAGGATGAGATGGTTGGATGGCATCACCGACTCAATGGGCATGAGTTTGGGTAAACTCCAGGAGTTGGTGATGGACAGGCCTGGCATGCTGTGATTCATGGGGTCGCAAAGAGTTGGACACGAGTGAGTTGAACTGAATATGATGAACTTTGCATACTTACAAATATATGCCACCTATTTGTCACCAAGGAAATGCAATAAAGTTCTTCAGGCCAATGAAAAGCTATTTTTCTCTTAAGAAAAAGAGTATGCATACAATGCATAAAGGATATTAAGTACTTGATGCCTGACAGGCCAGTACAATGAACAAACAAGGACCAAAGTGTCATTTTTCAGTGTTCCCTTATTTACAGAGAATTTACAAAATTATTTAAAAATTAAATCCACTTGCCTATTAGAAATACACTTGAATTCATCCATGGATCCATTGTTTTAAACAGTGTGTTTTTACCTCCTTTCAAAAATCAGCTCAAGGTCAGTAATATTGGTGGATGAAACTATGGGAGGTATCCTCAACATACATTCTTCCAGATCACTGGTTGTTAATATTTCATGACAGAAGTGAAAATGCAGTTGTCACAGTTTCCACCTCCAGACATTATTTGTTTTAGGTGACTGCTAAGGAGCTACATTTTTCTAAATGTCCTATGCATGCATGTGTGCTAAGTTGCTTCAGTCATGTCCAATTCTTTGTGACCCTATGGACTGTAGCCCACCAGACTCCTCTTGTCTATGGGGATTATCTAGACAAGAAGACTGAAGTAGGGTGTCATTTTCTTCTCCAGAGGATCTTCCTGAGTGTCCCAGGTGGTCCTAATTCTTACGGTCTTCCATCACTCAGAATTTTATAAATTTTACAAATGAATCTTATAATTATCTAGAAGCAATATACTTTATTATATAGTTTATATTTCCTCTGAAAATACTTTCATATTCTTAAGATACTATTATATACTTTTCTTATACAGATGTGTATAATATATGGTCAGTTCAAACATAGTTCTAAATACTTTGTTAAGTCATTGGTGCAGATACTGTTCATTATGTTGTTAAATAACCTGCTTATAAAGATCACATGATAAATTTTTCTTGGGCTCTACTCTTCTAAAACAACTGATCATGAAGTTAGATACTTTCCTTTCTTGGCTAAACAGAGCTGTAAAATGTGCTACACTTCCCCTCCTTTCTTTGGCTGCCAGGAAGTCCAGAGCTGAATTTATGCTTGGTAAAGCTTTATATAACAGGACTTTTTGTTCTCCATCATTTCCCCTTCATCTTTAATACTTGGCACTTGTTTTATTTAATCTTTTTGGTCCATTTGAGAGTAAACTGTTTCAAATCCTCTTTAAAAGTTGGCAGAGTATTAAATAATAAAGGTGAGCTCAATTAAGTACATAATATCAAAACAAGTTTACCAGAGACACAGGATTTTTATTATTTGGTAATCAAATGTATTAACTGTTGAGTTTTCAATGACAAAAAGTTTCATATGGTAAATCTAAATTCCAGCTTCTAAATAGGAAATGTCTCCTGATTGAATGTGTGTCTTCAATTAATAACTCCTCCTCATCTTCAGTAGTCATTTCTTGCCTAATTGTTTATTGGATAACTGACTAGAGACTTATTCTTTTATTTCATTAAGAGTTTTTTTTTTTCCCTTTGCTTTTCTTCCTGCCTGTCCTTCTCTCTCTCTGAAGCTATACATACTCAATATACACAAACTCTAATGAATTTGGATGATAAATATACACCAATGAAACCATTACTATCATCAAAGCCATAGACATACCATACCTTCCCAAACTTTCCTTCTGCTCCTTTACTATTTCTTCTTTTGCAAAAAATATATATATGTAATATTACATTTAATATCATATGTTTAATAATAATATTATAATAATTCCTCATATAGCATCTATGTAGAAGGTAATGTTTTAGAACTTTACATATCTACATTGAATTTTTATAAAAGTCCTACCAGGTAGATATTACTAACCTATTTTTGTAGATGGGAAATCTCAGGTAGAGTTTAACATAACTTGATCAACATTGCTAAGCTTGTGTTTAAATCCATGTTGGCTTGACTCTATCGTCCTATATACTAAAGACCATTTTTGAGTGAATTATCAAATGATTATTTTAAGAGAAGGGATTTAATTTTAAATAAAATTTGTAAAGTTTTTATATAGAAACATATGAAAACACGTGTACCCCAATGTTCATCACAGCACTGTTTATAATAGCCAGGATATGGAAGCAATCTATATGTCCATCAGCAGATGAATGGATAAGAAAGTGGTGGTACATATACACAATGGAGTATTACTCAGCCATTAAAAAGAATACATTTGAATCAGTTCTAATGAGGTGGATGAAACTGGAGCCTATTATACAGAGTGAAGTAAGCCAGAAAGAAAAACACCAGTACAGTATACTAACTCATATATATGGAACTTAGAAAAATGGTAACAATAACCCTGTATATGAGACAGCAAAAGAGACACTGATGTATAGAACAGTCTTTTGGATTCTGTGGGGGAGGGAGAGAGTGGGATGATTTGGGAGAATGGCATTGAAATATGTATAATATCATATATGAAACAAGTTGCCAGTCCAGGTTCGATGCACGATACTGGATGCTTGGGGCTGGTGCACTGGGATGACCCAGAGGGATGGTATGGGAAGGGAGGAGGGAGGAGGGTTCAGGATGGGGAACACATGTATACCTGTGGCAGATTCATTTTGATATATGGCAAAACCAATACAATATTGTAAAGTTAAATAAAATAAAATTATAAAAAAAAGATCCTAAATATCATTAGAAAGCCCTCTTCTAAGAGAAATTCTATATGCTAATGAAAAAAAATTTTTAATACAAAATGCTACACCATGAAATATAAAATGGTTCTTTCTATATCCCACATGTCCAGACTTCTTAAAAGTTTTATTATCAATAGTTCATTTTATGTCCTTCCAGAAAAATAAAAGGAGAAGGTATGTGTACATCAACATATGCAAATGTGTATAATACATACATATCTGTACATTTTGTATTGACATATATGTTTGTGTTGGAGAAGGCAATGGCACCCCACTCCAGTACTCTTGCTTGGAAAATCCCATGGACAGAGGAGCCTCTTAGGCTGCAATCCATGGGGTCGCTAAGAGTCGGACACGACTGAGCGACTTCACTTTCACTTTTCACTTTCATGCATTGGAGAAGGAAATGGCAACCCACTCCAGTGTTCTTGCCTGGAGAATCCCAGGGACAGGGGAGCCTGGTGGGCTGCCATCTATGGGGTCGCACAGAGTCGGACACGACTGAAGTGACTTAGCATAGCATAGCATATGTTTGTGTTTCTGAAACGTATATGAGCATTTTGCATTCAGACATATTTTTAGTAATATTTAAAACAATGGATATAGATCCTGAAACTGGGCACTGAATAATGTGGGAAATAACAAGGAGACAGAATTAAAAAAAGAATAGTCTATAAAGTGATTTATTAATTTATGCAAAGTTTGGCTTAAAATGCTTCAGTATATAGTGCCAAAATTTGCTACCTGATTTAAAAAATCACCTCCTTTCAACTGTTTTGAAATAAAATAATCTTACTTTTCATTTAGGTGATTTTGAAGGTATTTGGACTCTTTACACAAAAATAATAAAATTCTTTGAGAAATCAATAGGCACTTTACTCTAGGACTATGTCAATCCTTAATAAAGTACCCTATTTTCATAAATAAAAGTTTATAGTAATTTTCTAAATTACATTCTTTTATTATTAGCATATTTACAGTGATATCTTCTGGTATTTCTGGTATTTGATATCAAATTCATGTAATTTTTAAAGCCTAAAGCATAATTGCTATATTAAAAAAAAATTCAACATGTATACACTGTAAATTCATTAAGTTTTTCAAAACAATTGTCTTTCATTTAAAACATGTAAGAAGTTGCAAAGTTATCTATGAAGGGTTGGAAATAATATTCACTTAATTTCCATAATTAAGAATTTCCTGAAATGGAAGTAATTTCCTCTTGACATTTATTCTTATATCCTATTTCACAATGATGTATCCCCTTCTGAATGTCTGAGAAGCCTTGAAATTAGCATATTTTCTCTAACTACAGCAAAGTTCTGATAAATTGGATAATGTGAATAGAGAGGATTTGACTACTTTCTTAGCATATGTAACATTTTATAAAATACTATGAAACATCAGAAGAATCAATTGAATATCAACTTCAATCCTCATTTTTAATTTCACAAGGATGAGTGAACCAAAGCCTAGTCAGGTATTTTCAGGTTTCATTTTTTCATATTATTGACTTGGATATGGTTGGTCTTGAGTTCAAACACATAGAAATTAATATTTTACATTATGAAAATATGAATGTAATGTGTAGACCTTCTTAGGCTGAAAAAATAAGAATTCAACCACAAGTCATGGAGTTGAATAAAATGCAAGTTATAATTGCTACAATGATAATCATTGCTTATCTTAAAAAGATCAAGGTAAAAGCAGAAGTATCAATTGAAAAAAATCCTTAATGTCTTCATTTTAGCCAGTATCTTCCTCTCCTCACTTGGTCCCACTGCCTCATAGAAATTGTCTTTTTGGAAATTTTACTTATTTACATTTTTTGTTTACTCTTTGCTAGTGGAAGTACCAATCAATGAAGCAACTTTGGAAAATCTGGATTTATCCCTCAAAGTTGTACATTCATACCTGTAACCTACCAATTTCACTCCAAGTTATATACACAGGAGAGATAACTGTACATGTCAACAATTTGCAAATGAGCACCCTTCTGAAAAACTCAGAATCAAACTGAATGTCATTACCAGAGTGGTTGAATAAATTGTAGTATATTCACACAATGGAATAAAATATTTTATAGCAGCCAAAAATGAATTATAATGCATGGCAACAACATGGATGAACCTAAATAACAAAATATTGCATGAAAGAACCAAAAAGACTGCACATAGCAAGATATTCTTTTATAAAGTCAATAAAACCTCCACTAAACATACAGCTTTCAGAATGATAATTTCAAATAATGACTACCTATAGCACAGAAGGACAATGGGACAAAATGGAGAGAAGAGGTGCTTATGATTAGATTCAGGTAAATACCAATGAAATAGCTTTTGTTTGGTGGTATGTTCACCTGTGCATATTACACGAATAAAAGTTATTAAATAAAATAATAAGGAGGACCATGATGGATGAATGACAGAAGTATGTCATGCAAAAGGGTAATAACTAGTTAAATTCTGTGCACCTAAAGCAGAATAAAAGCATTGCATCTTGGACTAGTTCTTTAAGCTATTTGTATCAAACATTTAGCTTTCTTCAATTGAATGTTTCTTCTATTGACATGTAAGCTCCTTGGTTATAATTTATCAACTTAGCTTCATCTTGAAGATTTTCTGTAAAGTGTTACAAGTATCTGCTTACTAACTAAATTTCTAGAATATTAATTGTCAAAAATTTGATGAAATTAAAGGAGTTGTTGTCCCCTTAATAATTCTAGGGGAAAAAAACCACAATTTTTATTATGATTTTCAGAATAGAAATGTACTATTTAAATAAGCTTGAGAACATCACCTCGAAATATGATATATAATGCTGAACTGAAAAACATTTTAAAGTATTATTTAATTTGAATCTTAATATGTATTTTCATTTAATGAATAAAACATACCTTAATATTTTTGGAGCAAAATGTAAATGAATCTGATATTTCAAATTTTGAATTCCTGCTCTTTAGACCAAAACAAGTCAAGCAAATTATTTAACACTGATTTCATAGCCTGTTTCCAAAATTGTTGATGTTAAAACAACAAAATCATCTCTTTAGATAACTGTCTAAATTCAAAGTTGAAACTTCAATAATGAATTCTTTTTAGTTTCAACAAGATTTAACAGATTAGCAAATTGGTAATTTAGCAAATTACCAAGATAAGAATGAAAAAATGAGACTTATTACATGAATTTGTTTATCTGTGTTACCAGTTCATAGTCCCTTCATTCATATATAGATACAAATATATATTTCATATATATTATTACATAAATAATTTATAATCTAATGGAGGACTATGAAATATACATATAACATATACATACATATATATAATATGAAGTCACTGAAAGTAACAAATTTTATTTATATTACAATGAAATGCCATAATTATCTAAGGTCTTTTTAAGTCTGCATATATACTACCTGATTTTGTTTGCAATATTCCATTTAAAGAGAAAGAAATATGGAGGAAAGAAGACTTCCAGTGTATTGCGCTCTAAAGAGCATTAGACCTCAATATTCCCCAGAAATCTAGCTTATGTTCTTCCACTAACTAGTTCTATTTTTCCTATTTTCTTCAAGGAAATTAGGAATTATCTACAAGATGATTTCTAAAGAGCCCTGTACCTCAAAATTCCATGATTTTAGTACCTTTTTACTAAAGCAGAAAATCAGACATTAGGGAGAATCCATAAGCACATTCTTTTCTGACCCAACAAAATGTCTAATGGAATGACTAGGTCCATCTAATTTAAGAATACAAATACATATGCTTATTTTTCATTTCCAAAGCACCACATTTGGTAAGAACTGGAAACATTTTCATAAGTCCCAAAGTGTTATCCAAAATATGCATAAGGATTTTTCTCCAAAATGCATTAATATTGATACAGCTTTAGAAAGCTTAATTTCTGTAGCACAGTGAAAGGAAACCAGTTCTCCATTAAAAATATACCAAAGATAGTAATAATGAGAGTGTGATTGTCTTTCACCACAGGCAAAGAAAAGTAAATACCAGGACTTTTTCCTTTGTGATACCCCCATGAGTCCTAGTTTGTTCCACCAGGAATCAAATCTCTTGGATAGAACTTCTGGGTAGGATGTAGAACTATTTGGAGGGCAGATGTTTTAATGAAAAGAACATGTCCAAGTGAGATGACACACTGAATTCCCTTAGATACAGGAAGTATTTTCACAAGTTGCTTATTGGGGAGATAGACAAATAGATGGAAAGATAGATAGATAGATACCTTTATGCTGTTAATCCAATTCTTGTTCTTCCAAACCCAAGTTCTCTCCAATTATCCATTCATAATTATGTTTTACTCTGTAACACAGTGTTTCTCAACAAAGCAATGCCTCTGTTAATTCTCATTATACATTTGCTACAAGCTGGTTCCAATTTAACTTGGGTTAAAAATACATATCCTCTGGCAATTTTCACAGATTTCAAGACACGTAAACCATTTTTACTTTCAAACTCACAAAAATAACAAAACACCTGAAGATGATATATGTATTTCAGGTTGGTACCTATACAAGACTGAAAAAAAATGAAAAATCTTTAAATAGAATCCAAAGTGTAGGTGATATTCTTAAACACTAACATTAGCATTGACAACTCTAAGTCTGCAAATCTATATTCAAAATAAAGAATTATCCTCAGTCATTTCCCAGATTGTTCCATTTCTTTTGAGAACCAGTTTTGTCTTTTCAGCTAAAATGTGGAATTTCAGTTTTTCATTTGAACTAGATTTATTTTTGTCAGCTAGGAAGAATTTAATCATGCACTCATAAAGTACTCCATTTTTCTGGAAAATCTCATGAATAATTGGATATAAATTTTAAGTTAAGGTAAGTATAATGAATCTAGCAAAGAATGAGAATTTATACATGGGAAATAAATTAATGTTAAAATGAGTATTTTAAGATTTTAAATGTTTCAGGGCTTGGGCTTATTTTAATACAGAAACCATATCCCATTCCTACCCTGCTCACAACTCTCTAATGTCTCCTCATGCGTGGGTTATAAGTCGTTTCAGTCGTGTCCAACTCATCGCGACCCTATGGACTGTAGCCCACAGGATCCTCTGTCCATGGGGATTCTCCAGGCAAGAGTACTGGAGTGGGTTGCCATGTCCTTCTCTAGGAGATCTTTCTAACCGAGAGATAGAACTTGCATCACCATGTCTTCTGAATGGGCAGGTGGGTTCTTTACCTCTAGCGCCACCTGGGAAGCCCAATATCTCCTGATTATGTCTCAAATGAAATCCAAAAAGTCTTTACTATGGTCCATGATGTCCTACGTCATGTCATCCCAACTACCTTTCAGATAGTATTTGTTCCTAAGATCCTCCCTCGCTTTGCTTCAATTACAGCCTTAGGGAGAACACACCAAGATTCCTCCTGCCTTGCAGTCTTGGTACTTCTTTTCTCTCTTCTAAACTCTTCATCCAGATATTCAGAGGACCCTCTTCATCCTTTCAAAAAGCCATCATCACCCTTGGAAAGGCTTTTACTATACCCTATCCACAATAGCATACTTCCTATCCTTATTTTCTTTATAGCACCCACCACTGCCTGGAACTATATTATATATTTGTATTCACTTTCTGCTTCTCCTACTAGAATACACAGATCCTAAGGTCTGAAAGTTGGCTATTATGCTTACTGCTGTGGTCACTGACAGGTAGCAAGTGATCAGCAGAAATCTATTAAATGTAATTGAACCCTATGAGTCACATTTTTATCTCCTGAGAGCATAAATAACTGGTAAGACTTTGAGTTTCCAAAAGTACTGTTCCTGGTGTTCTTAAACGTGAAGAAAGTAAGAAAGATGGAAGAATGAGGCCCACGTAAGAACAAAAGGAACAAGACCTTTTACTTTTAGAACAAAACTTTCCCATTCTATTTGACATTATTTCAACTGTCATCCTACTCTTTTCTGTTATGTTTTTCTCATTATTAACTTCTGATAACTCATTCCCTCCTCTCCCCACACTTTTATGATTCGGATCTTCTTTACATAACAGATCTGTCAAACTTTTCAGCACAAAATTGATTGTACCGTACCAGAATAAGTATCTACACGTATATTTACATTCTTTAAACCCACCTTTTAATCACTTAGAATGAGAACTTCTTCCTGAATAGAGAATATATTTATCTCATATGTCATTTACAGACAATAGTTCTCTGTTTTTAAACAATTCCATGTTACAAGTGAACCTAAATAAAGGAAAAAAGTCCAATTTGTGTTTACCAAGACAGAGAATACGTTTCTAGTGACTAAGTATCTGTCATCTAGGTATCTTTCTGACCCATGAGCCCCTTGAGTTACTCATCTTTAGAAAGAGACTGAGCCTGAAAGAGAAGACAGTACATCTCTGCACAGATTCACGTACATTATAACATATTTCCATATGCTTCCCGGAGCCATCTGCAATTTACCCAGCTTTCACCAGATACCAAACTGATTAAGGAAATAGCCATTGACAGCTTTTAACTCTAACTTTGCAGAGAAGAATGACTTACAGCCCTCCTTAGTTAAAAGAGAAAAATTAAAAGGATGGATTGTAGTACATCCAAAGACAAAGTGTTCAAATAACAAATTTCAAGTTTTTTTTTTTTTTTTTTTTTAACATGGAACAAAGCATAAGATTAGATTAGTGGACTCTTGATAATGCTGCAATGGTATGAGTTATGACTAAGGAGCTCTCCATGGTGTCCACATATCCTCTCACAGAATGATCATCAACAGAGTAAACAGGTAACAAGTCTCCAAAAGGTACAGACCCAAACCTCAAAAGCCTTTCAATGTAGTTAGGTGAGCAAGGTATAAAACCATAAATTATATCCCCCAAAATAGCACTTACTACTGTCAAGTGTAATTGCAATTACAGATGATGTAAGTTTGAGAGGCTGAGAAGACTTCAAGGAGAAGATCAGTGTAAAAGCTGGCTCTCAAAGGAGAAAACTAAAGGACAAAAAATTCCAATGGAATCTACTAACACAAGGAGAAAGGCAGATGTACACAGACATGTAGAGATGGCATTTCACCCTGAGTTTCTCTTCAATACCAGACCATACCCCACACCATCAAATGTAGCAGCTGAAGTTAGTGGGAAAACAATGCCTACATGTATATATATATATATATATATATATATATATATATATATATACACACATATATATACATATACATATATATATACACACACACTCATGCTCAGAAGACAATATAAGACATATGGAGAGTAGGGGGAAAAAAGAGCAAAATTATTCTTACAGCTCAGAAGAACAATACCTCCTTTTCAGGGAAGTTCTTTTCACCATTCCCCTTCTTTCAGTGAAAGAGAAGTTAAACTGTACAGTGTTTAACAATCCACAGGCAAACTCTTTTTTAGATAACTCAGGCAAAATAACTGATTTACTTTCTTATCCATCAGGCCGGGTACAATTTCACCATTAAGTAGGTTTTCCTCAAATGGTTTAATAGTTCACCAGATGAGAATACATGCTTGTGTTGTGTCAACTGGGCCCCTCATGATGAATTCCAGTACTGTATGAATGAATGCTGGAGAAGGAAATGGCAACCCACTCCAGTGTTCTTGCCTGGAGAATCCCAGGAATGGGGGAGCCTGGTGGGCTGCTGTCTATGGGGTCGCACAGAGTCGGACATGACTGAGTGAATTCACTTTCACTTTTCACTTTCATGCATTGGAGAAGGAAATGGCAACCCACTCCAGTGTTCTTGCCTGGAGAACCCCAGGGACAGCGGAGCCTGGTGGGCTGCCATCTGTGGGGTCGCACAGAGTCGGACACGACTGAAGTGACTTAGCAGTAGTAGTATGAATAAATGCAGAGTTAGCAGTGATACTGAGAGACGTGGAAAACGTGAGTCATAGAGAGTAGCACTAGGAGAGAAATGCATTAAAATAATGCAGGAAAGAAAAAATTTATTCCTTTCTTATCTCTGAGCATCAGCAGTAATCCCCAGATAATAATTATTGCACATTCCTAGATAATGTTTGGCAACCCACTCCAGTGTTCTTGCCTGGAGAATCCCAGGGACGGGGGAGCCTGGTGGGCTGCTGTCTGTGGGGTCGCACAGAGTCGGACACGAATGAAGCGACTTAGCAGCAGATAATGTTTTAAGGTCTTGAGAGAATAAAAAGAGTAACAAATGAAATTTCAGAAAGTACCACTAATATTAACTGTGTAATTATGAGCAGGCCAAAAAAAAATCTTGTATGTGTAAAATGATGAATTTTAAATAGATAACATCTAAATTTCCTTCCACCAATAATTCAGAAACTAGGGAATAAGAAATTTGAACTTCATTAATTCATCTTCAAAGATGAGTAAAATTAGGAGGAAAGTTTACACAAAAACAAACTGCATGACATCAGAATTAAATGAAGTGACTAAACAAATAAAATATGTATAAGATCAAGTCTATCTGTACTTTAAAAAGAAATCCTGAAAAGAAAAAAGAATATCATATCAGACCCACTGAAAATTAGAAAATGATCCCTTTTCTAGGATGCTGCACCCAGAATACATATATCATCTCTTCCTGACATATCTTTGTCTAACAACCAAAAAAATGCTCTTAGAAAATAATGCAGAAAGATGGGTAAATACACACTTTTTAAAAATATATACCTCATGTCAAATATTACCTCTAATTCAGATGGTGACTAGAACAAAATGTATACACTTAAGATTTGGTTGCCCATAATGCTAAAAGAGGAATATATATCACATTTTCTACATTTCTTTATAAATTCATTTTCAATTCTCAAGTAACATAATCTATAAAGAACTTTGTAAAAATGTGTTGTAGTATGCCAAAGTAAAAATGGATGTTACTCACAGCACAGCTCTTCACCAAAAGATATAAATTTTGGTACCCTCCCCTGCACCTTGTAAAGACATATTTGATTAACACATTATGAGCTCTCCTGGTGGCTCAGATGGCAAAGAATCTGCCTGCAAGGCAGGAGACCTGGGTTCAAGCCCTGGTTTGGGAAAATCCCCTAGAGAAAGAAATGGCAACCCACTCCAGTATTCTTGCCTGCAGAATCCCATGGACAAAGGAGCCCGGCACAGTCCACGGGGTTGCAAATAGTCAGACGTGACTGAGCAGTAACCTTCACTTAGCAATATTCATGCGTGTGGTTTTTCAGGTGGCGCAGTGGTAAAGAATCTACCTACCAAAGCAGGAGACGTTCATCCCTGGTTCCCGCTGAGAAACGACAATGGTATGTTACAGTCCAGAGGTCATTAAGACAAGAGAGGAGTTCCAGGTTCTTACTTGCCCAAAGCAGTTTAGGGTAGGAACTAGAGATTACATTATAGAAAAAGAGGGAGGCAGGAGAGTTAAGAGGTCATCAGGGCCCCATGTAGGTCAACAAGTATGCTCAGAAAGAGCATGGAATTCCTCCATGGAATGGAGGAAGAGACATATAGGGCCATTAGATTTAAACATTGTTAAAAAAAAAAAAAAAAAAAACACACACACACACACAACTTTTCTGACATTCTTTCATTCATTTTGAAAACTGTGCTTTTGATATTTTGAACTTAATTAATAGGAAGTAGGTAGGCTTAAAATTATAAAGTATTGATTTTACTGGCAAATTAATTAACTACTTATATAATGAGCATGGATAAAATATAGAATAATCAGATATTTGCTATTTCAGGATTAAAATGATTAGCTGAATACACAATAGTAAACCCCACTCATTTCTTCAGACCAAAAAACCACCTGAATATTGCCTAAAATGACCTGAGAGGGTAACAGATAATTTTGCCAGTCCCAAATTACAAATTCTTGGCTCTTTCTTCTTATGTAGATAATGTTTGCATGAACTAAACTTTTGAAAACCACTGTCTAAGATTCCATTTTCACTTCTATTATCATTAATTGATGAACATTAGCTCCATTAAAAATAATAGCCACGTAAAAGAGCTCATACACTGTAATGGGAAATTCCTGGTCATCTATCAGACACAGATTGATTTTATCTTCAACTACTGCATATTTTCCAAAAAGTTTGAATCTTACACTTCATCACACAAGACTACAGCGTAAAAAATAAATTCAAGTAATGGCTTTGTTGAATATTTTCTACTCTTAAATAAAGCTGTTGAGTCACAATGCAACCAAAGTTAAGACACCAAAAAGGCAGGGTTTTTTTTTAAATCTATTTCTTCAGGAAAGTACAATACATTATAAATCTATTTTGATGAGAAACAGAAGACATTTTTTGAGGAAACTTTGCTATATTATAAAGCATATGCTTTGTTAAATGTTCATATATGTTGTCCAATAAATGGATTGTATCTTCATTGCATCAACATTTCTACATCTTAAAAATTAGAGTGCTATATTTCATCAGGATCATTAATACCTTAATTTCCTGAAAATTAAAATTTTCAACTAGAGTGGAACTTAAATCTAAAAAGTGACTCCCCTTTTGCTTCCAAGTTCTGAGAAAGTGTGTTTATTTAACTTTTCTTATGTAGTAACATAAAGAACCTGTAAACTGAAACAATTTCATAGATTTTACTCAGGCACATTGATTTAGTTTCTCAAATCATTTCAAAATTAGAGGTTTATGAGCACTTTATTTATATAACAAAAATTGTCATTAATGCTTAACATTTCCTTATCTTTTCCTGAAAACAAAAATAAATTTCAAAATAAAATAAAAATTTGAAAGTCATTTCAGGAAAGAAGCTTTAAAATAATACTAACTTTTCATATCTGGACTGAAACTTTCCAGCCAGATGAAATTAGCACCTCATCAACATTCATTGTAATAATGCCTATATTCAAACAGGTAGAGGGCATTTAGTATTAAAATGATTTACTGATACTTCATGAAAAACACTGCCAGAGACACCTAATTTTTTAAAATATATTTCCTTTTAATACTTCTTTCATTTCCTCTTAACATAGAGTCCTCTTTTTACTCATGTGTACTTCTCATCTGAAGTTCTTCCAGTAATTTACACTATCCAACTGCCCTTAATACAGACTTCAAATGACATAAACACAATAAACCTCTGGGTTAGAACTAAGCACCTACAGTGCTAAGGTATTCTGCATCTTCTTCAAAATGTGTCCCAAAATTACCAACAAGATAAAAGGAAAATATAAACGATTGGATATAGAATTTTCACTGATTCATTTTTACAAATCCACCAGTAGGTCTTCAAAAATATGTGAGACTAAATCAAAACCATAAGTCACTATATTTTACTTTACCATAATTTCTTAACTTAGCCAGAAATTCATCACATCTAAAATATTCCATTAGCTATAGAACAACATGAGAAATTCTGTTCAATACAATATGTCTAATAAAATCAAGTTGACTTTAACCACACTGTCATTTAAAGAAGGCAATTAAATTAGGCTGAAACACAAAATTTAAAAAGCAGCCTTGGGAATAACTTCTTTTCTTACAGCCATTACCAAATCCTTATTGAACTGATTAATTATGCAAGAAAAGCAGCATAGAGCTGAAGAAAAAATGGCACTAACATCACAGCCTGGCTTATCTAAGAACTCATAAAAGTTAAAGGATCTTATCATTTTATTTTACCATACTCTCTAACATATAAATGCTGCTATTGTTCTGCAGTTTAATTAACACGAGTAATAATGTCGTATCTTTCTTCAATCATCTAAAAATCTTAATTCTAGCTTAAATTTTATTTAAGATTTATTTATTTATTATTTATTATTTATTTATTTATTTATTAATTATTTATTATTATAAATTTATTTATTAAGAACAATATTAACTCAGAATATGTCCCTTTGGTTGCAAAGCACTATTAATGCCAAATAAAATAATGAAGAAAAGAATTCTAGAAGGAAATCAGGACGCTAAATTCCCTTATACAACCAGACCTTGGTGACCATCAATCTATCAGCTACTGCTTTGCCCTCTGTGTGGACATGGGCCCATTGCCTGATGGGATCTGCAGTTTCTTTACAAATGTGTGGATAAGTCATTTGCTTCTTTATTTGAAACTATGAACTTAAAATCTTAAAATATGTTGCAAATATCATTCCACTGCATTTTGTTGAGTTGATCAGTTTCAGTTCTGATATTCTAAAACACTGCATAAGTTATCAGCCATGATGAAAATGCATATGATGGATATGTGCATATGTATCACAAAATCCTTTGATAATATCTATAATCTATGTTTTAAAATGCTGTAAAATGAGAATTATATTTCTTAGTGGGAAAGTGTATGCCAAAGTATTCATATGAAAATAATACTTCAAATATACATGCAAACTTTTCATTTCAATGCACCGAAGCACTTTCTAGGCATTTCAATACATAGTTTGTATTTTCATACCTTTACTTGGACACAAATTTTGTGTTTTTCACTGTAATTTTATGTGTTCATACATATAATATCAATGATCTTTATGTTCAGGAATTTTAAACTTTATGTATTTATCACTTTCAAGCATTAATATTCAACACTGGCCAGCAACTCCCTAAATACTTCAATCACTGTATCATACTCATTTCATAGATCAAAAGAGTTCTTCAAAAACATTTAAAGAATATTTTCCTAAAGCCATTTAAGAAAGAGAAAGATTATTTGCTCTGAATAAGTATATAAACTTAGTATCTGCACAACAATCACATATTTAACCTCCATCCCATTTCCCTTGATGGCACCTACCCTAGCGTTGTCATGGTGACGATGGTGTACCAGAAAGCAGCAGGGATGCTGGTGAACTTGCTGGCCGAAGACCCCTTCTCAGCGTAGAACATAACTGTAGCGAAGATGATGATAGCCATGGTGAGCGAGAAGAGCAAGAAGCCCAACTCTGAAGCACAACTTTTCAGCGTGTACCCCAGAATGCGCAGGCCTTGAGAGTGGCGGGAAAACTTAAAGATGCGGAAGACCCGGAAGACGCGGAGTGTGACAAAGGCTCCACTGACATCCTCATTGTCTGTCATCACCAGCCCAATGTAATATGGTAGGATGGCCACCACGTCGATGATACTCATGACGCTTCGCACAAAGCGGTAACGGCTAGGAGCTGCCGCCAGGCGAAGCAAGTACTCCACTGTGAAGATCATGACACAGGCTGTATCCAAGCAAAAGAAGGCCACGGCGTACCGCTCACCACAGGGCAGTTCTTTAATGTGACCCGGGCTGGACCCACATGGCACTGTTTCTACTACATTAGCGATGACTGAGACGGCAATGAAGAACCCGGTAACATAGTAGAACACCAGGGCCATGGTGCTGGTGTGGGGGTTCTCAAAGGCCCGCCAGACCCTCTGCCGAGCGGTCATGGTGGGCAGCGCACTCTCGCCGGTGTTGTCCGTGTCAGCATCGTCCTGGAGACGCTCGGCGTTCTCTCGCCGGCGATCCTTGTACTCCTCGTAACAGCAGTCACCAATAATTTCTGGGATGAGGCCAAAGAAGGCCAATTCTTCATCATAAGCGGAGATGCACTCATGGCGAGGATAGTGGAGCTTTCCAGTGCGGTAGAAATTCAGGATGTGGCGAAAGATGTCTGGGTCACGGTCAAAAAAATACTGCTGAGTCTCCGGATGGTAGAAAAAGTCCCTCTCTGAACTACCCAGCAGAGTATCTGGGTAGCGTTCCAGGGTGTCCTGCCATGTCTGGAAACGAGTGCCACTCACGTTTAGCACAATGAGAGCATCTTGAGTCCTTTTCCTCTCCTGCCTCGGGGGAGCTGGCATGGGCCCCGAGGCCACAGGCATCCACCCGATGGCAGCTGCCCTTGCAAAGGGCAGCCACGCTGCTACTCCTGCCGCCATGGTTCCTTCAAGCAGATGCCGGAAGGGCAATCAAGTCTACAGTGGTTCCCTCAGTGTAGCCACAATCACCCACTTCTGCCCGTCAAAGAAAACACTACTGAGACACGTGGTCCAGACGTATCAGCCTTATTCAAGGGAGGGCTCCTGATGGAAGTCACAGTTCGCAAAAGGGCAAGTTCCCTCAAAGACAGGTAATATTTTTGGAGTAACAGGAAGGGGGAAATACAATGTCCTAATAATCACGCCCAACAGAACCTAACCAAACCTTTCCAGCAGTTGGACTGGGCCAGCCTTGGCACAAATAAGTACACAGGTGACTTTAGATGCTGCAGTTGATTTCAAACAGGTGTCTCTGATTTCTTCCCCGACACAGTCTGGATAACGTGGGGTCAGTATGTGTTGTGTAGAATAGAGACAAGGACAGTCACTGAGTGGTATTCTGTTGAAGAATCAGGGAACCCTTCCACTCTCCCTTTCAGCTCTTTCAAACCTTCCCTTTTCCAAGTGGCCCTTCCCGCCAAAGGAGTCTCAAAAAGGCGACCTGTTGTAGTAGCCTCCAAGATGCGGTCCCAGCCGCTGCCCCACGTCTCCTGGGGAGTCCGGTGGCCGCCTCGACTCCTCGGGCCGTATATTTGCAGAGACGAGGTGCTGGGCGGTGGGCCGGACTGCGGGGGGCCGTTAGTATAGATCCTCCTTCCCCGCGTCTACGAGCACCCCCCGGGTTCTGCCGAAAGCGCTCGCCCAATCTCCCCTTTACTCTCTTTTCAAGTTCAGCTCAGGTACAGTGTGACAGTTACAGCGCCCGGGAGCTGGCAGGCGCCGCCGCTGCCGCGGCAGCAGCATCTGCTTCCGCGCGGAACGCGCTTCTCCCGCGGTACATACCTGGTAAAGTGCGCGCCAGGGCTGAGTTGCATAGAGACTTTCTCCTCGTCGTGCACCCGGAAAGGGCTCCCGAGAAAGCAGCTCGCGAACAGCCTAAGCCGACGCGCCGATGGGAGCATAAATAAAGCTCAAGCGAGCTCTTCTTCCCCTTCCCCCATCCCTCCGTGCCTCCCTCCTCCTTTTCACCTTCCAAAAGCCAGGCGCAGGCGAGCCGAGCAGCAGCAACAAGTTCAAAAGGTGCGGGGGAGGCGAGAACGGAGGGGACTCGCTGCTGCCAACTTACTGCGCCGCGGCGGTGGCCGGGGCCGGAGCGGCGCGGCGCGGGGCGGCGGGGCGGC
Organism: Bos indicus; assembly: GCF_029378745.1. NCBI lineage: Eukaryota > Metazoa > Chordata > Mammalia > Artiodactyla > Bovidae > Bos > Bos indicus. The sequence continues at coordinate 85,016,350 of NC_091763.1, read as the reverse complement.
TGGGCTGCGGGGCGGCCGGGCGGGTGGCGGCGGCGCGGCGGAGCCGCGGCCGGCGCGGGCAAACGCCGGAGCGCGGAGGCAAGGGGCGCTCGGTAGCGCGGGGGCGCGGGAGGGCGGCTCGCTGCTTCCCCGCCAGTGGGTGGTCCGGCATCTCCTCTGGGCTCCCCGCGCCGCTCTGCTCGTGCGATCAATAAATAAGGAGAAAATAAATAAATAACCGCGCGCCCTCCCCGCCACGCAGGTTATGAAAGGCGTCTCCTGCCTTTCCCTCGGCTTGACCTTTCTCCGCCCCCGCCCCCTCGGGCTCCTCTCGCTCCACCCCAGCCACCCACCAGCCCCGGCGCAAAAATGTCACCGAGGGAGAGCGTCCAGGTGGATCTGCTGGGGAGGAGAGCGGAGCCTCGTTGAACAAAGGGAAGCTTCACGCGCTCGGCTGCGGTGGTTTGGTGGAGGAGAGGAGCAAGGGGACCGACGCCTTGCTTCTGCCTGCCTGGGTCCCGGTTCAAGGCGAGCGAGCGTGGGAAAAAAAAAAAGAGAGAGAGAGAGAGAGAGAGAAGCTGGGAAGGAGAGTGAGCAGAGCGGAACGCGCAGGAATTGGCTGTCTTCTGAGGGCTACTGGGTAGCAAGACCTGCAAAGCCCCGCGGCGGAATTTTTAAGTGCTTTTCCCCTCTTTATTTGTTCACACCAGACGTTAACGTTGCAGGAGTTAATATGTCATCTGTCCAACTTGCTGAAAAGTCAGACAGTCACCTCGGTCCAGGTCTCGCCACAACTCCTTTTCCCGTCCTTTGCAAATGACAGGAAGGATTTAGAACCCTTTTCTAAATGTCAGCGTCAAAGGACATGCGTCTCCGCGAGTCTGCGTCCCCTTCATTCTCTCTGCGCCTCTCTGAGTACAGATCTGAAATGGTTAAAGTAGTTAAAGCTGTCCCTGTGAGGGGTAGGTGATGTGAAAGACTAGGAAATTGTCGCGGCCAAGCGTTGTGTTTTTCGTGTACCCCGCCCCCCAGTCATTTAGGCATCTTCCTTAAAACCAAACATATAACATGTACAACCACTAGGTGGCGGGAATGGCGAGAAGTTAAACCCACACCTCAGGTTTGGACGCTTTAGAAAGGTGAAGAATCAAAATGAACTGACCCAACAGCGCATCAGATCACGCTGATATCCTCAAATCCACCCACCACCCACCTTTTTAGTATTTCTAGGAGATACACTACTCACGTCTGCCCTGAATTTTGATGGATATGGGATGGAATGTGGAGAGTTTCCGTTGAAATGCCTTTCAAAATTAAAGCTAGATTAACTGAGGAATAACAATAATAAAAGTGTTTGGAAACAGTGAGGCTTCATACATGTTGATTAAGGAGAGACGCCCAATTTCTGCCTGAAAATTACCTTTTCGAGATTTGGTTTGACTGTTCTTGATTTGTGAAATAAGTAGATTGGACTGTGATGTATAGTCTTAAATTGAATCAACTTTCAAGCCCTGGAGATCTTAGGCATGATGTCTCAATCTTGAAATTTTGAAACAGAATACCTCAAAGAAAAGTTGTGAACTAAACAACAGAGTCTATAGAAAATCACCAGAGAAGAAGAAAAACAAACCTCACAGTGCACAGGGTTTTCTGTAGAGATGCAAAGATTGCAATCTTGCTTACTGCTGTAGAGGCTTAGGGTATCCCTAGTTAGTAGTTAATGAAGTCGGAGCTAACATAGCATGTAAATTTGCGAATACAGAACTAAAGACCTCTGCTGTTATTCTGTTTGCCTTAGTTGAGCTGAAAGATGATTGTTAAGGAATTTATATAGCCTGCACACCTGAAAACAACAATCATCTGACCTGTTAACGGGAAAATAATCAAAAGAAGGGGCTGTTGTTGTTAGGACTACTTAGGGCTTAGGACAAAAATTAACTCCTTTCCAAGCCAGACATGCCAGCTGCATCCAGAGAATGGGTAATCATGAATAACCAATTGATGCCAAACTAGCATGCCATCCTTTAGAGATGAAGCAGGTGACCTAAATAGAACCTTTAAAATTTCCCTGTAGGAAACTGAACTTACAAATCTAAATGTGTATGTTTAACCCAATGAACCTCCTAAATAAGCCATTATATGGAGTCTGCAATTTTCCTCCTGCAATGCGGGAGACCTGGGTTCAATCCCTGGGTTGGGAAGATCCACAGGAGGGCATGGCAACCCTCTCCAGTTTTCTTGCCTGGAGAAGTCCCATGGACAGAGGATCGTGGTGGGCTACAGTCATGGGATCGCAAAGAGAAGTACACGATTGAGCAACTAAACACAACTGCAATTTTTAAGGTTTTATGATCTGCTCTCCCTCACTCTCTACAAGCTTCTTAAGATAGTGGAGAGTTAATGGGCTTAGAAGTCAAACACATCTAGATTCAAATTCTAGCCTGAGAAGTAACTCATTGGCTTTGTTTCATTTGGCAAATGACTTAACTTCTCTGCTTAGAAAATATAGATAACAAAACAACTTTTGAGGCCTATCATGAGGATTAAGCAGAATAATACTTCTGAACATCGATGGGGAACTTGGTGCATATAGTGGGTAACTCAGTTCCTTTTTATTTTATTGCATAATGGATATGCAATTCATTTTATTCAGCTATCTTTTGAGATCCCCACAGATACTTTTATATATTTACTCTTGCATCTAAGTTCAAAAATTCCCCTGTTGTGATATACAGGTTACTGATATTTTAATATTCATTCATGTGTTGAAATGCTATGTGAAGAGTATACATAAAAAATTCCAGCAAAAGACTGTATATTTTTCTCTTCTCCAGAAATTCCTGTTTTTCCTCCTTGTATTACATTTTACATACTGTGCTTGGCTGACAGAAAATAAACTCAGCGAAATCAAAATTGAATTCATCACTTTTCTTCTTGAGTCAGCTACTCCTGTTTTCTCTCCTTGGGTGAGTAAAGTCCAAGAAAGAAACCTGACAGGCATCATAGTTCATGTCCTGTTTTTCAGTACTTCCCTCCTAAAAACACGCACACTCATCCAGTGACCCTTGTGTATTCCACCCTCATTACCATTCTATTCCTATACTGCTCCTTGACTGATTTTGTAAAACTATTTTGAGATAATTATAGATTTTTATGCAGCTGTAAGAAATGATAGGTTTCCCTTATATCTATTACATAGTTTCTTCCCAAAGTGACCTCTTGCATGCTGCTGTTAAGTCACTTCAGTCGTGTCCGACTCTGTGCGACCCCATAGACGGCAGCCCACCAGGCTCCCCATCCCTGGGATTCTCCAGGCAAGAACACTGGAGTGGGTTGCCATTTCCTTCTCCAATGCATGAAAGTGAAAAGTGAAAGTGAAGTCACTCAGTCGTGTCCGACTCTTGGCGACCCCATTGACTGCAGCCTACCAGGCTCCTCCATCCGTGGGATTTTCCAGGCAAGAGTACTGGAGTGGGGTGCCATCGCCTTCTGCGGACCTCTTGCATATTATAGTACAATTCCACAACCAGGAAGTTGACATTGATAGGATTCATGGACTTTATAAGGATTTCATCAGCTTTACATACATTCATTTTTATGTGTGTATACTTAGTTCTTTCTAATTTTACCTCAGGTGTAAATTTATGTGAACACCATCACAACAAACATACGGAAGATTTCCATTACAAGGATCCACAAAACCACAGCCATAACCATCTCCTTCACTCCCCCTTTGGTATCTCTTGTCAATCACTAATCTATTATCCTCTGTTGTTGTTTAGTCACTCAGTTGTGTCCAGCTCTTTGTGACCCCATGGACTGCAGCACGCCAGGCTTCGCTGTCCTTCACCATCTCCTAGAGTTTGCTCAAACTCATGGCCACTGAGTCAGTGAGGCCACCCAACCATCTCATCCTCTGTCGTCCCCTTCTCCTCCTGGCTTCAACCTTTCCCAGCATCAAGGCTCTTTTCCAGTGAGTTGGCACTTCACATCAGGTGGCCAAAATATTTGAGCTTCAGCTTCAGCAACAGTCCTTCCAATGAATATTCAGGGTTGATTATATTTAGGATTGACTGGTTTGATCTTGCAGTCCAAGGGACTCTCAAGAATCTTCTCCAGCACCACAGTTCAAAAGCATCAATTCTTCGACACTCAGCCTTCTTTATGGTCCAATTCTCACATTCATTCATGACTACTCGAAAAAGTATAGCTTTGACTAGATGGACTTTGTCAGCAATGTAACGTCTCTGCTTTTTAATATGCTATCTGGGTTTGTCTTAGCTTTTCTTCCAAGGAGCACGTGTCTTTTAATTTTATGGCTGCAGTCACTGCAGTGATTTTGGAGCCCAAGAAAATAAAGTCTTTCACTCATTCCATTGTATCCCCATCTATTTGCCATGCAGTGATGGGACCAGATGCCATGATCTTAGTTTTATGAATGTTGAGTTTTAAACCAGCTTTTTCACTCTCCTCTTTCACCTACATCAATTTTGTAGTTCATCTTCACTTTCTGCCATAAGGGTGGTATCATCTGCATATCTGAGGTTATTGACATTTCTCCCAATAATATTGTCCTTCATCAAGCCTGGCATTTCACATAATGTACTCTGCATGTAAGTTAAAGAAGCAGGGTGACATTATACAGCCTTGACGTACTCCTTTGCAAATTTGGAACTAGTCCGTTGTTCCAAGTCCAGTTCTACATGTTGCTTCTTGACCTGCATACAGATTTTGCTGGAAGCAGGTAGGGTGGTCTGTTATTCCCATCTCTTTAAGAATTTTCCAAAATTTGTTTTGAGCCACACAATCGAAGACTTTAGTGTAATCAATGAAGCAGAAGTAGAAGTTTTTCTGGAATTTTCTTGTTTTTTTTTTTTTATGATCTCTTTTCTAAATTCAGCTTGTACATCTGGAAGTTCAAAGTTTACATACTGTTGAAGCCTAGCTTGGAGAATTTTGAGCATTACTTTACTAGTGTGTGAGATGAGTGCAATTGTGTGGTAGTTTGAGCATTCTTTGGCATTGCCTTTCTTTGGGATTGGAATGAAAACACCTTTTCTAGTCCTGTGGCCACTGCTGAGTTTTCCACATTTGCTGGCATATTGAGTGCAGCACTTTCACAGCATCATCTTTTAGGATTTGAAATAGCTCAACTGGAATTCCATCACGTCCACTAGCTTTGTTCATAGTGATGCTTCTAAGGCCAATTTGACTCCACACCCCAAGATATCTGGCTCTAGGTGAGTGATCATGCCATCATGGTTATCTGGGTCATTAAGATCTTTTTTGTATAGTTCTTCTTTGTATTCTTGCCACCTCTTCTTAATATCTTCTGCTTCTGTTAGGTCCATACAGTTTTATCCTCTATGAAGGAAATCATGCAATATGTACACTTTAGAGATTGTCTTTTTTACCCAGTCCCATTATGTTGAGACCCATCCAGGTTGCTTCATGTGTCAATAGCTCATTCCTTTTTATTGCTGACTAGTGTCACACTCTGATTAAACATTCACCTACTGGAGGACATTTGGGTCAGTTACCTGCTGGGCTATAGTTCATGGGATGGCAAAGATTCAGACATGACTGAAGCAACTTAGCATAAAGCTGTTATGAACATTGATGTACAAGTCACTGTGTGAACATGTTTTCAATTCTTTGGAAAATCAAGAGTGCAACTGCTAGGTTCTGTAATGGGTATATGTTTAGTTTTGTGAGAAGCTTCCATAATCTTTTCCAGAATGACTGTGTCATTTTATACACCACCAGTAAGGTTTCTCAGCATCCTCACTGATATTTGGCATCATCACTAATTTTTCTTTTAGCTATTCTGACAGTGGGTAATGATATCTGATTGTGGTTTTAATTTGCATTTCTCTAATGGCTAATTTTGTTGAACATATTTTTATGTGCATATTTTCCATCTGTATATTCTTCAGCAAGATGTATGTTCCTTTTTTTGGTCCATTTTTTAATTGTATTGCTTGTTTGTTTTGGTGTCTTTTTTATTTTTTTCTATTGACTTGGAGAGCTCTTTATATATTCTGATAATTGTTCTTTGTCCAGATATGTTATTTTCTCCTAGTCCATAGCTTGTCTTCTCATCCTCATCAAAAGGTGTTTCCCAAAGAAAAAGATTTTTTTAATTCTGTTGAAGTCCAATTTATCAAATTTTCCTTTTTATAAAGCAAGCAAAATCTTATTATGCAAATTGTGAATATACATAAAAACAGAGTGAACAATATAAATGACTTTTTATATTTTTTATGGATTTTAAAATTATTATTATTTTTAAACCTGACACCTGGTTTCTAAAGATGTTCTCATATTTTTCTAAATGTTTTATAGTCTTACACTTTAAGTCTACCTATTTTTGAGTCAATTTTTTGTGTAAGGGCAAGATTCTTTTTTTTTTTTTTGCCTATGGATAGTTGGTTACTTCAACAACATTTCTTTTTTTAATTTTTTAACCTTTTATTTTGTATCAGGGTATAGCAGATTAACAATGTTGTGACAGTTTCAGGTGAACAACAAAGGGACCCAACCATACATATACATGTATCCATTCTCCCCCAAACTCCCCTCCCTTCCAGGCTGCCACATAACATTGAGCAGAGGTCCATATTCAACACAGTTTCTTGAAAAATGTATCCTTTGTGTATCAAATTGCTCTTGCTATTTGGTCAGAAATCAGTTGGGTATATTTTTGTGGTTCATTTTCAGGTTCTCTATTTTGTTCCACAGATATGTGTTATCCCCTCACTAACACAGCCCTTTCCTGATTACCATAGCTGTATCGTAACTCTTAATCTCAAGTCAGGTTATTCCTTCCACTTAATTATACGTTTGCAAAATTGATTTAGTTATTCCAGGTCCTTGTCTTTCTATATAAATTTCAGAATTAACTTGTCTAAGTTTACAGAACACTTTTCTGGGATTTTAATAGATGTTGCATTATAACTATAAATCAATTTAATAGAATGGACATGTTTACCATGTTGAGTCTTTCAATCTTTGAATACAGTATGTCTCTCTATTTATTTAGGTCTCTTATTTTCAGTTTCTTTCATCAGCATTTTCAGATCCTGTAGATGTTCCATTATGTTTATAACTAAATATTTAATTTTCTTTGGAGCAATTGTAAATAGTATTGTATATTTTTTAAATTTAAGTTTCTATATGTTCATTGTTAGTATGTAGAAATGCAATTGGTTAGTGTGAATTGATCTATAGCTGCAATTTTGTTGAACTTCCTTATTAGTTCTTGGGTTTTCTATGTGGACAATCATGTTACCTGAAGATAGGATCAATATTATTTCTTCCTTTGCAGTCTGTCTGTCTTCTATTTAGTTTTTTTTTTTTTAATGCAGTTATAATCATGTCACTACCCCTTTTAATAGTCTTCCATCTTTTTCAGTAATCAGACCTTAGCAGAGAATATAACCCTTCAAGGTCTCAACTTCTACTGCTAAGCCTCATCTCATGCTATCTTAATATTAGCTTAGTCATGGTCTTGCTCAGCTGTTTTTAGTTTTCACACTTGGGTGTATTTTATCTTGATTTTGGGTCTTGATTCATGAATCTCTTTCCCATGTCTCAAGTACTCACCTTGAGTGTCACATCCTCCAGCAACTGTTTCCTAATCTCTTCAAAATGATGTCCACCTCAAGTGCTCATCAAAGGCAGTAATAGCTTAGCTAAGGTCTGTGTCTTTCCTTTTTGTCCTTAGCCACTAGACTGTAACTTCTTTAAGGGAAGGCAGTGGTTTTTTATCTCTATATCCTCTGTATCTTCCATTGAACTTGGCACACAGTAGAAATACAGTGAATGTTCATTGAGTGAATGAATGAGTAATTGATAGTTAATATGTACTTTTTTTCCATTATAGATTATTATGAAGTGAAGTGAAAGTTGCTCAGTTGTGTCCGACTCTTTGCAACCCCATGGACTGCACAGTCCATGGAATTCTCCAGCCCAGAATACTGAAGTGGGTAGCCTTTCCCTTCTCCAGGGGATCTTCCCAACCCAGGGATCAAACCCAGGTCTCCTGCATTGAAGGTGGATTCTTTACCAGCTAAGCCACAAGGGAAGCCCAAGAATACTGGAGTGAGTAGCCTATCCATTCTCCAAGGGATCTTCCCAACCCAGGGATTGAACCCAGGTCTCCCGCACTGCAGGCGAAAGCCCAAGAATACTGGAGTGGGTAGCCTATCCTTCTCCAGTGGATCTTCCTGATCCAGAAATCAATCCGGGGTCTCCTGCATTGCAGGCAGATTCTTTACCAACTGAGCTATCAGGGAAGCCCATAGATTATTATAACTCTCTAAAAGAGTCAGAGAATCAAGCTGACCTAATACCAAGATGTAAAATGGAAAACAGATTAACAATGAGACAAATGTGTATGGCTATTTAAAAAAAAAAAAAGCTTTCTCAATGTACATACTGTAGTTGACTCTTAAAAGGGCTTTGCTATTCTTATATTTGTTTTAGCCAAAAAGAAACAAAACTCAAGATTTTTCAAAGATTATATTCTACATCTGAATCACAGTTTTCCTTTCCAGGTCTGCTAAGCCTAAATCACATATTCCTTTAAGTCTATAAACACAACAATATCTGCAATAATTAATTCTCTTTGCCAGTTTGTTGTTGTTTTTCATACTGACGATGAATTTGCACAGACAGGTACATACTACCTTACTCATCCCCCATGGCACATCTCTGGGAGGTCTCTGGCCAGGACAGGAAATCTGTCTGTGACCATGGAGAAGGGGAGCATTGCATCTGTTCATCCCATATTTTAACCAGTTATGCTAACCTTCCACAGATGTAAACAAATTGCAATATCTAGATTAGTATATCCAACTACATTCTTATAACCTCTTCTCTGACAACCCATTGTAAGAGTTTGTATTTGATTATTTTAATGTTTTGTTTTCCAGGTGGTTCAATGGTAAAGAATCTGCCTGCAATGCAGGAGACCCAGGTTCAAGCCCTGCATCAGGAAGATCCTCTGGAGAAGGAAATGGCAACCCACTCCAGTATTCTTGCCTGGAGAATTCCATGGACAGAGGAGCCTGGTGGGCCACAGTCCATAGGGTCACAAAGAGTCGACAGGACTGAAATGACTGAGCATGCAGTGTTTTTGTTGACATATAATTGACGTATATATGGTATTAGTTTTAGGTGTACACCATGATTGACATATATAATATGATATATGTATATATTGTAAAATTATCTCCACAATAAAATTTTCAATTTAGTTTGTATCCATCACCACATGTTGTTAGTGTTTTTTTTTTTTCTTGTTCTGGTCAGATCAGATCAGTCACTCAGTCGTGTCCGACTCCTTGCAACCCCACGAATCGCAGCACACCAGGCCTCCCTGTCCATCACCAACTCCTGGAGTTCACTCAGACTCACATCCATCAAGTCCGTGATGCCATCCAGCCATCTCATCCTCTGTCGGCCCCTTATCCTCCTGCCCCCAATCCCTCCCAGCATCAGAGTCTTTTCCAATGAGTCAACTCTTCGCATGAGGTGGCCAAAGTACTGGAGTTTCAGCTTTAGCATCATTCCTTCCAAAGAACACCCAGGGCTGATCTCCTTTAGAATGGACTGGTTGGATCTCCTTGCAGTCTAAGGGACTCTCAAGAGTCTTCTCCAACACCACAGTTCAAAAGCATCAATTCTTCGGTGCTCAGCCTTCTTCACAGTCCAACTCTCAACTCTCAAATATACAATATTTGTATTGTTGCAACCTTTAAATATATGTTACAGTATTATTAACTGTCATCATCATGCTGTACATTACATCCCAAGACTTATTTATCTTATAACTGGAAGTCTGTACCTTCTGACCACCTTTACCCATTTCCAAATAACCCTGTATTAGATTATTTTAATATAGTATAATCCCAGGGATGGGGGAGCCTGGTGGGCTGCCTTCTATGGTGTCGCACAGAGTCGGAAACGACTGAAACGACTTAGCAGCAGCAGCAGCATTCCTATTAGAAAAAAAAAAAGTCCTGAATTAAGAAAGAAATTCAATAAACAGGAAAAATAAGCAAAACCTTTAGCGTGTAATTGAAATTTTGTGAGTTAGATCTTAAGGTCTAGCAACTTCAAATTTCACATACGTTATTTTTCTTAAAGCAACACATTTGTTTTAGTGTTAAATATTAGGGAAAAAAATAAATGTTTTCACCTTCAAACATTTGATAGCAATTACAAAATTTCACAAAAATTATGATTCCATATAAAATACATAGTTTATCTGTATTAATTTCTGGGCTCCATATTATTTTGTGTTTAGCCCAGGTACTTTTTCAATGATGATTTTGTTCAGATTCTTGATTCAGTGGAAGATATACAAAACCACTGTCTCTCTTTAACGCTCTCTCTCTCTCTCTGGCCTTTATTCCTCAGAGAAATAAAACCTGACACACTACGAAGATGCAGGGGACATGAGAAAGTCACAGCACAGGTAAAGCTAGTTAAATGTCTAAAACATACTTGAGATTTCAAATACCTCACAGTGTCCCTAGAATATGGTCATCAAGGAAAGGGCAATGACCCTGTGCCTTTTTTTGGAGCACTATTAAAAAGATAAGTTGGCAACCTGAGCTTAACTTCTATTCCCCTTTATTAGTCCATCAAAGTCCTTTTCAAAGTCCTTTTCAAAGGATTGTCCCCTTTTTAGGTTTTAGACTTTGAACATCTCCCATTAAAAATAACCCATTTCAGAAGCTTTATTCCTCAGATACAGAAAATCTTAAATATATTTTATCTGATAAAAATGGACTAGACTTTCCAAGTTCCTGCAGTGCTGCCCTGAGACTCCGTCACATTCCATGTGATTGGCACTCCAAAAAGGCAGCAGATTTTGAACATAGATATACAAAATCTAACCCTCATATTACAGCTTCAATCCTGCCTCATGGGATGGCCATCATTAAGAAGGAACACGGTGTTGTTTTAATATACAGAATATACTTTTGTTATTAAAATATTCATGATCTCATGAATGGTGAAGCTCACGTTGTTCCTATGGTTGAAGAAGCAGAGAACAAATTACAGGGAAAAAATCAGTTTTAGCACGGTGTTATTACAGGTCACTTAAGATATGCAAGACACCAAGTTAGACATTAGCATGACCCAAGCTGTTCAAGATCAGCCTGCCCTCAGGTGAAGTTTGATATCTGGGATGAAAAAGAAGAGCATGGAAATCTCTTTCAATTCAAACATAACCTTGCTTGTTAGTTTCACTTCAGAATATTTTCCCTAAGTGTTTTATTCTAAGAAACTGTTTGTTAAAGATGGGAAAAGAGGGAAGATAAGAAGGAACCTATAAATTTACTTCTTGGACTTATTATCAGATTTATAACTTTGGATTAATTGCTATGGAATAATTCCAGTGCCATAAACTTAGAATTGTGACTACAAATGAGAAAGAAGCAGTGAAGTTTCCGGAAAAATAAAAGTCTCATTTTTCTGAAACTGGAAAAAAGTAAATTCTTGCATATGTTACTAACATTGGCAAAGAAGATAAATTAGTCTTCAGTAGTTCATGGCTGTTGAAAATCTTAAAGTCTTATAAGGTTTTCATCATTTAAGAAACCACATTCTGTGAGAAAATTGGCAATTAATTTGTTTACTTTCTTTAAAACTACTTGATATGCTCCAGCAAGCCACTTTGCTACACAAAGTATATTTGCTTTATTATTTCTATATACAATTATAGAGTTGATGTTAATAAATCATTCAAAGTATTAGAATGAAAAGAAAAGCACAACAATACAATATTTTTAAAAATTTGGTTAATAGAAGATCACTATATTACCCTACTTTTAGAAATTGATATTATGTAAATATTGTTTGTTTACAACTTAGACTGCATTGGATTTTAATTTAAATAGACTATTTAATAGAGTGTTATTAAACAGGTTTCTACATTGCAGCTGTTCCAGTCCCTCAGGTAAACACTTATTGAGAGAGCTTATTAAAGTTTGTTCTACTTATTTATGTTTAAATTCTTTTTCTTTTCCCCTTTCATGAAGCCTTTGTTGGGGCAGAACTCCTACTGACTTTAAAGAGTTCTGTGAGTATAGATTTGGGGAGGGTAGCAAGCTTGGAATGCTTTATAAAGTAATTTCCTTTTATGTTTTCATCTATAGGTGTCTAATTTTCAGTATTATTTTTTTTGAAATATGAAATCTACTCCAGATAGTACATTTTGGAAAGCTTAGCTTTCTACCCTAGCAGACGATTTCATGGTAAGAAGGAGGTGTGAAGAATTACATAAATATTTAAAACATATTTTATGATATATAAACACATTTAAAACATGAAATATGAAAATGTTTGGATAATGCATGATGAGAGGTGAAGTTACTGTGTGGGACGTAGATATTGCTTGCATGGAAAAGAAACTGCGAAATTAGAGGAGAAAGGAGTTTGAAAAGATTTTTCAACACTTTTTGACTGTGTCTAGTTCTATGACTGTTTTAAGGATAAAACAACAAGTATGTTTATTTCATTTTAGCTACATGCAGGAGAAAGTTAGAAAAGACCAACAGAAAAAAAAAAAAAAAATACCCTAGCTACTCCAAATAAAGTATACAATAAAAAGTAAGTGAATGGTGGACGTAAGACAAATTATGAAAAAAAAATTGTACCACATATATGATTATTTGAATGTTGAATATGGAAAACTAAGGAGAAAAAGATATGTGCTGCCAACTGTGAGACCAGTGATTGGGAGAATAGGTATGAAAAACAGGGAAGGAAAACTTATTCAGGGAAAGAAGCTACCCTCCCCACAGGTGTGTTCAGACAGATGTCCTAGTAAGCTTTATATGCAGAAGATAGTGTGACTTAATGGAACACCCAAGTTTATGATTCTGGTTCTACAAGTTTATTTTTTGATATTAAACATTTGGAGACTAATATCTCTTCCAAATCTCTAATTTCACTTCTAGTTCTCTTAGATGCAGTGACTTACTCTTGAAAGAGGGAAAATAAAAAACTTTAAGAACCTATTAGCAATCAAGAGCCCTAATACATTTCACTGGTACTCATATTCTATTTCCTTACTTCTCTCTCCCTAACAGAGGAGTATGTTTTTATCAAAATAATCAGTGGACTATTTGGTTAAAGAACATGAGTCCTATCTCTCATTATTCTAGGTATGTTTATTTGTTTTATTGATCCTCCTTTATGGAGCTAATCATTCTTTTCTGCCACTCTTCCCCATTCATCTTCCAATAGTTTCTACCAGACACTGCTGCCACTGCCTACCTGCACCCCCTACCGCATGTGGCCCCTCTACCCCTGCCCCAAGATGTCAAATCCTCTCCTGGACCCTGCCCACACACACCCCCACCGTTCCGCGCCTTGCCTGGCTGCCCTAGTCACCGCTCTAGGCTGGGACACTACATGTCAGGTTACCTCTCCATAGGCATATCTCATCATGGTTGGGCTCCAACATCTTGTGCAAGTTTTCCTACCCTGTGGAATCCTTCCTTACTTCCAACTCCCTGCTTGAGGGCACCATAGCTCAGCCAGCCTCCTTTCCACCTGACACATGGACATATATTTATCCAGTCTTACTTAATATTAGGGATAAATTGTTCAGAAGAGAAAGGGGATGGACTATACAGACATTAAAGTAAAGGGACTTAGTAGTAGTTAGGTGCTCAGTAGCGCCCAACTCTGTGTGACCCTATGGACTGCAGCATGCCAGGCTCCTCTGTCTATGGAACTCTCCAGTCAAGAATCCTGGAGTGGGTAGCCATTCCCTTCTCCTGGGGATCTTTCTGATCCAGGGATCGAAGCCGGGTCTCCTATACTGCAGGCCGATTCTTTACCATCTGAGCCAACAGGAATTATTTACATTTTCTTTACTAAGCACTTTTATTAAGTGCTTAGTATTTTCTAGGCTTCATGTAAAAATGTATCTGGAGTAAAATGGGTGAGACGGCTAGATGTAATGGTACTCCAAAGTAGGAAATACTGAGATATCCAGGGAGAGCACTTAAGATCAGCATCTACCTCTCCAGAAATCGGAATTAAATCTTCAGGGGTTACTTCATGTGCAAACAAGACTTATCATAGCAAATCTGAGATGTCATCTTTACAAAGACCTGATTGAAAAGACTGGCCCTTGATTGGCATGTGGAAACTTGGCCCCCAGTCAGTAGCTAACAAATGAAAGTTCATTCTGCCTAGACTATGCAAACCATATGCTTTATGCTGAACACGTTTTTTTTCCTATCTGAGAGTCTTGAATATTAATACATGCTAGGCAGAAAAGTTATGACCAACCTAGATAGCATATTGAAAAGCAGAGACATTACTTTGCCAACAAAGGTCTTTCTAGTCAAGGCTATGGTTTTTCCAGTGGTCATGTATGGATGTGAGAGTTGGACTGTGAAGAAAGCTGAACGCCAAAGAATTGATGCTTTTGAACTGTGGTGTTGGAGAAGACTCTTGAGAGTCCCTTGGACTGAAAGGAGATCAAACCAGTCCATTCTAAAGGAGATCAGCCCTGGGTGTTCTTTGGAAGGAATGATGCTAAAGCTGAAACTCCAGTACTTTGGCCACCTCATGCGAAGAGTTGACTCATTGGAAAAGGCTCTGATGCTGGGAGGGATTGGGGGCAGGAGGAAAAGGGGACGACAGAGGATGAGATGGCCTGATGGCATCACCGACTCGATGGACCTGAGTTTGAGTGAACTCTGGGAGATGGTGATGGACAGGGAGGCCCTGTGTGCTGCGATTCATGGGGTCGCAAGGAGTCGGACACAACTGAGTGACTGAACTGAACTGGACTGAGGCAGAGTGTGCCTGCATGACCAGTCCCCCAACTAGGTCTCTCATGGGCTTCTCTGAGTAGAAACAACACACAAATGTTCGGGCATTTTGTTAGTTGAAAAAGAGGACATTCTGTGCCACCTCATGGGATTGAGAGACAGAAAAAAACTGGACTCCTTCAGGCACTGTGCCTTTTCCCCATATGATGCAGCCATGTAGTCTAACTCCATTGCTCTAATAAATCTTAGCGGTGAATATCTCTATCTCCTGTCTCCTGTGAATCTTTCCAGCCAATCCGAAATAGTGGCAGTGGCCCTGGGGACACCCAGCACACCCTTGAACTTAGTTTTAAGGTCTCTGAGTCAAATTTGTTCAAGTGAAGATGGCATTGAGAGGATTTTTGGAAAGAAAATATAACAACAACAACAACAACAAAAAAGACAAATAAAAGTATTGAAATGGGAATCAAATGGGATCTACAACTCATGGATTGTTTCCTAAGCAGAAGGTTTAAGGAAAGTGGGGTCAGAAAATATAAGCAGAAGGTGAATTTCAGAAGCCTTTCTATTTAGTATTAATATTTTAGGAAGTATTCAAGATGAGAATAAATAAATTTGAAGGATTCAATCAATTGTTGAATCCTTTTGGGAAAGTGAAAGAGGATATGTTTTTATCCTTCTTATTCACACTTCTGAGTAAAATATTACTTATGTTATTATTTGTAAATTATTGGTCTGGAAAACTACTAACCCATTAGCTATTTGGTATTCTACATTTTCAAAAAGAGAATCATTGAAATTCTCTTCAATTTAATAGTCCCTTATAATAGACTGTGGTACACTTTTACTTTTATCCTTTTCATAATTCAGATAAATATTAGAAGAGGCAATAAATTTGTCATTCTTTACCCAGTGAAATTAGCATTTTGTTTTACATCCTTTTGGGTATTTGTTAGCTTAAGACCCACCCTATGTGTTTCAAAATATAATACATCTATGAAATGAAATTTATCACTTATGCATTATATGCAATATGAAATACTGTATTAACAATTTAAAATATAATATCTATGATATACAATGTCTGTATGAGTAAGGTTCTTAAATACTTGTCTTTGAAAAATAGGGCTCTTCATTTTAATTCTTTGTTGGGCCACCTTTGGAAAATATATAAAAGAGCAGTGGGTTAGAACTAAAACCATTTGTGTTAGGCTTTTGATGTTGTTATTTTATATTTTTAATTCCAAAGACTTCCAAAGGATATAGTTTCAAAGTGAAACATTATGAAATCTGCAATTTAACATTTACTGTAGAGTATTTCTAGTTTTTGTAAAACACAAATCTCATCATTTGACAAGTTTTAAGGTAGTGACTGTATCTAGATAATTATTTGAATAAAGTAAAAACCAAAGCTATTTAATAAGAGTTTATATTATTTCATAAATATTTCTTTCTGTCCAATATATAAATTCTATAAATAGAATAATGGTTTATGATATTTTAATAAATTTCAGTTTAAAAATACTTAAATTACAGAATTTCCTCTGAATTTACTGAGCCTAGTGATTATAAATGACAAGAATCAATGAATAATTTTGCTATTTTTTAGAACATACTGGAATATCTTTGTGGGAGGTTTGTAAGATTCATCATAGGTAAATTTACAGTACCGAAATGTAAAATGCCTAATAATATTATACTCAGTGACTTTTTACTCAGTAATTTTTCTCACACTGATTTTTATGTGCTTCTGCCTATTTAGTTAATGTTCCTGCTTGTCGATCACACTTGGAATGAGTTCTGCATCACAATGCAGAGTAAATAATAAAACATTTTTTTACATTAGGGAAATTTTCCCTAAAGCCTGGTGTTGTTTAGAGAAGATATGCTTTGCATCAAGTCAGTAAAGTGAAAAACACAGCTGAATCTGGACATTTGGCTGGATAATGTCTGCAGAAACTTTTCCTCTAGGAGAAAACCTTAAGAAAGACACACCTACCTTCCAACGTATATTACAAATCAAGAATTCAGAAGAATAGTTGCCTTGGGGTGAATAATAGCATATTTTGAATCAAAATTACAAGTATTACCTGATATTTGAAAGAACATATGAAATACGTATTGATATATTAAATAAATTCCTGTATCTCTGGTATTAGTAAAATGTTAAATGAATAAATACACACAACTAAATAAAAAGTTGGTATACCAAATTAGCCATACTGTTGAGGGTCAATATAAGTGCATATTTGAAACAAAACAAGAATTGAATGTGAGAAACAGGGTATGTGCTATATTTTGAGATTCTTATGGCTCTAAATGTACCCCAAAATTTTTTTTGCTAATTCTTAAGTGTAGTAACATTTTCATAAATTTGGAAAACATTCTGACAAATTTCACTTTGCAAAAGTTTTTAATTTCATGTTTTCCAAAAGCCTTTATTATTTTGATTTATATAGATCTCATCAAAAATTTATTATTACTTTATGTGCTAAATACTCTGAGCCAAGTCCTGTTCTAAGCACCAAGAATACAGAAGCCAAGCAAACAAGCAAGAACTGCTGTTCTGGAGGTCACATTCACATTCCAAGGAAAGGCTCTATAATGCAAAATGTACCTCTTACAAACACTTTACTTACCTTTGTTCATGTGACTATTCCTTTTTAGACAATCCTTCATAGTCTCAAATAACAAAAATTTTATTTTGCTCCTAAATCTGTAATGCGGTTAGGGCTTGGCAAGGAAGGCTCATCTCTAAGCCACGTGACATACACTCATTTAGCTGACAGGTGGTGCTAGTTGTTGGGTGGGGGCTCAGACATGCAGACCTCCCCATGTGGTCAGGTCTTCCTCATAGCATGATGGCTGGATTCCCAGGGCAGGCATCCAACACAAGAGCCAGACAGAAGTTTTATTGCTGTGATATCTAAACTTGGCTATCACACGGAGCCAGTCTACTTCATTATTTCCTCAACAGGCTCTTCCAAGGTCAAGTGAATGGAACCTAGACTCCAACCTTTGATGGAAGAAGGGCAAGATTCTAGAAGATTGTGTGGGACTAGAAATATTGTTGCAGCCATTTTTGAAAAGTCTAATCTATCGTAATTGTAATGTATGGGAAAATATTATCCTATTTTTGACATACAAAGTATTGTTGTGTTTATGAAATAATGGATGACTACATGTTAAAGACAATTAAAAAAAATCAAGGTCTTATGTCAAAATAGCCTATATAATGGAGGTACAGTTAGAATAACTTGTTAGGACTCATAACTCAAAGTCTTATCAATAAACTATGGTCCAATCAAGAGTAAACTTCATTCTAGTGTTCTATTTTAGGCATTGAAATAATGTTTAAATGTAGTAAAACTCTATGGGACCAATAGTTTGCTGTTAGTAGTAATAATAACTTGAATAAATCAATCTAAAATTAGATGTTATGATAAAACTCTTCATTATAATATTATAATAAATGTGAAAGCGTGTACATGCAAATATTTGAGAACAAAAATTAACTCTTACATATATAGATGGAATTCAAAGGTACACTTCTCTTTTGTGTATAATATTGAATAAAGGTGAATATGCCCACACGAATCATAGACTAGGGATTCTGTGTTATAACATATCACATGGCAGTTTATCACTCAAAGATAACGTTATAAAAATTAAGGTTGAGTTTGACTCAGTTATTTTCAGTATACATTTATCCCATATTTATGATCAAAGAAATCCGTGTCACAGATGGTCAAACACAGCATGATCCCCACCCTGGAGGATTCTATGTGATAATAAATATAACAAAAAGAATAAAAGCTAGAACAGAAGGTATAAGTAATACAAAAAAAGAGCAAAGAAAGAGAAATAAATTCTGTCCTAGGTGGGAAAATGAAGACAAGCATAATGATGTATTAGCATGTGAGTGACCCTAACAAGATGAGTCATTTTTAGATAATGAGGTGGAAAACTTTGATGAGAAAAAAAAAAAAGCATTTCTTCCTGAGGTAAGAATGTAGCTTTTGGCTGTATGAGAAAATTTAATTGAATAGGGAAAGTAAGAATCTGAACTGAAGTACTTATAGTGTCTCTGTATCGAATCAATAAAAAGTTTACTAGCTACTTTGGTAAGTAAAGTAAAGTGCTTATAACAAAGTATAAAATTACTCTCAAGTCCTTGCATGCATTCTATTTCATTGCTATTCTTTCTATAAACTCTTCTTTTCCGTGTGGCCCAAGGCCGTGGTCTCCTAACTGGCCTAAAGAACCCTTGCCCCCTGTAATGGAGGCATGGAGTTTTAACCACTGAATCGCCAGGGAGATTCTAACAAATTTTCCCTCCACCCAAAGTCTACAGTGGCTTCCTAGGTTGCGCAGTGGTAAAGAATCCTCCTGCCAACACAGAGGATGCAAGAGATGCAGGTTTGATCCCTGAGTTGGGAATATCCCTGGAGCAGGAAATGACAACCTACTCCAGTATTCTTGCCTGGAAAATTCCACGGACAGAGGAGCATGGAGAGCTATAGTCCACGGGGCCACAAAGAGTGGGACATGACTGAACATGCATACACAAGGTCTGCAGTGCACAGTGATCTGCTGGAAATTAGAAAAATGAAACAAGACATTTACTTCCCTTGTCTGCTGAACTTTGAAGAGATCATTATCCAGGTCATACAGTTACCATAGTCCAGGCAATGGTTCCATTTCATTTCCTGACATCTGTGTGTGCCCCTCCCCATAACCCTGAACGACCACCAACACAGACATATGTTGTCAGAATGTTTGCCATTTCCAGATTTCCTTTGTATTCCTTTGTTGTTGTTTCTGGATCCTCTGCTGTAAGTGCCATTCCTCTCCTTTTCTATCTGGTAATTTCTTACTCAGGTATGTCATCAAAACCATTAGCTGCAAGCTTCCTCCTCTTTATTCCAATAGAACCTTATATCTCTATGATAGTATTTACCCTGTTTTAAATTCTTCAAGGATGGAATAGGATTCAATTTATTTAATATCTTTGCCTCTCACTTGATAGACCCACAGTAGGTGCTGTCTTCTGCCCATAAAGAGAGCTTTTTTTAATGCTCTCCACTCCTTATCACTCCTTGAGAAAAGAAAACCATGAGAACCATTAAGTGACTAAACATAATTTAACACAAGCTAAGTTACAAAAAGGTAGTAAAATGTCGTCTTAAAAGAACTTTATCAATCATTTTAAAGACATGTTTATAGGCATAGATATTAATGGAAGATTTCAGAATTGATTGAGGAAACTAAATGGCACTATAAAAATAGTTCACCAGCTTAATTTTTAAACATTCCTTGTATATGAATTTCTGCTGTATAATTAGCTATATTACTTGGAATTGGAATTAGGGATGGTGATGCTATACTTTTCCAAATTCATCAGATTGTTATGTACTTCTCTTTCCTCACTACTCTGGTGGCATTATTCTAATATACATGAATATTGTTAGTGGATTGACGCTTGTGATCAAGAAATATATTTTATGGAAGGAAAGGGATTTGACTTTCAAGTAACAAGCTACAAAGTATCTAGACTCTACATAGATCTATTATTTCATCAATTTCAATTTATAAAACATGCTCATTATTGAATTTTTATATCCGGGCAAAGTTTTATAGTCTTTAGAGGGATTACATTAAGCTGTTGAGCCTATTCATATATATAGCCAATAGGGATATCTCTAGCTACATACAATTTTATACTTATTTGAATAAAATAAAAATTCTGCAATTTATAATACCCAAAATGACAATGTTGGAGTTTGAATAATTAAACAAATGGATGTTATACTAAGTCATAAATGTAAATGTTTAAAATATATAACAAGAAAATCATGATTAATGTTTAATTTACCAAAGATTTTTAATTGGATGTGTAAACAAATACAGAAGATTGTAAGCCATAAAGTCCAACAAGGTCACTTTAACATGTGCATCATACAGCTAGACATCACAATAAATTGTCTAGATAACATGCTATAGAGTCAGCCAGCATCACATATCATGTGGTTCTCACTTTTATGGGGTATAAAACTGGATATATTCTATTTTAATCCATACATCATTTTCTGATGGAGTATCAGTAAAACTTACTCGAGTTTTGACTTTTATAGTGCAAGCACTTCTAATAAGGGCAAATGTGATCATTTAAAAAAATACTATGATATCTTTAGCTTGATGGAAATAAAGTGAAAGTTAATGTTTTATACAAGAAATTGATTAGTAATTATATGACTTGTCTAGACTATATTGCCCTATGATTAATACCATGTTTATGGACCCAGCAAAGGAGGTAATTTCTGGGAGTAGAAAGAAGGGGAAAACATTTAAAAATAAATCTAGTTTAAATTTATATTTTTGATAGAATTTCCATATAAATCTTTCTAAATCCCCTTGAAATATTTTTCAGGTTGTATAAAATATAATCATAGGTCATTTCGAGAGTTCTAAGCATTGCCATTTTAAAAATATTCAATCAGATAATTCTCATTGAAAGTGGCGTGCATGACTAGCTTAAACAGAGTATATCTTCTAAATACAAACTTTGATATCAGCAAATTTATTTCCAGAGGAAAATGATAGCAGAAAAACTGCTATATGTGAGGACAAGGATTTTTTTCCTCCACAAGTTGGAGGCTTCCATTATGAGGCATCTTGAAATTTTAGTAAAGAGAAGGATGCTTGAGAACAGGGCTCAGAAGACTAGCTCAGCTTCAGGATTTGTCTAGGTAGAGTTCACACCACAGGATATGAAAGAATGTGATAAATTCAGAGATGATTAATTGGCTTCGTTTAAGATCATATGCAGGACTTCCGTGAAGGTTCAGTGGCTAACCTCTTTGTTCCCAATGCAAGGGGCCCAGGGTTCAATCCCTAGTCAGGAAACTAGACCCCACATGCCTGTTGCAGACTGGTTGCAGCCAAATAAATAAAAATAAATATTTAAAAAAGATCATATGCAAAAAACACATCCTGAAATTCTTCTGAAATAAAATTGTTTGATGTACATACAATAAAATTTCTCCATATAAATATGTATTTTAATGAGTAACCATGATCAAACTATGGAATACTTGCAGTACCCAAAAATGTTTCCCATGTACTTTCCCAGTCAATTCAAACCCCTAAAATCAACCCCAGAAAATCACTGATCTGCTTTTCATTATAAATTATATTTCTCTTTTCAAATTTTCATATAAAAGCAGTCACAATTCATGTACTTGATGTCTGAATAAATGTCCGAGGAAATTTTGTTTACGAGTATTTTGGGGACATATAGCTTCATTTCCTCTTCGTTTCTCTTGCATAAATACCTAGAATGTTGGAATTGCTAGATTTAATGGTTACCCACTCCAGTATTCTTGCTTGGAGAATCCCATGGACAAAGGTACCTGGTGAGCAATAGTGCATAAGGTTACAAAGAGTCAGACACAACTGAGCATCTAAACATACACATGTACTGATATATATAATTTGGGGGCTTCCCTTGTGGCTCAGACAGTAAAAAATCTGCCTACAAGGCAGGAGACCCGGGTTTGATC
The DNA here is from genome assembly GCF_029378745.1 of Bos indicus. NCBI lineage: Eukaryota > Metazoa > Chordata > Mammalia > Artiodactyla > Bovidae > Bos > Bos indicus. Next base: position 84,993,999 of record NC_091763.1, on the reverse strand, counting down.
CGGCATGGCTACCCACTCCAGTATTCTTGCATGGAGAATTCCATGGACAGAGGCTCCTGGTAGGCTACAGTCCATGGATTCACAGAGTTGGACACAACTGAGCGACTAACACTTATGATACATGTGCTTAGTTATTCAGTAAACTGTCAAAAATATTTTACAAAGTGGTTGTGGAATATATCTTCCCTTCATTCAGTTCTAATTGCTCTGCAACCTCACCAACAGTTGGGATGGTAAATCTTTACAGTTTAGCCATTTTAATGAGTATGTATTGGTATCTAATTATAGATTTATTTGCATTTCTTTAATAACAAATGATGTATATTATCTTTATATACCTTTTGTCCACTTAGATAAAATTTTTTGCAATACCTCTATTTAAATCTTTTGCCTATTTTGCTTGGGCTAGCTACTTATTTTTCACTCGTAACATTTAAAAAAGTATTCATTATGCATATTCAGTTTGATACATGTATTGCGCATACCCTCTCCTACTCTATTGATTGCCTTTTCCTTTTCTTTATAGACTCTTTCAAAGAGTTTGTCATTTGTTGAAGTTCAACTTATTTTTCATGTTAATGCTTTTTCTGTCCTAAGAGATTTCTGCCTATTCCCAAACCTTACAGTTTTTCTCCTATATTTGTTCTAAGTTTTATTTTAGTTTTAGCTTTTTTATTTAGGTCTGTGGCTCATTTGGAGTCAATTTGTATGTATTACATGAGATGAGGGTCAAAGTTTACTCTTTTCTATATGAATATGTAGTTTGTTCATGGACCTTTCATTGAAGACTTCTTTTTTCCCATTAAAGCCCCTTGGTAACTTTTGAAAATTAATTAGCCATATGTGTGAGTGCATCTCTGGATTCTCTGTCCCATTCCACTCATCTATACCTGTATCCTTGCATCAGCACTATGCTTCTTTGACTACAGTAGTAGCTTTATAATAGAAATCTTGTAAGTCTCAAAAGCAGGTAGTCATAGTCCTCCCGCCATGTTCATAATTTCAAAACATTTTTGTCTATAGCAGATCTGTTATATGACCATATAAATTTTAGAATCAAACTGTTAATTTCTACATAAAAGACTATAGAAATTTTGTTGAAACCACAATGAATTTATAGATCAGTTGACAAAAATTGACAATTTATGATGAATGAATGTGGTATAGCTCTCCATTGCTTAGGTTTCCTTTAATTTCTCACAGCAGTGTTTTGTAAGCTGCAGGATATTTTGAATTCATGCCTAATTACTTTATGTCTTTGAATGCTAGTGTAAAGTGTTTTTAAAATTTTTTTTCATTTCCAGTTGTTCCTTGCGAGTATATGCCAACACAACCTAGTCTGCATTGATCTGTGTCATGCAACCTTGCTAAGCTAAGTAGTCTACAAGCTTTTTTATCACTTGCTTGCTTATTTGACTGACTAACTGATTTAGGTTTTCAATGTTGCTGTGGTCTGCATATAAAAATGACTGTAATTCTTTTCCAACTTGTAAAATTTTAATTTTTTTTCCCTTAGAGCAGTGGTTTAAGTCTCTAACACAGTGTTCAATTGAAGTGGCAAAAATGGATAAGCTTGCCATGTTGCTGGCCTTAGAGAAAAACCATTCAGTCTTTTACCCCTATATATGATGTTAGCAGTGTATTTTTCCTAGACTACCATTACCAGGTTGAAGAAATTTCTTTTTATTCGTAATAGGCTGGGAATTGTTTTTTTTTTTTTTTTTTTATCATGAATGGATATTCAATTTTTGAAATTAAATTCTGTACCTTTTGAAAAAATATTTTTCTCCTTCTAATAATATAGTAAAATATACTATTATATATACTATATAAATATAGTAAAATATACTATATACTTCTTCTTCTAATAATATAGTAAAATATACTATTTAATTTTTTGAATATTAAACCAACATGCCATACCAAAATACTTTTTCATGGTTTATTTTTCTTGCTACATGATTCTGGGTAAGATTTGCTAATGTTTTAACAAAGATTTATGTACCCTTGACCATTAAAGCTATTGATCTTCAGTTTTCTTTTCTTACATTGACTGTGTCTGGCTTTGCTATGAAGATAATGCTGGTCTCATAAAATGAAGTTTCTCTTCCTCTGTGCTATACAATCATTTTATAGGGTTTTTATTATTTATTCCTTAAATGTTGATAAAATTCACCAGTGAAGACTTCTTGGTATGAAGTTTTCTCTGTGAGAAAGTATTTAACTAAAAATTCACTTTTTAAGTAGATATAATGCTGTTACATCTGTCTTATATGGAATAAACTTTGGCTGTATAGTAGTGTATGTCATTCAAGGAAATTATATTATTAAAGTTAATCAAATGTTTGTTGGACATAAAAGTGTTTATATATATTTCATTCAATGCAGTAGGCTCTGTAATGATCTAACCTTCATTTATGATATTGAAATGTGTCTTACCTCTTTTTATCTTGATAATTCTAGCTACAGGCTTAGAAACTCTGGATTTTTGAAGGAAATGTCTTTCCATTGTCTTTTCTATTACTTGTTCATTTGCATTTTTGTTTATTTCTGCTTTTATTATTTCCTTCCTTATGGTTATTTTGGGTTTACTTTTTTTTTTTTTAAGTTTTATTAAGGTAGATGGCATACATATCTCTCACAGGATCTGATACTTAATATTAACTAAATATTTTTTACCTCTTTGTCTCTTTGTTTTACAGCTCTAGTGACTATAGACTATATTACTTCACACCTTTTTTCATACCCCCAAATATTTATTGACCATCTATTACATGGTAGACAGGGTTCTATGTAATGGAGGTATAGCAATGAACAATGTAACATCTCTGGGTTCATGGAACTTATAGTCTACTGTGAAAAGGCGATAGATAAATTAAAAAGTATAGACATGAAAGGTAGTGATAAATGCTACAAAGGAGATGAACCAAGAAGGAGTGGGGAGAGACAGACAGTGACAGAGAAAGAGGCAGAGAGGGAAAAAGAAAGATGTTTTGGCTACGAATATCAAAAAGGGCCCCCTCTAATATGCACCAGTTAATCAGAGTACATTAAGAAATAAGAGAAAAGTAAGAGAATGGATCATATGAACATTTGGGAAAAATATTCCAGGCTGATATAAGATAAAATGTTAAACAGGGAGACAAGAGGATGATTGACATTTTAGAGCAACAGCAAGGAAGCCAGTGTGCTTGGAATATAGTGAAATAGGAAGAAATGGTAGGATGCAAGAGAGAGTAGTAGAACAGGCTCAGATCAACAGAGTGCTGTAACCATTTCAGAAGCTTAGAGTTTTACCCAAATGTGTTTGGCGAACCATTAAAAAATGGAGGAGCTACATGATGAACTTAATATGCTACAGGTTAGGTTCAATTTTATATCTTTCCCCCCTGTGAATTATCATCGATAACACAAGACTCTGGCAATATTAAAGCACTAGATTGATAGGTGTGGTTTCACACTATGGAGTGAAAGTGAAGTCGCTCAGTCGCGTACGACTCTTTGTGACCCCATGGACTGTAGTCTATCAGGCTCCTCTGTCCATGGGATTTTCCAGGTAATAGTACTGAAGTGGATTGCCATTTCCTTCTCCAGGGGATCTTCCCAACCCAGGGATTGAACCCGGGTCTCCCGCATTGTAGACAGACGCTTTACCATCTGAGCCACCAGGGAAGTCCCTTTTAGTCCCTACATTATGGAGTAGGGAATACCTTAATCAGCTCCCTCTCCCTTCATTCTGTCTTCTTTCTTTCCATCTCTTGGTCTCTCTCTCTTTCTCTGTCTCTGTCTTTCTCACTTCTTCTCTCTCAGCTGTAAACTTCATCCTTCTGGGAATCTCACCTGTATGGATTTGCAGATTTTGATTCTCTGCCTTAATTCTGTCCCTGTAACTGTTTTGAAATTCTTCATTTTATCTTTCAACTGGTGCTTTTCAACTGAAATCTGATGCAACATGGTGCATATGCATGAACAGAGAAAGTAGGCAGAAGAAAGAGTTTTATTGTTTAATAACTTTTTATGTTTTTGAACAAAGGTTTTGCATTTTGTACTAGGGCCCACAGATTATATTTGCATTTTGTACTAGGGCCCACAGATTATATAGATGGTTCTGTTCACTTAATTATATTTCCCAGCTTTGCCTCACATATAGGGATGAAGGATGAGATGAAGACAATTTATTAGATGCTATAAGGGACACAAAGAAATCAGTGCCGCATTCACAGTTTTGTGTGTGTATATGTGTATGTGTGTGTGTGTTTGTATGGTAGAGGTGAACGATTCTACACTTCTTTATCAAACAGCTAATAGAATAAACAACATGTGCTACAGAGGGTGCATGCATACTAAGCTGCTTCAGTCATGTCTGACTCTTTGTGACCCTATGTACTGTAGCCTGCCAGGCTCCTCTGTCCATGGGATTCTCCAGGCAAGAACATTGGAGTGGGTTGCCATACTCTTCTCCAGGGAATTTTCCTGATGCTTCCTGCATTGCCAGGTGAGTTTTTTACCACTAGCACCATGTGGGAAGCCTGTGCTACAGAGCAAAAGAAGACAAAATTTTACTTCATCCTGCAAAAGAATAGCTCTTTACTTGTCCTGTCTCTTACCAGCTCTTTTTGTAGGGCGTAGGCTGAGTATTATTGGGACTGTCAATATCTTAAGTAATAATAATTTATCATCTATTGAGCAGTTACTCTATGCTAAGTCCTCTTCTGAACACTTTTAGAGCCTTAACCCATTTCAATCTCACAACTTTATGAAGTAGGTAGTATTGGAATACCCATAAATAGTTGAAGAAACAAATTAACAAATACATAGATGATATAAAAATAATCTCTCAGAAAGATTAAGAAAACTTTTCCAAGATCTTATAGCTAATAAGTGGCAAAACTGGGTTAAAAAAAAACAAGCCGTCTGGCCCCAGAAGCTATATGCTAAATTGTATTCTATACTGAATTTTACGAAAGCTAGAAATACAATTCTATGGGAGTAGAGAAGAGAGACAAATTGGCTTCTGTGCTGACCTTAGAAACAAAGGTCAAACCTTGCCAGACACAATTATGAAGGAAGAGAGGCAAGGGGAATTGTCCATTTGTCATTTTACTGACATATATAACTTGGCCGAAAAGAATCGTAGTCATTATCTGGTGCAAGTCACTCTTTAAATTAAGAACATAGGACACAGAAATGATAATTGATTCTAAAAAGGTCACACAGCTAATTAGAGAGAAGTCTGGAAACAGAACTTAGGTTTCTTGATTTCTGGTTCAGAGCTCTTTCTACAAAGCCGCCTGCTTTGCATACATACTGTACAGACTGTTCTATTATGTGCCATTTGCATGACTCTCAGTCATTTTCAACAGGGATATTCATCATTCAGAAGGAGGGAACTACAGTATATAAAGCATAGTTCCAAGAACAATGGTGAATTATACCTATCAAAACACCAAGGGTGTTAGTTACCCCGTAGTATATGTTTTTTTTAAATTAACATGTATGGTACATCCATTTAAATTAATAAAAAGCAATGCATTTTCAAAATCATTTTAATCAGTGCATAGTATGAGCTGTGATCTATCCTAATACAAAGATGAATTGTGAAAAAAGATAATTAATACACAGCTGCCTAAACATGTCATCCTGTCTATTTGATGTCTTCTTGTGGAAGGTCCTCTCATAATAATCCATACTCATTTAAAGCGCTTCTTCCTCTGAGAAGACTTCCTTAACAGCAGGACCTAGTTACACGCGTGCTCAGTTGCTCAGTGTTGTCTGACTCTGTGATCCCATGGATGGTAGCCCAGAGGACAGGCTCCTCTGTCCATGGGATTTCCCAGGCAAGTATAGTAGAATGCATTGCCATTTCCTCCTCGAGGGGGTCTTCCCCACCCAGGGATTGAACCTGCATCTCCTGCTTGGCAGGTAGATTCTTTATCACTGCGTCATGTGGGAAGTCCAAGACCTAGTTGGATGTAGTTTAAAATCGCACCCTTTCAATCCCCATCTGCCTTGTCCCTACCTCTATTTTAGCACTATCATATTCTGTTGTATAAAACCTTGTCAACCTGCTCACCTTGAACATTGAGAAGTCACATTCTAATTTTGTTATTTAAATTTGTATTGTTAACCAAGCAAAACCAAAACCCAGCCAACAACTAACACATAGTATGTACTAAATAAACTAATCAATGTTGAATAAATATTAATATGCTTTTACCTTAATAGATATTGGGGAAAGTGTTTTCCAAAGTCCTTATGAATTAAATCGATGATGTAGTAATAGTAATAAAACACTATTTACTCACTTTGTTTTTTCTCCTCTCACTTTCAGATGTCAATATATTGTGATACTTATGTAGATTAATAGAAGCAGGTTTTACCTTAATTTGGGTTGAAACATTTCCAGCATTCATTTTGGATTATTGTATGTGCAAAATCTATCATTTGGACAATACAATACAAATTTATTAAATGGCCTCATATTTACTGAATACAGATTTCTATGACATGCAGATGAACGAGAATAGCAATACCAAGAAAGCAGAGGAAGTAGAAATCTTGAGGTTATTTAAAGAACGATATGGTAGGATTGATTGGCATATTAGATGCGGCAAAACAATGAAGGAGACAGGAAGAAGTCTACTGTCTAACCTCAATAATCAGAAACATGATAGTTTCTTAAAGGACAATTGAGAAATAGGGAAAGATACATATCCTGGGAGATAAAAAGGGTTAATGTATGGACATGCTTATGTATTCAATAGCTTATTTTTAATATGGCAACATCACGTAAGTCTTGTGAATATAAAGTTGAATGACCAATGAGGGAAAGGGATATACATGTGATGACATCATCCATACATAAGTGAAAATCAAACACAAAGAAGTGGCAAATTTTCAAAAAAGAACTATAAAAAAGCCAAAAAACTGAGATCCAAGAAAGTGATGTCAGAGCAGAAGTATATTTTTGAGGAAAGAAAATGAAAAAGTATTAGAAAAGAGAACCAAGTCACAGTTTATATTTACTAAGCTTCAGGTCAGTAATTCTGAATGATTTGGTTATGTTATCAGAAAATATGAGTTGCTGCATTTGAGAAATGAAGTAAGTAAGGAAAAGAAGCAGAATGAGTTTGTGAGCAATTTAACCCTCTTAAAAAAAATCTTAGTTGCATTAGTAATAAAATATAACATTGATGATGGTTGCTGAATGGAGTGCAATATTGCTTTAGCATTTTGCTAACTATGAATTTATTTAGTTCTTAAGAAAACAGCAAGAAAAAAATATTGGACATTCAGTTAAAGTTGGCAGACTGATCACATATAATTTTGCTCTCTCTAGAAAACCCACTAAAACAATGAAAGTATGTAATGGCTAACACAAATTCACAGTCAAGAGAAAAGGAAAAAAAAAAAAAAAAAACTTGAGCAGGATAATTTTCAAAGCTGAAATGCAAAGTTAAGTGGTAAATTACTCAGCATATTGTCAAAAGTGAGAATTAATCCAGCAATGCTAAAAACCAAGAAATAATCACACTTGTATCACATAATACCCCCCAAATCTCAGAAATTGTTATGACCAGGTATGTCTGAAAGTGGGAGGATTTTGAAAGGAGAATTCCTTTAAATCTGTTTTACAAGCAGTCAGAGTCATAGAACCCTCCTCTACTCTTCATAGCTGGAGTGACTTCCCAGACCCTGAGAAAAGCAGGTACAACAGCAGGACCTTTGGAAGGTGCCCACGAGGATAAGCAAGGGTCGTTGTGTTGTACAGAAAGCAAGAGAGTTAAGGAAGTAAAAGCATAAAAAATTGCAGTCATCATCCCCTCATTTCCCTGACTTGTCTCCTAGAATCCCGACAGTCAGGCTCTGTTCTTTGGATGACAAAATAAATTTCTGTTGTTTAAACCACCAGCTCTATGACATTTTGTTACAGCTACCCCAGCAAACTAATGAGTGAATACCTGAAATTAAATGATCAAAAAGTCACTTTACAAGAATGTTATGTAGAACAAAGAAGATAAATTCTAGAAGAGTGGGAGTTACAAAAACTCCCACTTTTTGTAAATACGAGTGTGGAGGTGGGAACCACTATTTTTCACCGCAAACCTTATATAACTGACTTATTAATATGAATAATTTTGACAGAAATTAAAACTGAGCCTTAAAATGTGTCGACTTTTCTTCACTGGTTAAATGATTGAACATATAAAACAAGTTATCTTCTGTCTTTATTCTTGGGAATCTAGGAGGCTTTGAATTGATGAGCCTCTAGAAAATGAAATTCCATCCTGAATATCATTTCACGTTGTAGTGGATGAAGAGATCATAAAATGCAAGTCTGAACTCTCTGTTTAGATAACATATGTTTAGACTAACTAAAGATCTACCCAAATATAAGCTGTTATTATTAATATCATTATATTTTACATTCAATTTGAAGGAGAAAAAGTTCACTGATCATGTGGAATGTTTTCTTTCTGACCTCCAGGTACACATATCAGGCTCTTCCTCATCTCTCTGTCTTGGCAAGTTGAACTTTATAGATTGTATCTATAAGCTTTCTTACCTTCTGTATCAGATTGGATGTTGATCATGGGCAAGCAAAGAAGGAAGTTAGAGAGAAGGAGGAGGGTGAGACCAGGGAGTGTGACGTGGCTTTGCTCCTGCCAGGATGCCTTGAGTTGGGTGCCTCTCAGTGGAAGATGACTATTGTTCCCAAGGCTATTGATTCTGTGGGACACTTTCCTCCCAGATTCTAGTTACTAGTCTTTTCCTCCCTTTAATCTCCAAGCTTACTACTAACCAGTTTACTGAACTAGCCTTGCTTTCCCAATTCCCACGCTTTGTAAATAACCCCTCTATAAACAGTCCTTAAAGTATAGCCTGTTTTGAGTGTGCTAATGGCTTTCTGTTGGGCATATACTCATTTAAAATATGATGAAACATATTAGACATTAAACAACCACTCCCTTGCCTTCTGATTGTATGGCTTGTTTTAATATAGGTAGCAATTTCAAAGCCATTTTGAGCTTTAATGTGGCTATTCAGGTAACTGCTGCTGCTATGTCGCTTCAGTCGTGTCCAACTCTGTGCGACCCCATAGACAGCAGCCCACGAGGCTCCGCCGTCCCTGGGATTCTCCAGGCAAGAACACTTGAGTGGGTTGCCATTTCCTTCTCCAATTCAGGTAACAGACAGTATTTATTAGTATATCAAGATTTGTTAACTATATAAATGAGCAAAGAAATTGAAGTAATTTACTGCATGTAAATGGTGAGGTAAAACAGGGAATGACTGGGCTCTTTGATATGGCTGCATGAAAAGAGAAGGCACATAATTATCACACATCATGTCCAATGCATTATAGATTTATTATTTATTTATGCCAACTGTTTAAATTTGGAGGGAATGGCTTTGTCTTTAATGTAGCTGTATCACTTGGGTAGAACACAGAAAGGTGTTAACTAAAGTGGCTTTTTAAGTAATAAATTGCCTGATGTAAGTCCTTTCTTTCATATATATATATATATATATATATATATATATATATATATCAAGGTAGACTTTTAATTCTTGTTAATTGAGAAAGAGTGTTGAGAAAGACAAATATTCATATCCACTTCATGGATAAATTAACAAAGAACCAGGAGGAGTGAGATTAAAGGAGGCAATAGCAGGCCTTAGAAGCAATTTCTGCCTCCGTTTGGCCTAGTGTACTAACTTGTGTGTTCTTTCTAAATCCTAATGGACCCTGCCTTTCTTCAAGCAAATTTTATTCCCTGGAGAACAACGTTGCTAGCATTCATTTAGGCTAAATGTTATTTACTTCAATTCACTTAGAGATTTTGAAATATGCTCAACAAAGAAAAACTATTTCTAAAAACCTCTAAAATGTTTCAAATCAGGTACACAAGAGATTTGGGATAGGGCTTTATATCATTTAACTTTTTTATTTTTTGCATTCTTTCTTGCTTACTTTTCCTTATTTTTGTCTTAATGTAGCTCTTATTTTCAGATTATAAAATTGTAAAATTATTTGAAAAATATGGAAAAGTATAAGAAGGAAATAATGTATGGTCAGGCCACTCAGGATGACTGTTCTCCTGTCCTCAGTACATCCCCCGGCAGAGGAATGCCTGCTTCACCTAAACCCTGAGCACAGGACTGACCATCCTGCGTAGTTGCCCCAGGCCCTAGCTGGTGATTGTTCTTATCAAGGGGAGGTAATGGGCGGGCAGGTCCCTCTACTGGTTTCCCTGGCAACTGATGAGCCCCTGTGTGAGTGCATGAGTGCCTGAGTGCTAAGTCCCTTCAGTCGCATCTGACTCTTTGTGACCTTGTGAACTGTAGCTAGCCAGGCTTCTCTCTTCATGGGATTCCCCAGGCAAGAATACTGGAGCAGGTTGCCATGCCATCCTACAGGGGATCTTCCCAACCCAGAGATCAAACCTGCGTCTCTTGTGTCTCCTGCATTGGCTGGCAGGTTCTTTACCACTAGCGCCACCTGGGAAACCCATTGATGCGCCCACTTGACATCAATTCCCCTGTAACGGGTAATCTCCAACCACCTCAAGCAAAGTCGGACACCATATCCTGCCCGTCATCTGCTGCATACAGTGGAGTGTCGTTCCAGGACCCTGCTTCAGATATGTAAGGTCCCCTATTCATTAAGTCACAGATGTCTCTTGCTGAATCCAGACTCTTCCATCAGTCTTGATACTTGTTTTGATGCTGGGCCCTACAAAGCCTGTGGGGTGTACCCAATAAATGTACACACCAAGTTTTATCATATTATGGTTAATGAAAGTGAAAATCTTAGTTGCTCAGTCGTGTCTGACTCTTTGCAACCCCATAAACTGTAGCCTGCAAGGCTCCTCTGTCCATGGAATTCTCCAGGCAAGAATACTAGAGTGGGTAACCATTTCCTTCTCCAGGGGATCTTCCCGACCCAGGGATCGAACCCAGGTCTCCTGCATCGCAGACAGATTCTCTACCACTGAGCCATAATGGGAAGCCCATTATGGTTAATACCCAATGTTTATAAATCAGACTATGCTACATTTTATGTTTATTCTGATTTTCTACAAAATGTTATACAGTGATAATTATGCCATTATATATTTTTAAAAGCAAGATAAAATGTATTTATTCTTAACAATGGCATATATTAAACATTTGTGAATTATAGGCACATACAGTGATTACTAATCAGGACTTGATTACATCTTTCAACCTAAAGTACATAATTTGGAAGAACAGGTAATGGATTGTGGATGGGAGAGTGATGGTGCTGCCGCTGCTGCTGCTGCTAAGTTGCTTCATTCGTGTCCGACTCCTCGCGACCCCATGGACTGCAGCCCACCAGGCTCCTCCATCCATGGGGTTTTCCAGGCAAGAGTACTGGAGTGGGGTGCCATTGCCTTCTCTGATGGTGCTAGCGTGTTCTATATAAGGAGATCAAGACAAATACTGTATGGGCAATAGCTCGTTGGATTAGACAGTAAACGTCCTGTGTTCTAGGCTAGGTGCTACAAGTAACTATAATCTGGGGAAATCAGTCAATAGAAAAAAAATTTGAAATGACTGCCGTTTACATTTACAATACATCCATCATGTAAATATACCATATCCTATATAACTAATTCCCTATTGATGGATGTTTAGGCTGACTCCAGTTTGTCAATATTGAAACAAATATGAACATTGTTGTGTATAAATAAGGCTCTAACATGCAACTTTAGTTACCTATTCCTAAGAGACTATTTCCTGCTGTGGATTCCTAGCAAGGGCTTGCTCCCTGAAGCCCTTAGAAGCTAATACTATGGGACTTGCTTTTGAGAAAAGAAATAGCTTTATTGTGAGGTTGATAGACAAAAGAGACAGGAGGCAGGGATCATCAACCCTGTCTCCTCCATCCAAGGTTGGGATAAAATTTAAGGAGTTAGGGGAAGTTCAAACTTGGCAGAAGTTGATTGGCTAGTCAATGATCAACCCATATATGGTAAACAAGCTACTCAGGTTGCTGGAAGCCAGATTTTCCTTATTGAAGGACTTCTTGGTTTGTGAAGAGCTCATGTGGCAACATTTGTATTCTTTGACTTTCATATTCTTAAGATTCTCGATTCCTGGGTCAACCCAGAGTCATGGGTTCCCATCTCACAGATGCACAGTGCTGTCTCTCTAAGACAAGTCCAGGTTTGATTAAGCAACAACGTGTTTCAAGGAAGAAAAACCAGTTTAGGATGGTAAGTGTCTTATGTGGTGTGTACGTGCTGTTTTGGTGCTGTCTTCTCTTTGTTCAGTCCTTTGATTTCCATGCAAATATGGAAAGCTAGTGATGCAAGGTGAACAGACAAATGGTTAAGTTAAAGAGTTCAAGGTTGAAAAACATCACTCTCTGCTGCTGCTAAGTTGCTTCAGTTGATTCCCACTCATTGCAACCTTAGGAACTGTAGCCAGGCAGGCTCCTCTGTCCATGGGATTCTCTGGGCAAGAATACTGGAGTGGATTGCCAAGCCCTACTCTAGGGGATCTTCCTGACCCAGGGATCAAACCCACCTCTCATGTCTCCTGCATTGGCAGCCAGGTTCTGTCCCACTAGTGGCACCTGGGAAGCCCCTCTTCTTTCTAGGTTTTCCACATTGAGAATTTACTTAATCCTTCTTAAAATAATAATGTAAGTGCTTGAGATTATAGTTCTTTGTTTTTTATCTCTCCCATGCATGGCTGCTGGATATATATATATATATATATTCTACCCTCTGAGGACACAGCAGGTCAGGAACTGCTGGGAGGCCGTGATATCTGATAAGACCAGGGAATTCAGTGGTCATGTGTCATTTCATGGCACCCCTTTGCCATGAAATGATTCCTTTAGTCCAAGTCCGAGGCAGTGTCATGCTGGGTCTATTAGCGGATTAAACAGTTTTTTACTTTTTAAAATAGTGGTATGACAAAGGCAAATGTATGCCCTAGATACGTATTCTTTCTGTCCAAAATTAACTGTTGGCTTTTTCGGGGTGGAAGGAGTTGAGTGTAATTAACGTGGCACTGAAACCATGGGTTAAATCCATTTCACCTGCCTTTACTAATCAAACATCTTTGAAGACTTACATCTTTCAAAGAGCAGGTAGGCTAAATAATAAGATGTGTGCCTGAGTTGTTTTCTAGAAACTTCAAATCAGTTGCGTTTAGTTTCAGCTGAACTGCTTAAGACAGGATAGGACCACCGGCTCTTCAACTGGGCATGCGCAAGTGTCGGTGCTTGTTGACCTTTCAAAAGCCCCACCTTTAGCTTAGTTACGCCTGCCCAGAAAGACAATCGCGTGGCACCTTTCTCCAACTGAGACTTGTTTTCCAGTCTTCTGGCTTGATTGCCTTGCGAGTAAACTTGCGCTTTGCAGCAAACCTCGATGTCTTGGCATTTCGGCTGGCTTGCCGTGCTAGAGCCAGAGGAACCTGGTTTGATAACATCAAGCGGCGGATTCTTCTCCTTTAGGTAGGATGCCACATTAGTACATAGGGTTGATGTTTCTGGCTAAAAGTTGGACGTTTAGCAACTGTAGTGGCTACATAAGCTTTGCTGAGCAGGAACTTAGGCGGTTGGAGCCATGCATATTTTTACCACCATGAGTCTTTTGTGAACCTAACATGCCTGCCGTGGGGTAGACAATGTCACGGGTTGGTGATCATGTCAGAATAACGGATCAAGTAATTCTGTCCCCTTGGTTGTTGAGTGCCCCTTTTGTAGTGGATACTCTCTGGTAGGGGTTAATAAGAAATATAAAGAACCTCACTCTTTCTTCCCGCTTCTTTGGCGCCTTCCACATGCTTAATCCTGGCACCTCCTTATCCCTGGCCTTCAGGTTTTTCTCTTTCTAGGCATGGTCCAAAAACCCGTCTTTTGTTACTGCGTGTCTTAAGTGTTTTAATCTTGGGTCCCCTCACAAGATGACAACTAAGCATACTGCCTGAAGCTTTATTCAATAGGAGAGGTCCCCTTACTGCTGTCTTGGGTAGGGCAGAAGTACAGCAGCAGATCATTTTAGCCTGCCTCCTAGTGCGGGGACTTCCCAGGTGGGCCAGTAATTAAAATTCTGCCTTCCAGTGCAGGGGGCTTCGTTTCTAGTCCTGGTCAGGGAACTAAGATCCCACATGCCCTGTGGTCTTGCGACACACCAAAAACAAATAAAACCCTTCTGTTTTGGGGGGCTTCCTAGGTGATGCTAGTGGTAAAAGAATCTGCCTGACAGTACAGGAGATACAAGAGATACTGGATCAATCTCTGAATTGGAAAGATCCCCTGGAGAAGGAAATGGCAACCACTCCAGTATGCTTGCCTGGAAAATTCCATGGACAGAGGAGGCTGATGGGCTACAGTCCACGGGGTCACAAAGAGTCAGACACAACTGAGCACATGAGCACTTTCCACATGTGGAACCCACCTCGGTTCAGTTCAGTAGCTCAGTTGTGTCTGACTCTTTGTGACTCCGTGGACTGCAGCATGCCAGGCTTCCCTGTCCATCACCAACTCCCAGAGCTTACTCAAACTTATATCCACCGAGTCAGTGATGCCATTCTACTATCTCATCCTCTGTCATCTCCTCCTCCTCCTTGCCTTCAATCTTTCCCAACATCAGGTCTTTTCCAAAGAGTCAATTCTTTGCATCAGGTGGCCAAAATATTGAAACTTCAGTCCTTCCAATGAATATTCAAGACTGATTTCCTTGAGGAATGATTGGTTTGATTTCCTTGCAGTACAAGGGACTCTTCAAGAGTCTTCTCCAACATCACAGTTCAAAAACATCAATTCTTTGGTGCTCAGCTTTCTTTATGCTCCAACTCGCACACCCATACATGACTATTGGAAAAGCCATAGCTTTGATTATGGTTTAATCATAGCTTTTGAACAAAGCTTACTACTTTCCCTCCTCTGTCACCTGGTGATAGAGACCGCACTCTACCCCCATGAGTGCAACAGTGCTAAATGCCATGGGTATCTATCTAAATGCCATGGGTATCTGGACCCTCTATCTCCTCAACCTCCACCTCCCTCTCCACTCTCCCCTTCTTTCCCCATCTATTATATAAACTGAACAATGACCTCATTGCCTGTCCAACTTTGATCCTAGGGACACTGAATATTAACTATATCCATACCTCTTTGCAATCAGCTTTCTTGGCTTTTACGCCAACTTCATCTCTTATTAAGACAATGGTAATTCTGTTTGCTTCACTGGTTAAATACTTCCATCTGGTCTCTGGTATGAGGGAGTGAACAATCCATGTTACTATTTCTTATTTCTATGACATATTACATAGAGCTTATTTCTATGACATATTACAATTGTGCCTGTTACAAGTGTCAACAACCTTTGTGGTTTATAGTCATGCTTGTGTTCCTCTCACTAGTGCATTCTGTACCATTCTGGTTCTTCAAGTTCTTGAATCACTAGTGGATTTTCCAGCCTTACACAGCATATGTACTCTAACATGCCTGTTTCCAAGTGTTTTGATCCTTTCAGTGTCTACCACAGGTATTTCTGTTTAACTTAGGGTGGACCATTACTTTCTCCATGCTTCAAGAGCAGTATGTGTAATACTGTTTCCTGAGATCCCTGCCAAAGCATAATACCTTGTTTCTTAGGAGAATGCCCAGTACTTCCCCAATCCCCAAGCATGTTGTGACGTAGCTTTGGTAATAGTGGTTGGCCATGAGGGGAAGTGTGAAAGAGTACACATATTGTCTTGAAAACCAGAGCTTCTGCTGTAGCTTTAGTAGCTCTACCCTCTAACAGTAAGGAGTGGGCCACTTTGGCAGGTCCAGACAGAGTTCAGTGGACTCTCCTCAAGCCAAGTTTTACTCCATCTGTCCCGAGCATGCTCCGTATAGCAAACGTGGGGTGTGTAGTTGGGGCTAAGAGTTAACTGTTCCTGAACTTTGCTACTTATATTGAATTACATTGAATTGTTGGTCTAATTTTTTAGATTTCTTTTTCCTCTCCTCCCTAGGAACGCTACTACCTTTCATAATTAAGCCATGGGTTTCTTCCTTACCTTTACTGGTCTCTGGTTATAGGAAATGAGTCTTTTTATGCTACCAAAGAGGACTTCTGCCTTGCACACCCACTTTGATTCAGTGATTAGTCACCTACTTTTTAATGTCTTCCTCCAGTAAGAGTTGTCAAGGTAGGATTGTTCTTATAACTTGCTCTTCCAAGGAACTTAAATATTATAGCTGCCAGTGTATATGTCTTATCTCACCAAAAAAAGACAGTAACTATTGACAAAGCTTAACAGTTGCATTTCAACTGCCTGCAACCAATGGAGATAGCACTGTGTACCTGGTTGTTGGGTGATCCGATTTTAACATTCTGTTTTAGAGCCTGCTTCCTTGGAGCACTCCTGGTAACAACAGTTTTATGGTGGTTTCCTGCAAAATAGATTATGAAGCAAAAATTTTTATGCTAAAAATTTATAAGGGACTACCCTCAGGGTCAACATCTGTGGAAGAGTAAAGGAAAACAAGATTAAATAGAGAAGAACTGAACTGTGATGTAAACCCATAGGTCTCAGTCTATCCTTGGGGAGCTCTAGGCTGAAGGAACAGTATTTTAGTTTGCTCTAACTCGAAGCAAGGGCACCAGCTATTAATATCCCAGGATCAACCAGGTGTTGGCTGCACACTGACCTTCAGGAGGAGATAGGACCTTGGACAAGTATATTCTTCTCAGCTGAGAACAATTACCTGAGATGGAATCAGCTAAGACCTGACAGTAGCCAACCCACTCAGCAACTGGAGGAAGGTGTGCTTTAGGCTAGAAGGGGAATCTAGGTGGCACACACCACCACTCCAGAAAATATATGTATATTTTTCTTTTTTAATAAAAAATTTTAAGATAACTAGACTTACAGAAAAGTAGCAAATGTAATGCAGAAGTTCCCATTTATCCCTTGCCCAGTTCTTATTGTTTACAACTTATGTTACTGTGGTATGGTTGTCACTACTAAGGAATCGACACTGTACATTTCTGTTAACTAAATTCTGTACTTACTCAGATTTCACTAGTTTTTCTCTAATGTCCTTTTTCTATATTCTTTCAGAATGGCATATTACATTTAGTTGCCAACTAAATATAATGATTAGTTCCTATATTCTGTGATTAATTCCTACAGAAAATATACTTTAAAATTGACTTAGGATCTGTCTTAAAATACTTTGTCAAATATTACTAGCATATTGCTAGTATTAGTATATAATGTCACCAACATGTGAATGTACCATTATGTATAAATATATACAGATATATCCATCATAAATTACATAGGTCTTATGTTTACATATTTCCAGGTTGTCTGAAAATATATTATCACAAATTGCACTATTAGGCATTAGTATCTTATAAAAATCTGATTGTGGTTCTGTTTTAATAAAAGCTGATATTCAAAATAGGAGAAAGGAAAAAAAGAAACTTAAAGATATGTTACATTATTTGTGTCTTCAGTACAAGGAAAAGGCAGAAATAATTCATGGTAGCCAAAGGGTTTGAAGAGAATAGAATTTTACAAATACTTGAGATAGAAGGGAGCACAAGATGTCAGGAAGGAACATTAATAAATAAAGACTGGTAAGTTAATGATGACTCTGAAGGTTCTGAGCTGTTGAGCTCATTTTTAAAAATTCATACTGGAACAAAAGAAAGGAATGGAAAGCTTTGGGTTATTTATCAGTAATCAGGCAGATCTTGGAAAATTATTTATTAAATAAGAAAATATGATGAATATGTTCTTTATAGAACTGAGAGTTAAATAAAAATCTTAACTGGTCTTAAGTTTCTCTCTTTCTGTTTTAAATAAATTGTAAGGTTATAGCCTATACCTCCCATCACCTCATTATCTGGCTCTTGACTTTGAACCTAAGGCTATTTCAACTGTGATTTCCAGTCCTCTGAGTTGGGGGATACATGATTCTCAGTAGACAAGTGACTCCTTTTGCCTGGTAGGCAGCCCACCAGCTGACTCTCTACTACAAAAATGTCAGCCATCTTCTCCTCGACCTGTGTTTGTCCAGCCCTGACACTGTGTTCAGGCAGCAGTTAGAGGCAAACACAACACTAAGCTCTCTAAAACTGTGATGTGATATGTGTGATGTACAGGCAAACAGAATCTTGATCTAGTAATTTTCTTTCTAGTAACCATATCTGTTTGCAAGAGCTCTACATTTATAAAGTAAATACCATCTCTCTAAGAGTTCAGTCTATGTTCTACTCTGAATTTGAAATTAAATAAAACCAAAACCTTGACTGAGGAGAAAGTGAAGTCATCGTATTATCTTCAACTAATAATCTCAGGTTCACAAAGTAAGTGTTCTTTCAACTTGCCCTCACATCTCTGGTAAGATGACCACTGCCTGCTGTAACATTATTATTATCATCAATAATGAATCTCAATGATATGTTTGATGGTAAGATATGTTTCTAACTAATTTTTTAAATAAAATGTGATAGAAATGTTAATTCATGACCATTCATATTACTCTTACCTGCCCGAAAAGTACTCAATAGAGTACTTTGCCAGAGTAGTTACTGGACACATACCTTGAAGAGCAACAAGCAGTGTCAGGAAGCCAGAAAGGCCAGTAGGATTTACACTGGAAAGAACGGTGTGTCTGGTAAATATTAGCTACAAACAAGTGAATGTGTTAAGGCTGAACTCATGTACCCTCCCCCATTCAGATGTTGAAGTCCTAACACTGGTACCTCAGAATGTGACCCTATTTGGAGATAGGGACTTTAAGAAGGTAATTAAGTTAAAACGAGATAAGAAGGGTGGTCCCTAATCTGACATGAATGGTGTCCTAATAAGAGGAGATGAGGATACAGACATCTCACAGGGAAGACCATGAGAAGAAATATAGAAGACAGCCGTCTTATATCAGATTTCCAGACTCCAGAATTGTGAGAGAATACATTTTAAGCCACACAGCTTGTGGGAATCTGTTATGGTAGACCTTGTAAACTAATACAAAAGGAAAAATTCAAAATGGCCAAGTAAGGCCATTTCTGGGAGGTAGCTTGGAGTATTGTAGAAGAAAGAATGACTACAACTTTAGGGGAAGCTGCTTGTGGTTTGAGTTAGGACAGAGTGTAAGAATGAAGATTGTAAGGTAGTTTGACATTTATTATGTATATGACCTCACCTGACCTTTTTGGGGGCGAGAAGTTATAACAAAAATTTTAAATTATTTAAAATTATTTGTATATATCAAATGTTCTCTGAATTGGTAGAGATTAGAAAAAGGCGCCAAGTGCTTGCTTTCAAATGTACATATTAACAATTACTAGCTGTTGAGCACCTATCATATGAAAAAGGTTCAAATACATTACTTCTAGTTATGACAACTTTGATACCATGCTAATGGCAGGAAGTGAAGAGAAACTAAAGAGCCTCTTGATGAAAGTGAAAGAGGAGAGTGAAAAAGCTGGCTTAAAACTCAACATTCAAGAAACTAAGATCATGGCATCTGATCTCATCGTTTCATGACAAATAGAAGGAGAAAAAGTGGAAGCAGTGACAGATTTTATTTTCTTGGTCTCCAGAATCACTGCAGATTATAACTGTAGCATGAAATTAAAAGATGCTTGCCCTTTGGAAGGAAGGCTATGACAAACCTAGATAGCATATTAAAAGGCAGAGGCATCAGTTTGCTGACAAAGGTTCATATAGTCAAAGCTATGGTTTTTCCAGTAGTCATGTATGGATGTAAGAGTTGGACCATAAAGAATGCTGATCACTGAAGAATGGATGCTTTCTAATTGTGGTACTGGATAAGTCTTGAGAGTCCCTTGGACTGCAAGGAGATCAAGCCAGTCAATCCTAAAGGAAATCAGTCCTGAATATTCACTGGAAGGATTGATGCTTGAAGCTCCAATACTTTGGCCACCTGATGCGAAGAGCTGACTCATTGGAAAAGACCTTGATGCTGGGAAAGATTCAGGGCAGGAGGAGAAGATGACAACAGAGGATAAGATGGTTGGATGGCATCATTGACTCAATGGACATGAGTTTGAGCGAACTCCTGGAGATAGTGAAGGACAGAGAAGCCTGGCATGCTGCAGTCAATGGGGTTGCAAAGATTTGGACAAGATTTAGGGACTGAACAAGAACAGCGAAGTCATGACAAAGGGAGTTTCCTAGGCCAGTAGATGAGAGCTAACTTGTTCAAGTTAACCCAGAAATTCAAGAACTGGATTTAACTTAAAAAAATTCAGTCTGACTGTAACACTTGAGTTCTTTCTAGATTATACTGTGCAGTTTAGGAGGCAGTTGGTGGTTGTGGTAGACTGCAGTTGCCTTGCTAAGATCTCCTTTCCTGATCTGAGATCACCCATCTCCCAGGTCCTGTGAGAGTTGGCTACTAACAGTTGAAGGTAAACTCCTCTCCCTAGAATTCCCCTTAAAGTGTAGGAGACAACTTGCTTCAGGATAAGATGGCCCTGTGGATGTTCCTCTGCTTAGAATTCCTCATCAGATTAGGCTGAAGGTGGATTTCATCTGCATGTACATATTGTAGGCTTCTTCCTCTCTTCTGTATTTCTCATCTCCTTAAATGTTTCATCTGAGAATATCTTAGTTACTGGATCAAGAATCCCATCCAGGGGCTAAGCTTCTTGAGAATCTAAGATTAGGTTGTAGTAACTAGCTGAATATTAATATGAATCAAACTTATGGGCAAATATAATGATACAAAGAAAAAACCTAGCAGCTTCTTGACATGTAGTTAAACATGTATCACATCAGAGAAATGAAACCACACAGTCCAGAAAAAAAATGCTTATTGAAGTCTACAATGTTATGAAGAAAATTAAAAGTGTTATTTTTTAGTATGGACTGTGCAGTTTTTGCCAAAGTACATTGGACGGTATATAAATCTTACAGTTTATGTCAGGACTATTTTGATTGCAAGTATAGAACCTCAATTCAAATTTTCTTAGTCCAAAAAAAAAATTCATTGTCATTTCTGTCTGTGAAATTCAAAGGTCAAGTTTACTTTACACATATTTGGACCTAGAGGTTTCCGTTACTTACTTTCTATATCCTTTGGCTTTATTTGCTTTGTTCTGTACACATTTAGGAGAAGGCAATGGCAACCCACTCCAATACTCTTGCCTGGCAAAGTATTGGAGAGGAGCCTGGTAGGCTGCAGTCCATGGGGTCGCTAGGAGTTGGAAACAACAGAGTGACTTCACTTTCACTGTTCACTTTCATTCATTGGAGAAGGAAATGGCAACCCACTCCAATATTCTTGCCTGGAGGATCCCAGGGACGGGGGAGCCTGGTGGGCTGCCATCTGGGGATGGCACAGAGTCGGACAGGACTGAAGCGACTTAGCAGCAGCAGCAGTACACATTTAAGGGGCTTCCCAGGTGGTGCTAGTGGTAAATTACCCACCTACCAATGAAGGAGATGTCAGAGATGAGGGTTTGATCCCTGGGTCAAGAAGATCCCTTAGAGGAGTGCATGGTGATCCACTTCAGTATTTTTGCCTAGAGAATCCCATGGACAGAGGAGCCTGGCAGGCTACAGTCTGTATGGTCACACGGAGTTGGACATGACTGAAGTGACCTTAGCACCCATAAACATTTAAAAATGTCTCTGTAAATGTAACTTTTCTAATGCCTAGGAAAGATTTGAATTGGCCATGCCTAGGTCATTTGCTAGTGTTGAAGTAACCACGGTGTGTAGTACTCTATTTAAAAACCTGAGTAGTGCATATACCCATTGCAGTGGGAAGAGGAGATATTGAAGCACAGCTGTGGACCATCAAAGGAAAAAATCCCTAGTGAAACCATGAAAAGAGGCATGTGAATGTACTAATAAAAACTTTGATTTTGAAAGATGGATATCTTATAGATTATTTTCCAAATTTATGTGAAATTGGAAGTTATTTTTAATGAAATATTTTATGAAATTCAGACACACTTGGGTCCAAGAACAGATGACTCTACTTACTAGCTATATCACTTTGGAAAATCAGTTACATTTTCTAGGCCTCAGTCTTCAGTTGTAAAACTGGAATAACCAAGTGTACTATAAAGATTAGAGAAAATACATTATGAATGCTTGGCTCCATAAAAGTAGTTTCTATTGAGCAAGCTAGTATCAACTTGGAGATCTTTGAATGTCTCCCAAAAGTGTTAAAATTAATTTTTTAAAAAGTACTTTGATCTCATTTTAACAAGCTGGGAAGAGAATGCAGTGTTTATGAGGATTAATTTATAAGTTTGGTATAGGTCGAATTGGGTTTGGGGTGACAATAAAGAAAAGAGCCAGAGATATGGAGGACAGGCGAGAGGTTATTGTAATCAATTATGAATTGATAGGTACATGAACCAAGGGAACATAAGGCAGTAATGTACAACTATTAAGAACAAACCATAAAAATGATTAGAAGGCTTTCAGAATGGTCCATTTCAGCAGTTTACCATGAGGATTTTATTTTTCAAATAGTCTGTTTAATTCAATAATGATGGGTGCTAAAAGATTTGCAAGGTGTCCTCTTTCCCCAGGTTAATAAAATAATACACTGCAAAATACAATACAATTTCAGAAGTTTAAACTTCAGTAAAATCTTCCTTTATATATGGCCACTCATTTTGTAGAGTCTACGTTTCTGCTAATAGAGTGTGGTGTAAAATAGGGATTTTACTTCATTTGATCATTTAGGAAAAGTCTTAGAGTATGTACTCAGATAAAAACCCATATGCAGTCATGATCATATCTGAGACAAGATTATAAAATTAAGTAGTCTGTTTTCAAATGTTTTAGAGTAATAACCATAAAAACTGAAGGGTCTTAAAATACAGAAATGGATTTATGGATTAGAGGTAGAAATTAATAAAAGAGAAACTGAATTGAAATATCCTAAAATCCTTGTCACTTAATTGTGATTTTATTTAGTAAGCTTTACAGAGAGATAATTTTGGAAAAGGAGTACGTCAAGGCTGTATATTGTCACCGTGCTTATTTAACTTATATGCAGAGTACATCATGAGAAGTGTTGGGCTGGATGAAGCACAAGCTGGAATCAAAATTGCTGGGAGAAATATCAATAACCTCAGATATGCAGATGACACCACCCTTCATCTAGCCCAGTGTTTCTCATAATGTACTCTGCATATAAATCAAATAAGCAGGGTGACAAGATTCAGCCTTGACATACTCCTTACCCAATTTGGAACCAGTCTGTTCCACATCCAGATCTAACTGTTGCTTCCTGACTTGCATACAGATTTCTCAAGAGGCAGGTCAGGTGGTCTGGTATCCCCATCTCTTTCAGAATTTTCCACAGTTTATTGTGATCCACATAGTCAAAGGCTTTGGCATAGTCAAAAAAGCAGAAATAGATGTTTTTTCTGGAACTCTCTTACTTTTTTTGATGATCCAATGGATGTTGGCAATTTGATCTCTGGTTCCTCTAAAACTAGTTTGAACATCCGGAAGTTCATGGTTCACGTGTTGTTGAAGCCTGGCTTGGGGAATTTTGAGCCTTACTTTACTAGTGTGTGAGGTAGCTTGAGCATTCTTTGGCATTGCCTTTCTTTGAGACTGGAATGAAAACTGACCTTTTCCAGTCCTGTGGCCACTGCTGAGTTTTCCAAATTTGCTGGCATATTGAGTGCAGCACTTTCACAGCATCATCTTTCAGGATTTGGAATAGCTCAACTTGAATTCAATCATCTCCACTAGCTTTGTTTGTAATGATGCTTCTTAAGACCCACTTGACTTCACATTCCAGGATGTCTGGCTCTAGGTGAGTGATCACACCATCATGATTATCTGGGTCTTTTTGTATAGTTCTTCTGTGTATTCTTGCGACCTCTTAATATCTTCTGCTTCTGTTAGATCCATACCATTTCTGTCCTTTATTGAGCCTATCTTTGCGTGAAATGTACAAAAGCTTGAACTACCTTAAACAATAAAAATAAATGCCAAAGATGGGATAGTTAGGGAGTTTGGGATGGGCATGAAAACTCGGCTATATTTAAAATGGATAATCAACAGAGTCCTACTGTATATCACATGGAAATCTGCTCAATGTTATATGGTGGCCTGAATGTGAGGGCGGTGTAGGGGAGAGTGGATACATGTATATGTATTGTTGAGTCCCTTCCCTGTTCACCTGAAACTATCACAACATTGTTAATTGGCTGTACCCCAATACAAAAAATTGTCAAGGAATTAGAGGAAATATTAAAGAAAAGTTTGAGAAGAAACTTGGAACGTTTTGTAGTTTTTGTAGCTACACGATTAATATGACTCACCTTTAGCTTGAGATACCTACCTGTAGTTATGTGTTTTTTGTTTGTTTTTGTGGAAGATAATGAAATTGGCCCAACTTGAATTAGAGGTTAACCTTAATTCAGTCAGCTGTGGCCTGGATTCAGGATCCTGTCATAGAAGGATAAGTCACCTTTCTCATAGAAAAACTGGTGTCCTAGGTGCCAAGGACACTTGCTAAATCTAATAATTTAAAACACATACAACTTGATCTTTACATAAGATGAGCAGAGATAATAAATACATAAATTTGGTAGCCTTTCAAAAATATTCTAACCTTATAGTTCCTATTTCTCTAGGTAAAGCTTGAGCTGCCATCTTGGTGTAGCCAGCACTCCATCCATCTCACAATCTGAAGTCAGAAGTCTTGAGTTGGAGGTAAGCTTGATATATGAACTTTTAATGTAAGGAATCACTTTTAGCAGTCTTTGTACATGACATATACAATGTTTTGTATTGGAAACGTGTTTGTGTTGTTTACTTATTGGAATTATGATGTTTTAAAAAAATTTCAAATGTAATCTTAACATCAAATACCAATTTAAGCAATAGAAACAGGGTTGCTTTGATTGAAGCAAGAAAAGATGCTGCTGGCAGTCCCACTGGCTTGGATTCTCTGCTTTCCCCTTATGGTGAGTGATCCTTAAAATTCCTTTATAGAGATCCATATCATTGCAGAATATAATCTGAAACAAAATCACTAATGTAGTACAATAAGCATGCATAAGATTTGGAATCAAAGGATCAGTTTTATAAAATGCTGATTCTAGCACATACTAACTTGGAGATGGAATAAATCACGTATTAATAAATTCTCCAAATCTTTCTTCAGCTGAGAAGTATACATAATACTTATACCATCAAACTTAGAAGGTTCATTTATTAAATGCGATGTCAACCGTAGAAAACTCTACAATGTTATATACAGTGTTAATTGATATTGCATTGGATATCTATTTACCCACCTTGAGAAAAACATCCAAACTGCTAGGTACTTTAAGGGCACCCTGGCCCGCATTGACCACGTTCTCAATTTCAAAACTTCCTTCTCCTTTACAATAATTATGTTGGCCTCCAAGGACATATGAATCAGTGACAATATATATCCTAAAAAATATCAGCTATTTGATTATTTTGACATCATATAGCTTGCTCTAAACGTGCTAGTGGCTGTTTATCATCTTCTGTGGTCCTAGAAGAGGGAGAAAGCATGAGCAGAGACGAAGGCTCCTAAATCACTGATTTGACCCCATCCCAGGGAGCGACTTCACTTTCACTTTTCACTTTCATGCATTGGAGAAGGAAGTGACAACCCACTCCAGTGTTCTTGCCTGGAGAATCTCAGGGACGGGGGAGCCTGGTGGGCTGCCGTCTATGGGGTCTCACAGAGTCGGACACGACTGAAGCGACTTAGCAGCAGCAGCAGGAACTTGCACAATCAAATGTGAATAGCAAATGCAGTCTCCCTCTAAAGCTCCTCTGAGGGTCATTCATGGAGGTACAGAAGGGTACCCAAGGGAGATGGAGATAAAAGCACCTTCTTGATAATATTCACTTGAGAATGATTATAAACCATGAAATGAGTGACAGACAAAAACTGCTTAAGTTGAGGCATACATTTTCACTCTGTTTTGGATGCTGGTACTCTGGCAATGTATTTTAAGCTCAGCATTTGCTTTAAAAAAAACAAAAACCAAAAAAAACACAAAAATTCTCATTCAACTGTACGAAACCCATTCTCCTCAAGATTGAAGCTTTTCTGTAGTGATGTTATCTGTTTAGGTTTGAAGCCACTAGGGCCCTGGCACATACAGCTGGAATACTCTATTTTTAAAGATATATTGTGTCTGTTGATACAAAGGTCATGATGTAGACTTTTGCACTTAGAATCAGCATGAGAATGTGGGACTGTTCTTGCAGATCTTGGCTCCATCAGCAAAATAAATTAAAATAAACTGGAGGCTTGAAATAGAAATAACCCTCCTTCCAAGTGTTTCATTTAGAGAATGACATCCTGTTTTCTTCAGAATATCATGGGTAATTCTGCATATGAATGAATTTTGCAACAGAAAAGGCCCAGCAAATGAAATACGCAAAATAACTTAGAATTTCAGGAGTCAGTAATAAAAATAAATGATGATGCTTTTCCGCTCAAAGTGTGAAGGGAATTGGAAACCTGAAATTTAGTTACATAAAGTTTTAAGATTTTTATAACGATTTGTGATAGCATGGTAAGCTGAGTTCTCCTTATAAGAGAATGTAGTGTGTCTTTAGTACAATTTACCATTTATCTTATAAGGAAATTTTGACACAGTTTGCCTATTAGCTATTGAAGTCAGACCAATTTTCAAATTATAGTCATAAGTAGAAAGGTGTATTTCAGAAATAACTGGACCCAAAGCATCGTTCACCTGGAAATACTTTGATTTGGCTCCCAACTGAGCCTGGAGAGGTTTTACCTGAAGTACAAAGTAACTATAGTCAAAGTTGTAGAAATTCCTAGTTTTGTCAATAAAACCCCATTTCTATATTGAAAAAAGCACAGTGACATAATATGTTAATAATATAACAATATATTAAATTTAAAAAATAAATTTCAATTTATAATCTTACATATACATTTTCCATTATGTTGCTGCTAAAACTCACCCAGAAACTGGCCCCTGTCCAGCCGTAGTGTCTTTATATTGGATTTTACTACTCTTTTCTATTTGAAAGGAATTGGTACCTTAGCTGACTTCCTGTCTTGAGTATAGAAAAGATCAGTAGGGTTCTTTTATGTATTTGTATTGCCTACAATAAAAGGATTTTTTTTCAGACAACATCTTTTTTAGGAAGAAGTGAAAGCTTACACTGGAAATGTCATGGCAGCTTTTGTGTTAAGATGATAATGATAAAAACAATCATTATTTGGAACAATTTGAGTCTATAAGATTCATGTTTATGTGAAATTTGTGTCAGAGATTGGCCGGATGTTTATTTGGCTTTTCCTTTTTCTTGAGTATAAATTGTTTTCTAGCTCTTTTGATTATAAGTGGAGTCGTAAGACTAGTTGCCACCAATGAAATGTGAGCAGATATGATGTGTCACTTCTGGCAAAAGACAGTTAAGAATTGCTCCATGATCTCGTTCTTTCCTTGTTCTGTTGACTGGATGTGAATTTGAAGCTGTATATTAGAAATAGCCAAGCGTCAGTTATACAGGCTCTCTGAAATTCTGCACCCTTTATAAAGCAAAGGTTTATTAGAACCTTTTCTTCCCACACTTGGGGGACCATTTTATACTTTGGCATAAGCCAACAGCCACCAGTTAACATTTATATTGTTAATCATCCAAGATTTTAGGGTTGTTGGTTACACAGCTAACATTACTTATCTGACTAATAATACTCAGATAGAAAGAGGTAATAGTACTTGTGATTACAGAAGGCAATTGTGATACAAAAAACATAGGATATAGGCAGGAACCAGGAATGACTGGGAACTGAGTATAACAGGATCAGTATTTCAGAAGCAATAACAACTGTTTCAGTTAAGTAGTGGTAATATCAATTAAGACAAAGTATACTGGAGTCAAAGTTAATTGCTTTGGTTGTCACAGTGAGAAAAAACGAAAAAGTTTAAATATTGAGATCAAAGTGTTTCCTTGGTCAAATGTTTCAAAAAAGGAAAACTGATAAGACACAAAGTCCTCATCTCTTAGGAGATGAGTTTTTTAAATGATACTGATGTCCGGTGACCTTGACCTGCAACAGCTTGAAGTAGGATTTCGGTTCCTAGCCAGAGACTGAAGTCAAGCCGCGGCAGTGAGAGCACTCGGTCCTAGCCACTAAGCCAAGAGGGACTGGTAGTCAATGACAAGGCCCTGGCCTATGTGCTGTGTAGAAATAAATTTCCACATCGAGACAGAAAGTAGAGAAACAAGAAAAGTATATATTAGGAGGAAAAAGGATGTGTGTGGATGGGCACCCGGATGGGCTCAGAGAGTCACACCCTCATTGTAGTTTGAATCACTTTTATGGGGCATTTCTCCCAGGTTTCGTTTGGCCAGTCCTCTTGCTCTGCCTGGTTCTGAGTTCGTATTTGGCATTACTCTGAGTCCTCTATGTGTGCATGTTCATTTCTTAGCCAAGATGAATTCTAGCACGGAGGCTTATGGGTAGGTTGACATCACTTACTATGAAGTGATGCCACCTCTCTTTTGACTTTCAAGGAGTCTTTCTGTACATGTGTAGTCAGGACGGTCTCCTTGACTTTGAGGAATATGTGGTCTTTTATCTCTTATCTGGGCAGGACTAAGCTCCTCTCTCGCTCCTGTTATTTTGGGGATACCTGTCCACAGGGGACTAATTCTGGCTGCTTAACTTGGGGCTCTTCTATATCCTGCCTCAATACTATTAATTATCATAAAATGCTAATGAGGTAAAATTTTAATAGTGCTAGCAGAACAGGTCAACATATCATGATATTAGGGCAATGATTTTGAAATAAAGGTAAAACAAAATTGGGAATGGATGATAGGTATATTTTGAGATTCAAACTAGGTTTCAAAAAGCAAAACTTGTTGAACAAAAGGTAATTATTAATAACAATTTAACAAATACTTGCTTTTGAAGATTCACTGATTGTTAGACTTTCTTCTCTGTGTTTGGGATATGGGTGCCTACACCATACATTTTAATCAATTTAAACATTAAAATAAATGTCAGGCTGATGTCAAGAGAGTCTTCAGTTTGAATCTCCAAAGGAAAAGAATCCTAATCCTGTATTTTGGCCAAAAATCAGTAGATGGATAATTTAGATCCTTGGCTAGTTGGATTTGGTATTCTTTTAACTTCTAGTAAAAATACTGCAAGCAACTTATAAAGTATGTAACTCATATTGCTAGAACCATGCTGTTGCTAAATCTTATCCAACTCTTTTGTGCCCCATGGATTATAGACCATTAGGCTCCTCTGTCTGTGGGATTTCCAAGGCGAGAATATTAGAGTGGGTTACCATTTCCTTCTCCAGGGGATCTTCATGACCCAGGGATCGAACCTACATCTCCTGCATTGGCAGGTGGGTTCTTTACCACTGAGCCACCAGGGAAGCCCTACTAGAACCATAAATGATACTAAAATAAAGCTATAAGCAAAATTATAAACTATTATATATGCTTCCCTGATAGCTCAGTTGGTAAAGAATCTGCCTGTGATGCTGGACACCCCATTTCAATTCCTAGGTCGGGAAGATCCACTGGAGAAGGGATAGGCTACCCACTCCACTATTCTAGGGCTTCCCTTGTGGCTCAGATAGTTAAGAATCTGCCTGCAATGTGGGAGACCTAGGTTTGATCCCTGGATTGGGAAGATCCCCTGGAGAAGGGAACGACTACCCACTCCAGTATTCTGGCCTGGAGAATTATGGACTGTATAGTCCTTGGGGTCACAAAGAGTTGGATGTGACTTTCACTTCACTTTACTTGTATATAATGAAGACATACACTTACATTGTGTTTATATGTAAATTATATATTTTAAATCTTTTTTGTATTGTTAATTCAGTATGTTTTATTTGCTGTTTAGGATGTTTGAAATGTTAAAAAGTACTCAGAATAAAAAGTTTGTATTCAGTTTAAACTTGTCTGCTGCTGCTGCTGCTAAGTCGCTTCAGTTGTGTCCGACTCTGTGCGACCCCATAGATGGCAGCCCACCAGGCTTCCCCGTCCCTGGGATTCTCCAGGCAAGAACACTGGAGTGGGTTGCCATTACCTTCTCCAATACATGAAAGTGAAAAGTGAAAGTGAAGTCGGTCAGTCGTGTCTGACTCTAGCAACCCCATGGACTGCAGCCTACCAGGCTCCTCCGCCCATGGGATTTTCCAGGCAAAAGTACTGGAGTGGGGTGCCATTGCCTTCTCCGTTAAACTTGTCTAGGGATTTTAAATTAATAAAAATCTGTAGATAGTGCTTAAATACTTAAGAATTTAGTTTTCAGTGTTTCATTCATTTGGTATGAACTCCAGGAGGACCTGGCAATATGACTGGGTCTGCTTTCTTGTAACTCTGTCTTCTGCAAAGTATTGAGTTAACACATTATTGACGGGGATTTTTGCAGAAATTAACACCTGTGGTTGGTGATTTGTTATGTAAGTGAATGTTGAAACACCCATGTTTGAGTAAATATCAACAACTATTTTTTGTTTTTTGTACTTAAGGCATTTATTTGAAACTTTGTAAATGTCTTGCTGAAGCATTCTAATATTAGAGTGTGATAGGCGGATAGCAGGCACCTCTGTGCAGGGGAACAGAAGGTCTATTACAAAAATGCTGTGTTTTACTGTGCTTTGTCTTGGAAGTGCAGACTGCAGGTACTGGCCGCTTTTTTTTTTTTTTTTTTTTTTAGTCCTATGGGTATTATTTCCTCTAAAATATGTTCTTTTCTTTCACCTGATAGTCAACAAGTTGGACCTTTGTGGGAGGGGGGCACTTTCATATTTTAAACTAATTTTTATTGGAGTATAGTTGCTTTACAATAGTGTGTTAGTTTTTGCTTACAGCAAAATGAATCAGCTATACATATACATATTATATCCTCTTTTTTGGATTTCCTTCCCATTTAGTCACCATGAAAAGTGAAAGTGTTAGTTGCTCAGTTGTGTCCAACTCTTTCGGAGCCCATGGACTGTAGCCTACCAGGTTTCTCTGTCCATGGGATTCTCCAGGCAAGAATACTGGAGTGGGTTGCCATTCCCTTCTCCAGGGTGTCTTCCTGACCCAGGGATTAAACCCAGGTCTCCCCCATTGTAGGCAGATTCTTTACCTTCTGAGCCAGCCAGTCACTATAGACCCCTGAGTAGAGTTCCCTGGTGATACAGAATAGGTTCTCATTAGTTATCTACTTTATACATAGTATCAATAGTGTATATACATCAATCCTAATCTCCCAATTTGTCTCACCCTCCTTTCCTCTTTGGTATCCATGTGTTCTATACCTCTGTGCCTCTTTCTGCTTTGCATATGAGATCATCTATACCATTTTCCTAGATTCCACATATATGCATCAATATATGATATTTGTTTTCTTCTTTGTGACTCCCTTCACTCTCTATGACACTCTCTAGGTCCACCCATGTCTCTTCAAATGACCCAATGCCATTCCTTTTTATGGCTGAGTCATATTCCATTGTGTGTATGTACCATATCTTCTTTATCCATTACTATGTTGATGGACATTTAGGTTGCTTCCATGCTTGGCTGTTGTAAGTAGCACTGCAATAAACATTGGGGTGCATGTGTATTTTTGAATTATGTCTTTCTCTGGGTATATGCCCGGTAGTGGCATTGCTGGGTCATGTGATGGTTCTATTTTTAGCTTTTTAAGGAACCTCCATACTGTTCTCCATAGTGACTGTATCAATTTACCTTTTCACAAGCAGTGTAAGAAGGTTCCCTTTCCTCCATATCCTCTCCAGCATTTATTGTCTGTAGACTTTGATGATGGCCATTCTGACCAGTGTGAAGTGGTACCTTGTTGTAGTTTTGATTTGCATTTCTCTAATAATTAGTGATGTTGGGCATCATTTCATGTGTTAATTGGCCATCTGTATGTCATATTTGGAAAAAAGTCTATCTAGGTCTTCTGCCCAGTTTTTTTGTTTTTAAATCTTGAACTGCATAAGCTGTTTGTAAGTATTGGAGATTAATCCTTTCTCAGTTGCTTCATTTGCAAATATTTTGTCCCATTCTGTGGGCTGTCATTTCATTTTGTTTATGGTTTTCTTTGCTGTGCAAAAGCTTTTGAGTTTAATGAGGCCCTGTTCATTTTTATTTTTATTACTCTAGCAGGTGGGTCAAAAGATCTTGATGCAATTTATGTCAAAGATGCAATTTATGTTCTGCCTATGTTTTCCTTGAAGAGTTTTATAGTGTCTGGTCTTACATTTAGGTCTTTAATCCATTTTGAGTTTATGTTTTGTGTATGGTATTAGGGGTTTCTGATTTCATTCTTTTATAATATGAAATTGTCTAGTTTTCCCAGTGAAACTTATTGAGGGACTGTCTTTCCTCTATTTATGTTTTGCCTCCTTTGTCATAGGTTAGTGCTATAGGTGTGTGGGTTTATCTCTGGGCTTTCTATCCTGTTCTGTTGATCTATATTTCTGTTTTGTGCAAGTATCTTATAGTCTTGCTATTATATAGTCTTGACTATTGATATAGTCTTGACTATTGTAGCTTTGTAGTATAGTCTTAAGTCAGGGGGCTGATTCTTCCAGTGCCATTTTTCTTTCTCAAGATTTGCTTTGGCTATTTGGAATCATTTGTGTTTCTGTACAAACTATAAGATTTTTTTCTTCTAGTACTGTGAAAAATGGCATTGGCACTTTTCTAGGGATTGTATTCAATCTGTAGATTGCTTTGGGTAGTATATTCATTTTCACAATACTGATTCTTCCAATCCAAGGATATGGTATATTCCGTCTGTTTGTATGTTTGATTTCTTTCACTAGTATCTTATGGTTTTCTGTGTACAAGTCTTTTGCCTTCTTTTTTTAATTTTTTTATCTTTTTTATTTTATTTTATTTTATTTAACTTTACAATATTGTATTGGTTTTGCCATATATCAAAATGAATCTGCCACAGGTATACATGTGTTCCCCATCCTGAACCCTCCTCCCTCCTCCCTCCCCATATCATCCCTCTGGGTCGTCCCAGTGCACCAGCCCCAAGCATCCAGTATCGTGCATCGAACCTGGACTGGTGACTCATTTCATATATGATATTATACATATTTTAGTGCCATTCTCCCAAATCATCCCACCCTCTCCCTCTCCCACAGAGTCCAAAAGACTGTTCTATACATCAGTGTCTCATATACAGGGTTATTGTTATCATCTTTCTAAATTCCATATATATGCGTTAGTATACTGTATTGGTGTTTTTCTTTCTGGCTTACTTCACTCTGTATATTAGGCTCCAGTTTCATCCACCTCATTAGAACTGATTCAAATGTATTCTTTTTAATGGCTGAGTAATACTCCATTGTGTATATATACCGCAGCCTTCTTATCCATTCATCTGCTTTTGCCTTCTTAAAGTTTATTCCTAGGTATTCTTTTTGTTGTAATGGTAAATGGGATTGTTAGCTTGATATCTCTTTTTGATCTTTTGCTGTTAGTGTATAGGAATTTAAGAGACTTCTGTGTATTAATTTTGTATCTTGGTACTTTACCAGATTCATTGGTTAGCACCAGTAGTTTTCTGGTGGCATCTTTATGATTTTCTGTGTATAGTATGTCATCTGCAAACAGCTGACAATTTTACTTCTTTTCCAATTTGGATTCCTTTTATTCTTTTTTCCTCTGATTTCCATGGTAGGACTTCCAAAATTATATTGAATAATGGTGGCAAGAGTGGACATCCTCATCTTATTCCTAAACTTAGAGGAAATGCTTTTAGTTTTTCATCATTGAAAATAATGTTTGCTGTGGGTTTGCCATATATGCCCTTTATTATGTTGAGATAGGGTCCCTCTATGCCCACTTTCTGGAGAGTTTTTTAAATTATAAATCAGTGTTGAATTCTGTTGAAAGCTTTTTCTGCATTTACTAAGATAACCATATAATTTTTATTCTTTAGTTTGTTAATATAGTGTATCTGATTGATTCGTGTATACTGAAGAATCCTTGTTTCCCTGGGATTTATCCCCCTTGATCATGGTGTAAGACCTTTTAATGTATAGTTGGATTTGGTTTGCTAGTATTTTGTTGAGGTTTTTTGCATCAATGTTCCCTGTAGCTCGGACGGTAAAGCGTCTGCCTACAATGCAGGAGACCCAGGTTTGATCCCTGGGTCAGGAAGATCCTCTGGAGAACGAAATGGCAACCCACTCCAGTACTCTTGCCTGGAAAATCCCATGGATGAAGAAGTGTGGTAGGCTACAGTCTATGGGGTCGCAAAGACTTGGACACGACTGAGTGACTTCACTTTCACTTTCATCAGTGATACTGGCCTATAATTTTCTTTTTTTATGTGTGATTTCTTTGTCTGGTTTTGGTATCAGGGTGATGGTGGCCACAAAGAGTGAGTTTGGGAGTGTTCCTCCCTCTGCAGCTTTTTGGAAGGATAGGTGTTAGCTCTTCTCTACATGTTTGATGGAATTTGCCTTTGAAGCCATCTGGTGCTGGACTTTTGCTTGTTGGAGGATTTTAAATCACAGTTTAAATTTCATTACTTGTGATGTATCTGTTCATATTTTCTATTTCTTCCTGGTTCAGTCTCAGAAGGTTGTACTTTTCTAAGAATTTGTCCATTTCTTTCAGGGTGTCCATTTTATTGGCTTGGCTTCCCCTGTGACTCAGTGGTAAAGAATCCACCTGCACTGCGGGACACATGGGTTTGATCCCTGGGTTGGAAAGATCACCAGGAGAAGGGAAAGGCTACCCAATCCAGTATCCTGGCCTGGAGAATTCCATGGACATATAGTCCAAGGGGTTGCATAGAGTCAGACACGACTGAGTGACTTTCACTTTCACAGTTGCTTGTGGAAAATAGAAATTTCACAGTGCATCATTTAAAAAATTATGATAATAAATTTGCAATAATAATACACACAAGGTTGGAACAGAAAACTTACAGAGCAAAATGTGACATAGTGACAATCATAAGTTGTATAATGAACATTAAGCTCTTAACAACTTTGCACTGTGATGTTAATTGTATCACTGTCTAAAAACATATCGATACATCTCTGGTCAATCACATTTACATAACAAAAGATATATTAATATGTCTCTAGTCAATAATATGTTAAGATAAATGTAGAGTATTGATTTGTTCATTTGTATCAAGCCAGCTGTACTCAGGAATCAAAAGTGTTCATTGTTAAACCTCTGATTGGTGGGTTTCAGCTATAATGAGTTGGCACATGCTCCAAGGGTTATTTGGAATAGTATAAAAGTTTAGTGAGGGATGATGGAGGCTCCATCCTAAATTGAAGTGGTCCCCATGCACTTCAACTTCATCTCTTGTAATGAAATATTCCTCCTGAGGCAGAGGACCTAACATTTGCACCTGAGATATTTCAAGAACTCTGGATGCAGCTGCTGTCTGGCTGAATGCTATACTACTATATTTGTGTGCTTTGAATTTATGTGAACTGGGTACGTTTTGAATCCAGTGAATCTTCTTTCTGATTCCCAACTAAGGACGAATAGAAATTGAGTCAGTAGTTGTATAACACTCAGGGCTTATATTTAATGTATTTAACTTTTTAAAAATATGTTTTTCTTATGGAAAGCAAATCATGTATAATCATGTGGTATTTTCCCAATTAAAAATAATCCCAAGGGCTGTGTTCTTGAGAAAGTTTGCAATGAGATACAAAGATAGTCTATTCCCACTAACCCCTTGCCCATGACTGACTGTGAATCTGTGATCTGTAGTATTTGCACAGAATCATTAAACCCCTCTCCCGTCCTCTTTTCCTCACTACACCTCCTTTCCCTCTCTCTTCTCCCTCAGTCTGTCTTTTTTTGTTTCTGTTGGGGCTTCCCTGATTGCTCAGTTGGTTAAGAGTCCGCCTGCATTGCAGGAGACCTCAGTTTGATTCCTGGATTGGGAAGATCCTCTGGAGAAGGGATAGACTACTCACTCCAGTATTCTTGGGCTTCTTTGTGGCTTAGCTGGTAAAGAATCTGCTTGCACTGCGGGAGACCTGGGTTCAATCCCTGGGTTGGGAAGATCCCCTGGAGAAGAGAAAGGCTACCCACTCTAGTATTCTGGCCTGGAGAATTCCATGGGCTGTATAGTCCATGGAATTGCAAAGAGTTGCAAAGAGACTGAGGGACTTTTCATTTTATTTGACTTTCAGGCTACCAAAAATAGAGGAGTTAGGTAGATTTCTTTTCATAATCAAATTGTATTAGATACTGACCCACATTTTTATATAGATTACTAGTAAATGCTACGGAGAAGGCAATGGCAACCCACTCCAGTACTCTTGCCTGGAAACTCCCATGGATGGAGGAGCCTGTAGGCTGCTGTCTGTGGGGTCACACAGAGTCGGACATGACTGAAGTGACTTACCAGCAGCAGTAAATGCAATTGATTACATTTCACTGTACGGAGACATGATAGGTCTATAGGATGGAAAAGTCTACCCCAATAGTAGTTCTCTAAATTTTGTAATTTAAATTCCTCCTGCATTGACAGTTAACCTGAACTTCTATAATTGCAGTAACGTAAAGTGTTTGAAGAAGGGTAGAGATTATAAAACTTCTACTCTTAATATCATTTCAACTGATTAATACAGCCTTTATTGTGCCCATCTTTGCATGACAAGTTCCCTTGAAATCTCTACTTTTCTTGAAGAGATCTCTAGTCTTTCCCAATCTGTTGTTTTCCTCTATTTATTTGCACTGATGATTGAGGAAGGCTTTCTTATCTCTTCTTGCTATTCTTGGGAATTCTGCATTCAGAGGGTTATATCTTTCCTTTTCTCCTTTGCCTTTAGCTTTTCTTCCTTTCTCAGCTATTTGTAAGGCCTGTTCAGATAACTGTTTTGCCTTTTTGCATTTCTTTTTCTTGGGGATGGTCTTGATCACTGCCTCCTGTACAAAGTCACGGACCTCTGTCCATAGTATGGACCTAACAGAACCAGAAGATATTAAGAAGAGGAGTCTAGAATACAGTGAAGAACTAGACAAAAAACATCTTCATGACCCAGATAACCACGATGGTGTGATCACTCACCTAGAGTCAGACATCCGGGAATGCAAAGTAAAGTGGGCCTTAGAAAGCATCACTACAAATAAAGCTAGTGGAGGTGATGTAATTCAAGTTGAGCTGTTCCAAATCCTGAAAGATGATGCTGTGAAAGTGCTGCATTCAATATGCCAGCAAATTTGGAAAACTCAGCAGTGGCCACAGGACTGGAAAAGGTCGGGTTTCATACCAATCCCAAAGAAAGGCAATGCCAAAGAATGTTTAAATTACCGCACAATTGCACCCATCTCACATGGTAGCAAAAGAATGCTCAAAATTCCCCAAGCCAGGCTTCAACAATATGTGAAACATGAACTTTCAGGTGTTCAAGCTGGTTTTAGAAAAGGCAGAGGACCCAGAGATCAAATTGCCAACATCTGGTGGATCATCAAAAAAGCAAGAGAGTTCCAGAAAAACATCTACTTCTGCTTTATTGACTACGCCAAAGCCTTTTACTGTGCAGATCACAAGAAACTGTGGAAGATTATTAAAGAGATGGGAATATCAGACTTTCCTCCAGAGAAATCTGTATGCAGGTCAGGAAGCGACAGTTAGAACTGGACATGGAACAACAGACTGGTTCCAAATAGGGAAAGGAGTACGTCAAGTCTGCATATTGTCACCCTACTTATTTAACTCATAAGCAGAGTACATCATGTGAAATGCCAGGCTGGATGAAGCACAAACTTGGAATGAAGATTGAGATTGCTGGGAGAAATATCAATAACTTCAGATATACAGATAATACTACCCTAATGGCAGAAACTGAAGAAGAATTAAAGGACCTCTTGA
The DNA here is from genome assembly GCF_029378745.1 of Bos indicus. NCBI lineage: Eukaryota > Metazoa > Chordata > Mammalia > Artiodactyla > Bovidae > Bos > Bos indicus. Next base: position 84,956,123 of record NC_091763.1, on the reverse strand, counting down.
TGAAAGTGAAAGTGGAGAGTGAAAAAGTTGGCTTAAAACTCAACATTCAGAAAACTAAGATCATGGCATCTGGTCCAATCACTTCATGGCAAATAAATGGGGAAACAATGGAAATAATGAGAGACTTTAGTTTTGGGGGCTCCAAAATCACTGCAGATGGCAACTGCAGCCATGAAATTAAGAGACACTTGCTCCTTGGAAGAAAAGCTATGATCAACTTAGACAGCATATTAAAAAGCAGAGACATTACTTTGCCAACAAAGATGTGTCTAGTCAAAGCTATGGTTTTTCCAGTGGTCATATATGGATGTGAGAGTTGGAGTGTAAAGAAAACTGAGTGCTGAAGAATTAATGCTTTTGAACTGTGGTGTTAGAGAAGACTCTTGAGAGTCCCTTGGACTGCAAGGAGATCCAACCAGTCCATCCTAAAGGAGATCAGTCCTGAATATTCATTGGAAAGACTGATGCTGAAGCTGCAACTCCAATACCTTGGCCACCTGATGTGAAGAGCTGACTCATTTGAAAAGACCCTGATGCTGGGAAGGATTGAGGGCAGGAGGAGAAGGGGAAGACAGAGGATGTGATGGTTGGATGACATCACCAATTCAATGGATATGGATTTGGGTGGACTCCGGGAGTTGGTGACGGACAGCGAGGTCTGGCGTGCTGTGGTTCATGGGGTCACAAAGAGTTGGACACGACTGAGCAACTGAACTGACTGACTGACTGATGCTGAAACTCCAATACTTTGGCCACCTGATGCAAAGAACTGACTCACTAGAAAAGACCCTGATGCTGGGAAAGATCGAAGGTGAGAGGAGACGGGTATGACAGAGGATGAGATGATTTGATGGCATCACTGACTCAACGGACATGAGTTTGAGTAAGCTCTGGGAGTTGGTGATGGACAGGGAAGCCTGGCGTGATGCAGTCCGTGGGGTTGCAAAGAGTTGGACATGACTGAGTGACTGACCTGAACTGATCAATACATCTTGTTTCCCACTTAACAAACTGAAAAACAGGATATAATTATATTGCTTGTTAAAAGGCAGTATATACTCTTTCATTTGGATAAGAAAAATAATTTTGCTGCTATTTAGTTATAGATGTTTTATGTATATTTTTATAAAAGGGCATGGCTAGGCAATCTTTATTACTCATTTCTTATACTAAGGTGGATATTAAAATATAATCCAGAAAAAATGTCAAGGTGTTAACATAATGTGCTTGAGGCAGGAAGATGAGAACAATAAAATTTAGGGGAAGGAAGGACAATGTCTACCTACCTTTTTCCCCTTATTTTTTTCAAATGATGGCTATCTTAAAAGTATTTACTTACTTGGATGTGCCAGATCTTAGTTGTGGCATATGGGATTTAGTTACCTGAACAGTGATTGAACCCGGGCCCCCTGCTCTGGGAGTGTGGAGTCTTAGCCACTGGACCACAAGGGAAGTCCCAAAGAATGCTTATTTGGATTTTCACATGAGCCACTTGTAGCAAACTCAAAATTAGTATGTTAGTTAATATTAATGTTCTGATGACTTTTGTACATTATTTTATTTTCCCTCTTATAATAATCTTATGCAATAAAACAGCTATTAGCCAGTTATGTAAAAACAAAAAACAAACAAACAAAAAAAACAAGGAAATTGAGGGACAGGTTTGTGAAATAACTTGCCCAAAGTAACATAAACAGGAAGAGGCAAAGCTCAAGTTTGGTCTCTGATGGTTTTCCTCTAGAGCCATTGCCTCAGATTTCTGTGCTTTCTTCTGTCATGGATCATTAGGATATTGGTAAATTCATATTCTGGTTACTAACCAGTGGGTGATACCTTTACTTTAATGAAGAAAATTAAGACATAATTTGCATTTGCTTTCAAGAATTATCTAAACCTAAAAAAGATATCAAGGGGGTCTCTAGATTAGGTCACAACTATTCTAAGAAGTATCTGTATATATATTTGGATAATCAGTTGAAAAACATCAATTTTAATGTCACAGTTTGAATAGATAATTTAATATTTAAAATTCTATAGCCAAGTATTAGTTATTAGCAGCCACAGTTGAAATAGAAATCAATTAAGCATTAAACTTAGGGCCTATCATGAAATATAAGATGTAAAAAGTTTCACTCCCATTGTTATTGTTCAGTTACTCAGTCGTGTCCAACTCTTTGCGACCCTATGGACTACAGCATCCTAGACTTCGCTGTTCTTCCCAGAGTTTGCTCAAACTCATGTCCATTGATGCTGCCATCCAACCTTCTCATCCTCTGTCACCCCTTTCTCCTCCTGTCCTTAATCTTTCCCAGTATCTGGGTCTTTTCTAATGAGTTGGCTCTTCACATCAGGTGGCCAAAATATTGGAGCTTCAGTGTAAGTCCTCCTAATGAATATTCAGTGTTGATATCCTTTAGGATTGACTGGTTGGATCTCCTTGCTTCCAAGGGACTCTCAAGAGTCTTCTCCAGCACCATAGTTCGAAAGCATCAATTCTTCGGCACTCAGCCTTCTTTATGGTCCAACTCTCACATCCATACATGAGTACTGGAAAGACCATAGCTTTAACTATACAGACCTTTCTTGGCAAAGTGATGTCTCTATTTTTTAATACAACGTCTAGGTTGGTCATGGTTTTTCTTCCAAGGAGCAAGCATCTTTTAATTTCATGACTGAAGTCACCATCTGCATTGATTTTGGAGCTTAAGAAAATAAAATCTGCCAATGTTTCCATTTTTTCCTCATCTATTTGCCATCAAGTGATGTGACTAAATGCCATGATTTTAGTGTTTGGAATGTTGAGTTTTAAGCCAGCTTTATCACTCTCCTCCTTCACCTTTATCAAGAGGCTCCTTAGTTCCTCTCCACTTTCTGCCATGAGGGTGATGTCATCTGCATATCTGAAGTTATTGATACCTCTTCTGGAAATCTTGATTCCAGTTTGTGCTTCATTCAGCCTGGCATTTCGTGTGATATACTCTGCATGTAAGTTAAATAAGCAGGGTGACAATATACAGTCCTGATATATTCCTTTCCCAATTTTTGAACCAGTTCATTGTTCCATGTCGGGTCTAACTATTGCTTCTTGACCTGCATATAGGTTTCTCTGGAGGCAAGTAAGGTGGTATGGTATTCCCCTCTCTTTAAGAATTTTCAAGTTAGTTGTGATTCATACAGTCAAAGGCCTAGTCAATGAAACAGAAGTAGATGTTTTTCTGGAACTCTTGCTGTTTCTATGATCCAACGAATGTTGGCAATTTGATCTCTAGTTCTTCTGCCTTTTCTAAATCCAGGTTGAACACCAGGAAGTTGTCAGTTCATGTACTGTTGAAGCCTAGCTTGATGGATTTTGAGCATTACCTTGCTAGCCTGTGAAATGAGTGCAGTTGAGCAGTAGATTGAACATTCTTTGGCATTGCCCTTCTTTGGGATTGGAATGAAAACTGCTGAGTTTTCCCTATTTGCAAGCATATTGAGTACAGCACTTTCACGGCATCATCTTTTAGGATTCGGAATAGTTCAACTGGAATTCCATCACCTCCACTACCCTGGTTCTTAGTGATGCTTTCTAAGGCCCACTTGACTTTGCATTCCAGGATATCTGGCTCTAGGTGAGTGATCACACCATCGTGGTTATCTGGGTCATGAAGATCTTTTTAGTATCGATCTTCTGTGTATTCCTGCCATCTCTTCTTAATATCTTTTGCTTCTGTTAGGTCCATATTATTTCTGTTCTTAATTGTACCCCTCTTTGCATGACATGTTCCCTTGATATCTCTCTTTTCTTGAAGAGATCTCTAGTCTTTCCAGGAGCTGACTGAGGCTCAGTTCATGAAGTCCTTATTGCAAAATTCAGATTTAAATTGAAGAAAGTAGGGAAAGCCACTAGGCCATCAGGTATGACCTAAGCCAAATACCTTATGATTACACAGTGGAAGTGACAAATACATTCAAGGTCTTAAATCTGATAGAGTGCCTTGAAGAACTATGGACAGTGGTTCATAACATTGTATAGAAGGCAGTGACCAAAACTATCCCAATAAAAAGAAATGCAAAAAGGCAAAATGGTTGTCTGAGGAGGCTTTATAACTACCTGAGAAAAGAAAAGTGAAAGGCAAAGGACAAAAGGAAAGATACACTGATCTGAAAGCAGAGTTCAAAGAATAGCATGGAGAGGTAAGAAAGCATTCTTAAGCAAACAATACAATGAAATAGAGGAAAACAGTAGAATGGGAAAGACTAGAGATCTCTTCACCCCATACCTAGGTTAGCCTATGTGAATGAAATTACTTAGCATAGTCCTTTCCTAGACTGCAGCAGAAATTAGGTGAAGTTTTGGAATAAGTGCTAATGTTAGGCTATTTTTTCATTATTCATCTTATCAAACTATTACTTTAAACAATTATTAGACTATTTAATCAGTGGACCGCAAAAAAATAAATGGTTTTCTTTGTCTACAGTAATTGCCTTTTATCATGCTGTTGAATTTCCTTATTTTTTTTCCCTTCCTAAATGACACTTTTGGAATATCCCATAGGTTTTAAATCTTTCAGTTTTCATAGACTTCAGTCTATTCCATTCAAGATTTCCAATATCACACCCCATTTAAAGATACCAAAATTAATTGATTGATACATTTTCATCCTCAAAGTGTAGAAATGTAATAAATTTTTGTGTTTTGATTTGCATTGAGTTGTATACTGCAATTTTACTGAATTTATTACTTTTAACAGTTTTTGGTGAAGTCCTTATGGTTTTCTAAATATAAGATCATATCATCTGAAAATGGGCAATCTTAATTTTTTCTTTTCAATTTGGATATCTTTTTTTCTTTCCTAATTGCTCAGGCTAGAACTTCTAATATTATATTGAAAAGAGTGGCAGAGTGGCATCTTTATCTTGTTCCTGATCTTAATGGAAAAACAGCTTTTCACTGTTGAGAATGATGATAGTTATGGTTTTGTCATATATGACCTTTACTGTGTTGAAATATATTGCATTTATACCTAAGTGGTTGAGAATTTTTATCATGAAAGGAGCGGTGTTTTGTCAAATAATTTTTATGCATACATTGAGATGATTATGTAATTTTTATTCTTTTGTTAATGTGATGCTTATACTTCAGTTCACTCACTCAGTCATGTCCGACTCTGTGACTCCATGAATTGCAGCACCCCAGGCCTCCCTGTCCATCACCAACTCCTGGAGTTCACCCAGACTCATGTCCATCGAGTCGGTGATGCCATTCAGCCATGTCATCCTCTGTCGTCAGCTTCTCCTCCTGCCCCCAATCCCTCCCAGCATCAGAGTCTTTTCTAATGAGTCAACACTTCACATGAGGTTGCCAAAGTATTGGAGTTTCAGCTTCAGCATCAGTCCTTCCAGTGAACACCCAGGACTGATCTCCTTTAGGATGGACTGGTTGGATCTCCTTGCAGTCCAAAGAACTCTCAAGAGTCTTCTCCAAAACCACAGTTCAAAAGCATTAATTCTTCGGCACTCAGCTTTCTTCACGGTCCAACTCTCACATCCATATATGACCACTGGAAAAACCAAGCCTTGACTAGACAGACCTTTGTTGGCAAAGTTATGTCTCTGCTTTTCAATATGCTATCTAGGTTGGACATAACTTTGCTTCCAAGGAATAAGCGTCTTTTAATTTCATGGCTGAAATCACCGATCTGCAGTGATTTTGGAGCCCCAAAAAATAGAGTCTGACACTGTTTCCACTGTTTCCCCATCTATTTCCCATGAAGTGATGGGACTGGGAGTCATGATCTTTGTTTTCTGAATGCTGAACTTTGAGCCAACTTTTTCACTCTCTTCTTTCACTTTCATCAAGAGGCTTTTTAGTTCCTCTTCACTTTCTGCCTCAAGGGTGGTATCATCTGCATATCTGAGGTTATTGATGTTTCTTCCTCAATCTTGATTCCAGCTTGTGCTTCTTCCAGCGCAGTGTTTCTCATGATGTACTCTGCATATAAGTTAAATAAGCAGGGTGACAGTATACAGCCTTGACGTACTCCTTTTCCTATTTGGAACCAGTCTGTTGTTCCATGTCCAGTTCTAACTGTTGCTTCCTGACCTGCATACAGATTTCTCAAGAGGCAGGTCAGGTGGTCTGGTATATACTTTCAGTTCAGTTCAGTTCAGATGCTCAGTCTTGTCCAATTCTTTGCAACCCCATGAATTGCAGCATGCCAGGACTTCTTGTCCATCACCAACTCCTGGAGTTCACTCAGACTCATGTCCATTGAGTCTGTGATGCCATCCAGCCATCTCATCCTCTGTCATCCCCTTTTCCTCCTGCCCCCAATCCCTCCCAGCATCAGAGTCTTTTCCAATGAGTCAGCTCTTCGCACGAGGTGGCCAAAGTACTGGAGCTTCAGCTTTAGCATCAGTCATTCCAGTGAACACCCAGGGCTGATGTCCTTCAGAAAGGACTGGTTGGATCTCCTTGCAGTCCAAGGGACTCTCAAGAGTCTTCTCCAACACCACAGTTCAAAAGCATCAATTCTTTGGCGCTCAGCATTCTTCACAGTCCAACTCTCACATCCATACTTGACCACTGGAAAAACCATAGCCTTGACTAGATGGACCTTTATTGGCAAAGTAATGTCTCTTCTTTTGGATATGCTATCTAGGTTGGACATAACTTTCCTTCCAAGGAGTAAGCATCTTTTAATTTCATGGCTGCAGTCACCATCTGCAGTGATTTTGGAGCCCAGAAAAATAAAGTCTGACACCGTTTCCACTGTTTCCCCATCTATTTCCCATGAAGTGATGGGACCAGATGCCATGATCTTTGTTTTCTGAATGTTGAGCTTTAAGCCAACTTTTTCACTCTCCACTTTCACTTTCATCAAGAGGCTTTTTGTTCCTCTTCACTTTCTGCCATAAGGGTGGTGTCATCTGCATATCTGAGGTTATTGATATTTCTCCCAGAAATCTTGATTCCAGCTTGTGTTTCTTCCAGTCCAGCGTTTCTCATGATGTACCCTGCATATAAGTTAAATAAGCAGGGTGACAATACTCATTGGCAAATGCTTTTTATATCAATTGAATAAATTTTTTTATTATGTTTCATTGAGGCATAGTTGATTTACAATATTATTAGTTTCAAGTTTTTAACAGTGATTCAAAATTTTTACCTTATATACTCCATTGGAAGTGATTATAAAATATCAGTTATATCCCATGTGCTGAATAATATGTTCTTGTAGTTTATTTTATAAGCAATAGTTTGTGCTTTTTAATCTTCTACTGCTATCTTGCCCCTCCCCTGTTACCTCTCACCACTGGTAACAATTAGTTTGTTCTCTATATCTGAATCTATTTTTGTTTTGTTCTATTCATTTGTTTATTTTTTAGATTCCATAAATGGGTGATAACATAAGTTTTGTTTTTGATTTATTTAACTAAGCATAATACCCTTCAGGTTCATCCATGTTGTTGCAAGTGGCAAAGTTGCATTCTTTTTTTATGGTTAAGCAGTATTCCATTATACATATATATCATGAGTTTTATCCATTCATCTGTTGATGGACACTAAGATTGCTTCCATATTTTGGATATTGTAAATAATGCTTCTGTGAACATTGGGATGCATATATCTTTTCAAATTTGTGTTTTAATTTTCTTCAGATATATATGCCCAGGAGTGAAATTGCTGGATTGTATGATAGTTCTATTTTCAGTTTTTTGAGGAAACTCGATACTATTTTCCACAGTGGCTGCACCAATTTGCATTGCTACCAACAATATTCAAGGGTTCCCTTTTTTCCAGATCCTCACAAATACTTGTGGTCTTTTTGATGACAGTCATTCTGACATGCATGAGGTGGTATCTTATTGTGTTTTTGATTTCTATTTTTCTTATTAATGGTGTTGAGCATCTTTTCACATGCCTGTTGGTCATCTGTATGTCTTTAACAAAATGTCCATTCAAATCTTCCACCCATTTTTAATCAGGTTTTTTGTTTTTTGATGTTGAGTTGTAGGAGCTGTTTATAGTTGTTGGCTACTAATCCCTTATCAGTAATATCCTTTGCAAATTTTCCCCCACTCAATTTGTTGTGTTTTTGTTTGTTGGTGGTTTCCTTTGTGATACAACATCTTCTAAGTTTAATTAGGTCTCTTTGTTATTTTTGTTCTGGTTTCCTTTGTGTAAGGAAAGAGTCAAAAAAAAAAAAAAAAAAAAACTCTGTGATTATGTCAAAGTATGTTCTGCCTATATTTTATTCTAAAAGGGTCTTATAGTTTCCAGTTTTATATTTAGATATTAATCCATTTTGAGTTTGTTAACGGTGTGAGAAAATGTTCTATTTTCATTCTTACACATGTAGCTGCCCAGTTTACCCAGTACCATTTATTGGGGAAAAAAACAAAACAAAAACACCTTTCCTTATGCTTGTTATTGCCTCCTTTGTCATAATTAGACATAAGTGCATGGATTTATTTCTGAGTTTTCCATACTGTTCCATTCATCTACATGCCTGCTTTTATTCTAGTACCATACTGTTTTGATTATTGAAGCTTTCTAGTATAGCCTAATGGAGAAAGCAATGGAACCCCACTCCAGTACTCTTGCCTGGCAAATCCAATGGACGGAGGGGCCTGGTAGGCTGCAGTCCATGGGGTCGCTAAGAGTTGGACACGACTGAGCGACTTCCCTTTCACTTGTCACTTTCATGCATTGGAGAAGGAAATGGCAACCTACTCCAGTGTTCTTGCCTGGAGAATCCTAGAGACTGAGGAGCCTGGTGGGCTGCCGTCTATGGGGTCACACAGAGTCGGACACAACTGAAGTGACTTAGCAGCAGCAGTAGCAGTATAGCCTAAACTCAAGGAGCACAATACTTCCACCTCTGTTTTCCTTTTTCAAGACTGTTTTGGCTATTCAGAACCTTTTGTGGCTCCATAGAAATTTTAAAATCACTGTTCAATTGCTGTAAAAAAAAAATGCTATTGATAATTTTGATAGGGATTTCATTGAACCTATAGATTGCCTTAGGCAGTGTGATTATTTTAGTAATTTCTAATCCATAAACTTGGTATGTCTGTCTATCTGTTGATGTTATCTTCAGTGTCTTTCATCAGCATCTTAGAATTTTCTGAGTACAGGTCTTTTATCTCTTCAGATTTATACTTAGGTAGTTTATTCTTTTTGATGAGATTATACAGATAGGGTTGTTTCCCTAAGTTCACTTTCTAATAACTCATTTTTAATGTATAGAAATACAGCAGATTTCTGTATATTAATTTGTATCCAGCAACTTTACCAAATTCATTGTTAAGTTCTAGTAGTAGTATTTTGGTGATGTCTTTAGGATTTTCTTTGTATAATATTATGTAATCTGCAAACAGTGACAGTTTTATTTTTTCCTTTCCAATTTGCATTCCTTTTCTTTTACTTATCTGATTGCTGTGATTGGGACTTCTAGTACTATGTTGAATAAAAGTGATGAAAAGTGGGCATTTTTGTCTTGTTCCTGATCTTAGAGGAAATGCTTTTAGCCTTTTACCTTTGAACATGATGGTAGCTGTTGGTTTATCATATATGGCCTTTATTATGTTTAGGTATGTTACCCCTATACAAGCTTTTTAGAGAGTTCTTACCATAACAGAATGTTAAATTTTATCAAAAGACTTTTCTGTACATATTGAGATGATCATATGATTTTTATTCATTTTGTTAATGTGATACATCACATTGATTTTCAGATATTGAATCATCCTTGCATAACTGGGATAAATTCCACTTGATCATGGTGTATGACCCTTTAAACATATTGCGGATTTATTTGCTAATGTTTTGTTGAGGATTTTTGCATCTGTATTCATCAGTGATATTAGCCTGTAGTTTTTGTTTTCGCGATACCTTTGTCTGGTTTTGGTATCACTGTTGGCCTCATAGTATGAATTTGGAAGCATTTTTTTCTCTACAAAGTGTTGGAATAGTTTGAAAGGGGTAAGTTGTTACCCTTCTCTACATTTTTGGTAGAATTAACCTGTGAAACCATCTTGTCCTGGACTTTTGTTTTTTAGGAGTTTTAGAAGTATGGATTCACTTTCATCCTCAGGATTGGTCTGTTCTTATTTTCTCTTCCTGGTTCAGTTTTGGGTGACTGAACATTTCTCTGAATTTGTCCATTTCTTCAAGGTTGTTCATTTTATTGGCATATGGTTCATAGTAATCTCTTACAATACTCTGTATTTCTCTGTCAGTTGTAACTTTTTTTTCATTCCTGATTTTATTGATCTGCACCCACTCCCCCCACGCCCTGCTTTTGGTTATGAGTCTGGCTCAAGGTTTATCAATTTTTGTTTGATCTTTTCAAAGAACCAGCTGTTAGTTTCATTCATCTTTTCTAGTTGTTATTATTTTTTTTTTTTTGGTCCCCATTTCATTTGTTTCTGCTCTGATCTTTATTATTTCTTTCCTTCTCCAAATTTTGGGTTTTGCCTGTTGTTTTCCTAGTTCCTCTGATGTAAGGTCAGGTTTATCAGAGATTTTTTATTTCCTGAGGTAGGCATAGATTGCTCTAAGTTTCCTTCATAGAACTGCTTTTGCTGTATCCCGTATATTTTCATTTGTGTTTTAATTTTAATTTGTCTCTAGGTACTTTATTTTTTTCTTTGATATATTCAGTGATACATTGATTAGTAGCATAGTTTTCAGGCTGTATGTGTTTGTGTTTGGGGCATATTTTTCCTTGTACTTGATTTCAATGCTCATTGCATTGTGGTCAGAAAAGACCCTTGATATGATTTCAGTTTTCTTACATTTTATTGGTGCTTGTTTTGTGGCTTAGCATATAACAGTACTGGAGAACGTTGTATATACACTTGAAAAGAATGTATATTCTACTGCTTTTAGCTGAAATCTTCTATATATATCCTTAAATTCATTTCATCTAATGTATCATTTAAGGCCAATGTTTATTTCTGTCAGAATGATCTGTCCATTGATGTAAGAGGGGTTTTAAAGTTCCTTATTATTATTGTGTTACCATTATCTCCATTTATGTTTGTTAACATATGCTTTATGTATTGTGCATGCGTGCATGCTCTGCTGCTGCTGCTAGTTGCTTCAGTCGTGTCCGACTCTCTGCAACCCCATGGACTGCAGACTACCAGGCTCCTCCATCCATGGGATTTTCCAGGCAAGAGTACTGGAGTGGGGTGCCATTGCCTTCTCCCTCATGCTCAGTCATGTCCAACTCTTTGTAACCCCATGGACTGCAGCTTGCCAGGCTCCTCTGTCCATGGGATTGTCTAGGCAAGAGGACTGGAGTGGATTGCCATTTCCTCTTCCAGGGCATCCTCCCAACCCAGGGATTAAGCCTGTGTCTCCTGCATTGGCAGGCAGATTCTTTACCACTGAGCCAGATGTTAGGACAGGCTTTATGTATTTAGGTACTCCTATTTTGGGTACATTTGTATTCACAATTGTTTATCTTCTTGATTGATCCCTTGATCATTATGTAATGTCCTTCTTTGTTACATGTTACAGTTTGTGTTTTAAAGTCAGTTGTCTTATATATGTATTTCTTCCTTGCCTTTACTTTCATTTTTATTTCCATGAAATACCATTTTCCATCCTCACTTTCATTCTTGGTCTTTCTTTAGATCTGAAGTTAATCTCTTGTATGTGCCATGTATATGGATTTTGCTTTTGTATCTATTCAGTCACTCTGCCTTTTGACTGGAGCATTTAGTCAATTTACAATTAATGTAATTAATGTATATGTATTTATCATCATTTTGTTTATAATTTTGCAGTTGTTTTTGTAGTTCTTTTTGTTCTCTTGTTATTAATTGACTATCTTTAGTGTTATGTTGGATTCATTTTTCTTTTGTATGTTGATCTTTTATAGACTTGGTCTGTGATTACCATGATGTTTATATATAGCAGTGTGTGTGTGATTATTTAAGTTGTTCCTCTCTTAACTTCAAATGCATTTTTAAAACCTTGTATTTCTCCCCCCAACCCCTATGTATGCTTTTGTTATCATATTTTGCATATTTTTGCTTCATATATCCCTCACTACATATTTCAGATATTTCCTACTTTAGTCTTATAACATTTCAGCTAGCATTGTTTGTAGTTTATTTATTACCACTACTGTGGCTCAGATCATGAACTCCTTATTGCCAAATTCAGACTTAAATTGAAGAAAGTAGGGAAAACCACTAGACCATTCAGGTATGACCTAAATCAAATTCCTGACAATTATACAGTGGAAGTGAGTAATAGATTTAAGGGACTGGATCTGATAGAGTACCTGATGAACTATGGAAAGAGGTTCGGGACATTGTACAGGAGACAGGGAACAAGACCATCCCCAAGAAAAAGAAATACAAAAAAGCAAAATGACTGTCTGAGGAGGCCTTGCAAATAGCTGTGAAAAGAAGAGAAGCCAAAAGCAAAGGAGAAAAGGAATGATATACCCATTTGAATGCAGAGTTCCAAACAATAGCAGGGAGAGATAAGAAAGCCTTCCTAAGTGATCAGTGCAAAGAAATAGAGGAAAACAATAGAATGGGAAAGACTAGAGATCTCTTAAAGAAAATTAGGTATACCAAAGGAACTTTTCATGCAAAGATGGGCTCAATAAAGGACAGAAATGGTATGGACCTAACATAAGCAGAAGATATTGAGAAAAGGTGGCAAGAATTAGGAAGCATCACTACAAACAAAGCTAGTGGAGGTGACGGAATTCAAGTTGAGGTATTTCAAATCCTAAAAGATGATGCTGTGATAGTGCTGCACTCAATATGCCAGCAAATTTGGAAAGCACAGCAGTGACCCCAGGAAAAGGTCAGTTTTCCTTATAATTCCTAAGAAAGGCAATGCAAAAGAATGCTCAAACTACCACACAATTGCACTCATCTCACATGCTAGTAATGTAATGCTCAAAATTCTCCAAGCCAGGTTTCAACAATACATGAACCATGAACTTCTAGATGTCCAAGCTGAATTTAGAAAAGGCAGAAGAACCAGAGATCAAATTGCCAACATCCATTGGATCATCAGAAAAGCAAAAGAGTTCCAGAAAAACATCTATTTCTGTTTTATTGACTATGCCAAAGCCTTTGATGGTGTGGATCACAATAAACGATTGAAAATTCTGAAAGAGATGGGAATACAAGACCACCTGACCTGCCTCTTGAGAAATCTGTATGCAGGTCAGGAAGCAACAGTTAGAACTGGACATGGAACAACAGACTGGTTCCAAATTGGGTAAGGATGCAGTCAAGGCTGCATCTTGTCACCCTGCTTATTTAACTTATATGCAGAGTACATCATGAGAAACGCTGGGCTGGATGAAGCACAAGCTAGAATCAAGATTGCTGGGAGAATTATCAATAACCTCAGATATGCAGATGACACCACCCTTATGGCAGAAAGTGAAGAAGAACTAAAGAGCCTCTTGAAGAAAGTGAAAGAGGAGAGTGAAAAAGTTGGCTTAAAGCTCAACATTCAGAAAACAAAGATCATGGCATCCTGTCCCATCACTTCATGGCAAATAGATGGAGAAACAGTGGAAACAGTGGCAGACTTCATTTTTTGGGCTCTAAAATCACTGCAGATGGCAACTGCAGTCATGAAATAAAAACACACTCCTTGGAAGAAAAGTTATGTCCAACCTAGATAGCATATCCAAAAGAAGAGACATTACTTTGCCAACAAAGGTCCATCTAGTCAAGGCTATGGTTTTTCCTGTGGTCATGTATGGATGTGAGAGTTGGACTGTGAAGAAGGCTGAGCACTGAAGAATTGATGCTTTTGAACTGTGGTGTTGGAGAAGACTCTTGAGAGTCCCTTGGACTGCAAGGAGATCCAACTAGTCCTATCTAAAGGAAATCAGTCCTGAAGATTCATTGGAAGGACTGATGCTGAAGCTGAAACTCCAATACTTTGGCCACCTGATGCGAAGAACTGACTCATTGGAAAAGACCCTGATGCTGGGAATGATTGGAGGAGGGAGGAGAAGGGGATGACAGAGGATGAGATGGTTGGATGGCATCACCAACTCAATGGACATGAGTTTGAGTAGACTCTGGGAGTTGGTGATGGACTGTGAAGCCTGGTGTCCTGCAGTCCATGGGTCTCAAAGAGTCAGACATGACTGAGCAACTGAATTAAACTGAACTGAATGTATATTTGCTTCTATTAGTTAGGTTTTTCCTTTCCTAATTTTCATGTTTCTAGTGTGCCTTTTTGTCTTTCATTTAGAGTCGTCCTCTTAGTATTTTTTGTGAAGCTGATTTGGTGGTGCTGAATCATTTTCACTTTTGCTTGTCAGTAAAACTTTGATCTCTCCATTAATTTTGAATAGAAGGCTTGCTGGGAAGAGTATTCTTGGTAGTAGGTTTCTCCCTTTCATCACTTTAAACATTATCATGCTGCTGTCTTCTGTACTGCAAGGTTCTGCTGAAAAGTCAGCTGATTGCCTTATGTGAATTGTCTTATATATGTAACTTATGGATTTTACTTGCTGCTTTTAATATTCTTTTATCGCTAATTTTTGCCATTACAATAAAAGTGTATGTTTCTTGGTGTAGTCCACTTTGTTGTTTTGCAATCTCTATGTCATGTCTGACTCTCTGTGACATCATGGACTGCAGCACACCAGGCTTCTCTTTCCTTTTTTTATCTCCAAGAGCTTGCTCAAACTCATATCCACTGAGTTGGTGATGCCATCCAACCATCTCATCCTCTGTCACCACTTCTCTTCCAGGCTTCAGTCTTTCCCAGTATTAGGGCCTTTTCCAGGGGGTCAGTTCTTTGCATCAGGTGGCCAAAGTATTGGAGCTTCAGTTTCAACATCAGTCCTTCCACTGAATTTTCAGGGTTGATTTCCTTTAGGATTGACTGGTTTCATCTCCTTGTAGTTCAAGGGACTCTCAAGAGTCTTCTCCAGCACCACAGTTTGAAAGCATCAATTCTTTAGCAGTCAGCCTTCTTTATGGTCCAACTCTCACATCCATACATGACTACTGGAAAGACCAGAGTTTTGACTAGATGGACTTTTGTCAGCAAAGTGGTGTCTCTACTTTTTAATACAATGTGTACGTTTGTCATAGTTTTTTCCAAGGAGCAGGCATCTTTTAATTTCATGGCTCCAGTTACCATCCATAGTGATTTTGGAGCTTAAGAAAAAAAAAAAAAATCTGCAACTGTTTCCATTGTTTCCCCATCTACTTGCCATGAAGTGATAAGCCTGGATGCCATGATCTTAGTTTTTTGATCACTTTGTCACTCTCAGCTTTCACCTTTATCAAGAGGTTGTTTAGCCCCTCTTTGCTTTCTGCCATTAGGGTGGTATCACCTACACATCTGACATTGTTGATACTTCTCTTATCAATCTTGAGTCCAGCTTGTGCTTCATTTAGCCTGGGGTTTCTCATGATTTATTCTGCAAATAAGTTAAAAAAGCAGGGTGACAATATACAGCATTGATGTACTAGTCCTTTCTCAGTTTTGAACCAGTCTATTGTTCCATATCAGGTTCTGTCTGTTGCTTATTGACTTGTAAACAAGTTTCTCAGGTTGGTAAGGTGATTTGGTATTCCCCTCTCTTTAAGAATTTTCCACAGTTTGTTGTGATCCACACAGTCAAAGGCTTTAGTGTAGTCAATGAAAAAGAACAGATTTCTTTTTGGAATTCTCTTTTTTCTGTGATCCAACAGATATTGGCAATTTGATCTCTGTTCCTCTGCCTTTTCTAAATCTCGCTTGTACATCTGGAAGTTCTCGGTTCATGTACTATTGAAGCCTAGCTTGAAGGATTTTGAGCATTACTTTGCTAGCAAGGGAAATCACCACATTTGCATGGTAGTTTGAACATTCTTTGGCATGGCTCTTTGGGATTTGAATGAAAACTGACCTTTTACTGGCCTGTGGCCATTGCTGAGTTTTCCAAATTTGCTGGCATATTGAGCGCAGCACTTTAAAAGCATCATCTTTTAGGATTTGAAATAGCTCAGCTGGAATTCCATCACCTACATTAGATTTGTTCATAGTAATGCTTCCTAAGGCCCACTTGACTTAATACACCAGGATGGGTGCCTCTAGGTAAGTGACCACACCATCGTGATTATCCAGGTCATTAAGATATTTTTTATATTGTTCTTCTGTGTATTCTTGCAACCTCTTCTTAATCACTTCTGCTCCTGTAAGGTCCTTGCTATTTTTGTCCTTTATTGTTCTCGTCTTTATCTTTTCCTGAAGTGTTCCCTTGATATCTTCAGTTTTCTTGAAGAGATCTCTAGTCTTCCCCATTCTATTGTTTTCCTCTATTTCTTTACACTCTTAAGAAAGCTTTTTTTTTTCTTAATCTCTCCTTGCTATTTCTGGGATTCTGCATTCAAATGGGTATATCATTCGCTTTCTCCTTTGCCTTTTACTTCTCTCCTTTCTCAGTTATTTGTAAAGCCTCCTCAGACAATCATTTTGCCTTTTTGCATTTCTTTTTCTTGAGGATTTTTTGGTTACTGCCTCCTGTACAGTGTTATGAACCTCCATCCATAGTTCTTCAGGCACTCTGTCTACCAGATCTAATCCCTTGAATCTATTTGTCACTTCCATTGTATAATCATAAGAGATTTGGTTTTGGTCATTACCTGAATGGCCTAGTGGTTTTCCCAGTTTTCTTCCATTTAAGCCTGAATTTTGCAACTAGGAGTTCATGATCTGAGCCACAGTCAGCTCCCGGTCTTATTTATGCTGACTGTATAGAGCTTCTCCATCTTTGACTGCAAAGAATGCAATCATTCTGATTTTGGCGTTGACAGTCTGGTGATGTCCACGTGTAGAGTCTTCGCTTGTGTTGTTGGAAGTGGGTGTTTGCTATTGCCAGTGTACTGTCTTGGAAAAACTCTGTTAGGCTTTGCCCTGCTTCATTTTGTACTCCGAGGCCAAACTTGCCTGTTACTCCAGGTATCTCTTGACTTCCTGCTCTACCATTCCAGTTGCCTATGATGAAAAAGACACCTTTTTTGGTGTTAATTCTAGAAAGTCTTATAGGTCTTCATAGAACTGTTCTACTTCAGCTTCTTCAGCATAAATGATTGGGGCATAGATTTTGATTAACATGATGTTGAACGGTTTGCCTTGGGTAAAACTGAAATCATTATGTCGTTTTTGAGATTATACCCAAGTACTGCATTTTGGACTCGCTTGTTGACTATGAGGGCTACTCCATTCCTTATAAGGGATTTTTGTCCACAGTAGTAGTAGATATAATAGTCATCTGAATTAAATCCACCCATTCCCATCCATTTTCATTCACTAATTCCTAAAATGTTAATGTTCACTATTGCCATTTCCTGCTTAATCACATCCAGTTTGCCTTGATTCTAGGTTCCTATGAAATATTGTTCTTTACAGCATCAGACTTTACTTTCACCACCAGACTCTCCACAAATGGGTGAAGTTTCTGCTTTGGACCGGCCTCTTCATTTTTTTCTGCTCTTCCACAGTAGCATATTGGACACCTCCTGACCTGGGGGGCTTATCTTCAATTTTCATATCTTTTTGCCTTTTCATATTGTTCATGGGGTTTTCAAGGCAGGAATACTGAAGTGGTTTGCCATTGCCTTCTCCAGGGGACCACATTTTGTCAGAACTCTCCACCATGACATATCTGTCTTGGGTGGCCCTGCACAGTGTGGCTCATAGCTTCATTAATTTCTTAAGGCTTTGATCCATGTGATCATTTTTGTTAGTTTTCTGTGATTGTGATTTTTGTTCTAGAGGCCATGAGGATAAGAGGCTTATAAAAGATGCTAGAGTAGAGGGATATGCACTCATCTTGGAGCCTACCAAAAAAAAGATACCCCACATCCAAAGACAAAGGAGAAACTGGGAAAGGCACCAGAGACCCTTGGATGTCACAAACAAAATCTTGTGTGCAACCAGGACCCAGGGGAAAGAAGCAGTGTTCCCCACAAAGATTGAGCCAGACTTGCCTGTGAGTGTTTCAGGGTCTTTTGCAGAGGCCTGGGTCAGCAGTGGCTTGCTGCTGGAACAGGGGCACTGGCAGCAGTAGTCCTGGGAGACTCGGAGTATTGGCATAAGTACTTGGACTGCAGAGGCTTTGACTGGGCAGCCTCAGGCCCAACAACTAACAAGGAGGGAACACAGGCCCACCCATTAGCAGAAAATTGGATTAAAGATTTACTGAGCAGGCCCTGCCCATCAAAGCAAGACTCAGTTTTCCCTACAGCCTGTCCCTCCCATCAGGAAGCTTGCACAAGCCTCTTATCCTCATCCATCAGAGGGCAGACAATATTCTTCTTTGGGTTGATTCTGAGACACATCCCAAGTCTGGAGGTTTGTTTCCTTTCCCAGGTTAGGGAAGTTTTCAGCTATTTTATGTTCAAGCATGTTCTCTGCCCCTTTCTCTTTCTTCTGCTGCTGGTTACCCTATAATGAGAATATTAGTATGCTTGGTATTATCCCACAGGTCTCTTAAAATGTCCTCATATCTTTTTATTCTGTATTCTTTTTTTTTTTCTGTTCAGCTTCTTTGATTCCCCCTACTCTGTGTATTCCAGCTCACTCTATTCCTCTGTATCATTTAACCATTTAATCTACTGTTAATTTCTTCTAGTGTATTGTTCATTTCAGTTATTTTATTCCTCTCCGGTTGTTTATATTTTCTGTTTGTTGAAAACTTCTAACTTCTAGTCTTATGCATCCATTGCTCTCTCAAGTTCTTTGACCACGTATGATTCTTATTTTGAAATCTTTCTTGGGTAGATCACCTAGCTTTACTTCACTTAATTTTTCTTCTAGTGTCTTATCCTGTTCATTCATTGAAGCATATTCCTCTGTCCCCTCATTTTTTCTAATTTGCTGCTTTTATTTCTATGTATCATGTAGGTTGGTTATATTTCCTGACCTTGGAGGAATGGCCTTTTATAGAAGAAGCCATATGTGTCCAATCAGCACACTCTCTTCTCTAGTGGTGCCGCTATGTGGGCTGAGTGAGTCTGTCTGTCATTGTGGTCTGACTACTATGGGTTATCTGGTGGGCTTGACTAGCTCCTGTCCAGTTACTTGCCAGGCCCTGCTTTGTGTAGAGGCTGATGACCAGTGTTTGGTAGGACTGAATCACAAGGTGTATGGAACCTGAGGGTTCTTAGGACTAGAACTGGCTCACCAGCAGGGAAAGCTGGGTTCTGGGGTGGGTGATTGGGGAGGGGGGCAGTGTTCCCATATCTGTTGTTGGCCTGCTCTTGTGTGCAGCTGGCTTCTGATATGGCTGGCTTTGGATTCCAGAGCATCCCAAAGCTTGCACTGGCCCACTGGGTAGTGGGGCTGGATCCCAGGATGGCTGGCTGGCTGCTGGTGAATCAGAGGTATTTCAGACCTGAAGTGGCATGCTTGTGGGCAGGCTGGAGTCTGGGAGTCCTAGGACTCTGGTTGGCCTGCTGGTGTGTTGACTGAGTCTTGAGAAGGCAGGCTAGAGGGCTGCTATGTTTCTGTGGCTGGTGTGTGCTTGTTGCTGAATGGGTCCAGGGCCCACGGGGTATTGTGGTTGGTGCCTATTCACTGGTGGATACCACAGAGTCCCAGAGTTTCTGGCTGTAGGGCCCTATGGACCCTGTGTCTGGAAACTGCATGCTGCTATCGGGGACTGCTCCTGGGCCCTCTGGTAGGTTTTGATTGTTGTTGTTGTTCAGTCACACAGTTTTATCTGACTCTTTGCAAATGGCAAAAAGTTAGATAAAACTGTGTGCTGCCATCCACAGATGACTTTTTGCAAATGGCAAAAAGTCATCTGTGGATGGCAGCACACAAGGCTTCCCTGTTCTTCACTATATCCTGGAGTTTGCTCAAACTCATAGCCATTGAGTTGATGATGCCATCCAACCATCTCATCCTCTGTCATTCCCTTTCCTCCTGCCTTCAGTCTTTCCCAGCATCATGGTCTTTTCCAATCAGTCAGCTCTTCACATCAGATGGCCAGAATATTGGAGCTTCAGCCTCAGTCCTTCCAATGAATATTCAGGACTGATTTCCTTTAGGATTGCCTGGTTGGATCTCCTTGCAGTCTCAGGGACTCTCAAGAGCCTTCTCCAACACCACAGTTTGAAAGCATCAATTCTTCGGTGCTGAGCCTTCTTTATGGTCCAATTCTCACATCCATACACGACTCTTGGAAAAACCACAGCCTTGACTAGATGGACCTTTGTCGACAAATTGATGTCTCTGCTTTTTAATATGCTGTCTGGCTTTGTCATAGATTTTCTTCCAAGGACCAAGTATCTTTTAATTTTGTGGCTGCAGTCACCATCAGCAGTGATTTCAGAGTCCAAGAAAGTAAAAGTCTGTCACTGTTTCCATTTTTTCCCCATCTATTTGCATTAAGTGATGGGACTGGATGCCATGATCTTTGTTTTTGAATGTTGAGTTTTAAGCCAAATTTTTCACTCTCCTCTTTAAACTTCATCAAGAGGCTCTCTAGTTCCTCTTCACTTTCTGTCATGAGGGTGGTGTCATCTGCATATTTGAGGTTATTGATATTTCTCCTGGCAATCTTGATTCCAGTTTGTGCTTCATTCAGCCTGGCATTTCACAAGATGTACTCTGCATATAAATACAATATGCAGTGCTTACACACACACACACACACACACACATATATATTTACAACGGTACAGCAAGCAGGGTGACAATATACAGCTTGATGTACTCCTTTCCCAATTTGGAATCAGTCCGTTTTTCCATGTCCCGTTCTAACTATTGCTTCTTGATTTGCGTATAGGTTTCTCAGGAGGCAGGTAAGGTGGTCTGGTACTCCCATCTCTTTCAGAATTTTCCATAGTATATTGTGAACCACGCAGTCAAAAGCTTTAGCGTTGTCAATGAAGCAGAAGTAGATGCTTTTTTTTTGGAATTCCTTTGGTTTTCTGTGATCCAATGGATAAATCCAGCTTGAACATCTGGAAGTTCTCAGTTCATGTACTGTTGAATCCTAGCATGGAGAATTTTGAGGATTACTTTGCTAGCATATGAAATGAATGCAGTTGTGCAGTGGTTTGAACATTCTTTGGCATTGCCCTTTGGGATTGGAATGAAAACTGACCTTTTCCAGTCCTGTGGCCATTGCTGAGTTTTCCAAATTTGCTGGCGTATTGAGTGCAGCACTTTCACAGCATCGTCTTTCAGGATTTGAAATAGCTCAACTGGAATTCCATCACCTCCACTAGCTTTGTTTGTAGTGATGCTTCCTAAGGCCCACTTAACTTCACACTCCAGGATGTCTGGCTCTAGGTGGTTATCACACCATCGTGGTTATCTGGGTCCTGAAGATCTTTTTTGTACAGTTCGTCTGTGTATTCTTGCCACCTCTTCTTAATATCTTCTGCTTCTGTTAGGTCCATATCGTTTCTGTCCTTTACTGTGCCCCTCTTTGTATGAAATGTTCCCTTGTTATCTCTAATTTTCTTGAAGAGATCTCTAGTTCTTCCTGTTGTATTGTTTTCCTCTATTTCTTTGCATTATTTACTTAAGATGGCTTTCTTCTCTCTTCTTGCTATTCTTTGGAACTCTGCATTAAGTTGGATATATATCTTTCCTTTCCTCTTTGCCTGTCATGTCTCTCCTTTTCTCAGCTATTGTAAGACCTCCTCAGACATTTGTCTTGTTGCATTTCTATTTTGGGGGGATGGTTTTTGTCACCATCTCCTGTATAATGTTACAAACTTTGGTCCATTGTTCTTCAGGCATTTTGTCTATCAGATACAATGCTTGAATCTATTTGTAATTTCTACTGTATAATCATAAAGATTTGATTTAGGTCAAACCTGAATGAGTTAGTGTTTTTTCCTACTTTCCTCAGTTTAAGTTTGAATTTTGCAATAAGTAGCTCATGATCTGAGGCACAGTCAGCTCCTGGTCTTGTTTTTGCTGTCACTGGTAGATACGGACATGTCAGTGGGTGGCTGTGGACTCATGGGGTCTTAAGGCAGCCTTCCTGCTGATGAGTGGGGCTGTGTCCCAGCCCAGTAGTTGCTTGACCTGATGCCTCCCAGTAACAAACCTACAGGTTAGTTTGTAGGGGGTGGGTTTCCCTGGTGGCTGAGATGGTAAGGAATCTGCCTGCAATGCAAGAGACCAGGTTCAATTCCTGAGTTGGGAAGATTCCCTGGGGAAAAGAACAGCTACCCACTCCCGTATTCTTGCCGGGAGAATTCTATGGACAGAGGAGCCTGGTGGGCTACAGTCCATGGGGTTGCAAAGAGTCAGACAACTGAGTGACTAATTCTTTCATTTTGGGTTCCCAGGTGACTTTAGTGGTAAAAAATCTGCCTCCCAATGCAGGAGACATGAAAGACATGTGTTCGATCCTTGGGTCAGGAAGATTCCCTGGAGGAGGAAATGGCAACCCACTCTAGAATTCTTGCCTGGAGAATTCCATGGACAGAAGAGCCTGGTGGGCTATGGTCCATAGGCTCACAAAGAGTTGGACACAACTGAGTGACTTAGCATGCACAGGGCTGTGTCCTGAAATTAATGAGTTCAAAGGAGGATTCCAAAATGGCACTTTCTAGTCCAGTGTCCACATTGTAGAGTGAGCTCTGCAAAATGGCAGTAACTAGTGTATTTGCCCCCAGATGAGTTCCAGTTCCCTCCTGTCTCTTTGGGAGACTGTACAATATTAGCAGGTTCATTTGACCCATGCTCCTTTCAAATTACTTCTATCCTAGGGTCAGGAGTATATGAGATTTTGTGTGCATCCTCTAAGAATGGGATCTCTACTTTCCATAGCCCTTTGGATCTTCCCTAAGTAAGCCCTGCTGCCTTCAAAGCCAAACATTGTCAGAGCTCATCTAACTGGTTCATGACACCATGACTGGGGAGCCTGATGTGGGGTTCAGTCTCCCCACTCCTTGAGAAAAACCTATTGGAATTGTAATTACTCTTCCATTTGCAAGTCATCCAACAGAAAGTATAGGTTTTGACTATACTGTGAATCTGCTCCTCCTCCTGTCTCCTTGTGGTTCCTTCTTCATATCTCTAGTTTTTAGAAGTTCTTTTCTGGTAGATTGTCCTTCTCATCAATAGTTTTTCTGTAAATAATTGTAACTTTGTGTACCTATGAGATGAGGTGAACTAGGGATCTTCTTACTTTGCCATGCCATCTTGTATTCAGTTCAGTTCAGTCGCTCAGTCATGTCCGACTCTTTGTGACCCCATGAATCGCAGCACGCCAGGCCTCCCTGTCCATCACCAACTCCGGGAGTTCACCCAGACACACGTCCATTGAGTCAGTGATGCCATCCAGCCATCTCATCCTCTGTTGTCCCCTTCTCCTCCTGCCCCCAATCCCTCCCAGCATCAGAGTCTTTTCCAATGAGTCAACTCTTCGCATGAGGTGGCCAAAGTACTGGAGTTTCAGCTTTAGCATCATTCCTTCCAAAGAAATCCCAGGACTGATCTCCTTCAGAATGGACTGGTTGGATCTCCTTGCAGTCCAAGGGACTCTCAAGAGTCTTCTCCAACACCACAGTTCAAAAGCATCAATTCTTCGGCGCTCAGCCTTCTTCACAGTCCAACTCTCACATCCATACATGACCACTGGAAAAACCATAGCCTTGACTAGACGGACCTTTGTTGGCAAAGTAATGTCTCTGCTTTTGAATATGCTATCTAGGTTGGTCATCACTTCCCTTCCAAGGAGTAAGCATCTTTTAATTTCATGGCTGCAGTCACCATCTGCAGTAATTTCGGAGCCCCCCCAAAAAAACAACAAAGTCCAACACTGTTTCCACTGTTTCCCCATCTATTCCCCATGAAGTGATGGGACTGGATGCCATGATCTTCGTTTTCTGAATGTTGAGCTTTAAGCCAACTTTTTCACTCTCCACTTTCACTTTCATCAAGAGGCTTTTGAGTTCCTCTTCACTTTCTGCCATAAGGGTGGTGTCATCTGCATATCTGAGGTTATTGATATTTCTCCCATCAATCTTGATTCCAGCTTGTGCTTCTTCCAGCCCAGCATTTCTCATGATGTACTCTGCATAGAAGTTAAATAAGCAGAGTGACAATATACAGCCTTGACGTACTCCTTTTCCTATTGGGAACCAGTCTGTTGTTCCATGTCCGGTTCTAACTGTTGCTTCCTGACCTGTATACAGATTTCTCAAGAGGCAGGTCAGGTGGTCTGGTATTCCCATCTCTTTCAGAATTTTCCACAGTTTGTAGTGATCCACACCATCAAAGGCTTTGGCATAGTCAATAAAGCAGAAATAGATGTTTTTCTGGAACTCTCTTGCTTTTTCAATGATCCAGCAGATGTTGACAATTTGATCTCTGGTTCCTCTGCTTTTTCTAAAAACAGCTTGAACTTCAGGAAGTTCACGGTTCACGTATTGCTGAAGCCTGGCTTGGAGAATTTTGAGCATTACTTTACTAGCATGTGAGATGAGTGCAATTGTGTGGTAGTTTGAGCATTCTTTGGCATTGCCTTTCTTTGGGATTGGAATGAAAACTGATCTTTTCCAGTCCTGTGGCCACTGCTGAGTTTTCTAAATTTGCTGGCATATTGAGTGCAACACTTTCACAGCATCATCTTTCAGGATTTGAAATAGCTCAACTGGAATTCCATCACCTCCACTAGCTTTGTTCATAGTGATGCTTCCTAAGGCCCACTTGACTTCACATTCCAGGATGTCTGGCTCTAGGTCAGTGATTACACCATCGTGATTATCTGGGTCGTGAAGATCTTTTTTGTACAGTTCTTCTGTGTATTCTTGCCACCTCTTCTTAATATCTTCTGCTTCTGTTAGATCCATGCCATTTCTGTTCTTTATCAAGCCCATCTTTGCATGAAATGTCCCCTTGGTATCTCTAATTTTCTTGAAGAGATCTCTAGTCTTTCCCATTCTATTGTTTTCCTCTATTTCTTTGCATTGATCGCTGAGGAAGGCTTTCTTATCTCTTCTTGCTATTCTTTGGAACTCTGCATTCAGATGCTTATATCTTTCCTTTTCTCCTTTGCTTTTCCCTTCTCTTCTTTTCACAGCTATTCGTAAGGCCTCCCCAGACAGCCATTTTGCTGTTTTGCATTTCTTTTCCATGGGGATGGTCTTGATCCCTGTCTCCTGTACAGTGTCACAAACCGCATTCCATAGTTCATCAGGCACTCTATCAGATCTATGCCCTTAAATCTATTTCTCACTTCCACTGTATAATCATAAGGGATTTGATTTAGGTCATACCTGAATGGTCTCGTGGTTTTCCCTACTTTCTTCAATTTAAGTCTGAATTTGGTAATAAGGAGTTCATGATCTGAGCCACAGTCAGCTCCTGGTCTTGTTTTTGTTGACTGTATAGAGCTTCTCCATCTTTGGCTGCGAAGAACATAATCAATCTGATTTCGGTGTTGACCATTAGGTCAGTCCATTTGCAAATGTTGAACCATTTTTGATTTCAGGAATAAATCTCACTTGGTCATGGTGTATGGTCCTCTTAATGTGAAGGAAAATTCAGTTTGCTGATACTTTCTTGAGGTTTTTGCATGTAAGTTCAACAGGAATATTGGTCTGTAATTTTTTTTTTTTTGGTAATGTCTTTGTGTTTGGTATTAGGATAGTGCTGGCCTACTAAAATGAGTTTAGGTGTGTTTCCTTCAATTTTTGGAAGAGTTGGAAAAGGATTGACATCAGTTCTCTTTAAATATTTGATAGATTTCCTCAATGAGGTCTTTTGGTCCTGGGCTTCGCTTTGTTGGGAGGTGTTTGATTAC
This sequence comes from Bos indicus, assembly GCF_029378745.1. Lineage (NCBI taxonomy): Eukaryota > Metazoa > Chordata > Mammalia > Artiodactyla > Bovidae > Bos > Bos indicus. Next base: position 84,930,354 of record NC_091763.1, on the reverse strand, counting down.
TATTCCAGTCTCCTTAGTCTTTTTCAGATTTTCTGTTTCTTCATGATTCAGTTTGGGTAGGTTGTATATTTCTAGGGATTTATTATGATTCTTCCTGAGATATATGTATAATTATTTGGAACCTTTTTGTTTGATTAATCTTTTTTGGCATACTTGCATTTATTTTAATTTTCATTTTCCTTTCCATGTTGGAGAAATCCACAAATTTTTTTCTCATGACAGCTGCTGATTCAAGTAAAACTTTTGTTATTTACTGTTGTCAATGAAGATTTCAGATGTAATGTGTGTTAAATAGGACATTGTGTGTGGTTGTGAGTGTATGTATGTGAATGTTTTCAAAGAAATATACCCTAGACAACACATAGCTTTCTATCCCAATATTTGCCCAGGTTAAAGATTATCACCCCATTTTATATTACTATAGTACTTAATATAATATGTTAATATAGTACTTTAATCTTGGTGTCAGCAGCAGTCAGTAAGGATGAGGAATCACTCCTTTTTGATAGCTAGTTAACCATAATAGGTTTTTGCTTCTGTGGTTTTTTCCCCTGTAAAGTATCTATAAAGATTCATCAAAATCAAAACACTTAATGATTAAATTACACAATATTGCCAAATTTTCAACAAAATTGCCATCTTATGCAATTAACATGAATTGTAATCTGGAGCTAATGTAGATTCATGTCAATTCCAAAAATCTTGATTTTTAGCAGTACATCATATAAAACTGGAATCTTCTTAGCCTTCTGTTGCCCTGTTATATAGCAGGAATACACAGAAATCCTCACAATTTATTGTCTCATGTACTTGCTAAATATACTCTGCAAGGATACTAGAGCCTAAATAGCAAGTCAGGTTGCTCGTAGACAGATGCCTAGAAAAGAAAGCCACAGTGCTGTTCCCTCCATCAGAAGTGTCCCAAATGTGATGGGGGTTCACAAAGGGGCAGGATGGAAATACAGCATAGAGGTGACAGATGATGGCTAGGCTCTTTTCTGAGGCTGTTAACAATTAAAATGATAGAACCATGTAGGCAGCATTGATGACATTCTTTATGTAATGGCAAGAGGGCAAGCATCCAACACATTTAAAATATTGTATCTTAATGTATTAATTGCTTGGTCAAATAAAGTGAAAGTGTTAGTTGTTCAGTCATATCTGACTCTTTGCGACCTCATGGATTGTAGCCTGCCAGACACCTCTGTCCATGGGATTCTCTAGGCAAGAATACTGGAGTGGGTTGCCATTGCCTTCTCCAGGGGATTTTCCAGACTAAGGGATTGAACCCAGCTCTCCCACATTGCAAGCAGATTCTCTACCATCTGAGACACCAAGGTCAAATACGGCAAAGTGATAATTCAGCCTTAAACTACACAATTTGAAATTGGAATTTCATTTACCAGCAACTGTCTTCTCTTCACTCCTAATCTTGAAACAACACCAATATGCTGATTGGAATTTCATTTACCAGGAACTATCTTCTCTTCACTCCTATTCTTGGCCTGGATGAGTTAAACATAAAGGAATCAATAACCTGATGTATAAGTCATTTTGCTAAACTGATAGACATTCCTGATCATTTAATCAAAGGCTGTGAATCTTAGCTCAATAAATTATGAAATCTTACATTGCTTACATATATATATTTTGTGTGTGTGTATGTGTGTGTGGTAGTGTAATGGTTGTATCTAAATCCTTTTACAGAGAAGGCAATGGCACCCCACTCCAGTACTCTTGCCTGGAAAATCCCATGGGCAGAGGAGCCTGGTAGGCTGCAGTCCATGGGGTCGCTAAGAGTCAGACACGACTGAGCGACTTCACTTTCACTTTTCACTTTCATGCATTGGAGAAGGAAATGGCAACCCACTCCAGTGTTCTTGCCTGGAGAATCCCAGGGACAGGGGAGCCTGGTGGGCTGCCATCTATGGGGTCGCACAGAGTCGGACACGACTGAAGTGACTTAGCAGCAGCAGCAGCAAATCCTTTTAATCCCCAGTCAATCTAAAAAATGAGATTTGTAGAATATTGAGGATAAAATAAAGAATAACATTTTATTTCATTTTTAAATTAATTAATTAATTTTAATTGGAGGCTAATTACTTTACAATATTGTAATGGTTTTTGCCACGCATTAACATGAATCAGCCATTGGTGTACATGTGTTCCCCATTCTGAACCCCGCTCCCACCTCTCTCCCCATCTCATCCCTCAGGGTCATCCCAGTGCACCAGCCCTGAGCACCCTGTCTCATGTATCAAACCTGGACTGGCGATCTATTTCACAAATTTAGGTCATAATTAAAATTGATTTTTACACACACAGTTTATTTCTTAGGGTTACAAAATTGCAACTAGATGTTTTGAGAGGAACCCTTTAGGAAATAATTCTAGGTCTTTAAACCCAGAGATATTCTCCTCAATGCAAAGTTTTGCTCCCCAAATTTATTTTACTAAATATATTGTATTAGTTATATATTTCATTGTACTATATTTCAATTGTTTGATTCAGTTGTACTGATTATGTTGCATTTGTATTAGTACGAATATACTCTATACAAATATATTTTATTCACTGTACATTAACCATAAAATTAATGTACCGTTAATGTCCCAACCAACAGTTGTTTTATGAAATCCAGCTTCTGCTAAATTATACATAAGATATTTAACATTAGGCAATGGCACCCCACTCCAGCACTCTTGCCTGGAAAATCCCATGGATGGAGGAGCCTGGTAGGCTGTAGTCCATGGGGTCGCTAAGAGTCAGACACGACTGAGTGACTTCACTTTCACTTTTCACTTTCATGCATTGGAGAAGGAAATGGCAACCCGCTCCAGTGTTCTTGCCTGGAGAATCCCAAGGACAGGGGAGCCTGGTGGGCTTCCATCTCTGGGGTCGCACAGAGTCAGACACGACTGAAGCGACTTAGCAGCAGCAGCAGCAAACTGTCTTGACTTTAAGTCTTTTTTCTGGTTTCTAATAAATGGCCTATAATTATTTGAAGAAGACAAGTGAGATATTAGCTCCCTTCCCACTTACAGTAAGGATTTCAGATTCTTAGGTGTGGGGTAAGGAAATTTGAATTCAGCCTGCCTTAATCCTATTTCTCTGGTTAGTGAGGAAGGCTTTCTCAAAAGTACCCTTAGAGTGGTGGTTATACTGAGGGTGTATGTGCTTCCTTTTGACCTTCTTAATTTAACAATCCTGCCATCCGGTTATATTGACTCATATTCAAAGAAAAAAATTTGATAAGTACAATAAATGTAAAGGTGAATTTTTCACTTTTTAAACAAAATTGAAGGCAACTTTTTCATTATCACAATATCAAGTGGCTAATATTGAAACATTCAGTTACACTGATCTAATGACTAACATTCCTGAAATATGATTGAAATAATCTTTAAGTCCCCTCACAATATTGCTATATTCATGTACAATATTTTTTGAAGAAGGGTGAGCAAAGAAGGCTTGGAGAAGATGCTAACAGTCTCCAAAACAGTATTTGCAAAGGCCATCTAAAGACGTGAAGACTAAAGAAGTTGAGATGATAGCACATCTCAACTTGGATATATTTTGTGTCAAAGTTATGTAAAATCCCAATCTTCATTATTACTAAGCTTTTCAATTTCTTTACTTTATAATACATTTTACTAGAGAACTAAAAATGCTCATATCTGCAAAGAGAATAGTATATCCAGTCTATGTAAGTGGTCCATGAATGTTGTATTTTGTACTGAGAATTCCAGATGTTATCTTTTTATTCAGTTCTGTTAGAATAAAAATTTTTTCAAAGAAGAAAAATTTATTGTAGAAATATAATTGTGGCCATTATATATTTCATGTTTTCTGTAACTTTCTAATTATACTTTACTTAAATTTATAGATTGAAGATTCTTTTTTTAATCAACATTAACACAATATGTTAAAGTTTTATAAAATATATCAAAATATTTAAAAATATAATCTGTGAAATTTGAATTACAGAGTGACATAAGTAACAGAGAAGCATGTGTTCTTTTGAATCACATACTATAAAGTGAGAGGATGGATATGTCATCTTTTCTTCTTCTAAAGTATTTGAAGACTAGAAGATTGGTCTAGTAGTAAATCTAACAGGAATGGTTTTATAGATTGTGAAATTGGGGTCCGACAATGTCAAGATGGAAGGTCATAGAGCAGCTCAATGGGTCAGAAAGGACAGGAACTTGGAAATTTCTTTTATCTTCACTGTTACTCAATGAAAGTATGTTGGAAAATGAGGTTAAAATCTGACCTGTTGTCTGGTGTGGTAAAACTGTGCAGATGATCAATATATGATTTTGGACATGTCCTTTTATGTATTTTTTTTTAATTTGGCAGTTTTCTTGATTATATATTTATATTTAGTTCAATTTGACAATTACACATTTTCTTCATTTGTTTAAAATAGTCTTAGGCTCAAAGATACAATTTGAGTTGGATTCATGAGAAAAGGAAATGGATAAGCAGAGGTAATTACCATGAAGCAGGAAAGGAAAGCATGCCAATATGCAGACCTTGATATCATATTTGTTGCAGTTTAGCTGGAATGACTGGCATTTTGTGTTTTAATAATAAACAGTAAGTTTTATGTTAAGGAATCACATATCTGTATTTAAGTTATAATTCAGAATCCTTTAGCTACCAAAGAGAATTTTTTCTCATAAGCATCTCTGTATCAGTTTGTTTGGTTTATAAATTTTATTTCCTAGTACACTTATAAAATATTAAAGTGTAAAACTGCAAAAATAGGGAAGTAATTGAAACCCCAGGTCTTCTTACAAAGATATTTCTACTTCTAAATGGTTTATTTCACCCTTTTACCTTGAAGCTTCTGAACACCCTCAAAAAAAGATCTGCTTACTGTCTGTGCTTCAGTGAAGTCCACGCTGATACAACAAGCAGCCATCCAAATTAAGAATCAGAGTGGAATAGCAATATTGGGTCCTAGAAATCAGTGGAATAATGACTTCAAATCCTTAAAGGTATTTCATTACCTTGGAGAGGAAATTGTAGAGGAGTAAAATTGACAATAAAATTTACTAAGCAAATCCAGCTTAACAGCATTTTAGAAGTATGCTAACAATCTGAAGAGGCTAAAATGGTTTGCATTAAAAAATGGAACCCAAAGTATTGAGAATAGGGGGAAAAAAAAAACAGATGGATTCCATTTAATACAACTGTTGTCTATAAGATATTAAGAAAAGGATGTGCTCTTTCTCTGCAAAGATTTTAAAGAGATACATAATATAATAAGAAGTGATGAGATGTGAAAAATATAGCCTAAAAACCCAGCTCACTCGGTATATTTTGACATTATAGGTGAGCAGGCTGACTTGGGGAGAGAAGTAAACAGGATCTGTGTCCTATCCTGAAAGAGATATTAGATGGAAAATTAGATAAGGTCAAAATCTGGTACAGAATGGTTTGTATAGATAAATTCCAGCCTGTGCATTTGGGAACTTCTGGGTACTGTAAACTTTTTTTTTCACTGGCATGGAGTCTGGTGAGTGAGATGTTTTTCAGTGTTATCAGATTTCACATTGTCTGCTACATTATCTGTATCACTGCAAGGACAGGGTTTATGCTGGAAGGCACTAGAATCTATGCCTTTGGGTGTTTTTATCAGGTGAATCAGGCCTGTAGCACTCAACAGCCTAATGTTGCTGATAGCCTCTTAGGAGAGACCACACAGTGAGGTTGGAGAGCAGGAGAGATCTAAAGTCAGCCAGGTTCACTCAAGCGACAGGATGCGTTATAACATTGTAAAATACACAAATAATTAGAAAACAGTACATTTTTTATAATTTCCTCTTTTAGAAGAGACAGGAGAATATGCTAAGAAAGAAACATTAAAAAGATGGCATTCAGGAAACAAGAGATTCCCAAAGGTGAATCATAGAAGCAGTTCCCAATATTGACAACTGTCCAGGTGAATTTAGAGTTGAAGACAGCTATGGAAGGAATCTGAGGTACATGGGCATTTGGAACAATTATTGTGCTTTTACAGATCTATTAAAGCATATTATATATTAGCTACAGGGGTATAAACAAAATGAATAATAACTCTAAACAAAATGTTACAAGTATGGAAACTTACTCCTAGTGTATTACATCATGTGTGCATGTGCTAAATTGCTTCAGTCATGTCTGACTCTTTGCCACCCCATGGACTGTAGCCCACCAGGTCCTCTGTCTATGGGGTTCTCCAAGCAGGAATACTGGAGTGGGTTGCCATGCCCTCCTCCAGGGGATCTTCCTGACCCAAGGACCAAACCCATGTCTATTGCATTGCAGGTGCATTCTTTACTGCTGAGTAGGGAGCAGAAGATTCCCAAAAGCTAAGTGATTCATAACAGAATATCAATAATCTATGACTATAAAAGTGGAAATAAATTATAAAAGCATATTTAGAAATACAGAAATTAACAGCCAAAATACTCAAGAGTATCACAGGTTGGTGATGTGGAAAGTGAGAGTAGGATAAAGAAGTGTGGAGAAGGAGATTATTATTTTTAGCATTTTTTTAACACTGATGAATTTTTAAAAATATGTAATTGCTTGATTATTAAAAAATAAAACAATTTTAAAGTAAAGTATCAGTCTATAAATTTTGAGGATACCTTTATTTCATATTGCTTTTAAAAATCCTACTTAATTCTAATAACATGGTTTTTAGCCCATGAAGTTTGGTAGGGCATATCTTCCTACTCAGAGTTTTCAGATAAGAATTTGAGGCTCAAAGAGGTTAAATAACTTGCCTCAGGTTACATGTTCATAAGTGTTGCAAGTATAACATCTTTTGAGTTTGTATTCTATTTAAATACATTGCTATTAAGATTTTGGTTGTTTGTTTAATATGGTTTCTATATAAAGATATATTTTATTGGAAATGTCTATATACAATGCTTTGTTTCCATTATGGAAGTATTTGTATGCCAAAACAGATGAGCAAATTCACCCACTTAATAATTCTTATTTAAATTGTCAAAAACATTGAGACTCTTGAGAGGATCTAATCAAGTTCAATAAATTTATAAGCAGTGTTTGTGTTAATTTTCAACTGCAGACAACTTAATCTTTTTTTTAAAAAAACCAAGTTGTAGAAAAAATGTGTTTTATGGCAAGTTAGAAAACAAAAGGAAATGAGCTGTCTCTGTGGAATTCAGCATTGTGCACAAGGGTGGATCTTTCTTGTCCTGTGTTGTTAATATCAAGGATGCTCTGAACACCTGCGAAATGTCAGCCATGCTTAGCAACTCCTCAGACTCAGCTTCCAGGATTCAGAGAAGCTATGGAAACAAGAGGGCTAAACCAAAGACAATTTAGACTCTTGGATCATATGTCCAGTTATGTCGCAGTCTTTTTGTTCATTCTTGATTAAAAGTGTTCAGTTGCACGGTGCAGGGCTCGTGGCTACTGCATAAATTCAATATATGGATGGAGGAGAAGAGCTTTCTTTATTTCACAAAAGAGCAGAACCAGGAAAATAAAACATAAGAAGTAGATTCAGCTGATCTCTTCTCCCTGTTTCGAAGGTTGTAGGTTTTATTTCCTCTTGCTTGGTGAGAAAAATGTTTTACTGACCACAGAAAAGACATGGTGTGAAAGACACAATGCTTAAGCATATGACTGAAACATAAAGGTAAAAGTTAAAAAAAAATACAGCATGTAGATAGATCTAAAGTTGTGGTTGTTAAAATAAATTACCAAATTAAGGACAATGGAGACCTCTTCTATCTTGGATCTGTCAAGAGCTCCTTTTCCTTTATTCTTGAAATTGGCTTCTTTACTAAGAAGCCAGCTCAAATCAGTTCATATCTTTCCAGGTAGATTCTTGGATATTTTCATCATTGCAAATGATTTTTTTTGCAGTTCTTTAAAATTTAGATATTAATGTGCAGAAAGTTTATCAGCTTGTATTGAATAGTTTTAGTTTTCTAGTTTTTATAGTTACTGAGGATTTTGGAGACATGACTCCCGTGTGCAGATATTTCTGGTAATTTCTCTTTTACCAAGATGGGGCAATCTGAATTATTTTTCACAAACCATATATTCCATTCTTATGTTGTCTTCCACTTTGGCAAGTATTCTTTCAAGTGGCAGTGAGCAAAAATGGAGTTTAGTTCTTTAGCCATTTCATCATCTTTATACGTTTTTTGTATATGTAAAAGGAAAAGTCCATGACATAAGTCCTATACTGGCTGTGATTGTTTTGCCAAAAATTTTATGAAGGCCTTCAACTAGTCAGCTTTTCCATACATTTACTCTGGGCATTTCAATGATGAATTCTGCTAACCTTTCATTAAATCATTTCTCCAACAAATTCTTGAGCACTAAGAATATTGAATGCTTGGGTTTGGCTCTACAGGGGGAATGTGGTAGTCAAATAAGACAGTAACGCTGCGATTCATGGGGTCGCAAGGAGTCGGACACAACTGAGCGACTGATCTGATCTGAAGAAACAAAAACCAGAAAATTGGTGGCTACTGTCTTTAATTATGATTTAGAGGAAATATTAGGTTCTGAGCCCCTTCTAAGTTATTAAATAACATTTATTTATAGTAGCCCTGTGACAAGAATGTCACACCTTCTTTGTTAACTGGCCTTTGTTTTAGTTCTCCAGGGTTGCTTACAAAATGCACCAAACTTGGTGGCTTAAAATAACCGCTTTATTCACTTATGACCAAGGCACTGGCTAGGCGATGCTTCCTTTGAAAGTTCGAGGGAAGAATCCTTCCTTGCTCCTTCCTACTTTCTGGGGCCTGTTGGGAAACTTTGATGTACCTGAATTGTAGCTGCGTTACTCTAGTTTCTGCCTCTGTTTTCATATGACCTTCTTCCCTCTGTGCCATGTGTCCATGTCTGTGTGTCTTCACAAGACCTTCTGATAAGGATATCATTTAGGGCCAACTGTGACTGCAGCCAAGAAATTAAAAGATTTCCTTGGAAGGAGAGTGATGACGAACCTAGACAGCATATTTAAAAACAGATCCATCACTTTGCAGACAAAGGTCCCTATAGTCAAAGCTATGGTTTTTCTAGTAGTCATGTGCAGAGGTGAAAGTTGGAACACAAAGAAGGGTGAGCACTGAAGAACTGATGCTTTAGAACTGTGGTGCTGTAGAATACTTTTGAGGGTTGCTTGGACTGCAAGGAGATCAAACAAGTCAATCCTAAAGGAGAACCCTGAATATTCATTAGAAAGACTGAAGCTGAAGCTCCAGTACTTTGGCCACCTGATACAAAGAGCTGACTCATTAGCAAACACCCTGATGCTGGTAAAGACTAGAGGCAAAAGGAGAAGGGGGAGATAGAGAGGATGAGATGGAGAGCAACACCGACTCAACGGATATGAGTTTGAATAAACTTGGGGAGGTAGTGAAGGACAGCAAAGCCAGGTGTGCTGCAGTCTGGGACATGCAAGAATCAGACACATGTTAGTGACTGAACAACACTGATCCATAATGTTGTCATCTGATGTAATTAGATCTGCAAAGGCTCTAATTCCAAAGAAGGTCACAGTCTGAGATTCTGGGTGGATGTGGGTTTTTATAGGAAGATATTCAATCCAGTAAAACATTATTTATAGCTTGAAATACTAAATTCAATGCTTTATTTTAGGAGAAATTGTAACTTAGTAGAAGAACTTTGGAATCAGAGTTTTAACCAGTTTTAACCTGGGTTAAAACTCCATCCTTCTCTTTGACCTTGGGCCAGTTAGTGATCCACTGTCCTTTGTAATATCTGGATAAAAACTATCTCGAGGAGAAGGGGACAACAGAGGATGAGATGGTTGGATGGCATCACTTACTCCATGGATGTGAATTTGAGTAAGCTCTGGGAGTTGGTGATGGACAGGGAAGCCTGGCAGGCTGCAGCCCATGGGGTTGCAGAGTCAGACGCAGCTGAGCGACTGAACTGAACTGAAGTGATGTCAGATACAGTGATTCATTTAAAACCAAGCAGTGGCAAATACATGCCATCTCTGTCTTCTCTGTATCTCCAAAGGAAGAGAGGCTATAACAAACCTACCCAGAGACTAAGAAGTGATTTTTGTGTCAAATTGGAGAAGATAATGCAGCGTTGTAAAGTTATTTGGACTGGGTTCACATATGCAGAAAATGCAAATAACACATTTTACATGAGTAAAATAATTTTTCAGGAAAAATTTCTGCCTTCAGAGTGGGAATACAAATGTCATGCAGAAAAGTCTTGTTCTCCTAAGCATTGGCCTAAGACTTGAAGTTGTCAAGACTCTGTTAAAACTCCCCACTGTTGAGATTGACCTCATTATCCAGAGGTGAATCAAGCATCAATAATGCAGTTAATATTCATTTTTTATTTATCTGGAATAATGACATGGTGTGATCTGGAGGGGGATTTTTAAAGAAACGGAAAGTTATTGCTAATGGATGACTCACCATTGCTTGTAGGTCTCCTTGGAGTAACAACCTACTGGACTAAAACTTGCATTGCTTCTTGGGACACTTGTTAATCCATCCATTCTTTTCCTTGATCTATATGTGTGTGTGTATTTTTTTTTTTAATATCACATTCTGACCAAAATGGCTGTCAATGTAATCAGTCCTCATCATTCTTATAGGAAATCCAAGAATTGTGGATTAAATATTCATAATCTTTTTTATTCAGATTTCCTTTTAGATTTTCCTATTTGTGTTTTTTAGACTTGACTTGTGTTTCTGGTATCTGTAAGCAGATCAAATACAACCCTTTACAAAAAGTCATGCCTCAGTAATGTTATAAGTACAACAACAATTCCATCTGGTGCTTTCAGTAATAAAACCCTTGAAAGGCATCAAAATATAATTGCTTTTGTATATTATGCCAAAACTAGTTCGGCCATGGTGAGGCTACAAAATATGTATAATGAGTATAAAATATCTCTTCTCTAAATTTTAGAAATGCATTATATTAAAGAATGCTTAAATGTGAACTGATAAAGGTGAGAAGAGGTGCATACATTTAAAAAATCATATTATCTCATTTTGTTATAAATCATATTTTTTGGTCCATGTGTTACTTTATTAATTTTTCTAACCATACCTGAAAGATGAATAATTGAAAAACAGCAACAGATCATTTATATTTTTGTTTGTTGTTCAGTCACTCTGTTGTGACTGACTCTTTGTGACCCCATGGACGCCAGCACTATCCTTCACCGTCTCCCAGAGCTTGCTCAAACTCATGTCTGTTGAGTTGGTGCTGCCATCCAACCATCTTGTCCTCTGTCATCCCCTTCTCCTCCTACCTTCAATATTTTCTGCATCAGGGTCTTTTCTAGTGAGTTTATTGTTGGACGTTCACTATTTTTGGCGAGATTATTGTATTAAAAAGGTAAAGTTTATATACTTGTCATTATGAAAACACTTTAAATAATACATTATATAAAAATAATGGAAAATATGATATCTTTATTCTTATTCAGATTATACTAATTGAATATAATGTATTTGGATTACATCATTAATTTCTTCACTGAGCCTTCAAATAGTACTGTCTATATTTTTAACTACTTGGTAAAAGAAAATGTTTTATGAAGAATGCTTATGCAATTTGATTAAAACTTCTAATAAGATAGTACCATGAATGCTATTTCTGTCATTTATGATAATTTATGTGAAGAATTTATAGAGGTACAGTATTTAATACTGGGAGGAGCTTCACAAAATAAAACATCTCAACTAGAATGTTTCATTAGACAATCTTATATAATCTTGTTCACTTTCCTTTGGCAGCCAAGAACCTAAAAGCCACAAGGGTGGAATGATTAATGGCAAGAATTATTTTATCTTGACTCTTGTATAATTAGTGTATTTGTTTTTCTAAAATTTAAATTCTTTCCATTATCAAAGCAGTACATATACAAAATAGCTTTTTAATGTTTAGAAAACAATAGATAGATGTAAAGATTCTCTTAAAGCTTACACTAATCCCAGATGGTGACCAAAGTTTTCTCTTAGTTACTGTTCCAGAGTTCAGCCCTCGGTGCATTTGTACTTTTTTAGTACTTCAGAAATACAAAATTGAGTATTTTAAATGCCAATGAATGCCTCAAAATTGCCTTCAGAGTGACTGCAACAATTGACACAGCAACATTCATCCATACATCAATTCATTAAAAAATATGTCTATAAATTAAAAATGTATATTTTCTTGAGTGCTGTACATGCTGTAACATCATTTTGCTGTCCCACATCATTATATAACCTTTTCTTGTGTCTTGTTCTTTGTTCCGGGAGGATCACCTATTTAACCACATGAATAGGCTTCTCACTCTTTGGTTTCCAATTGAGTTCAACCTTAGAGATGTGACAAAAGATCTAAGGCAGGGAGGAATGTAAAGCTGAGGCTTCCTTTCTGGTTTCTTTAGGCTGAGGCCATCCCTTAAAAGGAGAGCACGCCTCCTCTCTTATGCCAGTTTCCAGTAATCACTGTTCCCTGATCCTTTGGGTATCAGGGTTGGAGTATTAGTACTGCTAAACTCAGAGAACTCAAATGTCCCTTGTGATCTCTCTCTCCTGATCACATTTGATCCATCATTCAACAGTCCTTGATTACCCTAAATTGAGTGTGTGCCACCTGATTCCTGCTGAGAAAGTGATCCAAGAGTATTTTAATTGTTTCTTATTGTTCATTCCCTATGTAATGTCTGACTCTTTGAAACCCCATGGACTCCAGCACACCAGGTTTCTCTGTCCTTCACTATCTCTCAGAGTTTTATCAAACTCATATCCATTGAATTGGTGATACCATCCAACCATCTCATCCTCTGTCGTCCCTTTCTTCTCCTGTCCTCAGTCTTTCCCAGCATCTGGGTCTTTTCCAGTGAGTTGGCTCTTTGCATCAGGTGGCCAAAGCATTACAGCTTCAACTTCAGCATGAGTCCTTCCAATGAATATTCAGGGTGGATTTTCTTTAGGATTCACTGGTTTGATCTCCTTGCATTACAGGGGACTCTCAAGAGTTCTCCAGCATCACAGTTCGAAAGCACCAGTTCTTCAGAGGTCAGCATTCTTTATGGTCCAGCTCTCACATCCATACATGACTACTGGAAAAATGACAGCTTTGACGATATGGACCTTTGTTGGCAAAGTAATGTCTCCGTTTTTGAATATGCTATCTAGGTTTCTTATAACTTTTCTTCCAAGGAACAAGCACCTTTTAATTTCATGGCTGCAGTCAAAGTCCACAGTGATTTTGGAGCCCAAGAAAATAAAGTTTGTCCTAGTTTCCATTTTTTTTGCCGTGAAGTAATGGGACCAGGGCTTCCCAGGTGGCTCAGTCGTAAAGAATCTGTCTGCAGTGCAGGAGCTACAGGAGGCACAGGTTTGATCCCTGGGTCAGGAAGATACCCTGGAGAAGGGCATGTCAACTCACTCCAGCCTTCTTGCCTGGAAAACCCCACAGACAGAGGAGCCTGGTGGGCTCCACAGTCCATAGGTTTAAAATGACTTGGACATGACTGAAGCGACTTAACAGTGGGACCAGATGCACGATCTTAGGTTTTGCAACTGAGTTTTAAGCCAGTTTTTTTGCTCTCTTCTTTCACTTTCATCAAGAGGCTCTGAAGTCTCCTTTGCTTTCTGCCCTAAGGGTGGTATCCTCTGCATATCTGAGGTTATTGATATTTCTTTCAGCAATATTGATTTCAGCTATATCCCTTGTAGTTCAGTTCAGTTCAGTTTAGTTCAGTCTCTCAGTCGTGTCTGACTCTCTGCGACCCTATGAAGCACAGCACACCAGGCCTCCCTGTCCATCACCAACTCTTGGAGTTTACCCAAACTCATGTCCATCAAGTTGGTGATGCCATCCAGCCATCTCATCCTCTGTTGTCCCCTTCTCCTCCTGCCCCCAATCCCTCCCAGAATCAGGGTCTTTTCCGATGACTCAACTCTTTGCATGAGGTGGCCAAAGTACTGGAGTTTCAGCTTCAGCATCAGTCCTTCCAATGAACACCCAGGACTGATCTCCTTTAGGATGGATGGGTTGGATCTCCTTGCAGTCCAAGGGACTCTCAAGAGTCTTCTCCAACACCACAGTTCAAAACATTAATTCTTCGGCGCTCAGCTTTCTTCACAGTCCAACTCTCACATCCATACATGACCACTGGAAAAACCATAGCCTTGACTGGACAGACCTTTGTTGGCAAAGTAATGTCTCTGCTTTTGAATATGCTATCTAGGTTGGTCATAACTTTCCTTCCAAGGAGTAAGCGTCTTTTAATTTCATGGCTGCAGTCACCATCTGCAGTGATTTTGGAGCTCCAAAAAATAAAGTCTGACACTGTTTCTACTGTTTCCCCATCTATTTCCCATGAAGTGATGGGACCCAATGCTGTGATCTAGTTTTCTGAATGTTGAGCTTTAAGCCAATTTTTTCACTCTCCTCTTTCACTTTCATCAAAAGGCCTTTCAGTTCCTCTTCACTTTCTGCCATAAGGGTGGTGTCATCTGCATATCCTGGCAATCTTGATTCCAGCTTGTGCTTCTTCCAGCCCAGCGTTTCTCATGATGTACTCTGCACATAAGTTGAATAAGCAGGGTGACAATATACAGCCTTGACATACTCCTTTTCCTATTTGGAACCAGCCTGTTGTTCCATGTCCAGTTCTAACTGTTGCTTCCTGACCTGCATATCGGTTTCTCAAGAGGCTGGTCAGGTGGTCTGGTATTCCCTTCTCTTTTAGAATTTTCCACAGTTTATTGTGATCCACACAGTCAAAGGCTTTGGCATAGTCAATAAAGCAGAAATAGATGTTTTCTGGAACTCTCTTGGTTTTTTGATGATCCAGTGGATGCTGGCAGTTTGATCTCTGGTTCCTCTGCCTTTTTGAAAACCAGCTTAAATGTCAGGAAGTTCACAGTTCACATATTGCTGAAGCCTGGCTTGGAGAATTTTGAGCATTACTTTACTAGCGTGTGAGATGAGTGCAATTGTGTGGTAGTTTGAGCATTCTTTGGCATTGCCTTTCTTTGGGATTGGAATGAAAACTGATCTTTTCCAGTCCTGTGGCCACTGTTGAGTTTCCAAATTTGCTGGCATATTGAGTGCAGCACTTTCACAGCATCATCTTTCAGGATTTGAATAGCTCAACTGGCATTCCATCACCTCCACTAGCTTTGTTTGTAGTGATGCTTTCTAAGGCCCACTTGACTTCACATTCCAGGATGTCTGGCTCTGGGTGAGTGATCACATTATCATGATTATCTGGGTTGTGAAGATCTTTTTTGTACAGTTCTTCTGTGTATTCTTGCCACCTCTTCTTAATATCTTCTGCTTCTGTTAGGTCCATACTATTTCTGTCCTTTATCAAGCCCATGTTTGCATCAAATGTTCCCTCGGTATCTCTAATTTTCTTGAAGAGATCTCTAGTCTTTCTCTTTCTGTTGTTTCCCTCTATTTCTTTGCATTGATCTTTGAGGAAGTCTTTCTTATCTCTCCTTGCTATGTCCCTCGTAGTTCAGCAGTAAAGAATCTGCCTGCAGTGTTGGAGCTACAGGAGAGACAGGTTTGATTCCTTGGTTCAGAAGATCCCCTGGAGAAGGAAATGGCAACCCACTCTGGTATTCTTGCCTGGAAAATCCCATGGTCAGAGCCTGGCAGGCCACAGATCATGGAGTCACAAGAGTCAGACATGATTTAGCGACTAAGCCACCACCCCCAGTATTGATTCCAGCTCATGCTTCATCCAGCCTGGTATTTCTTATGATTTACTCTGCACATAAATTAAATAAGCAGGGTGACAATATATAGCTTGATGCACTCCTTTCCCAATTTTGAACCAGTCCGTTGTTCCATGCCTGGATCTAACTGTTGCTTCTTCACCTGCGTACAGATTTCTCAGGAGGCAGGTAAGATGGTCTGATATCCCCATCTGTTTAAGTGTTTTCCACCGTTTGTTGTAATCCACACAGTCAAAGGCTTTAGTGTAGTCAGTGAAGCTGAAGTAGATGTTTTTCTGGAACTCCCTTGCTTTTTCTGTGATCTAACGGATGTTGGCAATTTGATTTCTGGTTCCTCTGCTTTTTGTAAATCCAGCTTGTACATCTGGAAGTTCTTATTTCACATACTGTTGAAGGCCTAGCTTGAAGGATTTTTCAGCATCAGTTTGCTAGCATATGAAATGAGTGCAGTTGTGTGAGAGTTTGAACTTTGTTTGGCATTTCTCTTCTTTGAGATTGGAATGAAAACTGACCTTTTCCAGTCCTGTGACCACTGCTGAGTTTTCCAAATTTGCTGGCATTTTGAGTGCAGCACTTTAACAGCATTATCATTTAGGGTTTGAAATAGTTCAGCTGGAATTCCATCACCTCCATGAGATTTTTTTGTAGTAGTGCTTCCTAAGGCCGCTTGACTTCACATTCTAGGATGTCTGGCTCTAGGTGGGTGATCACACCATCATGGTTATCAGGGTCATTAAGATCTTTTTTGTATAGTTCTTTTGTATATTCTTGCCACTTCCTAATATCTTCTACAACTGTTAGGTCCATACCGTTTCTGTCCCTTATGTGTCCATCTTTGCATGCAATGTTCCCTCAGTATCTCGAATTTTCTTAGTCTTTCCTGTTCTACTGTTTTCCTCTATTCCATTGCATTGTTCACTTAAGGCCTTCTTATCTCTTCTTACTATATTTTGGAACTATCCATTTAAATGGGTATATCCTTCCCTTTCTCCTTTGTCTGTTGCATCTCTTCTTTTCTCAGCCATTTGTAAGGCCTCCTCAGACAACTATTTTGCCTTTTTTCATTTCTTTTTCTTGGGGATAGTTTTGGTCACTGCCTCCTGTACAATGTTACAAACCTCCATTCATAGTTATTCAGATCTATCAGATCTAATTCCTGAATCTATTTGTCACTTCAACTGTATAACCATAAGGGATTTGGTTTAGGTCATACCTGAATGGCCTAGTGGTTTCCTCTATTTTCTTCAATTAAAGTCTGAATTTTGCAATAAGGAGCTCATGATCTGAGCCACAGTCAGCTCCAAGTCTTGATTTTGCTAACTGTAAAGGTTCTTCATGTGCAGCTGCAAAGAATATAATTAATCTGATTTTGTTGTTGACCATCTGCTCATGTCCATGAATGGAGTCATCTCTTGTTGGAAGAGGATGATTACTATGACCAATGTCTTCTCTTGGCAAAATTCTGTTAGCCTTTGGCCTGATTCATTTTGTACTCCAAGGCCAAACTTGCCTGTTACTTTAGGTATCTCTGGACTTCCCACTTTAGCATTCCATTCTCCTATGATGAAAAGGACATCTTTTGTTGCTGTTAGTTCTAGAAAGTCTTGTAGGTCTTCATAGAACCATTCAGCTTCATCTTCTTTGGCTTTAGTGGTTAGGGCCTAGACTTGGATTAATATGAGATTTAACAGTTTGCCTTGGAAATGGTGATGCTTTTCTCTGCTTTAATTGCTTATTTCTGCTTTAACTTCTTGGGAATATAGCCCCATGGTGTGGGGATGGGGGTGGAGGATCCAAGTCAATAAGGATGATTGCTCCTACAAAGAACAGTCTAGGCCCAGATGACTTCATTAGAGAATTCTAGCAAATATTCTAAGAAGAAAAACAGAAAATATGAGTAGACATCTTACAAGTAGACAGTTTTTAAAAAGATGGTTAAAAACAATCATTTATTTACCTTATAATTCTTTGAGTAAACAATTTATGATGGGCTCTCTTGGTGCCTTTTTGGTTTTGCTTGATCTCACACATGCATTTGTAGTCAGCTGCTGAATAAGTGAAGTTGGGCTGGTCTAGGAGAGCCTTAAGTGTGAAAGGGCATCACCTCTTGTGGTCTCTTAATCCCCAACTTGTATGCTTGGGCTTGTTCATATGGAAAGTAGGCAGAATTACATGAGTGAAGAACCAGGCAGGTTTTCTGGTGCATGAATTTGGAAATGGCACATGATGATTACCCTGGATTTTATTGGTCCATGGGAGTCACAGTGCCAGCCCCCCTCAATGGGAGGAGTTCTCAAGTCATAGTGCCAAAGGTAATGAAATATTTATGACATCTCTCATGATCATAATTCAGCTTACAGTTAATCATAAGTCATCACAGAAAAAAAAAGTACCAAACTTTTTCTTAAGTTTTAGGGTTGTTTAAATATACTCTACATACAGGTTGGTCATTAGACACATGAGGGGTATTTTCTCTTAATCTATGGCTTGTTCATTTCTTAAAATTTATTTTGATAGAAATTTTAAATTTTGATGAGGTCATATTTATTAGTTACTACTTATATGGTTAGTGCCTTTGTGCTGTCCCTAAGAATTCTTTGTATAACTCAGGGTGTAGATAACCTTTGCTTTCTTCCTAAGCATTATTTTAACTTTTACATTTGGGTCTATGATACTGCTCATATTAATTTTTATTATGGAATGAGGTTTCATTTATTTCCTATACACTTATCTATTTCAACACCACCTTGAAAAGACCTTTTTTCCCCTATCAAATTGCTTTGAGTCAAAAAGCAAGTGACTGTTTACCTGTGGCTCTATTTCTAGTGATTCTGTTCTTGGCATTGACCTATTTGTCTATATCTACACTATTTCCACCCTATCTTGATTTTATAGGAAGTACTGAGATCAGATAGTGCAAATCCTTAACATTTGTTCTTCTTTTTCAAGATTATTTTGCCTATCCTATGTCCTGTGAATTTTCATGTAAATATTAGAAACTGCTTAACCATTTATAACAAAAAGACTACTGTAAGGGTGACATCAGAAAAATGGTAATACAGGAGTTTCTAACACTCATCCCTTCCCAGAAACAGCCATTTGAACATAGAGAAGGAGCTCCTTGACATCAGTCCTGGAAACAATTTTTTGGATATGAGATTAAAAGCACAAGCAACAAAAGCAAAAGTAAGTAAGTGGGACTGCATCAAATAAAAAGCTTCTACATAGCGGGAAAAAAAAAAAAAAAAAAAAAACACAAAACAACAAAATAAAAAAGCAGCCTACAGAATGAGAAAAAAATTTGCAAATTATTTATCTGATAAGGGTTGTTAATCAAAATATGTAAACAAACCACAACTCAATCGCAAAAAAAAAAAAAAAAACCTGAAAAATTGGCAGTGGAACTGAATAGACATTTTTCCAAAGATATTTCAAATGACCTGCAGGCATATGAAAAGATGTTCAACATCACTAATCATCAGGAAAATGCAAATCAAAACCACAATGACATCATTTCACACCTATTATTAAAATGGGTGTTATTAAAAGAGATAACAAATGCTGGCAAGGATGTAAAAAAAATGGAATCCTTGTACTCTGTTGGTGCACTGTAAATTGGCTCAGCTACTATGGAAAACAATTTGGAGAGTTCTCAAAAAATAACAAATACAACTATTAATACCATATACTCCAGCAATCCCACATCTGGGTATATATATATGAAGAAAAGGAAATCACTATCTTGAAAAGACATCTATACACCCGTGTTCAGTGTATTAATAGTATTAATTCACAATAGCCAAGGCTTGGAAATGGCCTAAGTGACCATAAACAGATGAATGGATAACGAAAATGTGGTCTATATATAATACACACAGATGTTTGTTATTCAGCCATCAGAGAAAGAAATCATTTGTGACATGTACAGACCTTGAGACACGTAGGGACCTTGAGGCCTTTGTAATAAGTGAAATAAGTCAGAGAAAGACAAATATTATATGATCTCTGTTATATGTGGAATCTAAAAAAGCCCAGCTTATAGAAGCAAGAGAATAATTGTGGTTGTTAAGGGTTGGGGATGGTACAAAGGAGGGACAATAGTCAAGTGGATATAAACTTCAAGTTATAAAATGAATCATATCTGGGGATCTAATGTACATCATGATGACTATAGTCAACAGTAATATATACTTGAAAGTTTCTCACCACAAAAAGTAGTAATTATGTAAGGTGATAGATATCTTGAGATTTGAGTTTATACTTTTTTGGGAGCTTAAACTTGTATTGGTCCTTTGAGGAATGCTGGACTCTGACTCTAGGAGCCTGGAGGTTGTTTGGCAGTAGGTAAAGAAAGAAAGGTGCTTTCCTTGGCCAATAAAGTGCCTTAGAGACATCATCACAGTGTCTTCAGGGAAGGTATCAAGACCCTCATAAAGTAGTTTTTTCCATTTCTAAGGGAGACTCTGACTCCTCTGTTATGTTTCTTTACAGGCTCTTTCTTTTCACATGTGAGTCTGCTCAAAGCTGTGAATTCAGCTGATACTGTAGTTTGGTAAAATATATATAATGCAATGACTGCACTGAATTCTTACACAGAATCAGAGAAATCTTTCATCTAGTTAGATTTTGAGCCAAGAATTTTGGACTTCAAATTTATAATTCATTTTCTTAAAAAAATTTAGTATGTTTACAAACAACCAGCAAACTAACACTTTCTTAGCTTACTTATTACCCATTACAATTTTTCTATGATAGTGGCTTTATTGGTCTTTCAAAGTCTTGCCTTCCAAAAGTCCTTCTTTCCAGTTGACCAAAAGTTATTACCTATGACGCTGAGATGTAATGGAAATCAGATTCACACTGGTAAAAAACCAAAGAAAGTGTTACTGTATTTTACTCTGAGACAGGTAAGAATATAATGTTTCTGAGCCCAAAAGGAAATAAAATGATTGAATATTAATAGGCTCCTTCTCACTGCTCTGCTGGCGGCTTCCCTGGTGGCTCAGATGGTAAAGAATCTGCCTGCCAAGCAGGAGACTCGGGTTCAGTCCTTGGGTTGGGAAGATCCCCTGCAGAAGGAAATGGCAACCCACTCCAGTATTCTTGCCTGAAGAATTCCATGGGCAGAGAAGCCTGGTGGGCCACAGTCCATGGAGTCACAAAGAGCTGGACACGACTGAGCCACTAACACACACTGCTCTGCTGAGAGTAGATTTTAGGAACAAAGATAAAAGCGGGGAAGCCAGTAAGGAGTCATTGGAATGATACAGTTGGCAGATAATAGTGGCTTGTACTAGCTACAGTGAAGATGGATGTCTTTTAAAGATAAAACAATCAGAGTTTGATGAGATATGAGATGAGATATGAGAACAAGGAGCCAATGGAAAAGATAATGTTACCAGTTACTAACATGGGGAAGACTGGATGAGCAGTATGAGAACCAAAGGGGAGTGGGGTAGGATGTGGTATCAGGAGTTTCACTGTTGACATGTTAACTTTGAGATATCTATTAGATATCTACATGTAGATGTCAAGAAAGTGGTTGAATACTTGAGTCTAGAACTCAGGGACATGTTTAGGCTAGATACAGAAATTTAAAATTCATTGTGTGTTTTGAGGAAATTACATATGATCCCCAAAGTAGTCAGTATGGACAGAGAAGTTGTTTAAGGACATAACCTAGGAACTCTATAACTTTTACAGCTTCTAGTATGAGAAAGATTAATTGAAATGTTAAAAAGCTGTAGGCCGTGAGGTCAAAGCAACATCAGGACATACTCTGATATCCTATGTGAAGAAAGTAAGTCTTGTCAGAAGAAGGGTGTAATTCAAGTGTCAAATGCTGCACACGGGGCAGATAAGATGCAGGCTGAGAAGCGGTCATGGGGTATGACAACACGGTCATTGGTGATGTTAGCAAAAGCAGTTTCTATGTGATAGGAGGAGTGAAGGACTGATTGTATTGGGTTCAGGAGGAAAAAAAAAACACTTAAAGTTGTGCTCTAGGGGATGTTGAAATCACTTCTTCATAAACTCTATTTTCTAATAATGCATTGTTATTTCTTTATAATAATTCTATTGTATTTCTGTTTCATAATAATTTTTTTATTATTAACTCCCTGCTATCAGAGATGAAGTCATTATCACCATAACTTTCACTCTCTACAACTTTTGTGTTTTGGAATACATCTGGACCTGGGCCAAGTTTGTAGTGCTTACACTTCTGGTCTATCTCTTTAGTTCTCTGTGTTTCCAAATTTTAGTTTATATGATTTGAATAAACACCACCAGTTCTTCTAAATGGCTTCTCATTTCTGAATTGTATGTTTTGACTGTCTCTCGGTTAGCTAAATTTCAAGAAGTAATTTTCCCCAAAGGGCTTATGAATGCTGTCTCTGAGTTTCTTCATATTTGAGAATATATTACTTTAGCTTTTATTCTTGAATGAGAATTAGTATGAATATATTTTTCTTGGTAACAATAGTTCCTCAGTGCTTTCAAAATTTTGCTGTTCTGTTTCTGGTTTTATGAATAAGCCTGAGTCTACTCTGATTTTGCCTTTGTGGTTGGCTTTCTTTTTTTCTACCTAGACAAAATATACTTTTAAAATATATGACCTTTTTAACATCCAGTAGAGAACTCAATGTTGATTTTTATCTTTTAATTCATTTTGGTATAATTGGCATCTTTAATCTACTTATGCAATTTTTCATTTCAGGGAAATTCTGCTGTGTCATTTCTCTGAATTCATTTTTAAGATTTCCGTTGATGTAGTCTCCATTTTAAGACATTTCTGTTGGATCATCAGTCTCTTTGTACCTATTATCTCATTCTTATCACACTATTCTTTTTGTCCCTTTCCTCAGTGTTTAAAGTGAGAATATAGATTTCAGCAATAACTATTCTTCCTTGCTGTTTCAAATTTTTTTATTAGATCAGCTACTTTATCATTTGAGCTTATAACATGCTTCCTTTGCTCTCTTTGTAACATGTCTGAAAGAACTGGCATTATAGGAGTTTTTTTCCCTTTAAATATACTTGGTTTCTTAATGTTTTCTTCATTCAGTTTATGCATCTTTTCTTTGTTTAAAAAAAAAAAAAAAACTCAGTAAAAGTCAGGTAAGGTACTTGTTAGAAATGTATGTAGAATTGCAATGTCATTCTAGCATGTAGAATGACATTAAAACCTAAGCCTCCTTTTTTCCTAGTGTGGGTTTTATGCTACCATTTTATGTTCTTGTCAGAGCTTGATCTTGCTATTCTGTTTCAGAGGGCAAAGCAATTACAAGCCATGGACAATAAAATAAACATCATCTGAATTGGAATATCTCTGTACATATTCTGACAAACTGATGATTAATACACTTAGTCTCCTTCCAGTATCATTGCAATGATAGGCTAGCTAGGCTAACTTGAAGTGTACATGGATGGGAAGCGTATGTGAGGAGCAGGAATGAAGGCAGGGTAACAGACTAACCATGAAGCTAGATAGGCTTACATTTTAGGACCCCTGGCCTGACTGGACCTCTGCATGAAAAATGTTTTTTCCAGTAACAGGAATTTTAGCAGTGTTTTCCTGATCAGCTCTTTCTGTCAATATTTCAAATAAAAGATACGTGATCCTTAATAACTACCTCTTTCCAGTCTAGTTTCTACTTCTTTAGACTGTCCCTCTTGTTAAATGGCATTGTAGTGCCTGCTGGGACTTTTGGGGACCCAGGGAAGTTGAGTTGGAGACATGTTTAGTTTCAGCTTAGATGAAAATTACTTTTACTTTTGCCAGGAAACAAGGATTCTACTTATCTGGACCAACTTTATTACCTTTGATAGTTCTACCCTAATATTCTCACACCTTGGTACAGACTCAAGGCTTTAATTTCATAGCTTAACTTGCTTTTTGACATTTAAACCAAGGTAAAACAATTACTTGCAGTGATTATCCTAGTCTGAATTTAGCTTATTTTTTGTTTATTTTGTTCTTTCTGGTGATTTTTATTTTTATTTTCCTATGAGCCCACAAATGCTTTACAAAGTATGTCTCAATTCAAGACTATTTATATTTTAGTAGGAGAATCTTTCTTTATACATTATGGTCAGGAATCAGAAGTCTCTTTTCAATATTTAGCACACATATTTAAACTTATGTTTTCCAAGTACAAATAGAATTAATCAGCATCTATAGTCTGTGTCTCAAAAAACAAATGACTAATCATTCTTTTCATTTTTTTTCATTCTCTTAGCTATCTTCTGTCAAATTTGGTCTAAGGGGGAGTCTTTATCAATCTTTACCATCAGTCTTCACTTCCCTTATTGATTACATAAATTTGTTTATAGATTTATAATTTGTCCCATTATGCATATTAATACATAAAATCTGTGTGCAAACGTGCTTCAGTCGTGCCCGATTCTTTGCAACCTTATGGACCATAGCCCACCAGATTTCTCTGTCCATGGGATTCTCCAGTCAAGAATACTGGAGTGAGTTGCCTTACCCTTCTCCAGGGGATCTTTCCAACCCAGGATCAAACTCGCATCTCTTATGTCTCTTGTATTGGCAGACAGGTTCTTTACCACTAGCACCACCTGGGAAGTCCAAAAAATTTAGCCTTCCTAACTACATCGCTCACATTTTCTTCCTGCAACCTAATTATCTTTCTCTTGAATTAAAGAAGTATGTCCTCTAGAATTTCTTCCATTGGGAATTTATAGGTGTTATATATAGTTTCTGAGAATTTTCATGTTTAAATGTTTTTTCACTCAAACCTCATATTTACTTAGAAATAGAATCTGTTATTCCTCTTTTAAAATGCTGTTCATTGTCTCCAAAGATTTTATTTTAATGAGAACACTGGCAGTTTTGTTTTTTAATTTTACATTAGAGTAGTTGATTTACAATGTTGTATCAGTTCCATGTATACAGCAAGGTGATTTAGTTATACATATGCATGTATCACTTTGCAAATTCTTTTCCCATGTAATTTATTAGAGAATATTGAGTACAGTTCCTTGTGCTATACAGTGGGTCCTCATTGGTTATCTATTTTAATATAGTAGTGTATATGTTAATCCCAAGCTCTTAATTTATCCCTCCCCCACACCTTTCTCCTTTGTTAACCATAAGTTTGTTATCTAAATTCATGAATATGTTTCCATTTTGTAAACAAGTTCATTTGTATCACTTTTTTGTTCTGCATATAAGCAATATCATATTTGTCTTTGTCTAATTTACTTAACTTAGTATGATAATCTCCACGTCTAATCATGTTGCTGCAAATGGCATAATTTCACTTTTTTATGACTCAGTAGTATTCCATTGTATATACACATGAAATCTTAATCCATTCATCTGTTGATGGACATTTTGGTTACTACTATGTCTTGGCTATTGTTAATAGTTCTACTATGAACAATAGAATGCATGTATCTTTTTGAGTTAGAGTTTTCTTCAGATATATGCCCAGCAGTGGGATTGCTGGATCACATGGTAGCTCTGTTTTTAGTTTCTTTAGGAAACACTCCATACTGTTCTCCATAGTGGCTATACCAATTTATATTCCACCAACAGTGTAGGAGAGTTACCTTTTCTCCACACCCTCTCCAGTATTTATTGTTTGTAGACTTTTTGATGATGGCCATTCAGATGCATGTGAGCTGATATCTCATTGTGGTTTTGATTTTCATTCTTCTAATAAATAGCAATGTTCAGTATCTTTTCACATATGTGTTGGCCATATGTATGTCTTCTTTGCTTTTAGCTTCTCTTGAACTTGTTCACAAAACAGAAGCTAAAGGCAAAGGAAAAAAGGAAAGATATACCCATCTGAATGCAGAGTTCCAAAGAATAACAAGGAGATATAAGAACAAGTCTTCCTCAGGGATCAATGCAAGGAAATAGAAGGAATTCAAGAAAATTAGAAAGACCAAGGAAGCATTTCATGCAAAGATGGGTACAATAAGTGACAGAAATGGTATGGACTTAACAGAAGCAGAAGATATTAAGAAAAGTTGGCAAGAATACACAGAAGAACTATACAAAAAAGATCTTCATGATCCAGATAACTATAATGGTGTGATCACTCACCTAGAGCCAGACATCTTGGAGTGCGAAGTCAAGTGGGCCTTGGAAAGCATCACAATGAACAAAGCTAATGGAGATGATGGAATTCCAGTTGAGCTATTTCAAATCCTGAAAGATGATGCTGTGAAAGTGCTGCACTCAATATACCAGCAAATTTGGAAAACTCAGCAGTGGCCACAGTACTGGAAAAAGTCAGTTTTCATTCCATTCCCAAAGAAAGGTAATGCCAAAGAATGTTCAAACTATGTGTGTATAATGAGCACAATTGCACTCATCACACACACTAACTAGCAAAGTAATGCTCAAAATTCTCCAAGCCAGGCTTCACCAGTACATGAACCAAGAACTTCCAGATGTTAAAGCTGGATTTAGAAAAGGAGAGGAACCAGAGATCAAATTGCCAACATCCACTGGATCACTGAAAAAGCAAGAGAGTTCCTAAAAAACATCTACTTCTGCTTTATTGATTATGTCAAAGCCTTTGACTGTGTAGATCACAACAAACTGTGGAAATTCAAGAGATAGGAATACCAGACCATCTTACCTGTCTCCTGAGAAATGTGTATGCAGGTCAAGAAGCAACAGTTAGAACTGGACATGGAACAACAGACTGGTTCCAAATAGGAAAAGGAGTACATCAAAGCTATGTATTGTCACCCTGCTTATTTAACTTCTATGCAGAGTACATCATGCAAAATGCTAGGCTGGAAGAAGCACAAGCTGGAATCAAGATTGCTGGGAGAAACATCAATAACCTCAGATATGTAGATGACACCACCCTTATGGCGAAAGTGAAGAAGAACCTAAGAGCCTCTTGATGAAAGTGAAAGTAGAGAGTGAAAAAGCTGGCTTAAAACTCAGCATTCAAAAAACTAAGATCATGGCATCTGGTTCCATCACTTCATGGCAAATAGATGGGGAAACAATGGAAACAGTGAGAGAGTTTATTTTCTTGGGCTCCAAAATCATTGCAGATGGTGACTGTAACCATGAAATTAAGACACTTGCTCCTTGGAAGGAAAGCTATGACCAACCTAGATAGCTTATTAAAAAGCAGAGACATTACTTTGCTGACAAATTCTGTCTAGTCAAAGCTATGGTTTTTTCCAGTAGTCACATATGGGTGTGAGAGTTGGACCATAAAAACAGCTGAGCACTGAAGAATTGATGCTTTTGAACTGCGATGTTGGAAAAGACTCTTGAGAGTCCCATAGACTGCAAGGAGATCCAACCAATCCTGAAGGAAACCAATCCTGAATGTTCATTGGAAGGACTGATGTTGAAGCTGAAACTCCAGTACTTTGGCCACCTGATAGGAAGAAGTGACTCATTGGGAAAGACCCTGATGCTAGAAAAGATGAAGGTAGGAGGAAAAGGGGACGATAGAGGATAAGATGGTTGGATGGGATCACTGACTCAATGAACACAAGTTTGATCAAGCTCTGGGAGTTGGTGATGGACAGGGAAGCCTGGAGTGCTACAGTCCATGGGGTTGCAAAGAGTCAGACACATATAGAGCAACTGAGCTGATCCGACCCTGATGTCTTCTTTGGAGAAATGTCTTTTAGTTCTTTTGCTCATTTTTCTGATTGAGTTGTTTGCCATTTGCTTTTTTTGTAATATTGAGTTGCATTTCTGATTTTATGCTTTGGAGCTGTATCCTTTGTTGATTGCATCATTTACAATTTTTTTTGTCCTGTTCTGTGGGTTGTTTATGGTTTCCTTTGTGTGCAAAAGCTTTTGAGTTTAATTAGGTCCAGTTTTTTTTTTTTTTTTTAATTTTTCATTACTCTAGGAGGTGGATCCAAAAAGTTATTTCTGTGATATATGTCAAACAGTGTTCTGCCTATGCTTTCCTCTAAGAGTTTTATAATACCCAGGCTTACCTTTAGGTCTTTAATCCATTTTGAGCTTATTTTTGTGTATGGTGTTAAAGAATATTCTAATTTCATCCATGTAACTGTTGAGTTTTCCCAGAAGCAGATATTGAAGAAGCTGTTTTTCTACATTGTGTATTCTTACCTCCTTTGTTGTAGATTAATTGACCATAGATCAGTTAAGTTCAGAGTTCATAGATGCATGGGTTTATTTCTGGACTGTCTGTCCTCTTCCATTGATCTTTATTTCTGTCTTTGTGCAATACCATATTGTTTTGATGACCATAGCTTTGTTGTATAGTCTGAAGACAGGGAGCCTGCTATGTCCAGCTCTGTTTTTCTTTCTCAAGATTGCTTTGGCTAATCAGAGTTTTTTGTGTCTCCATACATATTAAAAAAAATTTTTTTTCTAGTTCTGTGAAAAATGCCATTGGTAATTTGATAGGGAGTGCATTGAATGTGTAGATTGCCGTGGGTAGTAAAGTCAATTGGCAGTGTTGATTTTTTTCCAATTTAAGAACATGGTATGCCCTTCCTTTTTGTGACATCATCTTTGATTTCTTTCATCAGTGTCTTACAGTTTTCAGAGTACAGTTCTCAAGCCTTCTTAGGTAGGTTTGCATGCATGCATGCATGTCCGGTTGTGTCAGACTGTTTGCACCTATGGAGTGTAGCCTCCCAGGCTTCTATGTCTATGGGGTTTTCCAAGCAAGAATATTGGAGTGGGTTACCATTTCCTCCTCCAAGGAATCTTCCTGATTCAGAGATTGAACCTGTGTCTCCCACGTCTCCTGTATTGCAGGTGGATTCTTTACTACTGAACTGCTGTGGAAGTTAGGTAGCCTTCTTTATTCCTAGGTAATTTATTCCTTCTGATGTGATGGTAAATGGGACTGTTTCCTTAATTTCTCTTTCTGCTCTTTTGTTGTTAGTGTATAGAAGGCAATAGATTTCTGTGCATTCATTTGGTACCCTCCAACTTTATTGAATTCATTGATGAACTCTAATAGTTTTCTGGTGGCATCTTTAGGATTTTCTATGTGTAGTATCATGTCATCTTAAAACAGTGATGGTTTGAATTCTTCCTTTCTGGTTTGGATATATTTTTATTTCTTTCTTTTCTCTGATTGTGATGGGTAGGACTTCCCATACTGTATTCAGTAAAAGTGGTGAGAAGTGGGCATCCTTGTTTTATTTTTGATTTTAGAGCAAATGCTTTGAGCTTTTCACCATTGGGTATGATGTAAGCTGTGTGTTTGTCATATATGTCCTTTATTATACTGAGGTATATTTCCTCTATGCCCACTTTCTGGAGAGATTTTATCATAAATGAATGTTGAAGTTTATAAAAAGTTCTTTCTGCATCTATTGAGATGATCATATGGTTTTTATTCCCCAATGTTCAACAGTGATATTGGGCTGCAATTTTCTTTTGTGTGGTACCCTGGTCTGGTTTTGATATAAGGACGATGGTGGCCTCATTTGAATGAGTTTGGGAGGGTTCCTTCCTCTGCAATTTTTGGAATAATTTCAGAAAGATAGGTGTTAACTCTTCTGTAAGTGTTTGATAGAATTTTCTGCTGAAGCCATCTGTTTGTGGGGATTTTTAAAATTGCAGTTGGGAGTTTTTAAATCACAGTTTCAATTTCATTACTTGTGATTGGTCTGTTCATATTTTCTGTTTCTTCCTGGTTCAGTCTTGGAAAGTTGGACCTTTCTAAGAATTTGTCCAATTTCTTCTAGGGTGTCCATTTTATTGGCATATACCTACTGGTAGTAGCCTCTTATGATTCCATGTATTTCTCTGGTGTCCATTGTAACTTCTCCTTTGTCATTTCTAATTTTATTAATTTGAACACTTAATTTTTCTCTTGATGAGCCTGGCTAAAGTTTTATCAATCTTGGTTATCTTTCAGAGAACCATCTTTTAGTTTTATTTATCTTTTCAATTTCTGCACTGATTTTTCTGATTTCTTCCCTTCTACTAACTTTGGCTTTTGTTTATTCTTCTTTTTCTAGTTGCTTTAGGTGTAAAACTAAGGTTGCTTGTTTTATATTTTTCTTATTTCTTGTGGTAAGATTGTACTGCTGTAAACCACCCTCTTAGCCCTGCTTTTGGTTTGGGGTCGCTGTGTTTTTGTTTTCCTTTGTCTTTAGGTATTTTTTAATTTACTTTTTTATTTCTTCAATGATTCATTGGTTGTTTGGTAGCATATTATTTAGCCTCCATGCGTTGTGTTTTTGTTATAGTTTTTCTCTTGTAGTTGATTTCTAGTCTCAAAAGGTTCTGGTGAGAAAAGATGCCTGGTATGATGTCAATATTTCTTTTTTCTTTTAAAAATTCTTTATAAGAGTATAGTTGTTTTACAGTGTTGTGTTTCTGCTTTACAGCAAAGTGAATCAGCTGTATGTATACATATATCCCATATTTTGGATTTCCTTCCCATTTAGGTCATCATAGACCATTGAGTAGACTTCCCTGTGCTATACAATAGGTTCTCATTTGTTATCTATTTTATACATAGTAGTGTATACATGTCAATCCCAACCTTCCAATTTATCCCATCCTCCTTTCCCGCCTTGGTGTCCGTATGTTTGTTCTCTACATCTGTGTCTCTGTTTTGCTCTGCAGATACATTCATCTGTACCATTTTTCTAAATTCCACATATATTCGTTATTATACTATATTTTTCTCTTTCTGAATTACTAACCCTGTATAACTGTCTCTAGGTCCATCCATGTCTTTGCAGTTGGCACAGTTTTGTTCCTTTATATGACTGAGTGATATTCCATTGTACATTTGTACCATATTTTCTTTATCCATTACTCTGTTGATAGATATTTAAACTGTGTCCATGTCCTGGCTATTGTAAATAGTGCTGCAATGAATACTGAGGTGCCTGTATCTTTTGGAATAATGGTTTTCTCTGGATATATGCCCAGGAGTGAGATTGTTGGGTCATATGGTAGTTCCATTTTTAGTTTTTAAGGCATCTCCATACTCTTGTCCATAATCACTGTAGTAATTTACATTCCCACCAACAGTATAAGAAGATTGGTTTTTCTCCACACCCTCTCCAGTGTTTATTCTTGGTAGACTTTTTGATGCTGGCCATTCTCACTGTAATTTCAGTTTGCATTTTTCTAATAATTAGTGATGTTGAACATTTTTCATGTGCCTGTTGGCCATCTGTATGTATTCTTTGGAGAAATATGTATTTAGTTCTTCTTCCCAGTTTTGGATTGACTTTTTTTCTTTTACATTGAGCTGCATGTGCTGTTTGTATATTTTAAGATTAATCCCTTGTCAGTTGCTTTGATTGCAAATATTTTGTTCCATTCTAAGGGTTGTCTTTTCATTTTTTAATGGTTTCCTTTACTTTTGGAGAAGTAACCCACTCCAGTATTCTTGCCTGGAGAATCCCATGGAAAGAGGAGCCTGGCATGCTGCAGTCCATGGGGATGCACAGAGTCGTATACAACTGAGGGATTTCACTTCACTTTCCTTTACAAAAGCTTTTGCAAAATTCCTTTACAAAATTTACAAAAACCTTTACAAACCTTTGTAAAAAACCTTTACAAAATTCTTTTGCAAAAACTTTTGAATAAGGTACACTGATTTTTTTTTTTTTTTTTAATTTTCATTACTCTGGGAGTTGGGTTAAAAAAAGATCTTGCTGTGATTTATGTAAGAGTGTTCTGCCTATGTTTTCCTCTAACAGTTTTATAGTGTCTGGTCTTATATTATTTAGGTCTTTAGTCCATTTTGAATATGATGGTAGGGAATGTTCTAATTTTTTACAAAGATGTGTAAAAAGAATGTTCATTCTTTTACACAGAGCTGTCCAGTTTCCCCAGCATTACATACTGAAGAGTGGGACTTTTTTCCATTGTATATTCTTGCCTCTTTTGTCATAGATTAGGTGACCACAGGAATATGAGTTTTTCTCTGGTCTTTCTATTCTGTTCCATTGATCTATAGTTCTGTTTTTGTGCCAGTTTCATACTGTCTTGATTACTATAGCTTTGTAGTATAGTTCCAGCTCAGGGCACCTCATTCCTTTAGCTCCATTTGACTTTCTCAAGGTTGCTTTGGCTATTCGAGTCTTTTGTGTTTCCACACAAATTGTAAATATTTTTGTTCTAGTTCTGTGAAAAATGCCGTGATAATTTGATAGGAATTGTACTGAAAATGTTGATTGTTTTGTGTACTATAATCATTTTCACAATATTGACTGTTTCAGTCCAAGAACATGGTAGATCTCTCCATTGGTTTGTGTCTTTTTGATTTCTTTCATCAGTATCTTACAGTTTTCTGTGTACAGGTCTTTTGCTTCCCTAGGTAGGTTTATTTCTAGATACTTTATTCTTTTTTTTTTGCTGGTGGTAAATGGAACTGTTTCCTTAATTTCTCTTTCTGATGTCTCATTGCTAGTATATAGGCATGCACAATATTTCTGTGTATTAATTTTGTATCCTGTAACTTTACCAAATTCATTGATTAGTGCTAGTAGTTTTCCAATTGCATCTTTAGGATTTTCTTATGTATAGTATCATGTCATCTGCAAACAGTGACACTTTTACTTCTTTTCCAATATGGATTGCTTTATCCTTTTATTTCTTTTTTCCCCTTCTAATTGTAGTGGCTAGGTGGGTCAGACAGTAAAGAATCCACCTGCAGTGCAGGAGATCTGGGTTTGATCCCTGGGTTGGGAAGATCCCCTGGATAAGGGTATGGTGACCCACTCCAGTGTTCTTGCCTGGGAAATCCCATGGACAGAGGAACCAGGCAGGCTCCAGTCCATGGGGTCACAAAGAGTCGGACATGACTGACTAACACTCACTTACTTACTTAGTAGGACTTCCATAACTATGTTGAATAATGGTAGTGAGAGTGGACATCCTCGACTGGTTCCTGATCTTAAAGGAAATGCTTTTTGTTGTTTTCATCATTGAGAATGATGTTTGCTGTGGTCTTGCCATATATGACCTTTATTATGTTGAGGTAGGTTCCCTCTATGCCTACTTTCCGGAGAGGTTTTATCATAAATGGCTGTTGAATGTTGTCATAAGTTTTTTATGCATCTATTGAAATGATTATATGATTTTTATTCTTCAGTTTTAAAATATGGCATATTAGATTTATTGATTTGCATTTATTGAGGAATCCTTGCATCCCTGGGGTAAATTCCACTTGATCAAGGTGCATGATCCTTTTAATGTGTTGTTGGATTCTGTTTGCTAGTATTTTGTTGAGAATTTTTGCATCTATGTTCATCAGTGATATTGGTCTGTAATTTTCTCTTTTTGTGTGATATTTTTGTTTGGCTTTGGTATCAGGGCGATGGTGGTCTTATAGAATGAGCTTGGGAGTGTTCATTCCTCTGCAAATTTTTGGAAGCTTTAAAAAGTATGTGTGTTAGCTCTTCTCTAAATCTTTGATAGAATTTGCCTGTGAAGCCATCTCATTCTGGAGTTTTGTTTATTGGAAGATTTTACATCTCAGTTTCAATTTCAGTACTTGTGATTGGTATATATATTGCCATATAGTTGCTTATGGCAATAAGCAACTTATAGTTGCTTGTGGTATTGTCTTATCATCCTTTGTATTTCTGCCTTGTCCATTGTATCTCCTCCTTTTTCATTTCTAATTTATCCTCTCCCTTTTGTTTTGTTGAGGAGTCTTTACCAATAATTTTGTTAACCTTCTCAAAGGACAAGCTTTTAGTTTCACTGATCTCTGCTGCTGTTTTCTTAGTTGCTTTTATTTCTGCCCCAATTTTTGTGATTTCTTTCTTTCCACTAACTTTGGGGTTTGTTTGTTGCTCTTTCTCTGGTTACTTTAGGTGTAAGATTAGGTTGTTCATTTGAGATTTTTTTTTCTTTCTTGAGGTAGGATTTTATTGCTATAAACTTCCTTCTTAGAACTGATTTTGCTGCATTCCACAGGCTTTGGATTGCCATATTTTTGTTGTCATTTTTTCCAATGTATATTTTGATTTCTGATTTGATTTCTTCAGTGATCTGTTATTTAGTGGCATATTGTTGAGCCTCCATGCATTTGTGTATGTTTACAGAGTTTATTCCTGTAATTGATTTCTTTTTTTTTCTTCTGTAATTGATTTCTAATCTCATAGCACTGTGGTTAGAAATGATACTTAACATAATTTCAGTTTTCTTAAATTTTATGAGGTCTGATTTGTGCCCTAAGATGTGATCTATCACAGAGAATGTTGCATGTGCACTTTAGAAGAAAGTGTGTTCTGATGCTTTGGGTTGGAATGTTTTATAAATATCAGTTAAGTTTATCTAGTCCAATGTGTCATTTAAAAGTTGTGTTTCCTTGTCAATTTTGTTTGCATGATCTCCCTATTGGATTATGTGGGGTGTTAAAGTCCCCAACTATTGTCACTATCAATTTCCTCTGTTATTATTTGCCTTGTGTATGTAATGATGTGTTCCAATGTTGGATGCATAAATATTTGTAATTATTATATCTTCTTCTTGGATTGATCCATTGATCATTACGTAGTATCCTTGCTTGTCTCTTGTAGTCCTTATTTTAAAGTCTATTTTATCTGATATAAGTATTGCTATTTCAGCTTTCTTTTGATACCCTTTTCCACTCCTTTACTTTCAGTCTGTAAATATCTCTAGATCTGAAGTTAGTCTCTTGCAGACAACCTGTATATCAGTCTTATTTTTGTATCCATTCAGTCTATGTCTTTTGGTTGCAGCATTGATATTCTTGCATTTAAGTTAATTATTGATATGTATGTTCCAATTGTGATTTTGTTAATCTTTTTGGATTTGTTTTATAGGTGTTTTTCTGTTTTTGTTTGGATTTCTTTTTCTTTTTTGTGTGTTTATGGATTGTAGATTTTCTGTTTGCAGTTACTGTGAGGCTTTAAAATAGCCATCTATATATAAACAAGACTTTTAAATTGCTGGTCTTTTAATTTCAAATGCATTTCCAATATCCTGCATTTGTCCTCTTCTCTTTTCACAATTGATTGTTTTGATATCATATCTATGTGTGAATGATTTCCTACCTTACTGTATATTATTGGTGAGCTTTTCTATTCATAGTTTTCTTATTTCTAGTTGTAGCCTTTCCTTTTCTGCCTAGATAAGTTCCATTAACATTTGTTGTAAAGCTGGTTTGGTGGTGAATTCCCCTACATTTTTCTTGTCTGTTAAGATTTTGATTTTTCCATCAAATCTGAAAGAGTCTTTGTGTACAGAGTATTCTTGGTTGTACTTTCTTCACTTTCATCACTTCAAGTATATCATGCCATTTCTGGCTTGCAAAGTTTCTGCTGAAAAATCAGCTGATAATCCTATGGGAATTCCCTTGTATGTTATTTGTTGCATTATATATATATGCCAGAAAGTGAAGAGGAACTAAAAAGCCTCTTGATGAAGGTGAGAGTGGAGAGTGAAAAAGTTGGCTTAAAGCTCAATATTCAGAAAACAAAGATCATGGCATCTGGTCCCATCACTTCATGGGAAATAGATGGGGAAACAGTGGAAACAGTGTGAGACTTTATATTTCTGGGCTCCAAAATCACTGCAGATGGTGACTGCAGCCATGAAATTAAAAGACACTTACTCCTTATAAGGAAAGTTATGACCAACCTAGATAGCATATTCAAAAGCAGAGACATTACTTTGCCAACAAAGGTCCGTCTAGTCAAGGCTATGGTTTTTCCTGTGGTCATGTATGGATGTGAGAGTTGGACTGTGAAGAAGGCTGAGTGCCGAAGAATTGATGCTTTTGAACTGTGGTGTTGGAGAAGACTCTTGAGAGTCCCTTGGACTGTAAGGAGATCCAACCAGTCCATTCTGAAGGAGATCAGCCCTGGGATTTCTTTGGAAGGAATGATGCTAAAGCTGAAACTCCAGTACTTTGACCACCTCATGCGAAGGGTTGACTCATTGGAAAAGACTCTGATGCTGGGAGGGATTAGAGGCAAGAGGAGAAGGGGCTGACAGAGGATGAGATGGCTGGATGGCATCACTGACTCGATGGACGTGAGTCTGGGTGAACTCCGGGAGTTGGTGATGGACAGGGAGGCCTGGCGTGCTGCTATTCATGGGGTCGCAAAGAGTCGGACACGACTGAGCGACAGATCTGATCTGAGATATATATATATACATATATATATATATATAAAGCTTCCTTGGTTGCTTAGAGGGTAAAGTGCCTGCCTGTAATGCAGGAGACTTGGGTTTGATCCCTGGGTCAGAAAGATCCCCTGGAGAAAGAAATGGCAACCCACTCTGGTATTCTTGCCTGGAAAAATCTCATAGACAGAGGAGCCTGGTGGGCTACAGTCCATGGGGTCACAGTCAGACATGACTGAGTGACTTCATTTTCACTTTCACTTTATATATTCATACATATATAAATATATCTCCTGCCTGGAACTCTCAGTGTTT
Source organism: Bos indicus (assembly GCF_029378745.1). Lineage (NCBI taxonomy): Eukaryota > Metazoa > Chordata > Mammalia > Artiodactyla > Bovidae > Bos > Bos indicus. The sequence goes on along the minus strand of NC_091763.1, from coordinate 84,894,228 downwards.
CCTGGACTTGGGTGACTGCTTCCTTTCCCATGTTAAGGAAGATTTTTTTAGCTAATATCTCTTTAAGGAGTTTCTCAGGCCCTATTTCTCTCCCTCCTCTTTCTGGGACCCTTATAATGCAAATGTTAAGAGGAGAATGAAAAAGTTGGCTTAAAGCTCAGCATTCAGAAAATGAAGATCATGGCATCTGGTCCCATCACTTCATGAGAAATAGATGGGGAAACAGTGGAAACAGTGTCAGACTTTATTTTTTTGGGCTCCAAAATCACTGCAGATAGTGACTGCAGCCATGAAATTAAAAGACTTTTTTGGGCTCCAAAATCACTGCAGATGGTGATTGCAGCCATGAAATTAGAAGACGCTTACTCCTTGGAAGGAAAGTTATGACCAACCTAGATAGCATATTGAAAAGCAGAGACATTACTTTGCCAACAAAGGTCCGTCTAGTCAAGGCTATGGTTTTTTCAGTTGTCATGTATAGATGTGAGAGTTGGACTGTGAAGAAGGCTGAGCGCCGAAGAATTGATGCTTTTGAACTGTGGTACTGGAGAAGACTCTTGAAGAGTCCCTTGGACTGCAAGGAGATCCAACCAGTCCATTCTGAAGGAGATCAGCCCTGGGTGTTCTTTGGAAGGACTGATGCTAAAGCTGAAACTCCAGTAGTTTGGCCACCTCATGTGAAGAGTTGACTCATTGGAAAAGACTGATGCTGGGAGGGATTGGGGGCAGGAGGAGAAGGGGACGACAGAGGATGAGATGGCTGGATGGCATCACCGACTCTATGGACGTGAGTTTGAGTGAACTCCGGGAGTTGGTGATGGACAGGGAGGCCTGGCGTGCTGCAATTCATGGGGTCGCAGAGTCGGACACAACTGAGTAACTGAACTGAACTGAATGTCTTTAAAGTTTTCCTAGAGATCTCTTTGACCGTCCTCATTCCTTTTCATTTTCTTTCTGTTCCACAACAGTGATTCCACTGTTCTCTCTTTCAGCTCACTTATCTTTTCTTGTTGTTTATTCTTCTATTGATACTTCCCAGTGTATTTTTCATCTGTTTGTTCTTTAGAGCTTCTAGCTCTTTGTTAAACATCTCTTTTAACTTTTTTGTTTTTGCCTCCATTCTTTTTCTGATATCTTGCTTCATCTTTACTGTTATTACTCTGAATTCTTTTTTTGGGAAGGTTGCCTATCTCCACTTTACTTAGTTGGTCTTTGAGGTTTTATCTTATTCCTTAATCTGGAACATTTTCTATCTCATTTTGTCTAACTCTCTATTTGCAATCTCCATTCAGCAGGCTGCAGATCTGTGGTTCCTCTTGCTTCTGCAGTCTGCCCCTGGTGGATGAGGCTGGTCTAAAAGGCTTCTGTAGGCTTCCTATTGGAAGGAATTGGCACCTGGCCACTGGTGGGTAGAGCTGGGTCTTGTCTTCTAAGTGGCATGGCTATGTAAATGGTGTGTTTAATAAGTGGTTGTGGGCTCAGGAAGAGTTTAGGCCACCTGTCTGCTGAGGTTAGGGACAATGTTCTCATCGTATCAACTGTTTGGTCTGAGGTGTCCCAGCAGTGGAACCTACAGGCTATTGTGTGGGGGCCAGGTCTCAAATGGTGGCCTCCAGGAGCGTTCATGCCAATGAGTACTCCCTAGAACTACCACCACCAGTGTCTTTGTCCCCACAGTGAGCCACAGCTGTCCCCCACTCCACCACCACAACCTCCCCAGGGAATTCTCCAAGACCAGCAGGTAGGTCTGTCTTAGGCTCTTACTGAGTCACTTCTTTTTCTCTGGGTTGTGGTGCACATGAAATGTTTTGTGTGCCTTCTAACAGTGGAGTTTCTTTCCCCTCAAGTCCTATGGAGTTCCTGTAATCACACCCCACTGGCCTTCAAATTCAAATGCTCTGGGGGCTCTTCCTCCTGATGCCTGACCCCCAGGCTGGGGAGCCTGACATGGGGCTCAGAACTCTCTTGTGGGATAATGTCTGTGATATAATTATTTTCCAGTTTGTAGGTTATTCACTGCCCACTGGTATGGGATTTTAACACAGCTGTACCCACTCCTTGGGCTTCCCAGGCAGTGCTAGTGGTAAAGAACCCATCTTCCAGTGCAGGAGAGGAAAGAGACAAGGGTTCAGACGCTGGGTTGGGAAGATCCCCTGGAGGAAATGGCAACCCATTCCAGTATGCTTGCCTGGAGAATCCCATGGACAGAGGAGCCTGGCAGGCTACAGTCCATAGAGCCACATAGAGTCGAAGATGATTGAAGTGACTTAGCATGCACCCCCTCTTATCTACCATCTCATTGTGGCTTCTTCATCTTTAGTTGTAGAATATCTTTTTTTGTAGCTTCCAGTGTTTTGTTATATAGTTGTGATTTTGGTGTTTTTGTTAGAGGAAGAAGGTCATATCTTTCTAGTCAGTCGTCTTCCAATTAGCCCTGATTCTGCTTTATTAAAAGTTTAATGTTCTTTTATCTGAAAACATTCAGAAAATTTTTTATTGAAGTATAGTTGATTTCTAATGTTAATTTCTGCTGCACAGAAAAGTGATTCAGTTATACCTATGATATTTTATTTCTTATATTGTTTTCCATTGTAGTTTATCAGATGGTATTGAATATAGGTCCCTGTGCTATACAGTAGGGTCTTACTGTTTGTGTTAAAAGTGTTAGTCTCTCAGTCATGTCCAAGTCTTTGTTACCCCATGGTCTGCAGCCTGCCTGGCTTCTCTGTCCATGGAATTCTCCAAGCAAGAATACTGGAGTGGTTTGCCACCCAGTATTGAACCCAGGTCTCCTGCACTGTAGGCAGATTCTTTAGCATCTGAGCCACAAAGTTGCTGTTTATTCACTATAAATATGATAATTTGCATCAGCTAATTCCAAACTCCCAATCTATCCCTTCCCATCCCCCTTCCCCACTGGCAACCACAAATTTGTTCTCTACATGAATCTATTTCTATTTCATAGTTAAGTTTGTGTCAGTTTATATTCCATACATAAATGATATCATATGGTATTTGTCTTTCTCTTTATGACTTACTTCACTTAGTATGCTAATCTCTAGGTCCATTTATATCACTGCAAATGGCGTTATTTCTTTTTAATGGCTGAGGGGCATTCCATTGTATGTATGTAAAACATAACATCATCTTCATTCATGCATCAATGCACATTGTTAGGTTGTTTCCATGTCTTGGTTATTGTGAATAGTGCTGCTCTGAACATAAGGGTGCATATATATATTTTTTAAATTATAGTTTCCTCCCAATATATGCCCATGAGTCATATTGCTGGATCATATGGCAACTCTATTCTTAGTTTTTTGAGGAAACTCCCTTACTGTTTTCCATAATGGCTGCACCAACTTACATTCATACCAACAATGTCGGAGGATTCCCTTTTCTCTACACCATCCCCATCATTTGTCATTTGTAGAATTTTTAACGAGGGCGATGGTTCAGGCTTCTTTTTTATGTTAATAGTAGCTCTACTGCACATAGTTATTTGTATGTAGGTATGTTTCTTCCCATCAATTCCTGGTCTTTTCAATCTGTTCTACTGCTTTTCCTTCAGATTTGGAGTATATTCTATTTCTTTAAGGAGAAGCTTTCTTCCATTTCTCCTTTCTCCTTTGTTCACCTTTATAAGGATTTAGAATGTCAGTTTTTTTATCTACCTCCTTTGTCTTTCCTCCGCATACTTTTCACTGTCAATTCCTCTGTGCTACACTCTGGATAGATTTCCTTGGACAGATCTTTTAGAAAAGTAATATGCTATTTAACTCTGTAAGAGCAGCATGTAAGAGCAGCACAGCTTCTCTTAATATTTCAAAAATACTTCAACAACTATTTAAAACTTTCCATTGTTTATATTTTCTTTGATAGGCTATTTCTTCTGTCTTATTGTCATACTTCATTTAAAACTGTATTCATTGTAAATATCACGAATCACTTTTATTTCAGATTTTAAAGTTATGAACACTTACAAAAAATCAAAACTTATCTAAGTCCCTGAAGAGGCAAAGTAAAATTCTCCACCTCTGTTCTGGAAGACAGAAGTAGGTATAATTTGGAAAAACTAGTATAGGAAAGTTCTAAGGTAGAGTCAGCAGAAAAGGTCCAAATTGAAACTTTGAGATTATAATATGTAGGGATTGATTAAACTGTTTGCCCATGATAGAATATTTTATGAACTTGTAAGTACTTCCATTTGTTGATATGGTGCCAAATGGAACAGGACTTAAGTCTGCTCATTCAACACATGGCAAAGCCAATCCACTCACACCAGGCTGTGGTGAAGGAAAGTATCAATACAACATTTACTACATGGTGCCAGGCAAGGAGAACGAGCAGTTAGTGCTCAAAAGACCCAAACCACCAGTGGTTTTCAGGCAAGGGTATTTAAAGACAGTGTTAAGGGAAAAGGGTCACAGAATGTGTCATCAGCTCATGGATAATTTTCTGATTGGTTGGTGGTGAAGTAGTAGGGTGGTGTTTTAGAAATCTTGACTATTAACCTTCCGACTCCAACCAGTCCAGAGTCTACAAGTTTGAGGTCGGCAGTTTGCACTTGGTGGGGGAGTCTAGTCTCCACAAGACTTTCTGATGAACATTCTTATCTATTTTGCTAAAGGAGAGTTAAGGTCCTCTGAACCCATCTCACAGTTTAAGTTACTGCTTATATTATTATCTCCTTCCTTGCTCAGTTGCTTCTTTGTTCCCATTCCTGTCCCTAATTAAATGGTTAACTGCTTAAGCCTATGTTTGGAACTCAGGGATGCCTGGGAGATAAAGCTTGTCCCACAAACAAGAGTCTGGGACATCGGAGGGGCTTGTGCGAGGAAGACTTGCAGGGTCCTGCTCAGTTTCAGCTGTAAAATGTTTATGTTTTTGGCTTTCTTCATATATTTGTTGAGTATTGACTGTACTTTCTTCTTTGCATTTGGGATTTTTTAAATTAAATATTCTTTTGGTCTGTATGCACAGTTCTTTTGTTAGGGTGCTACAAGTTAATGCTTTTTTACTCTACCTATCTTTCACGAGGAAGGGAGTGGGCAGGGATGCACAGAGAGGCAAGATCTGCAGGTAACTTCTGGGTAGGGTCTTCCTATTCCTTTGGAAATTAACTATCACTTGAGACAATCTTTTGGGGAATTACCTGTGAGGGAAAATGTGGAAAGGAAAAGATTCTGATCGAAACTTCATAATCAGAAATGAATGAACAGCAGCAGTATATGTGAAAAATATGTAGGCAAACTGGAAAAGTATTTTTATATTTAAAAGAAAAAGAAGAAAATGTTTGATTTTTAAAGCAAATAACCTAAGATAATTGCACAAAGTTCAGAATGCAATACATGGAGCTGACCTGTTGTAAAGTTCTCATGTTGTTTGAGATGTGGTAAAATAATTATCTCTAGCAGCTAACCACAAAAAGAATAATATATAACAATATAAATAACATATGCATGAAAGAAATAAAATAGGAAAAGATAATTCATTATTCAAAGGGATGTTAGCAAAGAATAAAATACATGGAACAATTAGATAATAAATAGCAAGATGGTGATCTAAGTCTACCTGTATCAGAATAAAGTAAACATAAAAGAAATCTATTTAAATGACAAAAATTGTCAAAGGACTAAAAACATTAAAGAGCCATTTTATTTTTATGAAAGTCACGTTTTTTAATTTTTATCTAAAAATGTTAACTTTATATTGTAGTAGAGATGATTAATAATGTTGTGTTAGTTACAGGGATATACAGCAAAGTGATTTAGTTATACATTCCCGTTTAGGTTATTGTAGAGTATGGAACAGAGTTCCCTTTGCTGTACAGTAGGTCCTTGCTGGTTGTCTATTTTAAATATAGAGTGTACATGTCAATCCCATACTCCCAATCAGTCCCTCCCTCCAGCCTTTCCTTTGGAACTTTGTTCTCTGAGTCTGTTTCTGTTTTGTAAATAAGTTCATATGTATCATTTTTAGATTCTGCATATGTGACATCGTATGATATTTGTCTAACTTACTTCACTTAGTATAATAATCTCTGGGTCTGCTTTTAATATTTTCTTTGTCTTTAGTGTTTGTCAGTTTGGTTAGTATTTGTCTTGCCATGTTTTTCCTTGAGTTCACCCTGTGTGGGACTATTCCCTGGACTTGGGTGAGTTTTTCCTTTCCCATGGTAGGGAATTTTTCAGCTATTTTCTTTTCAAATATTTTCTCAGGCTGTTTCTCTCTCTTGTCCTTTTGGGACCCCTATAATGTGAATATTGGTACATTTAAAGTTGTCCCAGATATTTCTTAGGCTGTACTCATTTCTTTTCTTTATTATGTTCCATAGTAGTGGTCTCCACCATTCTCTTTCAGCTCACTTACCTGTTAGTCTGCCTTATCTATTAGATTCTGCTATTGAATCTGTGTATGTTTATCAGGTAGCCATGTACTTAGTAAGACTTTAAGCAGCCTGCCTGCTGATTGGTGGCCCTGTGTTCCTGCCCTGTTGGTTGTTTGGCCTGAGGCATTCCCACACTGGAGCCCACAGGCTGCCGGGTGGGGCCAGGTCTTGGTTAGAAAACCAAGTAGCCTCCAAGAGAGCTTACACCAAGGAGTACTCACCAGCACTACCACTACCAGTTCCATTGTCCCCACTGTGAGCCACAGCCAGCCCCTTCCTTCACAGGAGGTAAGTCTGGCCTCATCTCATGAGATCACTGCTTTTTGCCCTGGGTCCTAAGGAGACCCTGTGGGTGCTGTCCACAAGTGGAGTTTGTTTCCCTCATCCCAGTGATGAAATCTTACTGGCCTTCAAAGCCAGATTCTCTAGATGCTCTTCCTTTTGTTGCCAGACCCTGAGGCTGGGCAGCCTGACATGGGGCTCAGAACTCTCACACCTGTGGGTGCACTTTTGAGGTATAATTATTTTCTAGTTTGCGAGTTGCCCAGCCAGCGTTTATGGGATTTGATCTTATCTTGATTGTGTTCCTCCTACCATCTCACTGTAGCTTTTGCTTGTCTTTGTATGTAAGGTATCTTTTTTGGTAAATGGCAACCCACTCCAGTATTCTTGCCCGGAGAATCCCATGGACGGAGGAGCCTGGTAGGCTACAGTTCACGGGGTCGCAAAGAGTTGGACACAACTGAGCGACTTCACTTTCACTTTCTTTCTTCCAGCAATTTTTTGGTCAATGATTGTTTGGCAGTTAGTTGTGATTTTCATGTTACTATAAGAAGAGGTGAGCTCATGTCTTTCTGCTCTGCCATCCTATCTGTATGAAAGTCACATTTTAGATGAGAATATAGAAAGTGACTTTTAAAAAGTATACTGTAAAAATATTTAAATACTAACCAAATTAATTTGATATAACTATACTAATATAAAAAACTTTGATATAGGAAATATTAGAGGCAAAGGAAAGACATTTTATGTGGATAAATGGTCTTTATAAAAATGGAGATACAACAATCCTAATTTACTTAAAAATGCAAAAAGCCAAAATTTAAAGAAATAAACAGAAAAATTACCAGTCACACTTGGTTATATGAATGCAAATCTTAGTAACTGTTAGAAAAGGCTAACACAAAGCTGTAAGGAATATATATAAAAATTCTGTCCTGTTGGATATTTACAGAGTTCTACACTCAAAAGAAGCAAAATGTACATCATTTTTAGTAACAATGCGGCACTTTTCCAAAATGAATCTATATGCTAAACACTTAAGTATAAACAAATTGCAAAGTATTGAAATAATACAAAGAATATTTTCTTATCCGAGAGGAATTAAACTAGAAAGCAACAACATAATAATTAGAAAATCCTCAAATGTTTGGAAATTAGACATAAACTTCAAAACCAATGGGTCAAAAAATTGGAATAACAATTATAAAATACTTTGCACTGAAAAATAACATGGCTTATAAAACTTAGGAGATGCAGCTGAAGCAAAGCTGTATAGAGAGACATTTACAGCTTTAAATGCATATGCAGGACAAAAAAGAATGAAACATTTCAAGGAGCTACAAGTTGAATAGTCATAAAATACTCTGTGTTTGAGAGTCTCATTCAATGCATAGGATGGTAATTCTCTGAGCAAGAATCATAATTTTATTTATAATTTATATACATTTGTTGTCACAGTCTTAAAATGAAAACATGTTTATTACACACAGGGAAGTTAATTACTATAATGAGAAGTACAAAATAAGTTACATTAAAAAGCACATATAAAAGATTAATTTTTTCAGTGAAAGTTATTGTTTCTCAGCACTAAATTAAACCCTCTATACTCTGATTCTGTTACTGGGATTCATTTCACTGAGAGCTGACTTTAATTTAGGTCAGGCAGTAGAAACCAGAGAAAGCTTGGAATATGGGAGTTGTAAAGAAAGTATTTACTACTTCTGTTCCCCTAGTGTTGCTGTAGAAGCAGTGACAAACTTTAATCTCCATTTTTTTTTTTCCTCTATCTTCAGAGCCAACCTGACTGTATGACCCCAGGTAGCAGAAGCACCGAGACAGGTTAACTTTACAGAGGTCCGAGCGCCCGCTCTGACCAACTCCTTCTGAACTATTAGGTTCTTAACGACTCTATCTCTTCTTCTTTTCCCTTAGACTTAAAAGTGGTAGCTGCTGCTTGTAATTATTAATTCTCCATTTTATTTGAGAAAGTCCTATTTTTGCTCTTCCAGCCACCACGTAACCAATTTCCTGTTAGAAATGACTAGGAAAGTAAAGAAAGTGGAGAAATTGTCAGTTGCTCAGTCATGTTAGACTCTTTGCAACCTGTGGAGTGTAGCCCACCAGATTCCTCTGCCCATGGGATTTTCCAGGCAAGAACTGGAGTGGGTTGCCATTCCCTTCTCCAGGGGATCTTTCTGACATTCAGGGATCGAACCCCGGTCTCCTACTTTGCAGGCAGATTCTTTACCACCACAGTGGTTTCCAATTTCTAGATAGATCCCAACTGATCCAATTTCTATTAAAGGAAGAAAACCAAGAGTAATATAAAAACATGCCTAGAAAGGTTCAGAATTACCCCACAGATAGGGTAAATTAAAGAAACAAGCCACAATCTAAGGTGGAAGGTATAATAAGATGGTGACAGACACCTGAGGCAGATGCACGAGAGCAAATGACTAGGTGGTAATTCAGTTAACAGAAGTTCTCTTGCAATATTTTGAAAACTGAGTTATGTATTATTTATTCAGTATTAATAGTAATAAAGTATTCTGAGTGATTTTAAGGTATTCATGTTAATATATCATATACACTGTAGGTAAACAGAAAGTGAATAAAATAAAGTGCATGGTCTCTGGATTCAGTTCAGTTGCTCAGTCATGTCTGACTCTTTGCGACCCCACGAATCGCAGCACGCCAGGCCTCCCTGTCCATCACCAACTCCCGGAGTTTACTCAGACTCATGTCCATTGAGTCGGTGATGCCATCTAGCCATCTCATCCTCTGTCATCGCCTTCTCCTCCTGCCCTCAATCCCTCCCAGCATCAGAGTCTTTTCCAATGAGTCAACTCTTCGCATAAGGTGGCCAAAGTACTGGAGTTTCAGCTTTAGCATCATTCCTTCCAAAGAAATCCCAGGGCTGATCTCCTTTAGAATGGACTGGTTGGATCTCCTTGCAGTCCAAGGGACTCTCAAGAGTCTTCTCCAACACCACAGTTCAAAAGCATCAATTCTTCGGCACTCTGCTTCTAAGTCGCTTTAGTCGTGTCTGACTCTGTGCGACCCCATGGACGGTAGCCCACCAGGCTTCCCCATCCCTGGGATTCTCCAAGCAAGAACACTGGAGTGGGTTGCCATTTCCTTCTTTGGCGCTCTGATACCATATAAAACAATGCCCAGGAGAGGTATCTATTTTAACTCTTTTTATAAAAAGTAAACATAACACAATTTATCTAAAATAGTGGAGGACAGAGGAGTCTGGTGTGCTGTAGTGCATGGGGTTACAAAGAGTTAGACACGATTTAGCAACTGAACAACAACAACTTGGAATTTAATGTAACAATTAATAGGCATCAAACCACACACACAAAAGACAAAGATTTAGAGCAGGAACTGCAGGGTGAAAATTGGCTATTGCTTTGAATATTACTGAATATGGGTATGATTCCATTACTCCATGGGATCTTTCTATCCTATTACCAACTGGCTTATTTTCTGGTCTGATATCTTTTCTCAGTTTTATAACGGTATATGCATGTTTTCTGATTTTTGATTCCTCAAAACTCAGTCGAAAGATGATAATTTACGACTCTGTGGCTTTTGATCCTATTGCAGCATACTCTTTTTGTGTTTTCCAATTCTCAGTATTAAGGGAAGTATGGTTTTATTTTTTTCTTATTCAGTCTACAATATGGATCACCATCAGTTTGTCAGATAAGCAACACTGTTTCAACTAACAATGAGTAAAGTTATTTTTTTATGTAGCTTTTGTAAAGTTTTAGATTCCAACATGGATAACATTCAACAAAAACTTGAGACATTTGCTGTTTTGCTCCTAAACTGATAACTGTCTCTTACAAGTAAGATTCATGAATATTTCAATCAGAATATTCTACCATTCTTTTTAAAGAATGGATTCTACTGGATCCATTCAGAATACATGCTGGATTCTACTCCAAATCTGTTTTATCTGGAATCTGTGGTTTGTGTTGGAAAATATGCATTTTAATTATTTCTCCAGTAAATCTTAAGTACCAAAACACTTAGAAACACTAACCAAAATGCTGTTCTATACTTTAAGTGAAATGTATACCATCCATTCTTCAGTATTTGAATACTCCAAAAATCATCCCAATGAGAGACTGTGTGTGTTCTTTTGAGGGTAAAATTGTACCCCAGCTGCTACAGATTCTTGAAGACTTAAAACACACAAACATTAAATTGGCATCAAAATATAAATTTTTCTTTCTGGGAAAAGTAGATTAGATAAAAAGCTGCAAAAATAAAGATTTGTCACTTTTTCCAAAATCCATCTGAGACCTATGCAAAAGGAGATTTGGTCTGCAATTGGACAGTTACTTAGGCAGCCTAAGAAAAAGTCACAGTTTCATACGTACCTTGTCCTGAGACTGGGATAAATTAGGCTCCCATTCAAACCTGCATCTAAAAGGCAGATCCAGACGTGCTTATTTTATGAAACCTGAATTCCACGAGGAATGATTTGTTGTTATCAGTTCAGTCGTTCAGTCGTGTCCGACTCTTTGCGACCCCATGAACTGCAGCACGCCAGGCCTCCCTGTCCATCACCAACTCCCGGAGTTCACTCAGACTCACGTTCATTGAGTCAGTCATGCCATCCAGCCATCTCATCCTCCATCGTCCCCTTCTCCTCCTGCCCCCAATCCCTCCCAGCATCAGAGTCTTTTCCAATGAGTCAACTCTTCACATGAGGTGGCCAAAGAACTGGAGTTTCAGCTTTAGCATCATTCCTTCCAAAGAAATCCCAGGACTGATCTCCTTCAGAATGGACTGGTTGGATCTCCTTGCAGTCCAAGGGACTCTCAAGAGTCTTATCCAACACTGCAGTTCAAAAGCATCAATTCTTCTGTGCTCAGCTTTCTTCACAGTCCAATTCTCACATCCATACATGACCACAGGAAAAAACATAGCCTTGACTAGATGGACCTTTGTTGGCAAAGTAATGTCTCTGCTTTTGAATATGCTATCGAGGTTGGTCATAACTTTCCTTCCAAGGAGTAAGCATCTTTTAATTTCATGGCTGCAGTCACCATCTGCCTTTTTTTGGAGCCCCAAAAAATAAAGTCTGACACTGTTTCCACTGTTTCCCCATCTATTCCCCATGAAGTGATGGGACTGGATGCCATGATCTTCATTTTCTGAATGTTGAGCTTTAAGCCAACTTTTTCACTCTCCACTTTCACTTTCATCAAGAGGCTTTTGAGTTCCTCTTCACTTTCTGCCATAAGGGTGGTGTCATCTGCATATCTGAGGTTATTGATATTTCTCCCGGCAATCTTGATTCCAGCTTGTGTTTCTTCCAGTCCAGCGTTTCTCATGATGTACTCTGCATAGAAGTTAAATAAGCAGGGTGACAATATACAGCCTGGACATACTCCTTTTCCTATTTGGAACCAGTCTGTTGTTCCATGTCCAGTTCTAACTGTTGCTTCCTGACCTGCATATAGGTTTCTCAAGAGGCAGGTCAGGTGGTCTGGTATTCTCATCTCTTTCAGAATTTTCCACAGTTTGTGATCCATACAGTCAAAGGCTTTGGCATAGTCAATAAAGAAGAAATAGATGTTTTTCTGGAACTCGCTTGCTTTTTCCATGATCCAGTGGATGTTGGCAATTTGATCTCTGGTTCCTCTGCCTTCTCTAAAACCAGCTTGAACATCAGGAAGGTTCACGGTTCACATATTGCTGAAGCCTGGCTTGGAGAATTTTGAGCATGACTTTACTAGCGTGTGAGATGAGTGCAATTGTGCGGTAGTTTGAGCATTCTTTGGCATTGCCTTTCTTTGGGATTGGAATGAAAAGTGACTTTTTCCAGTCCTGTGGCCACTGCTGAGTCTTCCAAATTTGCTGGCATATTGAGTGTAGCACCTTCACAGCAGCATCTTTCAGGATTTGAAATAGCTCAACTGGAATTCCATCACCTCCTTTGTTCTTAGTGATACTTTCTAAGGCCCACTTGACTTCACATTCCAGGATGTCTTGCTCTAGGTGAGTGATCACACCATCGTGATTATCTGGGTTGTGAAGATCTTTTTTGTACAGTTCTTCTGTGTATTCTTGCCACCTCTTCTTAATATCTTTTGCTTCTGTTGGGTCCATACCATTTCTGTCCTTTATTGAGCCCATCTTTGCATGAAATGTTCTTTTGGTATCTCTAATTTTCTTGAAGAGATCTCTATTCTTTCCCATTCTGTTGTTTTCCTCTATTTTTTTGCTTTGATTGCTGAGGAAGGCTTTCTTATGTCTTCTTGCTATTCTTTCTAGCCTAAAAGTGAAAATAACATAGAAACAGTCATCTTTAACACTTCAATCCTTACTAAGAGGAAGGAATACTAGTAGCTGTGAGATTCTTGTCATTCCACTAATCAGAAATCAGAATAAATAGTTACAAGGATGAAGGCAGAGGCAAAAGTAGTTTTCCCATTAGTCCCCAAAGAGATGAAGTTCCCATTATAATAACTAAAAGAATTTGAGAAGAAAATTATCCACAGCCTAACCCTTCAAGGTCTCTACCTGGATGATATATACTTTTGTTTTAATTTTTATTTCATACTGGGGTATAGCTGATTACCAGTATTATGATAGTTTCAGGTGAACAGTAAAGGGACTCAGGCATACATATACATGCATCCATTGGATGATATATACTTTAAAAACCTTTAAATTTGCTCTCAGTTAACTATATTTAAATATTACTTCTGGACTATTGTAGAGGAATACATAAGAAATGACCTAAGAAATTTGGTATGTTATTTATATAAAAATGTTGTTTTGAGGAAGTTGCTTCCTCTGTTATATGTCTTCTTTTGAAGACCCAGAGGGAAAAATTCACTATCCTTAGTTTCAGAGATCTGTTTCTTCTGGGCAGCCTCAGACCCCATTTGTCCAAAATGAAACTCATCTCTCCTTCCTCAGAACACACTCCTCCTCTTGTTTCTTAATCTTAGACAACACTGCACCAGCCAAAGATATGCAATCAGCCAAGATATTCTTTCTTGGTTTCTCTTATTTTTCCATGTTCCATATAAAAGCAGTCATTGAATATTGCAAATATCTACTTCTTCTATATCTCTCTAGTCCCACTACAAGTGCCTTAGTTGCCTGGATACTAGAACATCACTCCCATTGTGTGTCATGCCCTCCTTTACTGTACTAAACCAGGCCACATATTTTGACCTAATAGGCTTCCATAAGGCATTGGATTGAAACTGCATATTTGTTTCACAGATTGGACTGTAAGTACTGAGAAGACAGGTACTATGTCATGGACACTATAGTTAACAATTATTTTTCCTTATGTTAGACATTTGTGAACTCATTTCAGTTTTTATATCAATTCTGACAATGATGTTGGACCTCCTGTATTAAGTAGTGATATCTCTATGGATGTATCATACTTTGAATCTTAGCTAATTTACTCATTTACTCAATTTTCTTCTAGTATGAAGTTCAAATCCAAGTCACCTTTGAATTAGGCAGGATGTAGGTAAATATTGTTGGCCAAAAATGTTCATTCAGAGTTTTCCATAAGATGTTCAATTTTTTGGCCAACTCAATAATTTAAACATTAATTCAACAGACCTGGGCTGGCAGACAACCAGCAATGTCCTTGAGGACAGTCAGTTTCCTGTAAATCACATCTGGAGAACCATTAATCTTGTTCAGGGCATGTCTGTTAGCTAGCTTCTATGTCTTTTTATACCTGTACTTTCAGTGATGTCATGCTTCAAGCCAACTCAGCTCTTAACTGTAAGGTATTAATAGATATATCCCTAGAATGCTCTTTTATTTCATGCTTCACATGCTCAATGATTTTGACCTTTTAAACATTATTAATAAGTGTCTTAACTCTCTTTGACCTCATCATCTTTAAGAGACACTTTTAAAAGCATTGCTAAGAGACATAATACTAAAAAAAATAATTTGGGAAAACTGCAGATAAGCTTATAGAAATGTGAAAAAAATGTAGTTTTTCAGAATCTATGGTGATCTGGAGATATTTATGGGGCTTCTTAAAGGGGAAATGAGCAGATAATGCTAGGAAGGTATTCCTCCCTGATTTTCTGCTTCAGTCGTAACATTCTACTTTTTGGAGATTTGTGGTGGGGAATTTAAAAATATTTTTAAAAAGGACTATAGGATTTCAGATCTATGTAATTCTTAGAAGCATGATCATTTAATCAAATATTTTCTCAATTCCTTTTCCTTAGAAAGCTTACCCACAAACACATAATTTGCTGATTTTCACCTTCTGCCTAAAGCCCACAAAGTATCCTAATGCTTCTGTTAATCATACATGGGCCTCAATTTTTATTTAGAATTTAGTAGTATTAATAGCACCATTCAAAAATGTATTACTCATCTACCTGCAGAAAAGGCAGAATCTTGAAATATAATTCTTTAAAATAGTTATAGATTTTTATGTCACCAGTTTTTTATATGTTAAATAGAA
Source organism: Bos indicus (assembly GCF_029378745.1). NCBI lineage: Eukaryota > Metazoa > Chordata > Mammalia > Artiodactyla > Bovidae > Bos > Bos indicus. The sequence goes on along the minus strand of NC_091763.1, from coordinate 84,879,070 downwards.
CTGCATCAGATTAAAGCTAAATTAACAGTGGGAAAGTATTATGTACACAAGAATTTAAAATTAAAGCATGAAAATGAACATTTTTAGCAGTTAACAGTAATTTAATTTGTGTTGCACATCAATCTGAAACTTAGAGGAGTATAAAATGCATTCTGTTTACTTCTGATTCACTTAATCAGGAAAACTTCAAGAAGCAAATATCTCAGGGTAAATTGCACTACAGAACAGTTGTTACCAAGCATCTGGCAAAACACCTAAAGAGGATTATTCTCATTGACAAGATTTTTTGAATCTACATTTTAAAACCATTAAATAAACTTAATCTAGAGGATCACTATTACTCCATTATCTATTTAAGAAGGTAAAATATAAGACCAGTGTTTCCTAGATGAACCAGAACATTTCCAGAATGATGAAAAATATTCTAGCCTACTGAGTATAAAATTAGATTGCTGGATGGCTGTGGCTGGCTCAGATTCTGAGGTCATGATGACTCTTCCTTATGCTAAGCAGATGAAATGTCAGAATAAAATCATAGCCTGGCTTTAGTTATGAATCTTAAATTAGGTGAGATAAAAAACCTTTTGAAGTGTCATGTACTATGATTTAAGTTTTATCTCCTTATTCTTATCCAGGGTACCAGAAATCTTATTATATACATGAAGACTACTTGCTAGCTAAGCTGACTTTAAATGAGGTTGTACTAACCCTATGGGACCAAGTGAAGCATCTTCTCAACGCAGATAGTTTACACATAAACATGCACTGAATTCACAGTTTATTTTATACTTTCATGGTTAATACTGTAAATGGTAGGCAGCAAACCACACAAAGCCTACTATATCATTTCTCCTGCAGTGGAAAAATACATTTAATTTGGGTGGAGGGGATCAGAGATCAATATGAGAAAAATATGAACTGAAATTTGGGGAAGGGGAAAAAATACTGTTATCTAGCTATTTTAAACACTCAGCTGTGTTTCATCCTAACTCCCTATTTTGAGGAATATTGCCTAGGAAATGGCTCAATGTGTTAGCACCAGTACACTTTGCTTACATTTTAGGCACTTTGTATAAGGCATGAGTCTTTAAGTGTTTTAGGTAAGGATACTACTATTATATTCTTATTTGGAACAATAAGTCATTGGCTAAGATTTTTTTTTTGTTTTTTAATATACATTGTGGCCCAGTGACGACATATCTTGCTCAGGCTTCTGAATTTTGGGATATTAATATTTTAGTAGCACCGAACTTTGATTTAAAAATTTTCCCTTATTCATATCAAAGTTTTGGGAAAGATAACATGCTCTGCAGGAGTGAAAGCTTCAGAGCTCAAAGGAACAGCATCTTCCAGGTTTATCTCTTCCAGGAAACTTTATTTGGAAGAAAATACAGATCTAGACTTCTCACATAATAATGCTTTCTAGTTCACTCAGTCTCCTCTAATCTTCTATAACTTTAATCTTGTGAGAGAATATATTTATCAACATATAAATGTACATATACTGCTTATATCTACAAATAAAAGTTGTATCAAAATTAGCCTCAATTTTGAGAGAAATTTATCAAATACTCCAAGGTTCTATTTGTTCAGTTTTGCACTATTAGAGACAGGTCAAAGGTGTTCCGGGATCTGAATTCCTTTATTAATATTAAACATGGTCTCCAACTTCATTTTACATATCAAATTTTCTAGACCCCCAATTATATCTTCCTAATTAATTTAAATCACTTTCTACTACAGAATTTTAAATATGTCATTGGGTATTTCCTTCCCTCTAATGATTTGAATGGATTGCTCTATCATTTAAGGAAACTGATTAATACTTCCACGTATCATTTTTAAGGGCTTTCTAGAATTTTAATGGATACCTTTATACCGTACCTCGATACCATACCTCAATTTCAGTCAAGTTTGCGACACTGATGACAACCAACAGTTTGATTATAGTAATTTGTGGGATCAGATTCTTGAAGAAAAATGGAAAATAGACTATTTAAGATAATAATAACTGCTTTAAAATATATTAGACATTTAAAAGTTAGAAAATATAGAATAATAAATTGATAGCTCTAGCCAACAATAACATTTTTGAGAACATTAGTTTCTACAACCTGGTTGTACAAAAGAATCATCAAGGGTAGTTTTTAATATTATGGTGTCCAGATCCCAAACTTGATAAAATCTCTAGAGATCTATTTTTCTAAGAATTTTCCTGAATGGGGCTTATAGAGCCATACCAATAAAAGAAAAACAGACCAGCCATCTGGGACCCCCTAGTTAAGAATTTTATGCTTAAAGCACTTAGTTATACTTTACATCTCATTTCTTACATGTAAAGAGCTTGGAAATCATTATCCCATCCTTATATCAAAAAAAAAAAAAAAAATAGGGAAAAGAGAAGATCAGTGATTTCTAAGAAATCACAGAACTGGGGGTATTGCAACCTCAATCTGTAGAAACAGATGTTTCCAGAGAGCTCTAATGACTGGGATCTGCTTACTTGGTGCAGATGATACTGGAGCCCTAAAGTGGTAGAAACACCAGATAATTTTGATGGATTGTTGAATGTGACTAGTGTGAGAATGAGGAAGTCCTCATTATCACAGTTTTGGGAGACTCCAATATGTCTAGAAAATGTACCAATTTCTCACATTGAGGATCCAAGAAAGATGTTTCATGGCGCTGGCAGGGAGAAGACAGGAGTAACAGTACATAATATGTCCAGACCTTCACCATAATAAAGGCATACTTTCCAGGGGAAAGGACTTTAGCAGAACATAGTTCCCTACCAGTTCAGTCCAGTCACTCAGTCGTGTCCGACTCTTTGCGACCCCATGAATCGCAGCATGCCAGGCCTCCCTGTCCATCACCAAAATAAAAGATTTATTTGGAATATTAGATAATGCTTACTCCTCACAATTTATAACACAACAAAGTGAAACACACAGAATAAGGAAAGATAGAAAAGGATATCCAAGAACTCTGAGACAATTTCAAATGTATAAACTATTTTTAATGAATGCCAGAGTAGAGGGGAGAGAAAAGATCAGAAGAATATTTGAAGTAATAATGGGTGAGAAGTTTTCAAAACTGATTCCAGACACTGAGCCGCAGAACTAAGAAGCTCAGATAACACCAGAGTAATACTGAAAACAACACAAACAATCCCCCCAAACTCACTACAGCTAAATATTATTTTCAGACTGCAAAAATCTTCAGCCAAAGGAAAAAAAAATCTTATGTATTTATGAACAAATTTAACATTACAGGGCATTTCTCATCAGAAATTTTGAGAGAGAATAGAATGGAGTAAATAGATTTGAAAAATGCCCACATATATTGAAACCATCCTTCAAAAATGGAGATTTTTCTCTTACAAAAACTGAGGTATTTGCTCAAGAGACTTACCTTGCAGATTTTAGATGTTCTCAAAGCAGAAAGAAAAGAATATAGATCAGAAACTTGGATCAATAAAAAGAAAACGAAGGAGTAAAGATAATTTTTTAAATTATGAATTGATCTTAAAGGTACCTGCTTACTTTAATATCAGTGACAGTGTTTGGAGGATTATAACATATGGATAAGTGAAATGACAGTGATGTTATAAGGAATGAGAGGAAAGAATTGGGAATTCTGTCTTAAGTAATATATAAAACAGTATAATGTTAACTGAAGGTGAACTTTTAACAGTAAGAAATTTGTATTGAAAATTCTAGAGCAACCACTAAATTTTTTTTAAAAAGCAGTGTACTTGAGACAATCTTATAAAATAAGTTAAACAGAAAAAGCAGAGGAAAATGAAACAAAGAACAAATGTGACATATAGAAAATAGCTGTGCACATGACATATATTTATTCAAGCATAATGATAATTACGTTAGATATGAATGGTCTAAAAACACCACCACCAACCGATTGTTAGAACTGATAAAATACAAAGGTCCAAGAGACCTGTGTCTTGTCTAAAAGTAACTTACTTTAAATACAAAGAAACAGACAAAAGGATAGCAAGAGGTTGGAGAAAAATATGCTAACAGTAATCAAAATGAAATCTAAATTAGCTAATGTCAGACAAAGCCCACTTATGAACAAGAAAGATTATTGAGTTAAAGAGGCATGTTAAATAATAAAGGGTTCACTCCTCCAAGAAGATCAGATCAGATCAGTCTTTCAGTCGTGTCCGACTCTTTGCGACCCCATGAACCACAGCACGCCAGGCCTCCCTGTCCATCACCAGTTCCCAGAGTTCACTGAGACTCACGTCCAAGAGTCAGTGATGCCATCCAGCCATCTCATCCTCCGTCGTCCCCTTCTCCTCTTGCCCCCAATCCCTCCCAGCATCAGAGTCTTTTCCAATGAGTCAACTCTTCGCATGAGGTGGCCAAAGTACTGGAGTTACAGCTTTAGCATCATTCCTTCCAAAGAAATCCCAGGGCTGATCTCCTTCAGAATGGACTGGTTGGATCTCCTTGCAGTCCAAGGGACTCTCAAGAGTCTTCTCCAACACCACAGTTCAAAAGCGAAGAAAATAAATGACCCGAAATGTATATACACTCAAAAAAGAATGTAAAACATGAGGGAAAAAAATGATAGAAATAAAATAGGCAAATTTACTATTTTAGCTGGAGGCTTCAGCATCTTTCATTTAGGAAATGATTGGTCAAATATAAAAGAAAATCAGTAGTATATAGTTGACCTAAACAGTAATATAAATGTATTTGTTCTAAGTGACATTTATACAATGCTCCATCCAACAGCAGCAGAATCTACAGTATTCACATTATTCTTAAGGTCCCAGGTGTTCATTAGTATTTACTACCATCAAAGTGATAAAACATACCTGGACAAATTTTAAACATAAATTATACAAATTGTGTTCTCAGGACAAAATGGAATTAAACAAGAGCTAAAAAACAGGAGGATAACTGGAAAATCTCCAAATAATTGGGAATTAATCAACATACTACTACTAATAGGAGACAAAGGTATAATGTAAAATATTTTGAAGTATGTAATTGAGAAATTACCATGTATAAAAATCTGGGATGAAGCCAGAGGAATGGTTAAAAGAAATGTTTTAGGATGAAATTAATATACTGGAAAATAAGGTTGATCTAAAATCAATAATCTAAGCTTTCACCTTGGGAGGTTAAAGAAATAAGAATATTTCTTCCATAAGCTTAAAGCAAGTGGAAGAAAAACAGCAACAAAAATTAGAAGAAATCAATGAAAAACAAACAAACGAAAACCTTAACAAACCCTAAAGCTGGGTCTTTGAAAATTTCAATGAAATAGATAAGCTAGCTAGGCAAACAAGAATTTTTTTTTTCATCTAGAAAAATTAGAGTTCTAGGAAAGTTTTGAAGATACTTAACTAACCCATATTTTGTCCTTTGAAATTATACTGTTTCCTTATTTCAGAAACAGTAAGACTATTTCAGAAACAGTAAGACTGAGGACACAATGAATAAAATGCCTCTACAGTTAGTGTCAGAGCTCAGATTGTAACACAGATCTCTGAACTCTGAAATTCTGTGCTTTTTCCTCTTCCAGACATGGCTAATTCTCCATCTTCATCTGTGGTCTTGAATTCCAGTCTCAGATATAATTTAGGATAATTCTTCCAGCTTTATTCCCACATAACTGGGAATATATTAGAATAGCATCTGAATAATCTATAAATATAGACTTTTCTAAAAAATTTACAGCTGTATAATAATTCTTTCAAATATGTTTTTAAAAAAGTTTAGAAATTACACATTTTTCAAAAATGTCTCAAGTATTTTTTTTGGAAAATGTATTTCATTTTTATAGCATCTTTTATAGTAAATCATTGTAATACAGACTTGATATTTTTATCTCTGAAATATTATAAGCCATTTTAACCTAGAGATGGCCCATACAGAGCACCTGTACTGACCTAATAGACAGTAATGGCTCATTTGTAAGTTTTATAACCTAACGGTTTAATATTTCGCTGGAAGGACTCTAATAGGCTTTGGCATAAGGCATAAGGAAAAAATCTATGATAGATCAGATGACTTTTTATAGATTATTAGGTAAATAACACCCATTTGAAATATATACACTTCAGTCCCAGACAATTATGTAAATATTAAAGGTATCTTTTTGAACCAGCTGTTTTAATTTCTACCACATTTATAGTTTTCTTCCACAGTCCTGGCTTACCGGAGGTTGATATGCATTTTATAAATGATTGTTGAGCACATTTCCTTAAGAGAAAGAATACTGAGATCATTTCAGCTCCATTACCTCATCAGCATCTCAATTTCTTTTAAATTAGACTCATTATAACAAGCATTTCATACAAAACATACAATGGGTGATTTCAAATGTTGGTTTTATAATTAGCATATTATTACAAAGTGTTTATTTAATTTTGAACAAATTCTTTTCCTGATTACTTATTCTGTACCCTGCAGTTTATCAACACATTTCCCCAAACTTTTAGGCTATTTATTAAAAATACCATTTCCAAGTACTTTATTTTAGAATGCTTTTTAGAAAATTACTCTTATTAGAGTAATATCAAGCAATTCTCATGTAAATTAGTGGCCCTGCTGAACAAACTCTTTGAAGTATCTGATACAGTATATTGATCTACTTATCATTGTGGATTAGGTAATCCTATAGAACCAACAGGATCTTCCATATCTGAAAAGTGGAGTATTCTCATGTTATATAAAACAATAGCTATAACTGTGCATGGTCTGGGATGATTCTACAGAAAAGGCGATGATGTTTACTGAGGAATTACACAGACAAGGAATTGTGAAGGAAATCAATCCCTCAGTGAGGCAGAAAGGCAGGGGTGATGAAACAGAGTGCAGGGGAGAAGCCAGACAGTTGTTGCTCTTGGCTAGTTTGAGGAAAGCAAAGAATAAAGGAACTCTCTCCTACAGAAAATTCCTGCTATCTGAAAATAACACTTAAGGAAAGCAAGATCCGACAGTAGCAAAGGACACATTATTCTCAAGTTCATATGGAACATTTGCCACGAGAGACCACCACCTGCACCATAAAAAACAGCTTAATGAATTTTCTCAGAACACATGGATTTAACCTAGAAATCAACAACATAAAGACAGCTGGGAAATCCTCAAACAGTTAGACATTAAGCGACAATTTTAATATTTGACTTAAATTCTCAAGAGAAAAATATTTTGAATATAATAGAAATATAAATACAACTTACAAACACTTGTGGGTTGCAGCAAAAGCAGTGCTTAGAGGGAAATTTATATCATTGAATGCATATATGACGAAGATCCAAAATCAATAGTCTACATTTCCACCTTAGGAAATTAGAGCAGGAAGAGCAATTTTAAGTCAAAAGCAAGCAGAAAGATATAATAAATACTGCAGAACACATGATATTGAAAACAATAAAACACTGGAGAGAAAATCACCACCACTAAAAGCTGATTCTTTGAAAAGGTGAAAAATATTGAAAAACTTGTAGCTGGTCTAACCAAGTAAACAGAAGAGAGGAGACAAACTTCTAGTATCAGAAGTGAGAGAGGGTTCTCACTTCTGACCTCATGAACCTATAATCCCACAAAAGATTATAACAGAATAATACAGACAGCTCCATGCCTACAAATGTAATAACTTAGATGAAACAGAATTAAACACAAACTCCCAAAACTTACATAAGGAGAAATCAATGATATGACTATCTCTATCTACTAAGTAATCTGATTCAATAATGAATACCTATGCAAATAAATTCACTACAAAAAAGAAATCTACAGACTATTATCTTTCTTTAATATACGTGCAGAAACTTAACAAGATATTAGTAAACGAAATCCAAAAATGTATTAAGATGTTATACTCAATTAACTGGAATTTTTCCTAGGTATGGGGCTTCCCTGGTAGCTCAGCTGGTAAAGAATCTGCCTGCAAAAGAAGACCCTGGTTCGATTCCTGGATTGGGAAGATCCCCTGGTGAAGGAATAGGCTACCCACTCTAGTATTCTTGGGCTTCCCTGATGGCTCGGGTGGTGAATCCACAAGAGACCTGGGTTGAGAAGATCCCCTGGAGAATGGAACAGCTACCCACTCCAGCAGTCTGGGCTGGAGAATTCCATGGACAGAAGAGCCTGGCAGGCTACAGTCCATGGGGTTGCAGAGAGTAGGACAAGACTGAGCGACTTAAAATAAAAATTCTAGGTGTAGAAGGCAGGCTTAACATTCAGAAATCAATTAATGTAATCTACCACATCAATAGGATAAGGATCAAAAAACAAAATATCAACTGGCAAAAAAGAAGCATTCTTACAATTGCATATAAATCTGAGCTCAACTACAAAAACAACATCAGAAAGAGAAAATGCTACCCTGGAACACAAATTATATAAACTAACAGAAAAACATACCATATTTTTTGATAGAACTCTTAAACCTCCTGATTTTAATTTTCCCTAAGTTTGTTTGTAAATTTTTGTGGATTTAACACCAAAACCAACTTTTTCAATTTAGAAACTTACAAACAAAAAAACATGAAAAGTCAAGCCAGTATATAAACTTAAGTGACATTATGTTGGCTTATCAAAGTTTGAAATAAAATTGATACTCAAAGTACAATATGTTTAAGTGTTACACTGCTGAATAGAAAATCTAGAAAAACATATTTGAGTTTAATGTACTGTATCAGTAGGTAAAAATTATTCAATATATGTTGAGTGTTAGTCACTCAGTCATGTCCAACGCTTTGTGATGCCATGGACTGTAGCCTGCCAGACTCCTCTGTCCATGGAATTCTCCAGGGAAGAATACCGGCATGAGTAGCCATTCCCTTTCTCCAGGGAGTCTTCCTGACCCAGGGATTGGAGGCAGGTCTTCCACATTTCAGGCAGATTCTTTACCATCTGAGCCACCAGAGAGACAACGGGGACAACAGATTGTCGTCATAAAAAAGCCAAGTTCCCAACTCATTGTGGCAACCTGGATGGGAGGAGAATAGATACATGTATATGTATGACTGAGTCCCTTTCCTGTTCACCTGAAGCTGTCACAACATTGTGAACTGGTTATATACCCCAGTAAAAACAAAACATTTTTTTAAAAAAGTGAAGTTTCATGTATGGCACAGGGAACTCTACTAGGTGCTCTGTGGTAACCTAAATGGAAAGGAATTATCTAAAAAGACAGGATATATGTATAGGCATAGTTGATTTACTTTGCTGTACAGCAGAAACATACAGTAATATAATAATGTATATATACACATTACAATAATAATGTAATTACATACATACAATACATACATTAATGTATATACATTAAAATAATGAATACATATACAATAATGTATAGCAACTATAGTTAAAAAAATCAAAGTTTTATTCTTTTCTACTACCTTACACATTTCATATTTCTACATAAATCTGAAACTTAAACATGAGAAATTAAATCTTAACTTTCAAAAACATCGGATTTTATAATAATATTAGAGTGAACAAATTGATACAATATCTAGGTATCATAAAAGAAAACTGATAATTTCAAATACATGTAAAATATCTGCATGAAGAAGAAATACATAAAAATGACAAGTTGAAAAATGAGAATATATTTGCAACTTATATCACATAAAAAGGGTTAAATTCTCCAATTTTTAAATATACTCAAAATGTCAACATGATATATCCATTAATGTAATGAAAACACAAAGAACATGGACAGTTAATTCAACTAAAAGTCAATATAAATAGCTTTCAAACATATGAGTATTTGATCTCATTCATAAAAAAATAAAAACCTAAAATCAGGAGATGCCATTTTTCACAGTTTCATTAGGCACAATCACATTTTGATAATATATTCTGACAGAGTGAGGCAATAGGCACTGTTGTCCTTTTATGTTTTAGCAGTTAGAAATATTAATTGAAATCAAGATATCCCATGTCGGCTGACATGGCAGTTGTATTATCTGATCTTTATTATTAGGCTGACAATAACTATAGCACAGTCATACACAGGTATACATATATATGCTTACATATGTAGCTATTAAAGAGAACACAGAAGCTGCATATTTACATATGTAAAAATTTCAAGATATATTGCAAATTAAATATATATAAATATGCAGAATGCTGTGCACAGTGGGCTACATTTTGCCCGTATAAACATGCATATGTGGATAACTGTATATGCATATATACTTATACATACCTGAAATATCTTTGAGACCATCTTTGAAAGCATGAACAAGGACTGACAACAGTGGTGGCCCCTGGAAAGATAGTTAGAACCCAGGGCAGGGGTAACATACAGGTTTGTTTTTCTGTATTGCACGTATTGTATTACTATTACCAATGAAAAAATAAATGTGTAAATAAAACATTAAAAATAATTGTACATGTTAACTGCTATCATTAGTACCTAATCTGTTTCATTTACTGCCAAATAAAATGTTGATGCTTTAGTTGGTCATAAATGCAAAGTATAGTTTAAAGGATGTTACTCTATTTTGTATTCTAGAAGTATATCTTTGAAATACCTTTATCCTGATTGTTTTTCTCCTATTTCCATGTCAGTGAATTTAAATTTCACATTATGATGTAGATCTGAGTTGAGATGGTTTGTTGTTCTTTTTTCTATTCTTTATATACATGGAGAAAATAACAGCTGGAATAATTTCTGAATGAGGCTGTGATTTCCTGGACTCATTTACCTTTTGAACTTGCCTCCTTGAGAACATTTCTATTTATTATCATTAGTAAAAATCAATTTCTTGAAGCTCATTTCAACAAAATAGTTTCCTTTCCCCGTTCTGTTTACATTTAGGAAATCCTTACTCAAACTTGCCACTCTCTCCAGCCTTGAATAAAATGCTGTGGGTGTCTTTAGTTTTTAATTAACCCCTTGTTATTTATACAACTTCGATTCTACAGTTGTTTTCTATTTTTATTTGATTCAGAGGGAAAGGCATCATTCATTTGTAAACTTCTTTGTGATTCATTATTCATCTAAAAAGTCAGGATTGTGTGAAGATGTTGGCTCAGTAGTAAAGAAACAATTTCTTTGTTCTATTTGAAGGCTTTCCTTTTTCATCTTTTTTCATCTTTCTTTGATATCTGGAGGAGGATTTAGTTAGGGAAACATAACCCCTAATTCGCAATTGTAAAAAATGCAATGGAAGTATTTTAAAGAGATAATTTATCTTGTATTTTTTTGGGGGTGGGGATGTCACCGTCATTGTATTTCATTCTTATTACTTCTCAAGCAGCCTTTCATATTTTTCTTTTTCTACATGTTTACCTAAAATAACTTGTTCTCAAACATTCTTTTTAATGTCATTGAAATACCAGGAAAAAGGCTATTTGATGAATAGTTTTTCTTTCCCATTATTAAATACAGTGCCTAACTAACATAGAGGGGTTTCCCAGGTGGTGTCTGCCTGCCAATGAAGAAGGGGTAAGAGACATGGGTTCAATCCATGGATTGGGAAGATCCCCTGGAGTAGGAAATGGCAACCGGCTCCAGTATTCTTGCCTGGAAAATTCCATGGACAGAGAAGCCTGGTGGGCTACAGTCTTTGGGGCTGCAAAGTCAGACACGACTGAGTGTGTACACACACAACGGATACAGAAAGTGACTTTCTGAAGCAGGGTTTTGCCTTGGCAAAAACCAAAAATGTGGCATTGACTTAGCCACATGGGGGATTAATATTGGGGATTTAAAAAATGGCAATCCATGTTTTAAGCTACAAGAGTTAATAAATCATCACCTGAAATAATAAGGAAATAAACATGTATTTGCTGGGTCAGCCACTTGAGGAGAAGCGTCTTGAAGGCAGGACTTAGAACATAACTTGTTAGGGTGTGCTGGCTTCTATGAGATAGATTTTAAAACACATTGTAAGGGATAAGTGAACACATGAAGAAACGGGCCAGTTTACAGTCAGAGATGAAGGGTAAGAAGTTCTTCAGGGTTGAAAAGCCACTGGTTCTAACTCCAAACAATGGGACATGGGAACCAACCTTTTGATAAAATATCTCAGATAAAAAAAGTGAGAAAGAAAGGGGGTGGAGGGAGGGAGAAACAGAGACCACTCTGAGGACTGAGCTCAAGGGGGACACATGGGAGCAAAGTGATAGAAAAATAATGCAGATTTGAGATCTATGATTAAGAAAGAACTTTGGGTGTGCTTAGTGGTGAATGCAATGCCGAGTAAATGTGTGAAAGTCGAAATCGCTCATACGTGTCTGACTCTTTGTGACCCCATGATCTATACAGTCCATGGAATTCTCCAAGCCAGAATACTGGAGTGGGTAGCCTTTCCCTTCTCCAGGGGATCTTCCCAACCGAGGGATCAAACCCAGGTCTCCTGCATTGCAGGTGGATTCTTTAAAAGCTGAACAACAAGGGAAGCCCAGTAATTGTGTAAAGGATTCTTATTAGTAAAGAAATTATAAGGCTAAACTAAAAACACCTTTGACTTTTGGAATCATTTAGACTCTGAGTCTTACATGAGCAGTAAGTTTTAAAGGTGGTACAATTCTGAAGATGGCATGCTTCGAAATATTCATTTGAGGTATGGCCAAGGGCTTCCCTGGTGGCTCAGATGGTGAAGAATCTGCCTGCAGAATCTGTGGGAGACCTGGGTTTGATCCCTGGGTTGGAAAGATTCCCTGAAGAAGGAAATGGCATCCCACTACAGTTTTCTTGCCTGGGGAATAGGGTCATAGAGTTGGAAAGGACTGAGTGATTAACATACACATACACACACACACATCAAAACTACACATTATTGCTGTTTCTTTATCATTTGTACTCTAATAGACCCCGCCTTATTTATTAAAAAGCATATACACTGGACTACCTTAGTCAGGGAACTAGATCCCGCATGCCACAACTAAAAGTTCGTATGCCACAGCCGAAGATCAAAAATTCCATGGGCTACAACTAAGACCCAGGATAGCCAATTAATATTTAAAAATAAAATGCATGTCCTTTCCCTTTTTCATAATATTCTGATACATAAACATACATCCATGTACATTTCTCTAAGAATACAGCTGCACACACATGTTGAGAATTGTTGTAACCTATATGTGTTCATATATATATATGTTGGTCTCCTTTATACAACATAGCATCAGAATATTTTGCCTACTTTTCATGTGTGTGCGTAGTCAGTCATGTCTGACACTTTGTGACCCCATGGACTGTAGCCCACCAGGCTCCTCTCTCCATGGGGATTCTTCAGGCAAGGATACTGGAGTGGGTTGTCATGCCCTCCTCTAGCGGATCTTCCCAACTCAGGGATCGAACCCAAGTAGCCCACATTGCATGTGGATTCTTTACTATCTGAGCCACCAAGTCCAAGAATACTGGAGTGGGTAACTGCTTCCTTCTCCAGGGGAACTTCCCAACCCAGGAATTGAACTGGGGTCTCTTACATTGCAGGCGGATTCTTTACCGCACTGCTAAGTATGAAGATAAAATTATTTTTACTAATAAATAGGACTTTTGGAAACAATGCTGGTGATCAAATGGGGATGAAATGAGGATTTCCCAGTGAAATGGAAATGCACAAATATTCACATAATACTTATATTACATACTCTGCTGTGTGTTAATTTTATTCATAATAACTAAATGAGTGACAATGCTGCCAACATTTAAGGCAATAGAAACAAAAATGAATTCCTTTCACTTTGCACTGTAATAATAGGTTGAGATTTATCTATTTTTAATAGATTTAAAATATTCTGAGTGGAAGAGTTACTGATTCGATCCAATATAAAGATGATATAGGAACAAAACCACCTTCAGAAAAATCAGGTTACTCAAAATGGATACAGAAATTATTTAAGAATCATTTTATAAGAAAGAGTTGAAACTATTATTTCAACTATATATTTTTATCTCATTCCCAGTATTTCTGTAGCCTGAAATTTAGATTAAAATACTGCATAATAGCTACTTATAACATGCATTTTAAAAACATTTACCTTTTTAAGCATCATGAAAAGTGTGATTTAGTATACAGTACTTTGGAAAGATTCTGAGGCATATGGCTGATTGTAGAGATTTTTTAAAACCCCGTAACTATTATACTAATCTGAAATCAGGAAAAATATTCAAGGAGTCATTTATAGATGACTGATTTGTGAAACATTTTGTAGTTCATTAAACTCTTTTAAACACTGCCTGCTAAAATATTATCTCTAGATAAATTATTAATGTGTGCTTTTAATGAGAAGATTATATGCAATTCAAATACCAGCTAACTTAGCAGAAAGTGCTAACTGAAACCAATAACTAATTTCTTTATTACAAGAATCTTAAGTGATTTCCCAGAGACATATATCTATTAGGTGAAACAGTACTTAAAAATATTTATATATCAAAGCTCTCTAAAATACAGAGGTTTTTTTTTTTTAATATATATATATATATTTTTTAAATATATTTAAATATTTAAATATATATATATATATATTTTTTTTTTTACAGGGCAGTAATATCAGGACAACCTGGGCCTTCCCAGGTGGCTCCGAGGTAAAGAAGCTGCCTTTAGGTAAAGGTAAAGAAGCGGGAGATGTGGGTTTGATTGCTGGGTCTGGAAGATCCCTTGGAGGAGGATTGGCAATCCACTTGAGTATTCTTGCCTGGAAAATCCCATGGACAGAGGAGTCTGCCAGGTTACATACAGTCCATAGGGTTGCAAAGAGTTGGACATGATTCAGCACGCATGCAATATAAAGACAAAATTATAATAGGATGAATATTTAAATGGATTACAAGTGTAATCATTTCATAAATTTAAAAGTATTACTGTAGAAAAGGAAAAAACTTTGTTTTCAAAATATTTTAATAACAAAATTAATACATATTTGGCAGTGAAAATGAATTTTAATTATTTGATTACATGGTCATGCCATATCTGTGTAATAAAATTTCTATCATGGTGGTAAGTTTTCAGATGATGAAAACCTCAGTTTTTTTCCCCCTAAATTTGTGTGTACTGTATGGCCCAATAGTACGTGAAACAGTGCTCGGATTCTTTACAAAGTTGTGTAGTAGATCTCTTCTCTTATACAGTGTCTAATTCACTGTATTCCTTGTAGCCAAAAGTGATCGTGAGATCATTCAAAGATTTCCGGTTTAACCAAGAATGATAAAGGTTAAATTGCTTGCCAAAGAAACAAAGTGCCAAGCTGTTTTCTAATGTATAGGTTGTGAGTGTGTCCTCAGTTGTGTTTGACTCTTTGTGACCCCATGGACTTGTAGCCCACCAGGTTCCTCTGTCCATGAAATTTTCCCAGGCATGAATACTGGAGTGGGTTGCCATTTCCTATTCCAGGGGATCTTTCTGACCTAGGGATCAAACCTGTGCCTTTTACCTCTCCTTCATTGGTAGGTGGGTTCTTTACCACTGTGCCACCTGGGAAGCCTTTATATTTAGGTTACGTTTAGATTATTTCAAGTTAATTACTAATTGCATGGATTTTACTAAAGTTATCTAATGTTCTAGGATATCTAATTAAGTTTAGGGAAAAAAAAAACTCTACACTATGTTTCTTTTTCTTATTATTTTATATTTTGATGCTTTTTAAACCAAATCAAGTTTCTGATTTTTTTTTGAGAAGTTAACTGGAAAGACTGAGTATTTAAATTTATCCATTAAATCACTTAAAAATTTAAATATACAGTTAGAACGCCTGTGGATACCTAATGCACACTGAAGATTACTTAAGATTATACTTTAACATTTTAGATCAAACCAAGAAACAAGAATTTTAATGGATGCATATGAAGCAGAATCTATCCTGTTTGCAAATACTTCTAACTTATGTTGAAAGGTACTGTCCATAAAAGGTATGTGCAATTATTTTTGTGGAAGAGTAAATACTGTTAGGAAATAAGGTATTTTCTAAGAGAAAATGGTCAAAATAAAGTAAAAGTGATGACTAAGGGATAAGCAAAGACCAAGGAGCGTTACTTTACTCCCTAGTTCGACAAAAATTGAGTTGTAACCTGTGCGGTTGCTAATCAGCAGAACACCCTTAAAGGAATTCAGGATGAAAAACAGGACAAGGCATTCTGTAGTTTGGAAAAACAGGTTCCACAGATAGATTGATATGGATTTGAGGAGGAATTTTAATGAACCTAGATAACTACATCTTCCTATACACAGAATATCACTAAAAATCATTAACTTGAGATTAGCAGTAATCTTTTACTAGGAATATATGCTTGGATGCGTGTCTTCCTCAGCCAAAAACCGTACATAAATGGTCCTCTCCCTGCCTTTTCAGAGCAGTTCTCTCAGAGCTAGTGAGAGACTATGTCCTTGGCTATTGTCATGACCCTGAATAAAATTGAACTCTTACATTGTTCATTTTTCTTTAAGTTCACAAAGCTAATAATGACAAGTAAACCAGGGATGGCATGTTAGTATGTAGATATGTGCACTGGGATTTGAGATTATCTCTGCTAGATTCTGCTGAGATTGGCTACAGGGTAAGTATTAGGAGTAAGTCAGTTCCACATGCCTCCTCCCTGCGGAAAGGAAAACACACCTCTCATCTGGGACTTGGGGTTTTCATGAAGGAAGGAAGAGTGCAAGAAGGGTAAATAGAAACATGCCATGCATCTTAAGGTTTCTGCTCAGAACTAGCACATATCACTTTAGCTCAAGGGACTTCTGTGCCCTCATTCAGAAATCCATTAAGAACATTTCTACCCCAAGTTATTTCAGGATAGAATTTTATCAAATTTAGTTCCACTGTTATACACAGGTTGAATTTTTCTGTCTATAATAGCAGCCTAATGGCTAACTACCATTTATCTCTAATGTCAATGCCACATACTTTATGTTTTGTTATGGCAGCATTTTACATCTGATATCAATGTCTGTATTGGCAAGTTTTATTATACTCATGCATAACCTTCAATCGACAACACTGCCATTTACAATGCCTTGCATTTCTATCTTGCTTTCATGTTTAACAATGTGTTGTGACTCTTCAGAGCTCTCCTGGGCTTATCTTTGCTAGATTTTGATGCAGGATGCAATATTGCTTCACATGTCTCCTTGCTTTGGGAACCAGTATGAAGGAGTGTATCTTACATATGATGTGCCTTCAAAGTAGAAGATGGAAAAACTGGGGTGGTGAAAGGAAATAGTGGCAAACTCTGTTCTGTCCACCTTCTATTGGTCAAAAAAATTACCTGGCCAAGGAAAAAGTCTGTGGGAAATAATTTTTTTTTTCCATATGAAACCTTTGCAAGAGTGAGGAAGAAGAACCATGGTTAAACAATACAATTTATAAACCTAGTAAACTAGATAAATACCCTTGCATTTTTATGTCCTTGCCTAGCCTACTTTCTTTCAAAAATAAGCACTATTCAAAAATATTTCACTAAGCTAGATGAAACTATTATCAAGTTGACTCATTCTGGCTTTCTCTTTTGTAAATCATCAATTTTATATATTCTTCTATCTCCACATATTAGAACAATGCAAAGAAGCCTGATGTTTCTGAAACTAAAGGCTGAGACAATTATTATTAATAATCATGGTGATGAATATTTAAAGTTTATGACAATATGAAGATCAGGTAAATGTTTCTAACGATAATGTTTTGGCTAAACAATTTGTTCAACATATTATGTTATGTTGAAAGATGAAATTACTAGATATTTTCAGCTCTCTAAGGAGTAGCAGTAGGCAAGGGTTTGGGATTTTTATTTGTTTGTTATGTTATTAATGTACACATAAGCTCACTGAAAAAAGAAGCTGTCTTTGCTGGGCATGGGCTCAATGCCACTGATTTTATCACCAGGGAGGAATATGTGCAATAATTGCAATTTCTATATTTCAGCTTTTGAAAAAAATTTAACAATGTTATGAATGAGTGATTCTGTAATAATTCTGAAATAAATATATGTTCAAGCAGTTATACATGCCTACATGAGACATTCTACTTCTAAACTTCTTTGAATTTTAGAAGAATTAATTAGTAATTAGTAACCTGTTATTATTTTTGTTCATAAGAGCTGGTCAAACATAACTTACTAAGCAAACTCAGTGGGGATGAATACAATATATATTGTCTTTTAAACTTATACCAATCTCAAGAATTCTAAATTTATATGAAATGATTTTATACCTGTAAGTGACTAAGCCCTAACCATTTCCTTAGGGAAGAGGGAGTCGTACTTCAAAATGTGTCTTCCTTTCTGGTAACATGATTAGATTCTATGTCTCACTTCCATTGCAGTGAAATGCACAAGTGATTGTCAGTGGAATGTAAGTAGAAAATTATAAGAATTGTCTTGTAAACACTGACTATTAATTTAGAACTAGTACAGAAAAGTGAAATAAATTTGCCTGTCTTTTTCAAACACTGTATTATGGCGCTTTACATTAACACCAACAAACCCATTACAGTCATTTGACTTAGCAATAAGGCATAGTCATTGTAATAATACCTTCTTATATATTAATAGCATATACACAGAGAGATGTTAAGATAGAATCTCTCACTAAATGTAAAATCCTCTTTTGTTCACTTTTCATCACATAAATTAGGTAATGTCTTGGGTAACAGAGAAGACATCTCATTTTACATCACTTTACAAAATCATACAAAATAAACATACCCAATATCAAAAAGTACCACTGCTAAGTTATATATATGTAAAAACATATGTCAGTTTTGCTGTTCCTCATTTAGGGTTAAAATAAATTATTCCATATTACTTTTTTAAAGTTCATATTTTCAAAAAGAGGTATTTCAAAAATCAAACGTAGTTGAAAACTTACTGGAAACAAATAATATTCAGAATGATATTTGGAATGTTTATACACAAAGTCTGAAAACCCTGTTGACAAGAAATATACAAGATTAAAGATTTTGTTGTTTTTAACTATGTGTTGAAATGTAATTATTTAAGCTTCAGGAAAGATAATTATTAAATATGAAATGATAAACTATTTGTTATTTATAAGATGAGTTTTCTACAATTTAAACTTAGAAAGGTACTTAGAAGTAGCAGGGTGACAGGCGCTGACATAAAGACAATATAAATGCACACTGCTGTACAAAACATATTTGAAATCTATTTGTACTTTAAGTATTGACTAAGTTATTTTAATGCATAATTTTGATGACTCTCAAATTTGCTCTTTTCCTAATTCAGACAAACAAGCCATTTATTCCTATGTGCTTGCTCATTAACTCAACTTGATGTAATACTAACTACTGCCAAGAGGAAATATCATTGATGACTTAAGTGTCTACAGTTTGGGTTCTCCCAAGTGTAGTCCTTACAGGCAAAGGTGAATATCTGGGGGAAATAGGACAGAGAAAATTTAATAAAAATTATATTAATAAGGGAGTCGCTCATAAGGACAACTAAGGCTCAATCCTCTCTGGGTGTGGGGAAGGTCTGAAAAATACAGTGGAACAAACCCCCAGAGCTGTTTTGCCAGAGGAAAACAGACTCCAGCATTTACCTACTAACACTCGTCCTGCATTGGTGGAGCACAGCTCTTGGAGTGATGAATCCCATAATTATAGAACTGTATTTGACATGGGGAGTTAAGTGTCCTTGGTGCTGGAGAAAGCTCTCAGTTAGAGAAGGGATACAGATGCAGTCTGTTGGAAAAAGACTGTAGCTACAGGTGGGGTCACGTGGCCCAGGGCAATGTTCTGCTTCCTCAACAGCATCTGCCAGGCTCTCCTTTATACTTATTACACTGTATCTGTTCATCTGTTATTTATGGAACACCTTTTAGTGGGCTGGAGAAGGAAAGGGCAACTCACTCCAGTACTCTTGCCTGGAAAATCCCATGGATGTAGGAGCCTAGTAGGCTACAGTCCATAGGGTCGCAAAGAGTCAGACATGACTGAGCGACTTCTCTTTCTTTTTTTCTTTTCTTTTTAGTGAGCAAGGTCTGTTCTAAATGTTTGACGGACAGCAGTCAACAAAATAAAATCCTTATCCTTGTGGAAATTCTATTCCAGTGGAAAATAAAGATGTTAAAATAAAAAGTAAATGATTAATTATGTATATCTCTTAAGTATATAAATATTTAGAATTTAGATAAGTTGTCTACATCCCCCTTCCCCACCTCCATGTATCTGGGAATGACAAACAGCAGGTTTTTATTAATTTTAAGCAAGAGTTTTGCCCTACAGGTACCTGAAAACGATGAAATAGATTGCTCTTAAATAGTTGAATTTTTATATATCAAGGATAATGTAGAATGATTAGTAGATTAAATAAGATGTTAGATTAAATGAGAATTCAAATCTTTTCTGACTTTAAGAGGAGTACTGATTTAATTTTAATATTTGTTTTGGTTCTTTAAGCTGCAAAAATTGTTAGCCCCTTTTGGAATTAAAGAATAATATTTGAAATATTTCATCTCATCAAAGAACATACTCTGATTCAAGGTGGACATATCTTAAAACTATGTAAACAGCATATATTTATTAAATTTCTAGCCCCTATAATAATACCAGATATACAATACACACTACAATATCTGTCCAAAATACATATGTATGAACTTAAACATTAATTTAAATATCTTGAAAGTATTAGATTAATATTTAAATTTTCATATTTGTCAACAAGCCATTTATGCATGCATTTTTTCTCCAACATATATTTAAATTTTGAAATTAAGTTCAGAGTTTAAAGACGAGAAAAAGGAATTTTGATTCTAAAATTTAATTGAGAATATTTTGCAATTGAAAGTCATTACGTAATAAAGATTTGAATACAATGCTATTTCTTCTGAAGTTGACGGTTGGTAGGGGGCTGCTACTGCTAAGTTGCTTCAGTCGTGTCCAACTCTGTAATCCCATAGACGGCAGCCCAGCAGGCTCTCCTGTCCCTGGGATTCTCCTGGCAAGAACACTGGAGTGGGTTGCCATTTCCTTCTCCAATGCATGAAAGTGAAAAGTGAAAGTGAAGTCGCTCAGTCGTGTCCGACTCTTCGAGACCCCATGGACTGCAGCCTACCAGGCTCCTCTGTCCATGGGATTTTCTAGGCAAGAGTACTGGAGTGGGGTGCCATTGCCTTCTCCCTGGTAGGGGGCAGGCATGCCCAAAACACAATTTCTGAAATGTCCTATATAAAATATATTGTATACAAATATCAGGGAATTTTGGAGAAAATAAATTTGTGAGAAATATATATAATAAGTTAAAGAAGTATCTGTCTTCTTCTGATTGTTTTTATTTGAACCAGAAACAATGAAAAATCAGAAATGTCTGAATACATAGTGGAGACCCTTCCTTCCTGGAAGAGCTTTAATAGAACAATATAGTTGTTGTTCTATATAAATATAGTATTTCTTATAGTCTTGCTTCTTCTCTGAAATATCTGATGTAGATTACTCTAGATAAACTTTTAAACTACTACTAAGGTACATAATATTATAGCACTAATACACCTTCAAACATCCCTAGAAAATTACTACATATACATGTATACACACACTCAAACACTTGAAGTAGAGGCTTTAGTTAAATTCTCTAGTAGTTATAATGTTTATATACAGCCATTATCCCTGGAGGAGGACAAGGCAACCCACTCCAGTATGCTTGCCTGGAGAATCCCATGGATAGAGGAGCCGGGAGGGCTTCAGTACATGGGGTCCCAAATAGTTGGATATGACTGAAGCAACGTAGCATGCACACACAGCCATTATAATTTGATAATTTCAAATGAGAGCTATTTATAATATTTATATACACATTATAATTGATTCCAGAAACTGACAAAACAAATACAAAATCATGGTCATATAAACAAGATAACTACATTCCAGGAATCATTTCTACTAGACATACAAATACATAATAACGCCTGTAAAGCTACATTTTTGGATTTGCATACAATTTGGATGTATATGTTCCTAAACTTTATATACTACATTATAAAAGAGAAATAGTGTATAATTAGAGGTGGTGTATTTCTTAAGCTAGACTCATAAGAGGTTCTTTATGTTCAACTGAAGGTGCCCTTAGAATCCCAGAATAAATTTGTGTAGACTTTTTTTTTTTTTTTAATGAGCTGAGGTTCTAAGAAAAGCCTTTCTTAAGATGGCAGTCTCACTTTAGATTCCTAAAAGAAAGGACTGGAAACAAGTTACAGTGTTACTGCAGTTATGGGTAGTGTTATGCCACAGGGCAATAATGGCTTTGTGTGTGTCATAAGCATTGTGATGAATATGGTAAATGTGCATTATGAAAAAAAAAGACATTTTTTGTTTTGTTTTGGATGATGTTCATTAGATATATGTTAATATTAATACTTACCTTTTCATTGTAGACATATCCTCAACCAAGTTGCAAGTTTTTATCAAGGAAGTGAAAATGACCTTATGGGCTTTTATCTAATAATTAGGACCAATATCTACTTATTTTAATTTTTTCATTTCTTTACTTAGACGATATCTACAAAGGTGATATAAAAAGCCAATACCTATGATCCATTCGTTATATTCTAAGCGGGACAAATATTTAGATTGAATTATCTTCCTTTCATGTAACCTGGATTTAATGTTAAGCATACAGTATGACTGTGTGGATCACAACAAACTGTAGAAAATTTTGAAAGAGATGGGAATACCAGACCACCTGACCTGCCTGAGAAATCTGTATGCAGGTCAAGAAGCAACAGTTAGAACTGGACATGGAAGACTGGTTCCAAAGCGGGGAAACAGTATCTCAAGGCTGTATATTATCACCCTGCTTATTTAACTTATATGCAGAGTACATCATGAGAAATGCTGGGCTGGATGAAGCAAAATCTGGAATCAAGATTGCTGGGAGAAATATCCAAAACCTTAGATATGCAGATGACACCATCCTTATGGCAGAAAGGGAAGAGGAACTAAAGAGCCTCTTGATGAAAATGAAAGAGGAGAGTGAAAAAGTTGGCTTAAAGCTCAACATTCAGAAAACTAACATCATGGCATCTGGTCCCATCACTTCATGACAAATAGAAGGGGAAACAGTGGAAACAGTGACAGACTTTATTTTTGGGGCTCCAAAATCACTGTAGATGGTGACTGCAGCCATGAAATTAAAAGACATTAACTCCTTGGAAGGAAAATTATGACCAACCTAGACAGCATATTAAAAAGCAGAGATATTACTTTGCCAACAAAGGTCCGTCTAGTTGAAGCTTTGGTTTTTCCAGTAGTCATGTATGGACATGAGAGTTGGACTATAAAGAAAGCTGAGTGCTGAAGAATTGATGCTTTTGAACTGCAGTGTTGGAAAAGACTCTTTCGAGTCCCTTGGACTGCAAGGAGATCCAACCAGTCCTATCTAAAGGAAATAAGTCCTGAATATTCATTGGAAGGACTGATGCTGAAGCTGAAACTCCAATACTTTGGGCCACCTGATGCAAAGAACTGACTCATTGGAAAAGACCCTGATGCTAGAAAATTTTGAAGGTGGAGAAGAACGGGACAACAGAGGATAAGATGGTTGGATGGCATCACTGACTCAATGGATATGAGTTTGAGTAAGCTATGGGAGTTGATGATGAACAGGGAAGCCTGGCGTGCTGCAGTCCACGGGGTCACAAAAAGTTGGACACGATTGAGCGACTGAACTGAACTGATACAATTTCTAGCATTATATCAAGTACTTGAAAGGCCACAAAAAAAAAAAAAAAACCCACAAAGAATTCTTCCATCTTAATATTTAGCTAATAACTGCTTAATAATTTACCTTAAGATAGCTATCATGGAAATAAAGCACATTTTGTGTTGATGGATACCTGGTAGGATACAAATTATCTGTATCAGAGATGAAAAAAGTAACTAGTATTGCTTCCTTTCTCTCCGTTTTCTTTTCCATTTTCCTTATATTTTTCTTTTCCTCCCCTTGCTTTCATCTTTGTCTTTCATGTTTTACTCCCACTTCCTTTCCTTTGAATAATTCTATTCTATTATTGTCAGGCCAGAGAAGGCAATGGCACCCCACTCCAGTACTCTTGCCTGGAAAATCCCATGGATGGAGAAGCTTGGTAGGCTGCAGCCCATGGGGTCGCTAACAGTCGGACACGACTGGGTGACTTCACTTTCATGCATTGGAGAAGGAAATGGCAACCCCCTCCAGTGTTCTTGCCTGGAGAATCCCAGGGACGGGGGAGCCTGGGGGGCTGCCGTCTATGGGGTCGCATAGCTTTGGACACGACTGAAGTGACTTAGCAGCAGCAGCATTGTCAGGTACCTTATTTCCCTCTTTTTATCGCTGCTTTCAGCTTTACTAGCTCTTGTTTTGCTGCCTTTCCCTCCGATGTCTTTGGCTAAGGGTAAAAGAGAGGATGAGCTCAGAGAGGTTATGTCTTGGTTCATAAACCACTGGCAATTTGTTTTTCACTTATAATTTAAAATAACACTTGGTTAACCCACTGCTGATTGTATGGTGCTTATGCCATGTTGTTTCCTAGAGATAAATTATCTTCTTTGACTCTTACCACAGACCGCTTTAAAATGCTTTGGAATCCAGTCTAGCTGCCTCAAATTTATTCTGTAACACAGATGATTTGGGGAGTGGTGGAGAAGGGGAGGCTTGCATGCTTGCTTGCATACACAAACACACACACACAAGACAGGGAATACATAATGACTGTATTAACATGTGAATTCCTGTTTGCCACCTGCAATGTTGAATTAGTAAACACTACTGAGCTCAGTGCATGCATGAAACTAACGTGAAGGACATTTATTATTCCATATATTATTACTAAGCCCTAAAAATACATGGTGTCCTGAAATGGATAACAGAATGCCAAAAATTCTTTAGTTCTTCCATTTGAGAGTTGGGTATATTCTTATTCTCCTTGTGGCCTGGCTCAAGACTGCTCTGGTGACACTCTGTGTTTAAGCTCTAAAACATGCAGCAAGTGCTACCCTTAGCCTTTTGGAAGTCTGAGTCACCATGAAAGATGGCCAGCTATTTGGGGAGACGAGCTGGAGAAGTCCTAAGATTACATTGCAGGGGGATCTAGCTGAGTTCAGCTTTCAGCCTTTTCCTCCTTCCCAAGATTGTCAGACAGATGAGTAAAATCACAGACCATTGAAATCAGTCTAGGTGCCAGCAAAATACAGTTACCAAGGAGTTGATGCCGCATGGAATGGAAGAATCATCCCTGTGTGCATATTTATGCCTCACAAAACAGTCAGACATGTTCAAGTGGTGGTTATTTAAAGCCCTGTGTGTTCAGGTGTCTCTTGCTTATCAGCAGACAAAGAGATCATGTTTTCTCTAAGGACATGAGAAAAAAAAAAATCTACGTAGTCTTCTGCTTATTTATGTGGCTACTGTATATTGTCTAGGTGGTTAATAACATTTCATATCTCTATCCTGTGGCTCTGAGTTGAGGAAAGAGGAGAGAGCACTGAACAGATTCTTGCATCAAAAAAAAACCCCTGATATATTTCTCTTTCCCCTTCCTTTGTGATTTTAGTGAGAGAAGCACGCTTAAGACAGGAGGGCATAATATAAATAAGAGGTCTGTCAGAGAGGAAAGGGTCAAAAGCTAGCCAAGTTGATGCCAAATATCAGTAGCGCTGCCCTGAAAGAGAGACACTTCTTTGGGGTTCAAAGCTGTGATTTAGTGATTGCATCGCTGCTTATAACTTTCCATAGGAGTGACTGGAGGAGTCGTGGTGCATGCAGGCAGCTCTCATAAGCCTGAGCACACTTTCTGTGTTTGAGCAGCTCCCAGTGCTGTAACACAGTTTCAAATTGCACTTCACTGTTCCTTTGAAGCATTATTCTGTCTTTCTTTTGGCCCAGTCTGCTGCTTTTAAAGCCCCTCCTTCTGCTTTTAAAAAGATGAAAGGATCCGTGAGAGTCAATTATTTTTAAAAGAATAAGACAGAAAAACAATACTAGGAACCGAGAAGCTGGGTGACAAATATCTTTGTGAGTTACTTAAAACAGGTGAAAAGTGTGAGACTTTCTTGATGTCAACTGTTCACAAAAGAGTTTAATAACATGTAGTCTCCTGGTCTGCAGATGTATGGAATTCTATTATGTGGCTGCACTGTACTTGGAAAACATCACCAAAATAAGACAGCCAGTGCACATTCATATCATTATCCATCAGGTTTTTGTGTGCTAAGTCGCTTCAGTCAGGTCTGACTTTTTTGTGACCCTATGGACTA
Organism: Bos indicus; assembly: GCF_029378745.1. Lineage (NCBI taxonomy): Eukaryota > Metazoa > Chordata > Mammalia > Artiodactyla > Bovidae > Bos > Bos indicus. Next base: position 84,852,869 of record NC_091763.1, on the reverse strand, counting down.
TAGTCCACCAGTCTCCTCTGTCCATGGGATTCTCCAGGCAATACTGGAGTAGGCTGCCATGCCCTCCTCAAGGGCATGAATTGAGCCTGTGTCTCTTACATTTCCTGTATAGGCAGGTGGGTTCTTTACCACTAGCATCCCGTGGGAAGCCCCATCAGGTTATTACTGAAATATAATTATAAAGTACTTCTCTCCTGAAAAGTATAACTAAATGTGGCAGTATTTTAAAAACATCTTTTTTGTGACCAAATACTTTGAAAATATATGGAAAGGTGAGTTAGCTTATTTGATGATCATAAAAATGAAAATATGATTAAGAAAAATGAAACTGAAATTCAGAATTTAAGCTATTACTAGACACTGCATTACCTACTTTTCATAAAATATTTCAAATACCTGTAAAAATATAAACTAATACCCAAATTTTGGCCTCACAAGGAAAGGCCAGCAGTCAATCTATTGCCAAAATCTTCCACGATGTTCTGCTACCTATTGATTTGATGAAATATATAGCACAAACAATGCCAAATTTGAGTACAATTTGAAATAATGCCTGCTAGCTGAGGCTACTGAACTCCAATTGAAATATCTATGAAAACACAGCAAGAGACACAAAGTTATAATACTAAATAAAACCTGTGAACACCAGACAAGGATTTGCAAGGTCCCTGAAGAAACAGTTCTGAACCATAACAGAGATAGTGGAAGTGAAACTCACTCAGTCATGTCCAACTCTTTGTGACCCTGTGGACTATATAGTTCATGGAATTCTCCAGGCCAGAATACCGGAGTGGGTAGGCTTTCCCTTCTCCAGGGGATCTTCCTAACCCAGGGACCGAACCCAGGTCTCCCTCATTGCAGGAGGATTCTTTACCAGCTGAGCCACAAGGGAAGCCCAAGAATACTGGACTGGGTAGCCTATCCATTCTTCAGCGGATCTTCCCTACCCAGAAATCGAAGCGGGGTCTCCTGCATTGCAGCTGGATTCTTTACCAACTGAGCTATCATAAGACCTACAGCAAAAAATGAAAAACTTTAAGATGATGATGGTAGATTTCCATGCAATCACAAAGAAAACGAATCTTCCTAGACTAGACTGGGGAAATATCTGATCCTTCATCCATCCAAAATATACATGAATACACCTTACAGGAATATTCTGTTCTTAGTCCCCTCAAATGTGACTACATTAAATGCTCTGGTTCTCATTCCATCTCAGGAATGAGTTAGACATTCAGTGATCTGTTATCCCTAGGATGTGAAGTCCATCATAAGCCAAGACAGAGATGGAAAAAGCTGGAGTGTTGGTATGTGAGGGGCTTCAGAGGCTCATGTGCTGTTTCTGAAAAGGAAAGAATTGCATCCTGCTTCAAATACTCCACTAATAAATTCTTGTCATTGAAAAAATGAAAGCCCTTTAATTTCAGTAGAATCATATCAGATATAAACTTTAAACAACAGACAGTTGGGTACACATATATTACAATCCAGATTGCTTTCTGACTCAGAGAATTAGGAGGGCAGAAATAATTTACCCATTCTATTTATGTCAAAACGTCAGCCAAGCTGGAGCCCTCTCCATTTAAGACTGGGAAACAAAGAGCACTTGAATTTGTAATAAAACTGATAAAAAGCCAACATGAAAAGTGAATAGCAATGAAGACAAATATGAAAAATATAACTGTGTACTCACAACTCAAAATGCTGACCGTAGAGAATAGATAAAAGATAAGATAACATAATGAGAATTTTTGATAAAAATAAACAGAGAAGAAAAGGAATCTCATAGGGATATGAAAATATTATAAGGAAAACTAAAAAGTTCTAAAGCGGTCTATTTTGAAAGAAAACTATGTAAATTAGAATCAGTATTACAGATGAAAACTGTAGGACTCTCTCTTATAATCTAGAGAATAAGGACAAATAATTAGAATGTAAGATATATTAATATATAATTAAGAAGGGCATCCCTGGTGGCTCAGACTGTAAAAAGTCTGCCTACAATGCAGGAGACCTGGGTTCGATCCCTGGGTTGGGAAGATCCCCTAGAGAAGGAAATGGCAACCCACTCCCGTAGTCTTGCCTGGAAAATCCCATGGACGGAGGAGCCTGGTAGGCTGCAGTCCATGGGGTCGCGAAGAGTCTGACATGACTGAGCGACTTCACTTCACTTCAATATATAATTAATATATTTAAATGTAGGGTATTAATGTGACAATAAATAACATGAAAAACGGAATGAAATGAAACAAAATATAACACACATCCTTGAAAATGAAAAGGAAAGTTGATTTAAGGTAATATAAACATGGATATATAAGAGAGAAAGAGCAAAAGTAAATCTTTAGAAAGCACAAAACATATTTAATAACAATAATCTGGTTCTAGAAATCTATGATTTTTATCCGCAAAATTGTACTGATAGACTCAAATGTATACATGTGAAATCCCAATGGTGATTTAAATTTGAAAGAATGATGAAGGATAAATAAGAACATCCAAGAACATATTTTAAAAGAAAAATAATGTGAGAGTACATATTATGCCAGATACTATCATATATTATAATGTTGATTTGAGTGAATGAAATAATACACGCATAGTTAATTAACAGAATTTACCCATTCTTAAAGATGTTAGTAGTACTCTCTTTAAAGTCAGGCAGGAGAAAAGAATGCCTTCTATCCCTGCATATACTGAATAAGGGAGGTTTGGGTAAACACAGGAAGTAAAACATCTAAGGAAAAAAGAAAAATATTGATCTCAAAAAAGGAAAACTGTCATAATTTGCTAGCAAGATAATTTATAAAAAATAATTTTTGGACTGATACACAAATTTACACAGATCAGTTGTATTTATAAACACCAGTATAAACAATTAGAAAAAGTTACAAATGAAAGAAGGGGATTTTCCTATAGTCTCTAAATTTTGGCTAAGGCACAAGACAGGGAAAAGAAACGTGCACTCACTAATCAAGATGGCCTTAATCTTCCACTCATTTTGACTAAATTTTAGACAAGCTTCTTCCTGACTCAAGGCTCTGACCTCCCTTTACTTAGAACATTTACTTTAGGAAAAAAGTGTACTTGTAAATTCTTCCTCTGCCACATTGACATGTAAATCTTTTTAAAAGCCTCTTGCCAGTTTTACTACCTAAAATTTCTTTCTGAAGGACCTGGGAGCCAACCTTCAAAATGCAGTCATCACGGAGGATAGAGCATCTATCTTCTAGTTTCTGTGGGATGATAGGAGGCTGATGTCAATTGGAGCCTTGCTCCAAGTTTTAAACCTGCTTCCTCTTATGAAGTCTACTTATCCCTTGGGTAGAGCCAATTATAGGAAACAGGTGGCCTAACACTTCCCCACTCCAGTTCTTAAAAACTCTCCAACCGTTTATTTGAGACTGAGCTGTGGCCTCTCACCTCTATTACAATAGTCTTGAGTAAATTGTCCTTACCTGTTTAACTTTGTCCAGTAAAATTCTTTGCTTTGACACTAAACTTACTTTGAAGAAGGAAGGGAAACCAGAAGTTGCAGAGAAGTTGGGAAAGTAATGAACAAGGAAGGAAGAGTAAAATAATCTTCTCCAGGGCTTCATTGTATGTGTCAGCCCAGAGGTAGGGAAAGAGAAAAATCTATGACCTGGGAGTCAGATTGAAATTTTCAATTGCACTCTACTGGAACCATCATTTTAATATTGAACAATGACTTGAAAGCAATAGCTTCTGTCTTAGGAGCTATTCAAGGGGCAGGTGTTGGATAAATATAGACTTCCTGATTATTCTTCCAAGTTAAGCAGATATTTAAATAAATTTTAAAAAGTATACCACTTACAAGGGGCTTCCCTGGTGGCTCAGAGGTTAAAGCATCTGCCTGCAATACAGGAGACCTGGGTTCGATCCCTGAATCAGGAAGATCCCCTGGAGAAGGAAATGGCAACCCACTCCAGTATTCTTGCCTGGAGAATCCCATGGACGGAGGAAACTGGTAGGCTACAGTCCACGGGGTCACAAAGAGTCAGACACGACTGAGCGACTTCACTTCACTTCATACCACTTACAGTATTAATAGACAATTAAGTACCTAAAATAACTCTAACAAAGTATGTGTAGGAATTTACTGAAGGAAAAAAACACAATAAATGAAAACATATGAGACAGTACTAGTAATTTCCCTCAAATACATTTCTAATATTTAAAATTCAAATTAGATTACTAATTAGATTGTAAATTAGATTACTCCTACTTTTTTGTAGATGTGTAGTCCTGTAGTATCTATTTACTGAGAAGAAAAAAAAAATCAGCATATAAGTAGATCCATGCTATTGAACTGATACCTTCCAGATGTTCAAGCTGGATGTAGAAAAGGAAGAGGAACCAGAGATCAAATTGCCAACATCGTTGGATCATAGAAAAAGCAAGAGAATTCCAGAAAATCATCTACTTCTTCATTGACTATGCCAAAGCCTTTGACTGTGTGACTCACAACAAACGGTGGAAAATTCTTTAAGAGATGGGAATACCAGACCACCTGACCTGCCTCCTAGGAAATCTGTATGCAGGTCAAGAAGTGACAGTTAGAACTGGACATGGAACAACAGACTGGTTCCAAATCTGGAAAGTAGTACATCAAGGCTGCATATTGTCCACCTGCTTATTTAACTTATATGCAGAGTACATCATGCAAAATGCCAGGCTGGATGAAGCACAAGCTGGAATCAAGATTGCTGGGAGAAATATCAATAACTTCAGATATGCAGATGAATGACGCCACCCTTATGACGGAAAGTGAAGAGCCTCTTGATGAAAGTGAAAAAACTGACTTAAAAGTCAACATTCAAAGAGTGAAGATGGTATCTGGTCCCATCACTTCCTGGCAAATAGATAGGGAAACAATGGAAACAGTGACAGACTTTATTTTGGGGGGCTCTAGACCCACTCCAGTACTCTTGCCTGGAAAAATCATATGGATGGAGGAGCCTGGTAGGCTGCAGTCCATGGGGTCGCGAAGAGTCGGACACGACTGAGCGACTTCACTTTCACTTTTCACTTTCATGCATTGGAAAAGGAAATGGCAACCCACTCCAGTGTTCTTGCCTGGAGAATCCCAGGGACAGGGGAGCCTGGTGGGCTGCCATCTCTGGGGTCGCACAGAGTCAGACAGGACTGAAGCAACTCAGCAGCAAAATCATGCAGATGGTGACTGCCGCCATGAAATTAAAAGGTGCTTGCTCCTTGGAAGAAAAGCTATGACCAACCTAGACAGCATATTCAAAAGTAGAGACATTACTTTGCCAACAAAGTCTCTCTAGTCAAAGCTGTATGGATGTAATCATGTATGGATGTGAGCACTGGGATGGATGTGAGCACTGGGATCATAAACTGAGCACGAAAGAATTGATGCTTTTGAACTGTGGTGTTAAAGAAAACTCTTGAGAGCCCCTTGGGCAGCAAGATCAAACCAGTCAATCCTAAAGTAAATCAGTCCTGAATATTCATTGGAAGTGATCTCTGAAGAAGAAGAGTTAACTTCGAGACCAGGGACCAGGCTTGATCACTCAAGAGATTTTGAGTAGCAGAGTTTTATTAAAGTGAAAAGGGACAGGGAAAGCTTCTGGCATAGACATCAGAAGGGGACAGAGAGTGCCCCCCTCACTAGTGTTAGTTAGCAAGGGAGTTATGTACTTTTCAATTAGTTTTTACAATAAATCAAAAGAACGTCTCCAGGTTGTAAAGATCTTACTAGACCCACTCCCATAACTTACATTTTAGGATAACAGGATTAGCCAGAAGGTTTTCAGGAAGGAGAAACTGTCCTCAAGCAGGATACATTGGTGTTATATAATCCTTAGTACAGAGTTTAAACTGAGTTGTTTGTTGTGTAATCATCAGTTCCAGGCTTAAAGAAAAAGTCATTTTATGTGACTAAGACTAAGAAATGTACAGGAAAAAAAAGATGTTTGTCCTTTCTTCTTCCTTGAGAATTCCAGACCCCTTTCTCCTCCTCAGGGACCCTAGACTTCTTATCAACCTGCCTAGGAATTGGCTCTCTCAGAAGGACTGGTGCTGAAGCTCCAATACTTTGGCCACCTGATGTGAAGAGCTGACTCTTTAGAAAAGACCCTGATGCTGGGAAAGATTGAGGGCAGGAGGAGAAGGGGATGACAAAGGATGAGATGATTGGATGGCATCACTGACTCAGTGGACATGAGTCTGAGTAAGCTTCGGGAGGTGGTGATGGACAGGGAAGCTTGGCATGCTGCAGTCGATGGGGCTGCAAAGAGTCCGACATGACTGAACAACAACAGCATGCTGTTCAAACCCATGTTGTTCAAGGGTGAACTGTTTAGGAATATATTTTAATCACATCAAATAAAGGAAAACCTTTTAATGAAAGATGTGAAAACTACAAATCCTATAGGAAATGATTAGTAAAATTGACTACATCCCACTGCTGGGCATACACACTGAGGAAACCAGAAGGGAAAGAGACACATGTACCCCAATGTTCATCGCAGCACTGTTTATAATAGCCAGGACATGGAAGCAACCTAGATGCCCATCAGCAGATGAATGGATAAGAAAGCTGTGGTACATATACACAATGGAGTATTACTCAGCCATTAAAAAGAATACATTTGAATCAGTTCTAATGAGATGGATGAAACTGGAACCTATTATACAGAGTGAAGTAAGCCAGAAAGAAAAACACCAATACAGTATACTAACACATATATATGGAATTTAGAAAGATGATAACAATAACCCTGTGTATGAGATAGCAAAAGAGACACGGATGTATAGATCAGTCTTATGGACTCTGGGAGAGGGAGAGGGTGGGGAGATTTGGGAGAATGGCATTGAAACATGTATAATATCATGTATGAAACGAGTCGCCAGTCTAGGTTCGATGCACAATACTGGATGCTTGGGGCTGGTGCACTGGGACGACCCAGAGGGAGGGTATGGGGAGGGAAGAGGGAGGAGGTTTCAGGATGGGGAACACAGGTATACCTGTGGCGGATTCATTTTGATATTTGGCAAAACTAATACAATATTGTAAAGTTTAAAAAAAAAAAAAAAAAAACTAAGGATGTTCACTCAAGGAAACACATGACCAAGGAATAAGGATCAGACACTGTGAACAGTTTCCACAGGCTCTCATTACCATGTCTACACACCTTCCTCATTTGCACCTAACTTCGTGACTCAAAACTCGGTTGTTCCTGTTCCTTTGTAAAACCAAACTCTGTACTCCTGCACTAGGTTTCTTACTGCTGTTTTTAGTTGAGATCTTTGCTACAGTAATTCTTGCTGTTTAGTTTACACATTCAAATCCTAGCTCTTTACTAGATAATTCTCATTAGTTTACAAGTAGATTGTATTTCTCTCACTCTAAGTATGAAATAAAAATATAGAGTTTGTCTTGAACCGACTTACCCAGCCTGCTGGTTAATCATTGTTCTATTCCCATTTTACAGCAAAAGTCCTTGAATGACTTGTCTCCCCTCCTCTCTTCCACTCCAAATTCTCACTGAAACCCAATCCAATTAAGTGTGTGCCCCACAGACATGGAGATCCTGTCTTCTAAGATGTTAAATTATCGGCACACTTGACTGAGGATTAGCGTTTGTCACAACTGCCCATGCTCTTCTCCATTCCCCTTCCACTTTTCCTGACTTGCCTCATATCTCATTTCCTCTGCCCTTTTTCCTGCTTCCTTTGCTGTCTCTTCCCTCCTTTCTTTCCTCTCAGTATTAAAGTGGCCCAGAGCTCACTGCATGTTCCTTTTCTCCTATTTTTCTTGTGGGATCTCATTCCTTCCCAGAGTTTTAAGTATTACTTCTGTGCCAGCAATTCTAAGATTTACATCTCCAATTCAGATTTTTCCCCTGAAATCTAGACTTGTATATATCATCACCAATATCACAGCAGAATAAATGTCTAATTAACTATCCTTTTAGCGATATCTTTAAAATATTTCCAGAACCTGGTTTTCTCTTACCATCTTTACTGCTTCTCTATTTAAAAGGCTACATCATGTAAAGGCTACATCATTTCTCCCTTGATTTCTGTAGTATTTCCTAACTTGTCTTTCTGCTTTCACTTTGCCTCCTTCACAGACTATTCTTAAGACAGTAGCCAAGCAGATAATTAACGAGGACCTACTGTACAGCACAAGGAACTTTCCTCGATACTCTGTAATGGGATGTATGGAAAAAAAAAATCTACACAAGAGTGGATGTATGTATATGTATCCCTAATTCACTTTGCGGTACACCTGAAGCTAATACAACATTGTAAATCAACTATATTCCAATAAAAATTTATTGTAAAAAGACAGTGGCCAAAGTTGAATCATGCTTTAAAAAGCTAAGTGACTTCTCTCCTCAAAACCCTGCAATAGTTTCCAACATTACTTCAAGTTAATGCTAATGATGTTACATATCCTGCTAGGCCTATATGCCCTCAATCCCCAACTTCAGACATCATTTTTTAAAATTACCTGCTTCATTCCTTTCCACTCAAGTGACCACTTTCCTCTCCTTCTAACACTCCAGGCATGTTCCTGCCTAAGACACTTTGTTCCAAATGTGAAAATATATGACGATTAAAGTTTTTATTACACAAAAAGCATTCTCTACGTTACATATAATTCATTATGAACAAAATGAAAGGCATCAAGCAAAACACTAAAATGGGCAAAGGATATGGACACATATGTCAGGAAATATGAAATATAAATTAGCAATAAGCATAAGTATAGGAACTAGTGATGGCAGTGTAATTCTTACAGTCTTGAGAGCTATTATACATTTTGTATAGGAACATTAAATTTTTATTAGTGATCTTTTAAACAATAATTTCTCATCAATTGATTGGGAAATAAAAAGCAATGGTTATGAAAGTTTTACACATATGCATTTTATCACACTATTTATTTTAATTAAACATTGGAGAGATAAGCCATTAATTTTTAAATAAATGGTTTTATAAAGTATATTTAGTAACCACTCAAAATAATATTTTGAGGATATTTACTGATTCAGAATATGAAATTAAAATGTAGCATGCATGTATTTATATGTGTGAGAATGTGTGTATATGTGCAGCAGAGGAAAGAAATACATTGAAAATGCCCCTGTATTTTCTCCAAGTAGTGGTAACAGAGTTTATTTAAAATGTATTATTTATCCTTGGCTATATTTTCCATGTCTTGTAAGATAAATGTTAGTGAATTTCAGAATTTTATAATCAAAATTTTAAATATTAATCTGTGTTATGTTTTGTGGTGTCAGAAACAGTATGGCTTGTTCTGAACGTACATGACATAAAACTAAAAAGTGGAAATTTAAACTAGAGAGGGTAAATAGAAAGCATCCTTATCTAAGTCAGTAAATTAGTTTATTTTTAATTTTATGGAGATTTTATATAATAAGGTTTTAGAATAGAATGTTTTAAATAGACGGTAAAGAATCTGACTATAATGCAGGAGACCCAGGTTCAGTCCTTGGGTCAGGAAGATCCCCTGGAGAAGGAAATGGCAACCTACTCCAGTATTGTGGCTTGGAGAATTCCATGGACAGAGGAGCTTGGTGGGCTACAGTCCTTGAAGTCAAGAGGAGTTGAACGTGACTGACTGACTTTAACACTTTCACTTTCATACTTTTAAAGCATTTATATCTATTATCCAAGTTGATTTTTGTAATACTTTGTAGTATAAATTTACATTATAACATGTCTTGCCCAAAGTCATGAACACATTTATTCATTTACATATAGATGTGGGTCCCTGGTATGTGCCCAGTGTTGTATCTACTGAAATGCAAGAGTGAACCAGACAGATTTTCTGGGTGTCAAGCAACATCAACACTGATGAACCCTGGATTCAAGCCCATCTTCTGGACCACAGGCTCACACTCTTTCACTACAGTAAGTGTTTCTTAGTGATTTAATTTGAAACTTTGTTTTTGTTTTTTACAGGTTTCTATTTGTCCTCTCACAAAGTAATTGGTCTGAATCTCCACTTCGCAAATGAAACCCAGACTTTGTATACTTTGTAAATATTCAATTAAAATTTAAATTATCTGGATCAAATATTTCTCTTCTATGTATCATTCTGCTGGTGGGCACCTGCTTACACTGTACTTAGAAAGCTGCCAAACAAATATATTCTTTCCACTTGGTAATAGGAAATAATTTCCAGGCCATCACCTTCCACATTATGTTTCATCTTGGCATCAATTTTAATGAAATAATAATGTACTTGGCACCAGAATATCATCTACCATCCAAGGATCTCCAAGTATGTAACAAACATTAATTAAGTAGCACAATAGCTCTATAAGAGAAAACATCATTATCACAATCCTGGAATTGAATAGATTGTTGAACAGGAAAAATAATGATGAGGAGCCCATTTATTTTGAACTAATCAGAAGGGTGTAGGCTGCCAACTTGAATACTTTCAGTTCATTACCTTACTCTAAGAAGTAGGAAAGGGTTGGGATGAGCTGGGACTCCTCAGAAAAAACCTTAAATCCTGAGAGTGGAGTAAAAATTCCCACTTCTTCACCTAGTTTAACATATGAATGCTCTGTGATAATAAATTTAAAACAATTTGTCTGGTTGACCATTGCCTGAGAGCACTAGATTTCAAATCACAAAAAAAGCCCCTAACTCAATCTTAGTTCATTTAAAAAAAAAAAAGATAGTTGTAACTGAGATGGCTAGATGGAAGTTATTGTTTAGTCACTAAGTCGTGTCTGCCTTGTGAACCCATGGACTTGTGAACCCACCATACTCCTCTGTCCATGGGATTTTCCAGGCAAAGATACTGGAGTGGGTTGCCATTTAGGCATATACAGATCAATTAATAAAAAAAAAAATACAGTCATTATGGCTCCTAAAAATGACTCAAATCTAGGTCTTCTGCAATGACTTATGAGATATTTGCTCAGGAAATATAACATTTTTCATTATGGTGAAATGTATTTGTTTTATAAAAGGCAATTAATTTCTGGATAAGAAGATCACTATTTCCCATTTGGCATGGTAACATCTGATCCTTCAGTATCCCAAAGTCAATGATGGTCTTTATCCCAAACAGAAAGGGCCAAAAAGTAACTTCAATATGTTATCTGCAACCAATAAATATAAAAATCATGTGTCATTCTGTTTATCATGCAGGTTTTTTTTATATTTAATTTTATCTAACTTTAATAATTGCTGGATTTTGTGCAATTTCACTATAAAAAGATTTCACACAGTTTGCTGATTTCCAATTGGCAGTGCCTTTCAAAGGTAAAGCTGTGAAGACACATCAGAGGTAAGGGGCTAATGTTTTGCTCAGGAAATGTATTACATTTGCATTTCCTACAGCTCTTCTATTTTGTAGCAGTATATGTGTTTGTATGAAAGATGATTTTAGAATTACTTCTATCCTTTTAAGCAGAAGTAGTTGAAAAATGGTGAATGAAGATGAGATTGGTCATTAAACTCCAGAATATTCAGAGAATGTCCTACTGCATCTGCATTTGGGTTATATCATCCATAAAAAATAAGTTTCTCAGTTATTTTGATTGCCTTTTCAAAAAATACTTGACAGATGCACACTCTTAATTTAAGAGTTCTTGGAAATGTGTGTGTTTCCTTAGTTATAATGTAATAAAGTTAAGATCATTATATTAAATAGTAATTAAATAGTTTATAGAGAATTCTAAATGCTTATTATGAGTTAATCTAATCCTCTGAAAAGAGAACTGTTAATGTTTTACATGTTGTACTTAAAAATAAAAAAAATAAATTATTGCTTAAAAGTGAAATTACTTAAGATACATCACATAACTGCTCTTTTTGAAAGCTTTTACCTGAAATTTTATCTTGCCTATATTCATTCTTATTTCATCATCAATTTAGATAAAACATTTGCACATATTGATTATTTTGAGAAATATTACTTACTACCCAGCAGAGGAGTTCTGTGGAAAGAATACTAGTAAAGAGGAATTAATATATTTTTTTCTTGTTTAAAACAGTAATACTAACATTTAATATTTAGTAAGCAATAAGTTATTAGGCATGTGGTAAATGTTTTCTAAGTACCTGCTTATTTAATCCTCAGAATCCTGTGGTATAGACATTATACTATAGTTAACATTATATATGTATGCATTTGGGAAATAGGTATAAAGTAAAAATGTAATTTACCCAAAAAGACAATTAAGTGGCAGACCTGGGTTGTGAACACAGTACTGGATTGTACTTACTAAGTAAATAGAGTCCATGAGGCATTTCAGTCATGAGAATAGATTAAGGACCATGGATAGTTCCACTCCCCTGCAGTCAATGAATATGAAACTGAAAATATGACTTTGTTTTTCAATATTTGATAAGGAAATCTTAGGCCTGGACTGTAAGACATTGGTGATAGTGTCTGCATTATAAAATGGCTGGGCTAAACTTGGGCAAAATATTGAGATTGTATCTTAGTAATTATATTTTCCAATGTTATTTATACACTATTAAGCCAAACAAATCTCTCCCTTCCTATGTACTAAGGAAGGAACACTTTTCAGATTCACGGTATAAAATTTGCTCCCCTCCCCCATAGATGATCACATATTTCTTTTATAAGCAGACCTGAATAAACTGATAATAATGATTGCATGTGGTAGAACACTATAATTGACCATCTAGACTAAAAAAAAATAGAATTATATTCTACACAGTGTAGCTAAGCTACAGATGCCAAGCTTAATTTAAAGGATATTGCAATTGACTTTCAGGTTATAATTACAATGACCAAATTCTAAGCAATATATGTGAAGCTTATAGGAAAACTCTAGAGCATTCAAAATAATATTAAAGGCTTCCACAGAATAGTGCTGCATAAAATTGTAAACTAAGAGGCAATATTGTCACAATCAGAGCAAATTATGTCACTGGTCTATGTTTTAGCATATTAGAGCAGAGCCACTCTGCTATGATCCATGCCCACAGCTTGTTCGTTCTGATTGCAACATAGTCTTTTAACTATTATACACATCATTTCACACCTAACACCTAACGTTTTCTGGCTAGCACTAAGAATGGCTTTTCTTGTGTGCTGTCTACATTTTTTCCCTTTTATTTTTAAAAGACTGAAAAATATTATACTTTGTAAGCACTATCTACAGGTTTGATTCAAGTAGAATGAATCAGCATTTATTAGGAAAAAACTAAACTGAACAAAGCAAAATGTTGCTTGGTGATAGAGTTTTCCTAGTTTGAGATGCTAATGCTATTACTGCATATTATTAGTGCTGTTCAACATTTCTCCATCTGAAAGTAAGAACACAGTCTTGATGAAATATCTCAGGCCTAAATTTTAGTTTTTATAGGGTATCTTAAAAAAAAATACAATCATGGTATTGGCTTAAGTTTTGCAATATATACAACCATTACTCAATTGTAATCTAACAAAAATAATATTGAATTTGTAAGTCAGTAGAGTTCTTATTTCAATGGCCGATTTACTACACATTCAGAAATCATATTCTGTTGATGCTTCCCAAAGTAAATAATAATATTTATGTACAATGCTTCTGAAAATTAATAAGCAAATGAAAAAGGATGAGTTGTTGGGGAAGGAGCAAAATCTGTATGATCTAATCTATATAAAAGATATTATTTTCATTCGTTTTTACCACCAATGGGGAACTAGTTGCACAGAGAAGCTATATCACTCCCTAAAAGTTATACAAGCAGTGGGACTGAGATCTGAACTCCAGATCTGGGAGATCCAGATCCCAGTGGCGCTAATGGTAAAGAACCTGCCTGCCAATGCAGGAGACATAAGAGACGCAGGTTCAGTCCCTAGGTCAGGAAGATCCCCTGGAGAAGGAAATGGCACCCCACTCCAGTATTCTTGCCTGGAGAATCCCACGGACAGAGGAGCATGGTGGGCTACAGTCCACAGGGTTGCAAAGAGTCAGACATAACTGAAGCGACTTAGCATACACGAAAGATCTGGCTCCACAATCTATGTTCTTAATTATTAATACTTAGATATGTCACCTTTCTATAACTTTGGAACATACTGCCATCCTAACACCTTATCTTTATAGCTCTGTGACCTTTTTTTACAGAGAAGGCGATGGCACCCCACTCCAGTACTCTCACCTTGAGAATCCCATGGACAAAGGAGCCTAGTAGGCTGCAGTCCATGGGGTTGCTAAGAGTCGGACACGACTGAGAGACTTCACTTTCACTTTTCACTTTGATGCATTTGAGAAGGAAATGGCAACCCACTCCAGTGTTCTTGCCTGGAGAATCCCAGGGACAGTGGGGCCTGGTAGGCTGCCGTCTATGGGGTCACACAGAGTTGGACACGACTGATGCGACTTAGCAGCAGCAGCAGCAGCAGACCTCTTTTTAACACGTGAATCTACTGATCCATAGAAGGAATATTTGTTTTAAATTACCTTTTTTTTTTGGCTATACGGATGGAACTGCAATGTCCATTCACATATTTATAACCTTCTAAGGCATAAACATACACAAGCAAGATAATCTACAGGTGTGCTACAGTCTTGGCCACTCATGTACTTGGTCAACTGAAATATACACAGGAAACACTTGATTTCAGAACAAAGCAGGATACCTCCAATTCTGAGCCCTCACAATTTCCTGGAATTGTAGGTAAAAATAACTGCTTCAGATATGTGAATGGTCTATGTTGACTGATATATGCTACATCCCAGGTGGCGCTAGTGGTAAAGAACCCGCCTGTCAGCGCAGCTAAGAGACGTAGTTTCAATCCCTGGATCAGGAAGAGCCCCTGGAGCAGGGCATGGCAACCCACTCCAGTATTTTGCCTAGAGAATCCAATGGACAGAGGAGCTGCATGGTAGGCTCCAGTCCATAGGGGCACAAAGAGTCAGACAGGAATGAAGTGGCTTAGCATGCATGCATGGAAGATATATAACAAAACATTTTTTTTTTTGCCCTGTTTACTGCACCTACTATTGCCAAGGGGTGTCTGTGCTCTGCTCTGGGTGGTGTAATGTGGATTGTCCTTGTCCTCAGGAAGTTTCCAGTTTAATAGGGGAAGGTAAGCATTGAACAGAACAATGGCAGTACAGCATCTGTCTCCAAGGTGAAATATAGACTGCTAAAGGAGCAACTCTGACTTGGCAGAGCTCATTCAGCCTAGGATGTTCAAAGAATCAAGACTATTGGGATCTGAAGAAAACAATTTTCAGCTAAACAGACTGGAGGGGGTGGCAGAGGTAGAAAAAAGGAGAACGTTCCAAGCTTGTGGCATAATACTTTCAAGGACTGCAAAACAGAAAATGGAAGGGAGAGTCTTCAAAGTGTATGAAGATTCTTGCAAGATGATTCATGAGTAGGTGGTTAAGTCCTTGAAATCTAACTGTGCTCAGTCAGAAATCTCTGTGCTTCATAATTCCTTCTGCAAAGGATAGAGAAGCTTTAGAAACAGGCCTGGAGGCAACCACAGCTGTGTAAGATGACAAAGGTTCTTTTACCTGCTTCTGACTTGGCAGCAGCAGTGCTGTCTTGGGCTCCTAATTTCTCAGAAGTCCCTTGTTTCTACTGTTTGGCAGCACCCTTTTTCATAAAAGGGGAAGTCTGTCTGAGCTGTGACTGTACTTAGAGCACAAGTGATTACATAATGGGCTGCTTCTTTCTGGGGCCACATCCTGCAGCTTCTCCCATTTCTAAGACCTTCCCTGTCTCCATGTCTTACCTTGGCAGGATGCAGCACAGCTGATTGTTCAAGAGGAAACCAAACCAGTATCCTAGAGTCAGAAAGTTTACCTTTCAAATTCTCAAATTTGGCTTCTTCCAAGTACAAAATCAATCTGTGTACGTGTGTGTGTGTGTGTGTCCACATGCATATATTCATATATGCAACATGTAAGAGCTAAAAGGCATGTTGCATTCTAAAAAGAAGTAACAGATCATATTTATGAGGAAACTAAATAGTCTCTTCAAGTGTTCAAGATCCGTGGACATAAAGAAAGCAAAGTTGAATTCAGAAATCAGTTAATCATACATACTGTTTTTCTTGTTTTTGTTTTACTATTTCTCTTGTTTTTCACCTGGGCACATTGCAGAGATTACCATCCTGACCTTTACTGCAGCGAAATGTGGCTACAAAACTAAATTACAAAGTAATGAGAAGGGAGTACTATGTGCTACCTCTAGGACAGACGTATAAAATTTCCTATGAGCACTCTTCGATGTGCTAAACTTTCCCCTTCTTTTTTTATTGTTGTTGTTTCTGTTGCTTAGAGAAGCCACATGTTGAAGACGGAAGAGGTTTTATTAGTCTGGGATTCAAATGCAAGAACCCCCATGATCATCTCGCCATGACAACTATTACACATGCACACATCTTTTCTCATTGACTGGGAATATCAGTCCTAGATTATTAGATACATTGTTTTTTGCTTAAGTGTTTAACATTTTGTATATATTTGTTACTGCAGCTTATCCTACCCTACCTTGCACAGAATCTGCAAGTTCTCATTCTATTTTTATGAAATGTATATATTACAGGTAAACAGCCTGTAAGTGTTAATATGATTCACTTACTTTTTGATCAAATAAATTCATTTGATAAGGTCAAAAATTAACCAACTGTATATTTATTTTTGCTTTATAGTTAATAATATTTTATACTTTGCAAACAACCTAAAAGTACTAGTAGCACCATTATTAACCCAGGAAAAATGTTCTATTTTAATGGAAAGTTCTTTTAAAGTACCACTTTTTGGTTGAAGTGCCCTAATATTCTTAATCATGTATTTCAAATACGTGAAAATCAAGTTTTTATAATACTTCTCTATAACTCTTACAATAATGGTTCAAAATAATAACACCCTAATTTGGACCTGAACTTTTCTCTATTTCAACACATATATGTATGCTGAATTTAGTGTGTTCTTTTGAAGCACAGTTATCAAAATTTTTACATAAAATTTTAAACATTTAGAAAATGTAAAACCTATAAATAAGCCATAGTTCTATATCTTTGTACCTAACTGGAAAATTATTAATAAGGGTCATGACTCTAAAGTTACTAAAATTTCCCAAGATGTTCTGGAGACCTCCGATTTATCAAGCTGTATATATTATGCTACTCACATTCAAGGTCAAAGTCCCTGACTTCCTTTGGTCTAAGGGCTATGCATATGAAGGAGTCCTGTGGGTTGCCACTAAATAAGCCAAGGCAAATTTCTTCCCATTTCATTATCTTACTTTTTGTTACAAATAAGCAAAAGCAAATCAAAAGAAAGCAAAAAACCTACCCCCAAATTCTTTTTTGGTTAGCCATGATCAAAATACTAAAATATCTAGAAGAATCTTCTATTAAAGAAGACCTTTATTAATGCTCACTTTCCTGCAAAACGTTTGTGCAATAGTTGGATTAACATACAATTTAAAAATTGGAAATGGGCCTTCCGACACACTAAATTCTATTGCTTTTCTCTTAAGTCAGTGGTTTCTTGTGTTTTTACTGTGACTTGTTACAATTCATCTAAGCCAATTTTAATGCCACCCCATTTCTTCTCACACCTTGAATGAGATTAGGAGCAGAAATGCCTTGGTGCCTAAAGATTTTGAGAATCTGGAGTCTTTTTTTTTTTTTTTTTAATTTTATGTTTTTATCCAGAAAAGGTAGTTACAGGAATCTCAGAAAAGCAGAGAAGGCAGCAAAGGTTTGCATAATCTTCTTATAGAATCAAGCACTATCCATTCTTCAGCCATGACTCTGAGTCAAGGATTATCTTAGTTTGAAGTTCCCTCTGAACTCCAACAGATATCCATCCATACAGGCATGCACATACAAACAATCAAAAATGCTCAGCAAGAATATACCAATATTAGCAAATAGTTTAAATCAAATGATATATATATATACACATATATATATATATATATTTTTTTTACATTTGGCTCTTTTTTTGTGTGTTAAAGATTAAGAAGAGTGAACAGCATAATATAGTGATTATTAGCTTCAGGAAGAGAATAAAATTTTGAGGAGATATTCAGTATGCTATATTATGAGTTGATCACAGTTATTGAAATTATGTGAGTTGTGATTCTTAGAGTCAAAATAAGGATTCTGTTTGCAGGAGACAGACAGGACACATGCATTTATTATTTCCTTCTACCTGCTTTCAATTCAACCCCTTTGAATTAGCAGGAAGGATATTTTAAATATATAATAGCAATAAAGCAAGAAATGGAAAGGTAACAGAACTTAATAGAAAACAAATGATACCATGCTGCTGCTGCTACTAAGTTGCTTTAGTCATGTCTGATAGACGGCAGCCTACCAGGCTCCTCTGTCCATGGGATTTGCCAGGCAAGAGTACTGGAGTGGGTTGCCATTGCCTTCTCCAATGATACCATATTTTGAAAAGAAAAAAAAGCCCAAACAGGCACAAAACAGAACTATTGCATAAGTAAGAACAGGCTTTGCCATAGAAGCTGCTAAGAAACTCAAAGTTCAGAAACAACTAAAAGTCAGCTGAGTATAAGTACTTAATTGAAGAGCTGCTTGAGAAATAGATTAACCACTCATGGCTATAAGAATAGCTGGACTGTTATGTTTACCTCTAAATAAACTTCTAAACTCAAAGTGATGGGAAATTCTTCCATGGTTACTGGGGTTGGGGAAAGAGTAGCAAAGCTTAAATTAAATCTGTACTTTCACAATAAATATGGAGGAGCAATAAGTAAGAAGGAAAGTCAGCTTCTCTGCTGAAACACACTACAGCATTCACAGTCCAGTGTAAAGCCCTGCTCTACATGGTCAGAGTGGTCATCATCTGGATCCTTAGTTCCACAACCTGAAGGAAAACTGGCCTGCCATCTAAAACAATATATTGTATGGTAAACTGGAAGTATTATTAAAAGTAAATAGATACATGTGCTTTGACTAAAGATTTCTACTTCTGGCTATCTACCCTGAAGAAATTTTGTACATATGCACAGATATATATGTAAGTAGATACTGATTTTAAATTTTATACTGGAGGAAATAGAAATGGCACAAATGTATATCAATATGACACCAACAAACATACATGTACTCATACAAACCAAAACTATCCAGTCATTAAAAACTACATTGCATGGAGATGGAAGTAAGAACAGTGAAAATGCGTATCTTGATTGAAGGGTGAACATGATTGCATACACTTGTCAAAGATCAAACTGTTCTGTCTACATTTTAGTAAATGTAACTATATGCCTCTCATACTTAAAACTAACAGAGAAGCCATCATGAGTTTTGTTAAATGGGTTAGGACACAGAAATAAGAACTCTGAGATATTCTGTAAAAAAAATTATTGACAAAATATTTTGTCAATATTTAGACCTCACCATTAAGGGGGGTGCTTATGATGGTAAAGCAGAGCAAATGAAAAATATCAATATGACAGCGATGGGCAAACAAATTAGAGACTTCTACCCCAAAAAGGCAGAGGCAATGACTATTTTCATATGACTACCTAAAAATGATTGATTAATCATTGGTTTTCAAACTTGGTTGCTGCTTCGAATCTCCTGTGAACTTTGAAAGAACTACAGCTGCCTGAGTCCCATTCCCATAAGCCCAGCTTAGTTGATCTAGGGTATTACCTGACATCAGGGTTTTAAAAGCCTCCCAGGTAATATTAATAAGCAGAAAATTTTACAACTATTTAATAATTCTCAGACTGAGAATTATGGAATTACTAATGAATATCCTTTCTTCTGCTGAAGCTAACAGAATGAAACTCATTTACCTAAAGTTAAACAAAAATGGCTTTAAAAGCATTTGAAGTATTTCAGATTACTGAGTAGATGCTACTGACACAGATAAACTGTTTAATATACAATCTGTTAAAACTTGAGTGTGGGGAACCATATTTCCATGTTAACTTAAGTAAATGCTTAAGTAATTTCCATGTTAACTTAAGCTTTGCTAAAGAAGTTACTTAAGATGAATTAAGATTACCACTTCCTCTCAATCAATGGATCTGTTTCATTCTGTATTAGCCACTCTTGTATTATCTACTCTGGCACAGATATACTCACAGAGACATGAATTGGATAAGAGACTGTGGGTTTTTAGACTCTGCTTCAAGATATACCATTCTAGATCACATATCATGACTGAACTGTACAAATGGAACTGAAGAATGCCTACGGACTATCTCTGAAATCTTCCTTTGGTAACCTCATACTCGCACTAACATCCAAATATGAGGAATCTCTGAGCATCCATTTGCAGCATTTTGTCTGCTGGTTGGATCTTCTTCATAGAAGCACTGTTAAAAAACAGTCTTCTAACCCAGGGACCAGTTAACAATGCAAGGATATACAGATAAACATGTGTGATGACCAACTCTAAATCTTTATTGTAAAAGATGAGGGTTGATTCCAATTACTGAGCCAGAATGAACCCTGTTCTTGCCTGTTCTCTCTAGCCAACATCTCTGTGTGTCCAATCTCAGTGATTTATACCCATGATGGAAGGACTAAACTCACAGGGAAGACATAATCTTACCGAGTCAAAGCCAAATGGAGATAAGCTGATTTTCACAGAAGGTTTGAAGCAAGAGAAACTGGATACAGAACTCTAAACATTTCTTATTATCAGCAAATGTGCACAACAGCTGCTGGTAATCGCCAATCACAATAAGCAGATAAACAGAAAAGGGGAAAATATTGTGGATGCACCCAAATTCAAAATCTTGGCACCTAACTGAATTTAGCACAGAGCATTAGCATGAATTCAAATATGTGTGAATCACAGTAATCATGCGAAGTGCTAAATCACACATTTCCTGATATCCAAGCTTCCAAAAACACTGTATTCTGTGTGCCACAATTTGTACTAAGCATTTTAGGGTCAAATTTCTAGCATCACACCACACACACACACTTTCCGACAAAGTGCTCTGCTGTAGCATTATATAGCAATTATCATATTAAAAGAAATAAAACATTTGGATGTGAAATCAAAGATATTGACAAGAACTTTCATCAAGATCAACTTAATAAAAAGCAAAATCAAAGAACTATATTTTTTTGTTTGTATACATATGTTTATCTATCCATCCAAACACTCACACACACGCACATACACAGGCACCACACAAAAGCATCCAACCAGAAAATAACCAATATTTATTAAATAGCAATAGGCCCAATCTCATGGAGTTTATTATGCAATCAGAACAAGTTAAATCAAAGAGGGGAATAACATTAAGGGAAACTGAGGAATCCTTGTGGTGTTGAAGCTGTTCTGTATTTTGACCATGGGGATGATACATAAGCCTACACCTGTGCTAAAACTGCATATAAACAAATGTGCATGCTCACACACACACACACAGTCCAATACACCTGAGTAGACCTGAGTAAGATTAGTGGATTATGATAACAATAACCCTGTGTACGAGACAGCAAAAGAGACACTGATGTATAGAACAGTCTTATGGACTCTGTGGGAGAGGGAGAGGGTGGGAAGATTTGGGAGAATGGCATTGAAACATGTAAAATATCATGTATGAAACGAGATGCCAGTCTGGGTTCAATGCATGATACTGGATGCTTGGGGCTAGTGCACTGGGACGACCCAGAGGGATGGTATGGGGAGGGAGGAGGGTTCAGGATGGGGAGCACATGTATACCTGTGATGGATTCATTTTGATATTTGGCAAAACTAATACAATTATGTAAAGTTTAAAAATAAAATTAAAAAAAAAGAAAAAGAAAACGGGCAAAAAAAAAAAAGATTAGTGGATTATATCAGTGTCAATACCCAGGCTGTAATATGCTTTGCATATGTTACCAGAGGGGGAAATTGGATAAAGGGCTCATGGATCTCTCTGCATTTTTTCTTACCACCACATATGAACCTACAGTGATCTCAAAGTTAAAGGTTTAGTGAAAGTGAAAGTAAAGTCGCTCAGTCGTGTCCGACTCTGTGCGAACCCATAGATGTTTTCCCACTAGTCTCCCCCGTCCCTGGGATTTTTTAACATAAAACAGAAATGCAAAGTGATAAGTGCTAAAATAAAAGGAAGCACAAGTTGTTATGGGGGCACATAGTAGGGATATATAATCGAGATTGGTAGGTTAAAGAGATTGAGTAGAACGAAATTAAGCAATTGGCAAGTCAGTTAAATGAAACCTGAGCATAAAGATTAGTTTATGCTAATAATGTAGTCTAGAACCTGATTTCTTAGTATTGTTGGGTAATTTTAAATATTCTCTAGGTGACAGAAAAAAGATTCTATCAGAGAGGGAGTTAGTAGCCAATTCTTTAAGGAATATGATTATGGATCCAAACTTTAAAAGATACGTGAATCCTTTTAAATTTTCTATCTAGAGACATTAAGATGATCTAACAGCAGGGATGCGAAGGTCATGGATGAGGCTAACCTAGAGGCATGAGCAACCATACTGCTGCTAAGTCGCTTCAGTCGTGTCCGACTCTGTGCGACCCCATAGACGGCAGCCCATAGGCTCCCCTGTCCCTGGGATTCTCCAGGCAAGAATACTGGAGTGGGTTGCCATTTCCTTCTCCAATGCATAAAGTGAAAAGTCAAAGTGAAGTCTCTCAGTCGTGTCCAACTCTGTGCAACCCCATGGACTGCCTGCCGCCTACCAGGCTCCTCTGTCCATGGGATTTTCCAGGCAAGAGTACTGGAGTGGGGTGCCATTGCCTTCTCCGGTGAGCAACCATAAATAGGTATAAAAATCCAGGTGAAATTCAAGACAGAGTGCCTGTCACAAATTGAGAACTGGACAGATATGAGTTGAATGTAGGAGGAGGCAGTGGTAGCAGAGAAGGTAAGGAGGGGAAGTGCAGCCTTGACTATCTATTGGGTATAGATGGTATGTGAGACAAAGTTATCATGCTGATGCCTAGATTCCTCTTGAGATAACTTAGGAAGGGAACACTCCAGGGTTACAGGTTTATGAGTTTAACATGTTTAATGGTTTCATTGCTTCCACATAAACACAAATAAATGTCAGCTTATAACTCCTTTTCTTCTTCTCCTTTCTTTAACAAAACAGTGTAATCTACCTTGTGTTGGAAAAATCGAGGGAAAGTCAAAAGGTTATCAGGGGAAAAGATAAGAAATTCCAGTTCTTTTTGTTTATAGCATCTCAAACCATGCTGGGTCCTCCCAAAATAGTGAGACTGTATTACATTTTTAAATTCCCTTTGGAAAGAGGTGGACACTATACTTAAGTTCCAAATATTCAAATAATATGTTCCTACTGGAAATCAAAAGCATAATAGCCACCTGGACTACATAAGCAGTGACCCTCAATAATTTGCAATGCTTTGAAAGCTGCCAAATAGGTGGCAAAAACACTAGTTTTAACTTCAGGATAACAGATTGTATTTCTTTTATGTATCCCTGCAGTGGTGAAAATGGAAATTATTGACTCTGGGAACCCAGCCTACAGTGCTGTTAATCACTGTATTGCTATTAATTGATTTCCTTAAGAGTGAGCCAGACCCAGCAGGACACTACTTATTAAACCTCTCTCCCACTTGTAATGCAGTGATTTTGACATTGCATATAGAGTTTTCAGAGGAATGTTTGGTGTTCACAACAGAGAAAACTTTGAACAAAACAAATAAGAACCAGTTTAAACTATACAGTAATATGTGGATCCTCCAAAAGGGAGAGACTTGAATTGTTCTTTCCTCTGTCTGCATTATCATAAGTAAATAACTTGAAAGTATGCATTCAAATGATTCAGTCATGTTGCTTGTATGTGCAGAAACCTCAAGATCTTTTACTATCCTGAATAATACCCGTGACTCCGCTACTTTGTCCAACATACCTAGAAAAATCTTTTTGTCAAAAAAAGCAACCCAACTTCCTAGGAAGTAGAAGCTAAAAGCTATTTTCTTGCTTTAAAAAAAAATTCTATAACTGGCAGTGGAGACCATGAGATTAGATATTAAATAAAACTAAAATTCAGAAGAAAAAAATTTTAATGATATATTAAAAATAATAGAACACTATGCTGACATAAATATATTTATGGGTATATTTAAACAATGAATATATGTCTATCTTAACTAGGCAAAACTGGAGGACTATTATCTAAAACATTAGAAAGTTTGATTGATTGATCATTTTGCCCTTTTTTCTTAATAGACTATTACAGCAGTAGACAAAGGAAGAAATAAAGTGCCCAGCTAATCGATCTGTATCACACTAGAAAGGTCAAAATAGAATTGTACATTACTACTGTCAAAAATATATAAAACATTAACATTTCCATACCATAGTCTCATCACAGAAATTGTAATGGAGACTGAAAAAGACACAATATTCGTCCATTCTTATGACTAAAATACCTCTTAAGTGGCAAATGGAATGACATAAATCTAATCTCAGGAGAGGTGCCGACTGGGAGAAAATACTACACATTCATTCCTTTCTTTTGTAGCATCCTGACTTTTCACTCAAGCCATTCTATATGTATTCAGGTATTTGTTTCCTAAAGAAGACCTTGAACTGACATGTGTGTACGCATGACTAATCTCTGTTAGAAACAGGAAAAGACATAAATTAAAAGCAAATAACACATTTTAAAAGTAACAAATATAGAAATAATAAATATAACTATTAAGAAGTTCAGTTAAGTAGTACATTTTGCATTTTGGACTTCCCTGGTAGCTCAGTGGATAAGAATCTGCCTGCCAGTGCGGAGGACATGGGTTCAATCCCTGGTCCGGGAAGATTCCACGTGCTGTGGAGGAATTAAGCCCAAGCACCACAACTACTGCGTGTACATGTCAAAAACAGAACCGTATTTTGCATCTTGTTAAATTTATGCAGTATAGGAACTTGAGAATTGTACATAAATGTAAATGCTCTATGAACAGCTTCAAATTTAATGGATTATGTTACTTTAAAACATACCTCCTAACCATTACCTACATAATTGTGTTATAGAGAAACAAATGTGAATATTATTTATTAAGATTTGTATTAATACAGACTTTGTATTGTATTCCCTGGTGGCTCAGATGGTAAAGAATCTGGCTGCAATGCAGGAGACCTGGGTTTGATCCCTGGATCAGGAAGGTTCCCCTGGAGAAGGAAATGGCAACCCACTCCAGTATTCTTGCCTGGAAAACTCCATGGACAGAGGAGCATTGACAGGTTACTGTCCATGGGGTCAGAGAGAGTCAGACATGACTGAGTGACTAACACTTTCACTTTCACTTTGTATTGTTATTATATGTAATTTAATAGTAGTAATGTGTGCATGAGTTATACACACATGTACTCATACACCAAACCATGCATTGCATTAATTATTTAACATGTCTAATAGGACAAAATTAGTACAAAAACCAAGCATATATTTTTAGAGATATGAATTTTAAGAAGTATTAAAAATGTGAGACTCTTCTTAGCTCTGAAGACAATTTTTTTTTCTGACTCCTGGCAGTTTAGCTTAAGATGAAATTTATATAGCAAATACCTTATCGTAATTCCTACCTCTGAAGAAACTAGGTAATGATACTGGCACAGAAGCTTCATTGTCATTTCACTTGGGAAAAAAAAAATTAGATGTTAAACTCAGCATAACTGCTGAAGATACAATATTTATGAAAATAAAAACTTCCAGAAAAGTTTTTGTTTTTGGGGAAGAAAGATTGTATTATTAACTTGACATTAAAAATCAAACATAAATCAACAGATATAGGAACACATTAAATACAACACAGTTTGTTATGAGAGACACATAATAAACGAAAGGGAATGCTCTCAAGTAGTTTACAATCCAGTATAGACATAATAAAAAGCTGAATACCATAAATACTACAAAAGGCATTAAAATATGCAGTGAAGAAAGTTTGTGGAAGCAGGAATAATATGGAGAAAATATCAGAAAATGCTTCAATGAGGAAATAAATAGAGCTTCACAAGCAGAATTGTCAGAGGAGAAAACTTGAGGAAGATACTTAAAATTAGGATATAAAAAAGATAGTATGACTCCCTAAAAAAAAGAGAGAGAGGGATAGTGTATGAAGAAATTTCTAATGTTCCAGGTACATTAGAAAATAGTCTAAGCACCTAAAGATGTACCAGGATAGGAAGGCTGAAAGTATGATTGGCTCATTTTGTCAACAGACTAAATGTCAAGCTGAAGATTTAACTTGACAGGAAATGAAGAAACTGAAACTTATTGAAGAAGTATGTACATGAATAAGACAGCTTAATTTAGTAGTTGTCCATAGAATGACTTGTGTGAACCATTTTCCAACTCATCTTTTTTTCAAAGGCTTTTATGTAGATTAAAGAGTCCTGACTCCTAAATTTGAGTTCATCACTTTATCCATACACCTCACACAGAACCATTAATGCACTCATTTACAGAGGCTGGTATAGTGTTTGACACTGAAAAGAGAAGAAATAATGTTTTCTGCATGACTGCAAGAATGAGATATATAGATATATAGAGATGACTAGACTAGTTTGAAGACATATTTTCTAATCAAGTAGAAATTAAGAATGAAATAGGATAGGACAGTGCTAATGAAAACAAAAAAGTAGTTTTCAGAAAATTAAGGTTTATTCTAAGGTTTTGATCTGAGGATTTTAAAGAATGGAGAACAAGTCATCAAGCTACAAGTGTTAAAATCAAATTATTTAAAAATAGTGGGTTCATGGGTGTTTGGGATCATTTTAAATTTCAATTGCAAATGAAAGACAGATAAATTTAGGTAGAATAAAGTCAATTATAGGACAGGATTTCTAGAAAGGTAATTTCTAGAGGTGAGGTTGTATTAATAATCAACAATATGGAAATGATTAAAACAATGGAAGTATCACTCAAAGCATAGAAACTATAAAGAGAAATTCAAAGTCATTCCCATTTATTATAGAAAGACTACATTTACGAAAAATGGTAAGCAAGGTAAATGGAGAAGAAAGACTGAAGAATAAAGATATTTGAAGTGATGATGAAAATGTTCCAGATGATGTTGTTGGTGCTTAAAATGGAAACAACAGTATGACATTTAGCTTCTACTTCTGCTATATGCTAACCACGCAGCCAGTTATTTTCAATGATCTTCCAATTTAACCCCCAGAACACGTCATATGATGTCTACATTATAATTTTTCCTTTTGTTGCTTAAATATATGGAAAGTGATGCCCAGAGAGTTTAAAGAAAAGGATGACATCGGGATTCAGAGACTGTCATACTGAGTGAAGTAAGTCAGACAGAGAAGGAGAAATATTGTATGACATTCCTTATATGCAGAATCTAAAAATAAATGAAGGTTTCCCTGATGGCTCAGATGGTAAAGAATCTGCCTGCAATGTGGGAGACCTAGGTTTGAGCCCTGGGTTGGGAAGATGCCCTACAGGAGAGCATGGCAACCCACTCCAGTATTCTTGCCTGGAGAATCCCAATGGCCAGAGGAGCCTGGCTGGCTTATAGTTCATGGGGTTGCAAAGAGTTGGACACAACAGAGTGACTAAGCACAGCACAAAAAGAAATGATACAAATGAACTTATTTATAAAACAGAAATGGACTCACAGACTTAGAGAACAAACTTATTGGTCACCACGGGGGGAGGATGAGGGGAAGGGTTAGGGAGTTTGAGATCGACATGTACATACTGCTGTGTTTAAAATGGATAACCAACGACATATGGCATAGGGAACTCTGTGCCATTTTATGTGGTAGCCCCAATAGAAGGGGCGTTTGGGGAGAATGGACACATGTATATGTGTATGGTTTAGTCCCTTTGCTGTCCACCTGAAACTATCACAACATTGTTCATCTGCTATACTCCAATAGAAAACAAAGTTGTTGTTGTTTTTTTAAAGAAAGCTATTTTTGAAATTTGGCTCAGACAGTAAAGCATCTATCTACAATGCGGCAGACCTGGGTTCGATCCCTGGGTTGGGAAGTTCCCTGGAGAAGGAAAAGGCAACCCACTCCAGTACTCTTGCCTAGAAAATCCCATGGACAGAGGAGCCTGGTGTCCACGGCGTCACAAAGAGTCAGACACGATGGAGCGACTTCACTTTCACTATTTTTGAAATTTAGGATCTTTGATCTTAACCTTAAGAATATTTCCCTTAATAATAAGAAAATCAAAACAGGAGAAAAAAATTCAAGTCTGTACACTCACATTTTCAGTGGAAGTACAATAAATCTCCAAACCTTCCCCACAGTATTTGCATACACGAGAGAAGAAATAAATGATAAAAGACTGCACAAAGAGGAAGATGTCATACCTAACTACCTTAAAGTTGGAGTGGAGGTGAAGGAATGGGTGAGCTAAAGGAAAACCCAGCATAACGTTTGGAAAGCTTCAGGATCTGACATACTTGATATTGTGTGAGCATGAGTACTGATGCAAAAAATGAGAGCTTGGTGGGAAGTTGATTATAGATGGGGGAAGTCTAGAAAATCAACCCTGTATATTTACTGCAAGGACTGATACTGAAGCTCCAATACTTTGGCCACCTGATGAGAAGAGTCAACTTATTGTAAAAGACCCTGATACTCAGAAAGATTGAAGGCAAAAGGAGAAGAGGGCAGCAGAGGATGAGATAGTTAGATATCATCACCAACTCACTGGACATGAGTTTAAGCAAACTCCTGGAGACAGTGAAGGACAGGAAAGTCTGGCATGGTGCAGTCCATGGGATCACAGAGAGTCAGACGTGACTTAGGAACTGAACACTTGAAAAGTCTATATTTGTCCCTGGGCTTCATACCCAATGTAGGTGCACAATGTGGAATGCAGTTTTTTTTTTTTTTTTTTTTTTGTATTAAGTTCATATCTGACTAGCTGCCCTTTTGCCTAAGCAGATCCAGAAAAACAGCGGCCAGATTTATTGCGCACAGGCAGGACACCTGACTACCCTACAGTAAATTCAATGTACACTGAGCTTCCAATCAATTTTTAGTACCTAATTTGTAAATATAAATGAGCTGCCAACATTTAAGGATGAGTGATTTAGACAAAGCAAGCAAACAGAAAAAAGGAAATGATGACAACAATGAAAGAAAAAATGTGTATTAGTAGTAATGTCTTTAAAGCTGTTGAAGTATTGCTGCTGCTACCGCTGCTAAGTCGCTTCAGTCGTGTCTGACTCTGTGCGACCCCATAGACGGCAGCCCACCAGGCTCCCCCGTCCCTGGGATTCTCCAGGCAAGAATACTGGAGTGGGTTACCATTTCCTTCTCCAGGGCAGGAAAGTGAAAAGTGAAAGTGAATTCGCTCAGTTGGGTCCAACTCTTCATGACCCCGTGGACTAGCCCTACTAGGCTCCTCTGTCCATAGGATATACTTAAAAATCATTAACAGAAAAAAGAGGTATTGGTATTTTAAATATAATAGCTACAAATATAGAAAAATAAGTGTAAGGAAAGTAAAGTCTTATCTCTCATGGAAAACAAACAAAAAAGATAAGATGACGTTCAATAGGAGAAAATAGATTAGAAAATTAGTAGAGAAATGGAAGCAATCCAAAACCTAACTATAAGAACTTCAACCAGAGAAAAGTAAAATTAAAGGAATGGAAACTTCTGAAAGCAATAATTAAAATAACCTCAGAAATAGGTACATGGATTTTCAGAAAGACAAGGTCCAAAAAATGCTTGGCACAGGGAATGAAAAAAGAGTCTCTTATTAAAACATTTTTTTTTTTAACCATGAAATTGTAGAATATAAAAAGAGTAAGTTTCTAAATGGGGTTTAAGTCCCCACTTTAATATTATTCACTGCCTTGATTTTGTAAAATCTGGACTGCCTCAATGGCTGCTCTGCACCCTGCTCTGCTCCTGCAGATGAGGGTCGCTAGCCAAACAACCCTCCTCATTATAAGAAATCAGACAGAGTTCCTACCTATCCCCAAGGTTCTGTTTCCTGTCAGTCCAGGCAATTATTTAAATAAGCCAATCACATCCTTCCACAGGAATGAAGAGCAGTCCAACCTCTTGGTACAACAAAGCCTGCTTCCCCCAGCCCCTGGTTTCTTACCCAAGTGCAACTCCTAGAAACAGCTTCCTCCAAGGGACTGTAAGCAATGAAATTAATAGAACTGTGTTAATCTCCTCTTCTCAGTGTCAGGGGTCAATTATTCAAACATCTCTGTAGCCCTGGAGTGTGCCACCATCCCTCAATAAGGGGGTTGATAGGAGACAAACACCAAACTATTTCAGAAAAAGGTAGGTCCAATACAAAGGATGGTGAATCAGAATGTGTGTGTGTGTGTGTGTGTGTGTGTATGTGTGTGTGTGCGCGCGTGCGTGCGCGTGTGTGCGTGCGCGCGCGCAGGCGCGCGCACTTGCTTAATAGCTCACTCATGTCCAACTCTTTGCGACACCATGGCGCTTCTAAGTCCATGGAATTTTCCAGGCAGGAATACTGGAGTGGGTTGCCATTTCCTTCTCCAGGGGTTCTTCTTGACCCAGGGATGGAATCTGCATCTCCAGCGTTTCCTGTATTGGAAGGCGGATTCTTTCCCACTAATTCTCGAATGTGGCAGAAGAAAGAAGAGTCTTGAACAATGTTTTCCAAATTATGAGTAAAAACTACTTACAATCTAAAATGCTTCATCCCTTCAGACTACCTAATCCATAGCAGAAAAGAATAAGAGCATTTTTAGACTTTCAAAGTATAGAATGTTTGACTAGGGTGTCTATTTTGCAGGAAGCTACCTAAGGATAATTTCTGTCAAAACAAGGAAATGAACAAAGATAGAACTGTGACCAAGGAAATAGGAGATCTCATATAGCAGACAGATGAAAAAAATTCCCAAGACTATGGCAAAAAAGGAAGTATCCATATGATAGTTGTATAAGAGGCCTAGAGAACACAAAGACTCTGTTTTAGTAGAAGGTCAGATGTCTCAGCAAGTCAGGTGTTCAGAAGATAAAATATGCTTGAAAATGAGATAAAAAAAATCATGATCATATGAAAAAATTATTGAGGCATTTTATAGAGCTTTTCTGGGGTGATATTCATAGGTTGAAAGTAAACCAAATCAAAAGAGGGCAATTTTTAACTCCAGTTTAAATACAAGAAAAGCAGAGGAAGGAAATGTAATCAGATAATCTTCTAGACTCAGCAATGAACACTATTTAAAAAGTTATGATGGAAAACCTAAATGTTTTTAAATAAAAATTGAGGCATAATTATATTGATAGGAAAATAGAGGGTAAAATTGAGTCAAAATGATAAAACCTTACAAAAGAAGCTGACAGTTAAGGTTTAAACTGATACAACAGTATATTCATATTCTGTTGACCTGTGGAGATAATTACCAAATAAAATAGCTAAATATTAAATGTGTTTGCTCTTGAGGTATAGGACAAGTCTTAAATTGTCAAGAAATAATTTTTTAAAGAATAGTAATTTCAGGGATAGGTCTTTTAACCAGTTTTATCTAATAACACATTTATTTCAAATAAATATTAATTTTAAAAGCAATCTGGCTCATATTTCTGATTATTAAAAATGTGTTCCATAGTTATACACACTAACAAGTCACTTGAGGTTTTCTAATATGTTTCTGTTGAAAATATAATAATTGCTTTTAGTATGACAATTTTTGCTATATTAACTCTAATTTTTCTTTTTTTAGCTTCATGTTAGTATAGTTCATTTGCCTTCAGCTCACATGGTAAATTAATTGGAATTGTCTTAAGAATCATTTTAATACTATCATTAAGATTACCCTTTTGAGATCAAATTATGTTAAAAATAAAATGGT
The DNA here is from genome assembly GCF_029378745.1 of Bos indicus. Classification (NCBI taxonomy): domain Eukaryota; kingdom Metazoa; phylum Chordata; class Mammalia; order Artiodactyla; family Bovidae; genus Bos; species Bos indicus. The sequence continues at coordinate 84,821,070 of NC_091763.1, read as the reverse complement.
TTCTGAGTTCTAATTTATCTCTGGTTTATGGCCACTGGGAAACTTATTCATCTAATGATGGCCATCTTGAACTGCTAGGCCATGGGTGGTAAAGGGCATCTAATCAATTTTTAGAATATTGTTATTTCTAAAGATTCTAGTTATAACATGAGATGTAAAAAATAAGTTGATGATTCATTAAAAAACTATAGCAAAATTAAGTTAAAAATCTACTCTAATGAAAAGTCTTTTAAATGTTTGATAATTCACTTTGAGTCCAAGTGATATAAAAATGTAATGAAAGATTATCATTAGAATTGAGTTTGTATTTCTACATTAAGAAACTAAATATTACCCAGATTGGACCCTGGGATTTACATTCAGTTTAGTACACAAATCCTTTCTCTTTTGGCTATTCAAACTAATCCTTATATTAAATATGTTTTTACTTATTAAAAAATCTTTATATTTGTGACAACACATATATTGCTGTTTGGTTCTAAAGTTATGGTCATATGAAGATATACATAAAGGTGCTTTTAGTATTGCACTTAAATCCAACATAAATCTGCAGTTTGGCACCATGGTTAAGGAATGAGGGGGTTTATGTATAGCAGCGCCCATAGAGATAAATGTTGAGGAGAATATAAATCATGCAAACTTCAGAGAGCTGGGCCACCTAAGAGTATAATAAAAAGAGGAAAAGGTGAGCAGTTCAACATGTAGAGCAAGGGGCATAAAATAGGAGTGGCACACCTGAGGCCACTCCAAGGTAAAGAACATTTCAAAAATGTATCCCTGAACATCTCATTTTATGTACACATTTTATGTACACATATCTTTCTCTTTTAAAAATGCTTCTTTTAATTCAGATAAATTCAAAACATTTTATAAATTAGAAAAACTAACAGTTTAGTAGTGGACACTGAGATTTGAGCCATCGAACGATTATCATTGATTTTGAAATTAATATTTGCTAAGATAAATGGATTGAGTTTCATTTTAAGACTGTCCAACTAGACAATTAGAAGAGCTAAGTGAATATCTTAATATTTAAGATATTTATTTCAGGCTCATTTTACCCTTGAAAAAAGATGAGCATCTAAAAAATAATTTGGAGCAGTACAGTAGCTGGCAGACAAAAGAAACTTACAGAAAATTTTTTTAAAAATTTCACATAGATGCATCAATAATCCATACAAATAAAGGCATAAATATATTTATCTGATAGAATTAAAATATGATTCTGGTTAAATATTAAAAGAAACATGACAATACCACATCAAGTATCAATAAAACACATATACACATCAAACAGTTTTCAGTTAAAAAAAAAAAACCCAGCCAAATAAAAGCAAACACATTAATAAGTAAGAGACAGCAAATAGTACATGCATTTTCTCACTAAATCAAGTTGTATCAAATTATTTCATGAGCCTTAGGACTAAATGAACTAATTTCAGTGGTTTCTGTAAACAGTATGGCAATTCAAATAAGATATGCAGGCAGATAAACCTACTTTAATAAATGTCTAGGTATGTTTTTCTTGAAACCTATTCATAAATCACATAAATCCTCATTTCTCCTATTTCATCTATACTTAAGGTTTACTAAATTCTAACAAGCTATAGTACAAAATAATTGGCACTCTGCTCTAACAGGTGTAATATGTACAGGGAAGAGAGGCAATGTAAAATTGACAGCTGAAACCTGAAGTTAACATAGAAATCACCATAAAATCTGGTAACTCTAAATCAAGGCAACTTACAGAGGTGATATCCCCTCTATGCTCTTACTTTATACCTCTTATCTGTGAACTAATTTAATAGGGGTATTTTTCACATTCTTGTGGAAATGCATGACAGTGTCCAAGTGTAACGAAAAGAAGAAAGTCTTCCTGATTAAGGAAAAACCAAACAAAACCTTTTTAAACAAAGCATCCAGTGCTGTATTTAACCAGATAAAAGAAAGTGAAGAGAGGTTGCTATCTGAATAACTTATTGATATATCTTGCCATTGGAAATGGATAGTAATACATGTATCATTTACACTGTCTCAATTGGTCCTCTACTTTTCTCCCCCCAGGGTATGTAGGGTGAAGCTTTAGAAAGTTAATTTTGACCTGCACACATTTATGCCTATGACTAACAGATGATTTATTCTTTCCTTGGGTAAAAAAGAAACTGAGCTCACTATTTCTAAAATTATAGAAATAACTCAGTTCTCTGCTAGTGTTCACATCTATACTTGCCTTCACCAGTTTAGGTGCCTGAAGGGTTGACTAGAATACCTTGTTCTACTGCTGTATTACTCACTATATGGACTTTATTCATAGTGTAAATTGATGTGGCCAGTAGTTTCTACAAAGTGAATATAAAGTGAAAGGGTAGTAAGTGACATTACATTTCACAGAATTCCCTTGTTCATTTCAGAGTTTGTGGAGAAAGAGATGGCAGGACCCTGACAAAGAAATGTGTCCACAGACAGGCAAGATTTTGAGCCCAATAACAACCTCATGTTGATGACATTAGCTTGTTTTATAATCTACTGCTACAAAACTAACTTTGACACTGTAGAGAACAATACTGTGGTGATGCTAGGAAAAAAAAAAAAAGAGAGGAAAATTTGTATTATTAATGCATTTGGGAGAGAAAAAAAATCACGTATTGTAAAGAAAATCTTGCCAGACTTGTGTCCTTAAAATGTGTAAAAATGATGATTTATTTTTCTAAAAGTATAGGACAGAATCCCATTGTGCAACTATTAAAAATTACAAGCTAAATTACTTGGTATTGTGTGTTACTAATTTAATAAGCACTTCAGAAGTAAAAATCTGTCTTGATAATGGATTGTACTGAATCACTAGAACTAAAGATCTAATCTATCCTTTTCCTTTAGTGATTCAGTCCATCATTTTGTTGGGGAACTAAACCTGGAAGCACCCAATGAAATACTGATAAGATAGATCTCTACTTTATTGCTCAAAAATGTGTATTTGCTTATTGCTCAAAAACATGTATGTGTTCATACTCCAAAGGAAGCTTAAATATGTTTAACTGAAATTTCTAATTTCTCAAATGATGTAATTATAACCCATATAGATGATGCTCATACCCAATGGCACAGAATAAACCATTAATATGAACCCTCTTAATCTCACCAGCCACTTTGTTCTGATGTATCACGTGTTGTTCATGCTTGTGTGAAGCTGAAAAAAGTCTAACGTGGTATGTGACCTGGTAATGTTGGATGTAAATATTTTTAAGTATTGGAAGAAATCTCGAGTTTACTTTTATCTGAACATGTGATGCCAGAAACCTTTACTTTTTCCCAAAGCACACAGAAATCAGTTATTTAACAAATATGATATTCCTATTCTCATCCTAGTGATTTTGCTTACATGAAATGTTTGGGTGAAGAAGATAAAAAGGCCACCATTTCAAAACAGTACAGTAGGGAATTGTGGTGATAAATAGCTTTTCAAAGACAGGAGGACAGATGCCATTAAAAGCCACAAGCTGTTAAACCTACAGACTCATATGTGCTTTGTTCTTGATTTCTAAATTTATCCCAGGTTGTTTTCAGAACTTAAAACACAGTCATGGGAGGTTGGTGATTAGAGAAACTATTTGAAGTTTCACAATCAGAACAGCTGGTCTAGAGATGACAGAAGATGATGCTGAGTCTTATGAAGAAAATGCAAAGTAGTAATTGGGGAATGTTTTGGCAAGTAATAAGAGAAACCATCAGAGACTTATTGCAGATGTCAAATCACATTTAGGTTATATATGTTTTCTATACCCAGTGTTTCAACTGGCTGTCTAATGTCTAAGTGAAAAAGCTGTATGATTATTTGAGAACTATAGAAGGGAACAGAGTTTTGATTTCAAAACAGACATAAAACTAATACATGGAAGGGGTACTGATAGGAGAGGCTCCAAGTTCTAAGGGTATACAAGATCATCATCATCTCTCATCTAAACTACATCAATCATGTCCTAACTGGTCTCCCTGAATCAATCTTCCTCCCGTTTCCTTTCAAAACAATACAGAGTGACTACTGCTTTTTTTTTTTTTCACTCAGATCATCTCCTTGTTTTATTCCAAATCACTCCACATTTAGAAAACAAATTCAAACCCTATCCTATTGCCTGAACAGTTCTAAATGTTTTGGCTCCTGACTACCACTCCATCAGTCCTGGTTTCTCTCCCATGCCTAGATACAATGGACCCCTTGCTGTTCATCAAACATGCCAATTATCAATCCATTTCAAGATCTTTGTCCTTGATGTTTCCTTTATCTGGGATGATCTTCCCCCAGATATTTGCATAACTGGCTCTCAGACTTAATTCAAGTTCATGTTCAAATGTCAGCTTCTTGACACGTTATCTGAAACAGAATTTCCCATGACTTTATATCCTGCAGTTCAGTTCAGTCGCTCAGTCGTGTCTGATTCTTTGCCACCCCATGGACTGCAGCACACCAGGCTTCCCTGTCTATTGCCAACTCCCAGAGCTTATTCAAACTCATGTCCATTGAGTCAGTGATGCCATCCAACCATCTCATCCTCTGTCGTCCCCTTCTCCTCCCACCTTCAATCTTTCCCAGCATCAGTGTCTTTTCCAATGAGTCAGTTCTTCGCATCAGGTGGCCAAATTATTGGAGCTTCAGCTTCAGCATCAGTCCTTCCAATGAATATTCAGGACTGATTTCCTTTAGGATTGACTGGTTTGACCTCCTTGCAGTCCAAGGGACTCTCAAGAGTCTTCTCCAACACCACAGTTTAAAAGCATCAATTCTTCAGCACTCAGCTTTCTTTATAGTCCAACTCTCACATTCATACATAACTACTGGAAAAACCATAGCTTTGATATAAGGTTCATATCCTTATCCTACTTTAGTTTTCTTCATATTACATGTCATTATTTGTATTCTATTGTCCATCTGTTTTATTTACTCATTACCTGTTTTGGGTACTTGAGTGTAAACTCTATGGGGTCAGATTCTTGTCTGTCTTGTTTATTTTGTATTCTCAGAGCCTAACACAGTGTCTGGAGAAGGCAATGGCACCTCACTCCAGTACTCTTGCCTGGAGAATCCCATGGACGGAGGAGCCTGGTAGGCTGCAAACCATGGGGTCGCTAAGAGTCGGAAATGACTGAGCAACTTCACTTTCACTTTTCCTTTCATGCATTGGAGAAGGCAATGGCACCCCACTCCAGTACTCTTGCCTGGAGAATCCCAGGGATGGGGGAGCCTGGTGGGCTGCTGTCTATGGGGTTGCACAGAGTCGGACACGACTGAAGCAACTTAGCAGTAGCAGCAGCAACACAGTGTCTAGTATACAACAGATATCCTTTTAAGTAAAAAATGAAAAAACTTTTTTTAATTTTTATTTTTTATATGATATTATTATTAATGTCTTCTCTTGGATTATTACTTGACTGTCTTGGTAACCCATCTTAAATTATATTCATTTCCCAGTGTTTACTGTAGATGATGTAGAAAATAATGGATTTCCAGTTGAATCTCAAACATCATCTCATCAAACAAAATGTATACCACACTAGTTCACCTTATCCCCACAGCTTTCCCCTGAATTTTGTCCAAAACATACGATTGTAGTCATTCTTGGTTTGGATGAAACTGTCAACTCTAGTAGAGCAGGACAACTCTCAAATGGATCACATCTCTGATTGGATCAGAAATGGGTCTTCATTCTGGTCCCAGATATACTCCAACAAGCAGGGAATTTTATGATTATTGTCATAATGCTTATCTTATTTAGACTCATAAGCCTATTAATACTTACCAATGAACATATTTCTTAATCCCTTAAATCAATTTATACAATGCAATGTGAAATTCATTGCATAATCTAAGCAACCTCATACTGAATTCAAAACTGATGACATCTATAAGGAACTTCTCCTTTAAAAAGGAAGCATAGTGCCACCATTCTGACAGACACAGGGATTCCTAGAACTGCAGGGGAGAAGGTTAGCCTGAGGCACATGAAATAGACAGTTGCCTCCTCCGGTGGTGTGTGTTGTAAGATCTTGTTTGGATGTCACATTTTTGTTTTCACATTGTGCTTCTTTAAGGTTTTCTCTTGGGTAAGGTGAAAGGCATGCTTAAATTGCCTGACTCAGGTGTGAATCTATTTTATTACGATGCTAACATTTTTTTCAGTATGGCTTACTGAGAAAACCAAATATAATGCAAAACCTTGAACTTTATCTCTGGTTCAATATCATCAGTGTCCTCATGACCTTATCTTCTTGCCAAGGAATTGGTATGCTCTTCCGAAGATGAAACATTGTAGGTCTGTTGGTTCTGAGGCTTAGTGTTGATGCCAAATGCCCTGTGACATGTTCCCTCTCTTTCATGAGATCTGAGCCAGGTTAATTTTATTTGTCCCTCTAGATACATGTTTAATCTTCTCTCTTCAGCTTTATGCCCTGGGAGGCTGACCTCTACGTACATCACCAAGGAGATCCTTCGTGTTTCAGTTAAGACTAGAGAGTAAAGAGCACTGGCAGAAGCTCCAGGAGGGAGGACAATAAGGAGGACCCTGGGTCTCTTCTGTGGCATGTTATGTCGCATGGCAGGTCTCTTTGAGTGATTCTGTGGGATTCTCTGCTCAACATTTGAGCCTCAGTATGTTATTTGTCCACAGTGGCTAGCTCTAGGACACTCCACAACTACTGTGTTTTCCTCATTTCTTGTCCTGCCCACATCTCTGTAAAACAGTCTCTGTATTAAATTTTCCTGCAGTTACTCAGTTTGAGGGTCATGTTGGAAATCTGACTGATACAATATCCAACATTCAAGAAATCATGGACATAAGCAAAAGACAAGTCCTCTGCCTTTAAAGAACCACTTTAACAGACCACTTCCAATTATAGCTTTCCGCTAGGAGTACAGACTTGACTTTGAAGCAGAAATGGTTTCACACTGTATAACAGAAACTAGGTTTAAAGAAGTACAATGAAGAACAAAGAAATGAGAATACTATTTGGTGAGATAAGTGCTTTGACAAATCTTAGCCAGTTTAACTTTTAAAAAATTTTTTGATATTCTGTTGCCTTGCTAATTCCAAACAACTTTGGAAAAGAGACCTTAAAAAAGTAATAACTTTAAGATAAGGACTCCATCTTCTCTCTCTCCTTTTGGATACAGAATTTATGATAAATTGTTCTGTGATTTATCTGAAAAACATATTAATATCAATTCTGAATATTTAGGATGCATGAATTTTTCTAAAAATGATAAAGTTTGCTGTTTCAAGATTTTTTAATTCACTGACTCAAAATTTTGTTTGGCTATGACAAACATTAATTTTTCAAAAATATTTTCCTTATTTAGGAAAATTCTTATTTTCAAATTTTCTTTGGTCTATTTTAATTTTAAATGCAATCTTAATTTCTAGAGTTATTTCATTTTAGAGAATGTGAATAACATATTTTATTTAGGGGAATTCACTGAGGCTATATTTGTTATTCAAAATACTATTAATTGTGATTTATTTTCCATGGAGACAAAATATGCATTATTATACTTTATTAAATGTCAAATATTTGAAAGAGGATCACTAATCCACACCTCTCTTCCTCCCTGAGTTTTAAACCGATTGAGAACTAAGACAGAAAACAGATGGAGAAAAAGTACTAACTTAATTAACAAGAGGCTGGATTGAAATATATAAATTACTATATATGTAATGATTTATTGATAGTTGCTAATTCTTTCTCTGCAGCATTAACTGTAGCCCAACACAAAGGAATGTGATTTGCAGAGCAGATAAACTCACCTATCTTCTATAGGCTTAAGGATCAAAGAAAGTGGCTATATTGGCATTGGAAATAAAACCATAATACATTTTATTTAGCTTCTCAAAAGTAAGAGTTCTTCAAACTTAAAATCTAGATTAAAAATACCAGATAAAATCTTAAATTTAGTGGATCATACTTTTCTTTCTTGCAGTATGCCTGTCTGCTGCTGCTGCTACTAAGTCGCTTCAGTTGTGTCCGACTCTTTGTGACCCCATAGACGGCTGCCCACCAGGCTTCCCCATCCATGGGATTCTCCAGGCAAGAACACTGGAGTGGGTTGGCATTTCCTTCTCCAATGCATGAAAGTGAAAAGTTAAAGTGAAGTCGCTCAGTTGTGTCCGACTCTAGCGACCCCACAGACTGTAGCCTACCAGGCTCCTCCGTCCATGGGATTTTCCAGGCAAAAGTACTGGAGTGGGGTGCCATTGCCTTATTCATCTATCCTTTTTATTCACTTTTAAAAATACCATCTAAAATCATAATAAAATCTTATTAAAATTCAAAAAACAGATAAAGTAATATCTCTCCATATCTAATACACAATCTCATTTTCCCAACTCAACAGGTAATAATGAGGAATTTAATGTCTAAACTTCTAGATCATTTTCTGTGTATTCTCTTGTTCTTATTCACATGAATGCATAGAATTATGTAGTTTTGCTTTGTATATGTTTCATTTTTTTTTGCACCCTGCTTCTTAAATGTAACATTTTGATTGAAAGGTTAATGGTCTACTGGACAGATAGACAAAATTTCTTTTATGTTCCTTTTGCACAATATAGGGCCCTTAAGGCAGAGAAGGAATGACCTGAATAGGCCTAACAGTGACTTTTCCATTCTGTCTGAAGTAGAGTGGTTATGGAAGCAGAAATTACAGCTGTGAGTTGCATTTCTTCCTAGAAACATGAACTTTCTGATCAACCTGATGAGATCAACTTTAACAGACTTTGCCACTGGTATCTGCTTTCCCCAGGGCTGCTATTAAGGGCCATGATAGCCATTTTTATATAATTATTTTCTTTTTTAAAAGTTTATTCTTTTAAAAATCCCTTTCTCTCTAGTACCCAATATAATTGTCCTCTTTTTTCCAGTTACATTTCTATTATTTTCTTTTATAGATACACTTATCACTCTTTCCCCTGTGCAGTCCTTTGAAGTTTTGGCAAATATACCTCAGGAAGTCAGAATTGGGAAGTTTTAAACTTCAATTGCTGGTTTTTCCATTGTGTACCGTTTTCCATTTCATTCTCACTAGTTTATTGAGCCTACTCTGAACAGAACTGAGGTTAATATCCAGTCCTTTTCTCTACCAGAAATGAGGATTCTACTATTGTATGTGACAGAGAGGAATCAAGTATATAAAGTTCTTGAAGTAAACAACAGCAACAAAGTTTTAAAGTAACCTTAAGATACAATATGTACATGCATGGCAAAAACTTCAAAAGGTATTAAACTCAGGAATAATGAAATTTAAAATCTTCTGATTTTTCATTGTCACCATTCAAGTCCCTATGTCATTTATTTTTACATTTTCTTGTATATTTCCAGAAATATTCTAAATGTAAACAGGTGCATGTTATCATATATCTACATATACACACCTTTCATACAGTTTAACATATATTCTTACACACAAACCCATATATTCGGTTATAGACATGCGTGTGTGCTCAGTCACTCAGTTGTATCCTACTCTTTGCAACTCTACGGACTGTAGCCTGCCAGGCTCCTCTGTCCAGGGCAGTTTTCCTACAAGAATACTGGAGTGGGTTGCCATTTCCTCCTCCAGGGGACCTTCCTGACCCAGGGATCAAACCTGTGTCTTCTGCATCTCCTGCATTGGCAGGTGGGATTCTTTTACCACTGAGTCACTGGGGAAGCCCGAGTTGCACACATAAATATACACAAACATACTTACATACATACACAAATCTGTAATTTATCTTTTTTACTTATTTTACTTTAGACCTCTTTTTTGCCACGCCTATATACCTAGATCTACCTTAACCTCTCCAATTAGTAACTGATATCTTTTCATCTTAATGCAATAAGTCTATTGATTTTACTTTGATTGCAGTTTTCCTATTAAAAACAGGGCAATAACAAGCATATATGTAAATCTTGTAATAACCCTTGGTCAATTTAAAATTTGACAGATCAGATTTTGTAGTAATTCACTTATAAATTTATTAAAACCTCTGCATATACAATGTTTCTAATCCTTAGCTTATTTTTATATGTCATATTTCTCATGTCTTGATTGCTTTCAATTTATAAAAGATAAGGCATTAAACTTTGCATTATTACTCACACTAACCCCTCTGTGGACACTCTACTTTTTATTGCCAATGCAACAAGAGGAGATTTTAGATAATAATGCCAGTCTATATCATGGATATTTTTATAGCCATGTTATAACAGAGTTCACCATAACTTGTTATGGTGTTATGTTATAACATATTGTAACAGTTATAACAGAGTTCACCATAAGGGCTGATAACGATCTCTTCCCAATTATAAACTTTCAGCCCTGAGAATTTCCAGATTTTAATGTAAATATTCTTATATAATGGAGAAGGCAATGGCACCCTACTCCAGTACTCTTGCCTGGAAAATCCCATGGATGGAGGAGCCTGGTAGGCTACAGTCCATGGGGTCGCTAAGAGTCAGACACGACTGAGCGACTTCACTTTCACTTTTCACTTTCATGCATTGGAGAAGAAAATGGCAACCCACTCCAGTGTTCTTGCCTGGAGAATCCCAGGGATGGGGGAGCCTGGTGGGCTGACGTCTCTGGGGTCGCACAGAGCTGGACATGACTGAAGCGACTTAGCAGCAGCAGCATTCTTATACAAAAATTTTTAAAAATATTTTTAAGAGTGTTTTTTATAGTTGTAGAGAATTGTCACTCAACTCTCATGCATCTTTCCAAAAAGTGCTGAATTTAAAAATGAAAATAGTTCTTCACATCTCAGCATCTGTGTCCACTCTTTCAACGGTAAGTATAGGGTGAACTTAGGGACCTAACAGAAGCAGAAGATACTAAGAAGAGGTGGCAAGAATACACAGAAGAACTATACAAAAAAGATCTTCACGACTCAGATAATCACGATGGTGTGATAGCTCACATAGAGCCAGACATCCTGAAATGTGAAGTCAAGTGGGCCTTAGGAAGCATCACTACGAACAAAACTTGTGGAGGTGATGGAATTCCAGTTGAGCTGTTTCAAATCCTGCAAAATAATGCTGTGAAAGTGCTGCACTCAATATGTCAGCAAATTTGGAAAACTCACAGTGGTCACAGGCCTGGAAAAGGTCAGTTTTCTTCCCAATCCCAAGAAAAGGCAATGCCAAAGAATGCTCAAACTACCCCCAAATTGCACTCATCTCACACACTAGTAAAGTGATGCTTAAAATTATCCAAGCTAGGCTTCAGCAATATGTGAACCATGAACTTTCAGATGTTCAAGTTGGTTTTAGAAAAGGCAGAGGAACCAGAGATCAAATTGCCAACATCCGCTGGATCATCGAAAAGCAAGAGAGTTCCAGAAAAACATCTATTTCTGCTTTATTGACCATGCCAAAGCCTTTGACTGTGTGGATCACAATAAACTGTGGAAAATTCTGAAAGAGATGGGAATACCAGACCACCTGACCTGCCTCTTGAGAAACCTGTATGCAGGTCAGGAGGTAACAGAACTGGATATGGAACAACAGACTGGTTCCAAATAGGAAAAGGAGTATGTCTAGGGTGTATATTGTCACCCTACTTATTTAACTTATATGCAGAGTACACCATGAGAAACGCTGGGCTGGATGAAGCACAAGCTGGAATCAAGACTGCTGAGAGAAATATCAATAACCTCAGATATGCAGATGACACCACCCTTATGGAAGAAAGTGAAGAAGAACTAAAGAGCCTCTTGATGAAAGTGAAAGAGGAGAGTGAAAAAGTTGGCTTCAAATTCAACATTCAGAAAACTAAGATCATGGCATCTGGTCCCATCACTTCATGGCAAATACATGGGGAAACAGTGGAAACAGTGTCAGACTTTATTTTTCTGTGCTCCAAAATCACTGCAGATGGTGATTGTAGCCATGAAATTAAAAGACGCTTACTCCTTGGAAGGAAAGTTAGGACCAACCTAGATAGCATATTAAAAAGCATAGACATCACTTTGCCAACAAAGGTCTGTCTAGTCAAGGCTGTGGTTTTTCCAGTGGAGAGTATGGATGTGAGATTTGGACTATAAAGAAAGCTGAGCTCAGAATTAATGCTTTTGAACTGTGGTGTTGGGGAATACTCCTGAGAGTCCCTTGGACTAAAAGGAGATCCAACCAGTCCATCCTAAAGGAGATCAGTCCTGGGTGTTCATTGGAAGGACTGATGTTGAAGCTGAAGCTCCAACACTTTGGCCACCTGTTGCAAATAGCTGACTCATTTGAAAAGACCTTGATGCTGGAAAGGTTGAGGGCAGGAAGAGAAGGGGACAACAGAGGATGAGATGGTTGGATGGCATCACCGACTCAATGGATATGGGTTTGGATGGACTCCGGGAGTTGGTGATGGACAGGCAGGCCTGGTGTGCTGTGGTTCATGGGGTTGCAAAGAGTCAGACACAACTGAGCAACTGAACTGAGCTGATAGGGTGAACTGGGTCCTTGGTTCCCCTTTGATTCCCTGGGCTCTTGTTCTTCAGTTTTATCTCCCTAGTCATATGCTTCCTCAGCATTGCCCTTAGATTATGCTCCTGTTCTCCCTGAACCTATCAGGTTTGCACATTCATCATCCTTTCAAGAAAGATCATGTTACTGGTGATCAGTACAGTTCAGTTGCTCAGCCGTGTCCAACTCTTTGCAACCCCATGGACTGCAGCATGTCAGGCTTCCCTATCCATCACACTGATTCAAACCCATGGCCATTGAGTTGGTGGTAATTATTAATCTGTGGTAATCTGTGTTTTCAGTGGGACTCACTATTCTACTATTTACCAGAAGCTTATTACAAACAGTAGAGTGTTTAATCCTGATGCCTTATTTATACAGGGGAAATTTAAGCTTAGCAAAATTGAAAAACTGTTGACTGTCCATACCACCTTTCTTGTCACCACAAATCCCTACCCATGTATGACCAAGGTCCATGAGTGCTAAGACAGAAGTATGCTGTGTTCAGTACCACAGATTCTTAGAGGAAAAACTCTCGCTTGACTCCCTAAAAGTGGGGTATAGATGACTCTGTTGTTTCATAAAAGATTCTCTATTTCTGTTTGGGGAAAAAGGGATTTGTTGGTTTTAGATCCCCGATGGCCATAGTAAGTAGTGTCTGGTTCAACGTGAAGGAACCAATCCTACAATAGGCCCTGCATCACAAACAAGATGAACTCCATGAATCAGTCTCCATTTGACTTAATGAGTTAGTTTTGGGGAAAATGTAAATTTTAAGGTACATACGTATTTTCTCTGAAAACAATAATTTATGTGTTTGTGGATGCTATACAAATTAAGCACCTATATTCATATACATTCTATGTAAGTACAGACAGATTGACAGGTATATGTAAGCATAAATGTAGATCCTGTGAAAACAATGGTTCAGAACCTGGCTTCTGAATCAAACTGCCTGGTTTCATATCTCAGCTCTGTGAACATTGTCTTCATTTATAAATTTGATATCTGAAGTACAGCCTAAAGGCAGACATAATCACAATACAACAAATAAAAAGGAAGAAAGAAAACTTTGAAGGCTAGTAACAGATTCAAGTAAGAGCACCAGTACTTACCAGAAATATGATCCTGGATGACTTATTCCACTTCTTTCTTCCTCACTTTCCTAACCTATAAAGTGAAAATAAAATTCCGGTCACTTCATGCAGTTGTGAGGAATAAAGATGAATGTAACTTGGACTCTTATCTGATCTATTATAAGAACTGTAAAAGTGTTAGCTATTATTGCCATTCAGTCTGTTCAGAAACCAGGGGACAGAAGGGGATGCAATTCATTGAGGGTTTCTTGAGTTTAGCATATGGTTTGCAAAAAAAATATGGACTGCAACCTCCACTAGAAATACTTTCTTTCTACTTGAGAATGAAAGGGAAAGAAAGTGATGTCACTCAGTCATGTATGACTCTTTGTGACTGCATGGACTATACCCTGCCAGGCTCCTCTGTCCAAGGGATTTTTGAGGTTATAGTACTGGAGTGGGTTGTCATTTCCTTCTCCAGAGTATTTTTCCCCACCCAGATATCCAACCCAGGTCTCCCACATTTCAAGCAGACTCTACTGTCTGAGCCAAGTCAGTCAGTCAGTTCAGTTGCTCAGTCATGTGCAGATCTCTGCAACACCATGGACTGCAGCATGGAAGGCCTCCCTGTCCATCACTTACTCCTGGAGTTTACTCAAACTCATGTCCATTGACTTGGTGATGCCATCCAACCATCTCATCCTCTGTCATCCCCTTCTCCTCCCATCTTCAATCTTTCCCAGCATCAGGGTCTTTTCAAATGAATCAGTTCTTTGCATCAGGGAGCCAAAGTATTGGAATTTCAGCTTCAGCATCAGTCCTTCCAATGAATATTCAGGACTGATCTCCTTTAGGATGGACTGGTTGGATCTCCTTGCAGTCCAAGGGACTCGAAAGAGTCTTATCCAACACCACAGTTCAAAAGCATCAATTCTTCGGCGCTCAACTTTCTTTATAGTCCAACTCTCACATCCATACATGTGATGTGAGATATAGTTTTGACATGTAGATACAGTTTTGACATGTAGATACAGACATGTAGTTTTGACATGAGATACAGTTTTGCTCACTGGCAAAACCAAAGCTTTGATCAGACGGAACTTTGTTGGCAAAGTAATGTCTCTGCTTTTTAATATGCTTTCCAGGTTGATCATAACTTTACTTCCAAGGAGCAGGCATTTTTTATTCTCATGGCTACAGCCACCATCTTTTTGGAGACCCCCAAAAAACACTGTCACTGTTTCCACTGTTTCCCCATCTATTTGCCATGAAGTGATGGGACCGAATGCCATGACATTATTAGATTTCTGAAAGTTGAGCTTTAAGCCAACTTTTCACTCTCCTCTTTCACTTACATCAAGAGGCTCTTTAATTCTTTTTCACTTTCTGCTTCATCTGCTTATCTGAGGTTATTGTTATTTCTCCCAGCAATCTTGATTCCACCTTGTGCTTCATCCAGCCTAGAATTTCTCATGATGTACTCTGCATATAAGTTAAATAAGCAGGATGACAATATGCAGCCTTGACGGACTCCTTTCCCTATTTGGAGCCAGTCTGTTGTTCCATGTCCAGTTCTAACTGTTATTTCCTGACCTGCATACAGATTTCTCAAGAGGCAGGTCAGGTGGTCTGGTATTCCCATCTCTTTCAGAACTTTCCAGAGTTTGTTGTGATCCACACAGTCAAAGGCTTTGGCATGGTCAATAAAGCAGAAGTAGATGTTTTTCTGGAACACTCTTGCTTTTTTGATGAACCCGCAGATGTTGGCAATTTGATCTCTGGTTCCTCTGGTTTTCTAAATCCAGCTTTAACATATGGAAGTTCACAGTTCACCTACTGTTGAAGCCTGGCTTGGAGAATTTTGAGAATTACTTTTCTAGCATGTGAGATGTGTGTGCAGTAGTTTGAGCATTCTTTGCCAATGTCTTTGAGATTGGAATGAAAACTGACCTTTTCCAGTCCTGTGGCCACTGCTGAGTTTTCCAAATTTGCTGGCATATTGAGTACAGCACTTTCACAGCATCATCTTTTAAGATTTGAAATAGCTCCACTGGAATTCCATCACCTCCACTAGCTTTGTTCATAGTTATGCTTCCTAAGGCCCACTTGACTTTGCATTCCAGGATGTCTGGCTCTAGGTGAATGATCACACCATCGTGGTTATCTTGGTCATGAAGCTCTTTTTTGTACAGTTCTTCTGTGTGTTCTTGCCACTTCTTCTTAATATCTTCTAATTCTGTTAGGTCCATACCATTTCTGTTTGTTATTGAGCCCATCTTTGCATGAAATGTTTCCTTGGTATCTCTAATTTTCTTGAAGAGATCTCTAGACTTCCCCATTCTATTGTTTTCCTCTATTTCTTTCCATTGATCACTGAGGAAGGCTTTCTTATCTCTCCTTGATATTTTTTTGAACTCTGCATTCAAATGAATATATCTTTCCTTTTCTCCTTTGCCTTTCACTTCTATTCTTTTCACAGATATTTGTAAGACCTCCTCAGACAACCATTTTGCCTTTTTGCATTTCTTTTTCTTGGGGATGTTCTTGATCCCTGCCTCCTTACAATGTCACGAATCTCTGTCCATAGTTCTTCAGGCACTGTCTATCAGATCTAATCCCTTGAATCTATTTCTCACGTCCACTCTATAATGGTAAAGGATTTTATTTATGTCATACCTGAATGATCTAGTATTTTTCTCTGAACCAAAGCAAACCTTAAAGTTCTTTGACAATGATCATTTTTAAAAATTTCAGTATTGAAGCATCAACATATATGTAAAACAGCTGGTGAGAAGTTGCTGTATAACCCAGGGAATTCAGACAGGTTCTGTGTAATGATCTAGAGGGGTGGCATGAGGGAAGGGAGGGAGGCTCAAGAGGGAGGGGATAAATGTATAACTGGCTGATTTGCCTTGTTGTATGATAGAAACCATCACAACACTATAAAGCAATTCTCTTCCAATGAAAAAATAAACTTAAGAAAATTTAAAATTCCAGGAGTTAATGATATAATTGCTCATAAAACAAATGACCTATGAGTTTTATTTAGTTTTTGCTACTGAATGATCATGGCATCCCATTGGGTCATCATCAACTACCATTGATAGGAACTAATATGTAAACAGCTCATACAACTAAAAATCAAAAAAGTAAACAACCTGATTTTCAAATGGACATTTTTCCAAAGAGGAAATGCAGATGGCCAAGTGGCACATTAAAAGATGCTCAACATCCTTAATCAGGAAAATACAGGTCAAAACCACAATGAGGCATCAACTCACACCTATTAGAATGGCTATCACCAAAGAGAACAAAGAAGAATTGTTGGTGAGGATATAGAAATCAAAGGACTCTTTGGACACCATTGGTGGGAAATTGATTCAGCCAATGTGGAAAACTGTATCGGTTTCTCAAGAAAACTAAAAATAGAACTATTATGACCCAGCAATGACACTCCTAGGTAAATATTTGGAAAAATGATGGTAAGGGGAGGGAGGAGGGAGGGGGGTTCAGGATGGGGAACATGTGTATACCTGTGGCAGATTCATATTGATATATGGCAAAATCAATATTGTAAAGTTAAAAAATAAAATTTAAAAAAAAAAGAAAAAGCACTAATTTGAAAAGATATATTCACCTCAGTGTTCACTACAGCATTGTTTACAATTGTGAAGATACAGAAGTAACCTAAGAGTTCATCAACAGGTGAGAGGATAAAGAAGATGTGGCATATATAGACAATGGACTACTACTCAGTCACACACACACAAAAATTGAAGCTTTGCTATTTGCAGAGATGGATGGACTTAGAGGGCATTATGCTAAGTAAAATAAGTCAGAGAAAGAGAAATACTGTATGATATAACTTATATATGAAATCTAGAAAATACAACAAACTAGGGAATATAACAAAAAAGGAGACTTAGATATAGAGAACAGACTAATGGTTACCAGTGAGGAGTGGGAAGCAGCAATATAGTGGTAAGGGATTAAGAGGTGTAAACTATTCCATCTTAAAAAAAAAAGTACAAAGATTTACTGTATAACACGGGGAATATTGCCAATATTTTATAATAAATGCAAATAGAGTAGAAGCTTTACAAATTATTACTATACTGTACACCTATAATTTACATAATATTGTACATGAACTATACTTCAAAAAAAGAATTCATAGTAAACTCTCATATCTCTTTTGATCATTTCACCTAAAGTGATGAATTCAGGATAAATTTTAAGAAATTTACATATTCATAGTATGACAATTATAAGGGTGTAACATTATTTTTTTCTCTCTCTACTTTTTTTTTAAATTTTATTTTATTTTTAAACTTTACATAATTGTATTAGTTTTGCCAAATATCAAAATGAATCCGCCAAATTTTTAAAATTAATTAATTTATTTTAATTGGAGACTACTATACAATATTGTAGTGGGTTTTGCCATACATTGACATGAATCAGCTATTATTTCATGGAGAAATGGCATATCTAAATATTAATAATAATTCAATTATTTTATTTACCATCAGTGAATTTTAAAAACATAGCTTTACGGAAATTTTTATCCCATGTAAAACTTTCCTAAAACAAATTTTGAAATAATTTTGATGTCTAGCTATTTACATTTTATCTCTTTCAGAACTAAAACAATGTAAGAAAACAGCATATCAATGGAAAAAGAACAAAAAACCAAGAACTAAAGCAGCATACATGATAGAAATTAAAATCTTATAAATTAACCACCCATAGGTAACAATCAGGAAAAATTTGATATGAATATACAGAATATTTATGTGCATTTATGTGTGTGTAGACAGTAACAATTGTTTTTAACATTCTTATACATAATTTTGCAACTATTTTGCTTTTGTTAAAATCTCTTTTCCTAAAACATTATTTTAGATTTCTTTGCTCTTGGTAACTATATATAATGATTTCACAGTTTTTATTTTTTATGAGTGAATCATAGTTTATCATTCCCTCAAAAGTCATTTATATTAATAGTAATATGTGGTCATTATAACAACGTTGCAGTAAACATTCATATATATGCAAGATATTTGGATTATTTCTTAGAGATCAACATTTTACATAAAATGATATTATTAATATCAACAGTACTATATATTAACAATCCTTGTTGTTCAGTCGCTAAGTTGTGTCTGACTCAATCTGATAGATGGACAGTTCCTTTTGATTTTTATTAAAATCTGATGGCTTTGAATATCTTATTCTGTTTTACTGAAAAAATATAGTTTATTTTTTAAAAAATAAATTACTTCATTTTCCTTTATTTTGTTGTTGTTGTTCAGTTGCCTAGTTGTGTCTGACACTTTGCTACCTCATGAACTGCAGCACATCAGGCCTCCCTGTCCCTCACCATCTCCAGGAGTTTGCCCAAGTTCATGTCCACTGCACTGGTGATGCCATCCAGCCGTTTCATCCTCTGATGCCTTCTTCTCCTTCTGCCCTCCATCTTTCCCAGAATTAGGGACTTTTCCAATGAGTAGGTGTTTGCATGAGGTGACCAAAATACTGGAGCTTCAGCATCAGTCCTTCCAATGAGTATTCAGGGTTGATTTTCCTTAGCATCACAGTTTGAAGGCATCAATTCTTTGGTGCTTTGCCTTCCTTATGGTCCAGCTCTCACAAACATGTGTGATCACTGGGGAGACCATAGCCTTGACTATATGGACCTTTGTCAGCAGAGTGATGTCTGCTTTTCAAAACACTGTCTAGCTTTGTCATAGCTTCCAACCAAGAAGAAATCGTCTTCTGACTTCATGGCTGCAGTCACCATCCACAATGATCTTAAAGTCCAAGAAGAGGACGTTTGTTATTTCTTCCACCTTTTACCCCTCTATTTGCCATGAAGTAATGGGGCCAGATGCCATGATCTTAGTTTTTTTAATATTTAGTTTTAAGCCATTTTTTCACTCTCCTCCTCCTCTCTCATCAAGAGGTTCTTTATTTCCTCTTTGCTTTCTGCCATTGGAGTGATATCATTTGTGTATCTGAGGTTGTTGAAGTTTCTCTCACCTATCTGGATTTCAGCTTGTAACTCACCCAACCTGGCATTTCTCATGATGTGCTCAGCATGTAAGTTAAATAAACAGGGTAACAACAGACAGCCCTGTTATACTCCTTTCCCAATCCTGAACCCAATCCTGAACTCCCAATCCCAATCGGTAGTTCCATATAGGGTTTTAA